>NC_071355.1:92529698-93188448 GCF_943734655.1 Sabethes cyaneus
TTACCTTACTGCGAGCAATGTCTGCGTATTTGATAGTGCCGAGTATTTATTTCCTTTTGTTGAAAATTTGTGATTGTGCCATATTTTCAAATGTTAAGCTCTCTACTGGTGCTTCATATTGTTTCATTCTGTGCCGTTTATTTTGTTATCATGTTGTATTGTGAGATTATTTAATATCAAGCGCAAGTCTTAAAGGCCATCGGAATGCTTTTCTAAAAAGCATATGCTCTGCTGTAATGCAGGATTCTGGTTTGAATTTTTACGAATTGTTCGTTACGGAGTTTCTACTAATTGACACGTTGCGGAGACAATCAGTGTTTGTTCATGTTTCAATACTTTTCTGTAAAATTACTGTGTCAATGGCTCACGATTTGTTAATATGAAAATTTTCTTTATCATGTAGTTCGAAAATGAGTGAAAAATTTTATTTTTCTATGCTTTTACGTGAGTGCTTATCCTATTGAACTAGTGTTTTGAATTTTTAGCCCTTCAAAATGGTCACAATTGTTGAGATTTAAATGTTCATGGACGATTGAGTTATTAAAATGTGCATATTTGCAATGTATATTATCTACAATAAGAATCTTTAAACAGAAAATATCCATAATATGCAATCTATAAAAACTATATAAAAGTCAAACATAAAACACTTTAAGTTCACGAGCATAATAACAATTGTTTCGTTTCATAATATTTATTCGAATTTAGATTCAGGCAATAAATCGTACCACGCTTTCAAGCCCTGAGCTGAAGAAATTTCCGCATCATTGAGAGAAATTTTTTGCTGTAAAAGAAACCAAATAAGTCAACCAGCGTAAGCAACATTTAAAAAGTTAAATAAATTACCATTCCAATGACAGGGCTTCCGAAGAACCCTTTCTGTGTACACACTGTAACCTCTAGTTCCGAGTTGACCAGTTCAGCATTCGAAATGACGTAATCAAATGTGGCATCGAAAACAGGATCGCAATTATCCTTTACGACATTGGTTTTGCGCTTAGATTCCTTTGTACGCCCAGGTAGCAGATAGAGTTTCACATATGGATCTGGAATATTGCTGGGGTCTTTCAGCGGAATATTGTTTATTTTGTGGATGATGACTAGCAGCCGTTGCCGCTGTACGCTGAATGCAATCGTTAGTTGGATGCGACCCAAACCAGCCGATCCAGCACTGGATGTAGTACTTGGACTACGACGCAACAGCTCATTTCCATTCTCACTAAGATTGGGGCTTCTTGGCGGGGTAGCCATCATTACTGTATTCAATACGGTGAATGGCTCTTCCTGAATGGACATTTGATCAATAATTCCGGAAGAGGTTGATTTTCGAGAGTCCTGTTTCTTTACAGAAGAGCTAACAGCCGTTTCCGATGTGGTTGAATCAGCAACGACTGCTGGTGCAGTGCGTACGGAACTGGATCTTGATAGAGAGCTATCTCCACCGTAACCTTCGGATGTAGATGTCTTATCGGAAACAGCTTCAGTAGTTGGCGTATCACAACGGGTTCGTTTCAAAATACGCAACGATAGTGACATAATTATTTTCGATTCTGGTCCCGATTTTTGCAGTTGGAAAGGTTGCGACATAACTTCCAGATTTGGTTTATCCATCAGTGCGCTCAAGATGTAGATAAGTGTTCCAAGTGAATTGCCAGTCTTTTGGTCGATTAATTTGAGCTGTAGAGTGTCATTGTCCGGATTGCCAACCAAAAAGGTGAATCCCTGCTCCCACACTGGCGAATCGGTTCGCATTTGTGCTGTGGTTTGCTCGGATTTTTTACCAACGCTTAAGATCAGATAAGGATCAGGCTGGCTTTGCTGGCGTGCTTGCTGCGAAAGGTCACAAGAGCACATTGTAACTTAAAATCGTAAAACTCCTAATCACCTTTACAAAGTGATTATTATTTATATTGTATTTATTACTCACCGGCAAACTTTTAGCGGAATCGATAAACACCGTCAGTAGGGCCGTACTCATCGACGTCACGCGCAGCAGCTGAGTTTCTTCCAGGGCAGCTTTTAGATCCGCCTTAGTCGCACTCAATGCAAACCAGGTCAATCGTAGATGAACCAAACCATGCTTAGCTTGCTCAAGAGTCAACCACTGGAACAGAACATATCTTGATTTTCTTGATATTTACATAAATTAGTTTATTTACCGTGTCAATTTCGCCATTTTTGGTGACACTGCTTATCTCGACCGTAGCTCTGCCGGGTTTCGGAATAAAAGGAAACATCAAATATTAGTTCTTGATATAATGCTTAGCAGGTTATAGAATTCTAGCCTATTATAAACGTATCAAAAAAATTTAGAAGCTAAAAACAAACATTCAGTTCAGAAGTTAGAAAACAATGCAATGCAGCAAGCAACCGAACAAATACAGATGATGGCAGCCATTTTGAATGGGATCCGAATCAAAACGAAACGTATGGTTAATATATTGAACAGTAGTTCGAAATTAGAAGGCATTTGCAGTGTTAAGCGATGATGGTTTTAACCTCGGCCAAATACCGAAAAAAGGTAACGTGATTGAAACCAAGAAAATCCCGGAGCAACTATAGTAGAAGAAAACTAGAAATATTTTGATTGACAAAAGAGACGACAGAAATCATAGAAACGGAAGAATTGTGAGCTAATTGATTAAGAAACCATTCCAGGAAATTAGATCGCAGAAGAATCATAAGAAAAACAGCGTGAGTTGATCGATCGAAGTACGATAATAAATTTTTTTACAGTACATAAAAGGAGCAGCAAACTTATCAGTTGTCTTCAAACCTGCCAAGAGGGTCGTGATCGCCGGTTCGATCCCAGTCGAATAACTTTATGCCAATCAAGGTTCGATGCGTAACGTCAACACAAGCCTTTCAGGTTTTTTGTTCGTTTTAAGGAATGTTTAGATTCAGGTTATTTTCGTATGGACGTCAATTGGGATTAGTATTTGAATGGTAGCATGATCAGAATGTTTTTTGGCAGTGGCAGGTATGGGTGGTCAGTACACAGGGACGCGTTGCGAAGAGAAACGATATGAAACAAAAGAAAGAAAGAATTAGCGATAGACGAAGGTCACAAATCGATATCCGTGTTGCAGAGATCGTTTTTTCGTGTCTGTGCTGTAGAGTATAGTTGTTAAAATTCAGCTTTTGTCGGAAAGCGGTGTTAAAGTATGCTGGGCATGGAAGATTTGTGGAAGAGTTTTCATTTATGTACAAAAACAGTGGCTTTGATTGCTAGACTCAAGTGTTTCAGTTTGATCTGTTTGACTGAAATTCGGAGACAGTTTTGATTAACACACACTCGCAAATTATTAGTTCACGATTTTGACCCAGAGGAATCTAATATTCAATCGAGATTGGTATGATATGTCAAATTTCGAAGCAGGAATATAAATGGTCTACCACGAATTTAAATGATTCTCTATATTCACAGAAAATAAATTGTGTTTCTAAATCGACAACCAAGCAAACTTAGATCATTGATTGTTTTATGTAAATACAGTAATTGACGCATTTTTAGACCCATTTCGGTAATCGCTACTTTTATTTTTAGTGTTTGTTTTTATTATAGTTCAAATATTACAGGTTTCCCTACCAGCACGTTTGTTACAAACCAGTTGTGGTAATCGATATATGACCAATTTCAGTCATAAATAAATTGTTACAACTAGAAGTGCCTAAGTGCGCTACAGGGGTTACATTCAAAAGATTTATTACTCTAGTAAGTACACTGCATACAGTTAAAAAGCTAAAGTACTAGAGTAAACTAGTAGATCACTCGAAATTCGATTGCTGCTTATGCCCAGAGACTCTGATTAATAGGTCATTAACTTTTCGTCGGATAGGCCAATTTCGGAAGCAGCTTTTGGGCCCAAAAGCGGGGTTCTGTTTATAGAAATGTATTCGCTGCATTCTTCTTGCCAATCTAAACACAGCGAATATATTTTCATGAACAGGTATTTTGTCTCAAACAAAAAAAAAACTGCCTTTGAAATTTGCAGAATCGATGACGACTAGTTTCACCTTCAATTGCTCGTGAAATCGGTCTAGTATATATTGTAATGAGCTACATTATATAGTATAGGTAGTAAACATGTAGCACGACCAACCAGGAACGCATCTTAGGCCCCGTACAGAGTAAACGCGACAGCGACGCGACACGACTTCGCTCTCATGTTGCTAAATGCACAGTCCTGCTTCGGGCGAAAAAGGGCTGCGCGTATAACTACAGTAAGGAATGTTGCGTCGCGTCGCATGTCGCTTGCACTCTGGCAGTACCCTTAGCAACGAAGCAGGACGCATCTTAGCATCGTTTAGCAGCTTAGAGCCTGGGTGTTTCGAGCTGTATCAAGAACTCGTCTCCATTCTATTTTATCCTTGATTGCTGGTCGCCAATTCCATTAGCGTCTCAGCCTCGCAAGTCAGCTTCGACCAGCTCGAGCCATCTAGCACGATGAACCTCTCATTTCCTAGTGCGTCACTAGACGGTGCCGAGTTGCTGGCCCACCGTAACCGCGTGATTTTGGCCAGGTGTACGATGGAAATCTTTCCAAGCAGTGCCTGTAGCTCGTGGTTTACCTGCCCGTGAAACTTAGTTTGTACTTCACGGCTCTAACCGCTTTCAGTTTGTATTCCTCTAAAAATAGTCCGCTACACCTTTCGTTCGCAACACAAGTACCTTCAGTAGGAACGGTGAGACTCCGCATCATCGACGTGATTTTCGGCAGTCCTGGTCTGATAAGAGACTGTCAGACTGTCAGTAGACAATGGCTACACTCACAGTGACCATCAGGCGGTCCGCTATGGTGTCGGTCAGATAACGGGCTGAATGTCGAGTAGCACTTGTTGCTGCACGCGCAGCGCTTAATAGCGGGATAAAAGCTAGTAAACGAGCCTGCTTTGAAGGGTTATGTGATAGTGCCAAGGCGAACCCGTAGGGTGATGCCTACAGGGTCGTAATGGCAAAGTCCAAGGGCGTGTTGGCGCCCGCTGAGCAAACGCCAGAGATGCTAGAGCGGATCATCGAGGGCCTCTTTCCGCGCCACGAGCCAAGGCCCTGACCCCAGGCCGCTGAGTCGTCCCACGGCCGAAGTTTCAGTATCTCAGACCATAGCGTAGGATGGTCGGCCTCCCAGCCGAACATCCAAAGTAACGTGGGCGACGGCGGTTTGGAAGTCGGGGAGGAAGTGACGGTAACGAACGAGGAACTCATTGAGATTGTTAAATTCCTAAAGGTGAGCAAGGCACCGGGGCCAGACGGTATCGCGAATATGGCCATTAAAGCGGCTATTCTAGAGGCTCCCGAATTATTCGGGGCAGTAATGGGTAGATGCCTGGAAGATAGCCACTTCCCGGACAGATGGAAGCGACAGAACCTGGTCCTATTGCCGAAGCCGGGAAAACCTCCGGGTGTCCCCTCGTCATATAGGCCGATCTGTCTGCTCGATACTGCCGGCAAGGTACTTAAGAGGGTTATCCTTAACAGACTCATACAATACACGGAGGGTACAAACGGTCTGTCAAGGAATCAATTCGGCTTCCGAAAAGGCAAATCTACGGTGGATGCCAACTTGTCTGTCGAATAATAGCGAATTCATAAATTAACCTGGGTTCGTGCTAACTCGAACCCGAAATTTATGAACGATACGGGCAGTTTGACAGGTCGACCCGTAAACCGTAATGCTAGACAGTTTTAACCTGCGCTTCAAACTGAATGCTGTCAGTTTAACCGAAATGCAATCTCGGTTGATTTATGAACGCTTTGACAGCACTTCGATTAAAACTGAGTGCTAATCGACCTGAGCCAGGTTAATATATGAATTCGCTATAAGACAGCCGAGGTGGCAATCCAGCCCAAGAGGACAGGTATCCGTTATTGCGCAGTTGTCACGCTCGACGTGAGAAATGCGTTTAATAGCGCTAGCTGGGACTCCACAGCCAACTCGCTTCGGAACGTCCAAGCGCCGGTGTCGCTGTACAGAATTCTGGAAAATTATTTCCATAATCGTGTGCTATGCTACAACACGGAGGAGGGTCAGAAATGCGTTCCAATCACCTCAGGGGTTCCGCAAGGTTCCATACTGGGCCTGGTGTTGTGGAACGTCATGTATGACGAGGTGTTGAAGCTAAAGTTTCCGGTAGGGGTGGTGATTGTCGGCTTTGCGGACGATATCACCTTGGAAATCTACGGTGAATCTATCAGGAAGGTTGAGTTGACGGCTGCCCACTCTATAAGTATTGTTGAAGATTGGATGCGATCCAGAAAACTGAACCTAGCGCATCATAAAACGGAGGTTATCGGGGTGAACAACCGCAAGTCGGTGCAGCAAGCAAATATCAGCGTCGGGGACTGCACTATTTCGTCAACGCGGTCCTTAAAACTCCTGCAAGAAGGCTTCCACAGTTATTTCGGCATTATCTCGTATGATGTCTAATAGCTCTGCGGTATATGGCAGCAAGCGAAGGCTTTTAGCCAACGTGGTCCAGTCCATACTCAGGTATGGCTATCTAGCCAAGCTGGAAAGCACCCCAAGTAACAATTTGGGTTTTATTACACTCTTATGATGGCATTTAAGACCAAAATTGGTCTTGAAGACCACCATAAGAGTACAATAAAACTTACATTGTTGCTTGGGACCTATCGTCTCATGTGCTTAAGAGTGGCGAGTGCGTATCGCACAGTTTCACATGACGCAATCTGCGTCTTAGCGGGTATGATGCCTATTGGTATCATCATCAGCGAGGACGCAGAGTGCATCAAACAACGTGGAACTAGAGGCATACGGAGTACCACAAGATCGGCCTCGATGATCACATGGCAGCGGGCATAAACTGATTCCACGAAAGGCCGGTGGTCACATCGACTTATCCCGGAACTATCCGGAGAGGGTCAACAGGCGCCACGGCAAAGTCAACTTCCACCTGACACAAATTCTGTCAGGGCATGGTTGTTTTAGACAGTATCTGTACAAGTTTGGGCATGTGGAGTCCCCCGCGTGTCCCGAATGCGTGGACGTTAAGGAAACTGCAAAACATGCTTTCTTCATATGCCCTCGGTTCGCGGGCGTGAGAAGCAACATGATGGCAGTGAGCGGACAGAACACTACTCCGGATAACTTAGTCCAAAGGATGTGTTCTAGCTCGGACGTCTGGGGAGCGGTCAATGCGGCTGCTACCCAGATCGTACTTGAGCTACAAAACCGCTTGTTTTGACTCGTCATATCACCCCCTCAAGAGTGATGTTGAATAGCATGCAGAATAAGCCGTCACTTTATTACAATCCTCACCGCGTCTCGAAGGGACTCAAAAGTGTCTCGTCAGTGTGCCCATACTATTTAGACCTTATTCAATAAAGCAGCTAACTAGGTCTTCTGGAATCAACTACCTAACTACTAGGTTGAGGTTCAGAGGCCGTTATTGATTAGCATTACCAACGCGCATAACCCACACGTAACACAACTGCCCAAGACATGATGTAAAAATCGTCATCGGAGAACTCAACAATCAGGTTGGACAGGAGAAGTAATACGGACCGGTTATTAGAAGGTTCAGCGCACACTCGCTTACGAACGAAAATGACCATCGACTCATTGACTTTGCCGCCTCCAAAAATATGGCTATACGAAGTACCCACGTCCGGCATAGCCTCCCATATCGGTACATCAGGAGATCACCACAACAGACGGACTCGCAAATTGACCCCGTTTTGATTTGATCGTCGTTAAAAGCTATCGTGGTGCAAACTTCGATTCAGAATTTCTGACCACTACCTTTTGATGGTTAAAGTGCGCCAAAGACTTTCCGTTGTCACCAACATTCGGTACCGTCGCCCGCCACGGTATAATTTAAAGTTACCTGAAGTCGCTATTGAGTACGCGCAATACATTGACACCGCGTTGCCGGGCGAGGGTGAGCGTTAAAGCAGCCATCAACAGCTCAGCGAAAGGTACTACTGCGTCAACGTAACGACTAGTTCGACGGGGAATGCCAGAGGATGTTAGACGAGAAGAGTGCAGCCCGTCAAAACGTGGAATGATACAGACTGATACGCAGACAGCAAACCCCGTTTTTTCCGGAATGACAAGCGCCGCGTGAAAAAAATGCAAGGACATGTAACAGCTGTATCGATCTCAGGAAACACGTAAATCCTACAAGAAACTGACCGCCGCTTGTGCCGCGAGCCGAAACATGTCAGAATAAAGACGAAGGGATCTTGTCAGATGAACGTGAGGTGATCGAAGGGTGGAAGCAGCACTGTAATGAGCACCTGAATGCCACGGAAAAGGAACACCAAGACAGCACGGAGTATGACTATATCAGTACGGTGGATGATGGTGATGTGCCGACCCGCACAATACGTGAAGTGAACGAAGCCATCAAGCAGATCAAGAACAACAATGCAGCTGGCTTATCAAAATAGGCTCGGATAGGTTGGCTACCTGCTGATAGTTAAGATCTGAGATAGAGAACCGCCACGGAGGAGTGGAAGGAGGGAGTAATATACAAGAAGGGCGACAAGTTGGAATGTGAAAACTTTTGAGTGACCACCATTCTCAACGCCGCCTATAAAGTGCTATCTTAGATCATCTTTCGCCGTTTATTGCCGCTAGCAAAAAGTTGTCAAGCCGGCTTTGTGAACGGGCGATCGACAACGGAATACCAAGTACCTACGCATCACCTATTCATAGATTTCAAGGCCGCCTACAAAACTATCGACCTTGAAGAGCTATGGAAAATTATGGTTAAAAACGGCTTTCTCGGGAATCAGTTTCCCGATTGATTAAGGTCACAATGGATGGTGTACAATGCAATGTGAGCCCGTTTGAAAACCGCAGGGGAATTCGACAAGGCGATGGTATTTTCGGTCTCCTGTTCAATATCGCGCTAGAAGGTATTATGAAGCATGCGGGTTCAAACATGCGTGGTACGATCTTCAATAAATCTAGCCATTTTATCTGTTTCACTCACGACGTAGACATTGTCGGAAGCACGTTACAGCCGGTTGCTGAGCAGTATACCAAACCGAAACGTGAAGCAGCGAAGGTTCGATTAGTGGTGAATGTGGCCTAAACCCAAGTATCTGTTAGCAGTAGTAACCGAATGCGATCGGACAGGCAATAGTGTGGTAGTCGACGAGGACGAGTTCGAGGTGTTGGACGAATTTGTATACCTCGGGTCGTTGATGACGTCGGATAACAACTGCAGCAGAGAAATACGCAAACGTATTCTTGCCGGAAGTTGTGCTTACTACGGACTCCACAAGACCCTAAAGTCTGGCAAGCTCTATCCCCGTACCAAATGTAACACATATAAAACGTAAAATAGTCTTCTACTGGCACGAAACGTGGACAATCGTCGACTGGAATTTGAAAGCACTGCCGTTTTTGAACGTCGTGTGTTTAGGACCATCTTTGGCGGTGAATGTGAGAACGATGTATGGAGGAGAAGGATGAACCACGAGCTGGTACATTTGGCGAAGCGCAGTTTAGCGAGCTCAGTATCTAGAAAGTTGCTAAAGCTGGAAGGGTACAATGGGCGGGACATGTTGCGAGAATGCCGGACAACAACCCCGCAAAATGGTGTTTGCTTCGAGTCCGGTTGATACTAGACGCAGAGGTGCGCAACGTATAGTACTCGATGGTTAGACCAAGTGGAGCAAGACCTGGAAAGTGTGGGATATTCGAGAAATTGGAGACAGACAGCCATAGGCCGAGTTTGTTAGTGGAACATTGTTTTGCAGGTGAAATCCAAAAGGAAATCGCACGAGGATAAGTAAGTACCTCAGAACATACGCGTGCTACCCTCTGGCGGACAGGAAAATTGAGCGAACCCACTCAATCAAACGCTGTGATCAATTGTCGCCAGAATCCTAAGTGGATTAAGTCATTACCTATTGTACTCCGAGGCATGAGAACAGCTATTAAAGAAAATATGTAAATATCGTCAACAGAGACCACCTTTAGCACAACGCTTCGTATACTAGGGAAGTTTATGCTGAAGATTTTTCGAGGTGACCGGCTTCGGACAGAAGTGTCGTTCTTTCGAAATCAAATGTCGACATGAATCGCTATTTTATCGTGTAAGAGATTCGAGGACGATCAAATCAAGATATAATTTAATGGGCAGCGGTTGACAGTTGAAAGAGTAATTGTAGAGTATTAACAGGAAACTAGTGACCAGATTGCTGAGCAAATTGAAAAGGATCTGCTCGAACAGTGGTGGTATATCCAAAGCACGATCAGAACTACAGTTAGAGAAATACCACAGACCTGCACGTAAATTAGTTCGATGCAAAGTGTCGGCAAGCGATAGAAGAGAAGAACCGCGCCAGAACTCACATCTGTAACGTGTAGAGCAGAGGAAGTTATTAAAAAACTAGAACTACGAGAAGCTTCTGTAAAGTGTTCCACGGTATCAGGAACTGAAACAACCTGCCGCCGTTATGTGTAACGACAGGGAATGGAATCTGATTACCGATCAATTAATTCGATGTGATCATAGACATTGAGAATGACGGACAAACTGTGGACCTGTCCACCAAAGACCAATCCACCTACTAGGAAGAACGATTCGTTCGTAAAGCTTTTCAAGTTCGGGAACTATACTGTGCTTTCCAATGGATAATGCTAAGGGTATTCACTGATAAAAAAAAAATCTGCGGGTTAGTTGAATTTATACGATCCTTTCACAAGAAATGCCACTGTCTCGTCTGTAGTAAATATCAAGGCCCAACTCCCCTCAGCTGTGCTTACATAGATCTCTCTCTGGCATGCTGTTCCAAGGCCGTCGCAGATGACACTCTACAGTCATGAATCATGAAAGTTTGAGAAGACCGACTGGCGTGGTGACTGGGTGGGTTTGGAATAGGAACCAGAAATCAAGCTACAAGGGCGAACATGGAATGTGGCACAACGGTGTGTGAACCACTTAGCGTATCAGTTACACAAATGTGCAGATAAAGCCAGACAAATAACAAAACACATTGATTTGCAGTGGGCTATACATGTAGTGACCGAGGATGCTGGATGAGAGCCAGCTATATTTTGTAAACACCTCAAAGAAGGTCGCCATTTTTGTGGCAGATCCCTTGTAATTTGGAGGTGAGGTGGGATCGGCATTGGATTGAATAATCGGGAGGCAATAAAATTTTAATTTTAAAATATCATTTCGAGATTTTTGGACCGATTACCCTACATATTTGCTTGATACACAACGTTTAACAAGCGCTTTACGCAACAGTAAATGACAAAGTTCATGAAAATAATAATGTAATAGAATGAAATGAAAGCTATGCAAAAATCTGAAATCCTTTGGTTTGTGTTTTCTGCTCTGGTTTTTTTTGTACAAAGTTAAATAGGAGTGTTAGTTGATAATGAATGAGCAACTGGTTATTTGCTAGTATATCAACATTCGTCTACAAGCAAAATTGAATTCACTGCCTGTAACTTGCTTCAAATAACCTTAACTATATATAATTTTGCAATATAATCAAGCAATCTCTAGGGCTAATTGTGCTAGGGAAAAAAATTATGGCCGACAATTGCCAATGTTTGGTTTGGGTTTAGTAACTGCACGCTATTGAAAACATTCATTCGGAACGCGCAATCTGCAGATTATTAAGGGTATTGCAACTGAGTAACGTAGAACAATGACACACGCTATGTTCGAAGGCAATTATTATTTAACTTTCATGCACCTCAGATTTTTCTTCACAGGATGTTAGTATTGGTCAAAACAATTAATTTAGAGAAGGTCTTAAAATATTCTATCTTGGAAAATTGAATGTGGGGTCGGAAGGAGTAATTATACCAAATTTTGTTGAAATCGGAGGTGGTCGATTACAACGGATATGATCATTTGAGAGGGAATGACCCCTATATAACCTTGAATATTAAATTTTGTAAAAAACCCAAGATAGAATATTTTAGGACCTTCTCTAAATTAATTGTTTTGACCAATACTAACATCCTGTGAAGAAAAATCTGAGGTGCATGGAAGTTAAATAATAATTGCCTTCGGACATAGCGTGTGACAATCAACCAGCGAAGGCGAAAAAAAAACCATCACCACCTGCCAAGATAGTCGTCATTCTGGACACCTGGAAAGCCTGGATCCCAGTCCCAAAGGTTGAGTTCTATTTCCTGACCTAATGTTGCATTAACTTCAGCCTATAAAACCAAAAGATGTTCATTTCTTAAACTAGCTATGAAAACTAATGTGGATTATATAATAGTTGGGTGAAAAATGATACATGTTGCGAGTTTCAACATTTTCAAGCGCAGAAGCGTTTTTATTATTGTTAATGACACAGTACCAACACATGCATGAATTTTGTTAGAACAATGTAGTCACCCAAACTAAAGCCCAATAAATGCTTATTATGTTTCTTTCTGTAAAAATACTTTCAACTGTAAATGTAAAATGAAATACAACAGTTAAATAACATCTATTTACAACGCGCCTATTGTTCTCGAAATTATTTACACTCTGAGCACAAAGCAGTAAATAAATTAAGGCCCCAACTCCCAGTGAATTAGCAGTTAACATTAAGTACATTTATAGTGAAAACTAAAACCGACGTTGGAGGAATAAAAATAATCTTAAAGGTAACCTAATAAATAAAGCAAATAAAACTAAACAATCTCACCTTCCCAGCAATTCGTCGTCACCGGCGTCCTTGTCATTGAGTACGATCTGCAATTGTTGGCCACTTTCCGCGTGGATAAATGCCTTTTGCAATACAACATAGACGATTTTTGGGGCGTGTAGCGAATTCGGAGCGAAGCGGAGTTGGTGTTTGGTGTTCAGTCAGGAAATAAATTGTTTTGGAAAATTGGATGTTTTTTTTATGATTGCGGTGGTTGTTGGCGTAGATGGAAGGATTGGTTGTTTAACATGTGTGTAAGAAGAGAAGTTTGTAAAAAAAAATGCAAATTTCACACAGATACGTTACGTGCTTGACATATCTTACGCAGCACATGGTTTTGTCTTATCGAATGGAAACCGGAATGCCATGAAGTTTTGGTGGTGGTTGTTTGAAGCGTGTAACTATGATAGCTGCATTTGTATAAACAGCATCGCTCGGGAATACGTAAATTAGGTAAAATAACGGAAAAGTAATTGTAAATCAGAACGACACACCCCCAAAACTTACGCGATTCTTGGCTCCAAACATTGGACGGTATGTTATGAATGGCTCGTAAAACTACGAAAATAAAACAAGAATCAAAAACATAATGGAGATAATTGCTGAAACTAATTGCATGGATGCAATGGTTAGTTACTACTGGCTAAACTACTAGCACTGGATGGTGGATGCAATTTCTTAATCCTAACAGCCAAAGCTTCTGTGAACGGTTGAAGTTCCACTGATTAAATTATTTGTATTCAACCTGACTGATCTGTAAGACATTTAAATCGGTTTACGATCTTTAAGTCGTACTTCTAATTGGTTTTGATAGTTTTATCTGATGATTAAAAAATATTAGATAAAATGCCAAAATTGGTGCCAGCCGAATTATAGTGGAACGACTATAATCGCATGAGGTATTTGGTGAACATGTATTTTAATGCAAAATGATAAATTATTATCATTAAACTATTTTACTTCGATACGGATCAAGTGATTATCCCCATTAAATTGAATTTGAAAGCTCAGTTTTTAAATATAGGTAATGGGAGAATGTTTAAAATTGTTCTTAAAACCACTTGTTTTATGTGTTACGTAAATGCCTATTATGGACTATCAATTTTTAAGACGGTTTCTAACACTCTACTATGCACTACGAACATGACGAAAGCAATAACAAAATTTCGGAATCTCATACTTGTTGAGACATATAGAGATAAGAATTAGACCAGAGAGTGCAAAATCTAGTTCTTGTTGATGTTTTGTTGAACTGACCCAGCAATGATAGTTCAAAGAATATGACCAGCACGTAAATAATAAAATACTTACTACCCAATCAACCACTATAACGTTTTAGTTTAGCCAAACTCTTAACGAATAACATGCGATCTATTCAAACAGGTTAATTTCGTTCTTAAATTCATTTAAAACTCGAATGAATATCTGCAGATATTGATTAAAAATGTAATATGAGGGATTATTTGGACCAATCACACCAGTCAGACTCTCTTTGGGGAACAAGTATTTCCCCCTCTGATCGAAAGTAGGTCTAGAGAGTATAACGCCATGATGTGGATCTACCTAAAAGCAATCAATAAACGAGCTTGAAACTCACCTCACACCAGTAGTCCCACTTGGGATTCACTGTGTTATCTATAGTTTGTGTACGGAACTGTTGAGCTCCAACCGATACAATGGCATACGGATCTGATTTTCCCTTTCCTAAAACGCTAATATCCTTCTTCATCAGGTCCTTGGCTTCGACTACGTGTATTCGCAAAACACCCTAGAACAGAAGTGACAATCAGTTGAATGCTCATCAACCTGCGAATTAATTCCGCTTACCTCCGGCTCTGGCATCTTGAGAGAAAGTGCTGGGACAGTGTCGTTCAGAATGATTGGCAGTTTGTTTGGCAACACCATAATGGCTGCCACCTGTTCCACAATAATTTTTCGCAGTATATCGCTTAGCCCTGGCATATCGAGCAAATCTACCACTCCAACCAGGTTGAAGTCGATGTTTGGATTGTTGAGGAAGAAAATCTGCAGGCCTCCGACCAGTGGCATCTGGGCGATTAGCGGTTTCATGATTACCCGCACGGTACCATGAATCTGGAAATCCTTAATTCCTCCTCGCAGACCACTCAACGAGAAATTGATATCACAATCGCCGGCATAGAACAGATCCAAATCCATAATAATTTCGTTTCGCGAAACGTTCCTGTCGTACACTTTCACGCCACCAATGCGGGGAGGCTATAATTATAAAAATACACGCAATGTTTTGTTTTAAAAATCACTCGAATCCGAATCGTAGCCACTTACAATTGTTCCAAGTATCATGCGGTCGAATTTGAAGCCATTGAGCTTGTAGCCGGCCAGCGCCTGTTGAATGTTTGGCTCGATTGACTCCTTGATAAGGTTCTTAGCGAAGAAATTCGCGTTGGGCCATACTTGTTTCAGAACCTTTCGTGGTGAAATGGAAAGAGGAAAACAAAATCGGAATAAATTAACTACAGCAACCGTCTATCCAATTACCTGTCCTATAAACATACCTTATTTAGCCATTCACAACGTTCGACATCCGGGAAGAAAACCTGGAAAGAATAAGAGTAATTTAAAAGTAATATTGTTTTATTCATTAACGGTTTTATTGGAACCATTTAAAAAGTTCCGGGAAATGTCGACTCGAATGAAGGCAACGAATTCTAATCGGCGCGCGGTTTAATGAAAACCATTTTTATATCAAATGGTAATCCTTTATGCAGAGATTCATGAAAATTACAACTTTTCTTCAAAGGCCAAGCATTTGAATGAAATGGTAAACGATGGACTATTTTGTGGTGTCATTTTGGGATAAAAAATATTTGGTGTTGACAGTTTATTTCACTAGATGCAATACACAACACAATTGAAAATGTTGGGAAAAATAAAAATATCTCTTCAGAGTGAATCTATTATTGCTGGAACGCTTTGTCAAGCATCATCAAGAGCGGAGCCAGTTGATACTGCGTAAATAAGCGCTGGAAAGTTGACAGATAGTGAAGAATTAGAATAACTATTTCGCGCCAATGACACGCGAAGGTTCTACGAAAGGGTGAGTTTGGTTCACATGAGGACTACACACCGAAACCTAAAGAGGATGCAAACCTGAACACAAATGAGCACCTCATTGGCAAAATAATGGCGGAACGAAAGTTAACCTAGAAGCACTCATGGACCATGAAAGATAGTAGCATAGTAGCTTCTAAGCATCAGATCTTCAAGACGACAAACAAGAAATCGGGTGGTTGCAGACCGACAGAACCACCGATAAGCACCGACTACTAGCAGAGCGCTGTGAATACGGTGGAAAAACACTGGTAACGCTGCTACAAGACTTCGGAGAAGGAGACGCTACCGGATGAGCGGATGGAAGGAATTATTCATCTTATCAACGAAAAGAGAATGCTAACTACCACGTACTAAGTACTCTCCCAGACCTTGTTATGCAAGTTGTCACCTCAAAAGATTCGTTTGGAACGATCAAGGGAGCTCGCTTCAGGACGACCAAATTGCTATTATTCGGTAGACTCTTTAAAAATGTCAGGAACACAGCGTAGTTACACATTTTATATTCACAATGCATGAATATGGACTTCCGAACAAACTTATGAGACTAGTCGAAGAACCTTTGGATCTAGTGACGTGTTTCGTGCGCGTCTCGGAGGCATTCTCGAGGCTCTTTAAGATGCGGTTGGTTGTGACAAGGAAATGGCATCGGTATTCTGCATGCTCTATTTAACATCGCCCTTGAGGGGGAATTCATTGAGCGGGTTTGAAAACGAGTGGCGCGATTTTCGGCAGGATTGGCTAAAAATAAATGGGTAAGTACCGGACCATAGTGCGATAAAAACCATTTTCTCCGCCAACCCTACCAGGCAGAACCAACCAGCAACAAAGCGGGTCAACGCGAGAGATGGCGAATTGTCAGACGCTTAAGAAACCTCCCGGATTTATATTGAACGACGACGACGACACACACACAAAATATATTTTAAATTGCAGTAAGAAATTGAAGCCACTGTGAAACTTTTGCAGCCGTTACATGTGCGTTGGATCGGCGGTAGATGACATGCAAAGCTTAGATCATTTGGAAATGGGACACTTCATTTTGGCAAAACTGCCAAATTAACCTAAAAGCATTGTGGCGCGAATAATCAAAATGTATAAGGAAACTCTCACGACGCGAATCAAATGTAAGAGTAGAGCATTCGCTATTCAACTGCGGTTGAAGGTTATTTGGAAAGACAAAAGTGGTCCCAGCATCTCGGATTATGATTCGTCGAAAACCCTGAAAGTTGGCCGCTCTACTACGCGACGAATCCATCTCTGAGGAGGCTACAAGCGTTACCGAGGTAGCAGCTATCCCAACTGAAGCCTCGAACTTTAAACAGTGATCAGAATCCGGGCTCGTAAGCTATACAACTAGGTGCTGACGAAGTACGATGGATGTGTTTTGCTCGCGGCTGGTGAACGGCTTGGTAATGCGTACCATCGGTGCCTTGTGCACTGGGCATAAAATAGACTCCACAGTGGTCCACAGCCTCTTACCAAGCAACGCCCACCCCTACCTTTTCGTGGTACCAGCCGGGATACGAGCAAACTCGGTGGAGATCGGGTAACCAACCCCGGTGGAAACCAAGGTCGTTTGCTGACAAGGGAGGAGGGCTCCTTCGAGCTACGCTGGTCCTTCGGCGATACTGTGGGGTTGGTTGCGGGCTTTGCAAGCCTGAACCACTAAAAAAATCAAAGCAATGGACTCCGTAAGTAATAAAAATAACTCTATTCGGAACAATCGGCAAAGACCCAGGCGACGAAAACAGACTAACGATTGGAAATTAGGAACATGGAAACTGTCGGTCTCTAAATTTCCTCGGAAATACCCACGTGCTTTCTAAAGAAGTGAAGAGCCGCAAGTTCGACATCGTAACGCTGCAGGACGTATGCTGGAAAGGAACGATGGTACGTACGTATAGAGATGGTCATACCATCTACCAGAGCTGCGGCAATACACACGAGCTAGGCACAGCTTTTATAGTGATGGGCAAGATGCAGAAGCGGGTAATCGAGTGGTGGCCGATCAACCCCCGAATGTGCAGATTAAGAATCAAGGGCCGATTCTTCAATATAAGCATAATTAACGTGCACAGCCCTCACCTCGGAAGTACCGATGATGACAAAGACGAATTCTACGCGCAGTTGGAGCGTGAATACGACCGCTGCTCAAGACATGATGTCAAAATTATCATCGGGGACTGCAATGCTCAGGTTGGTCAGGAGGAGGAATTCAAACCGGTGATTGGATGGTTCAGCGCACACCCGCAAACGAACGAAAACGGCCTAAGACTTGTCGACTTCGCCGCCTCCAAGAACATGGCCATACGTAGTACCTTCTTCCAGCATAACCTCTACCATCGGTACACCTGGAGATCACCCAACCAGACAGAATCACAAATCGACCACGCTCTGATAGATGGTCGGCACTTTTCAGACATTATCGACGTCAGAACCTATCCGGGCGCTAACATTGATTCGGATCACTACCTAAGGATGGCAAGGATACGCCAAAAACTTTCTGTTGTGAACAACATAAGATACCGGCGCCCACCACGGTATAATCTGGCGCGACTGAAGCAACCGGAGGTCGCCGAAAGCTACGCGTTATCTCTCGAAACCGCGCTGCCAGAAGAGGGTGAGCTGGACGAAGCCCCTCTTGAGGACTGTTGGAATGCCGTAAAAACAGCCATTAACAGCGTAGCGGAGAACGTCCGGCACCGAATCGACTTAACGAATGACGAGGAATGCCAGCAGATATTGGCTGAGAAGAACGCAGCGCGGGTACAAATGCTGCGTAAAGCATGCACGATGAACACGATGAACAACTGAATGGCGGGCAGGCAGAAGACCATGGTTGCGGAGGAAGTGACCAGATTAGTGCAGCAAGCAACGAAGATGTGCTACCCCAGGGAAGATGTGCCAGGGAAGTTAAAGAAGCCATCCAGCGGCTGAAGAACAACAAAGCAGCGGGAAAGGATGGCATTGAAGCGGAACTTATTAAAACGGGCTCGGACAAGTTGGCCGGCTGTCTGCATCAACTGATTGTCAAGATACAAGCCGCCTACAAAGTGCTGTCCCACGTCATCTGTCATCGACTATCGCCAATATCCAATAGATTTGCGGGAAGTTACCAGGCCGGCTTCAGGGAGGGTTGGTCTACAACAGACCAAATCTTCACCCTAAGGCAGATCCTCCAGAAGTGCCGCGAATTCCGAGTCCCACGCACCACCTGTTCATCGATTTCAAAGCCGCATATGATAGCGTAAACCAACAAGAGCTTCCGGCATTCCGGGTAAGCTTACTAGACTTATCATGGCTACGATGGATGGGATCCAGTGCTGTGTGAGAATCTCGGGTGGATTGTCGGACCCATTCGAATCTCGCAGGGGACTTCGACAAGGAAATGGTCTTTCCTGCCTGCTATTCAACATTGCGCTTGAAGGTGTTATAAGACGAGCGGCGATCGAAATGCGGGGCACGATTTTCAATAAATTCAGTCAATTTATCTGCTGTGCTGACGACGTGGATGCAGTCGGCAGAACATCTGAGGCGGTGGAAGATCAGCACACCAGACTAAAACGCGAAGCAGAGAAGATTGGATTAAAGATAAATACGTCTTAAACGAAGTATATGCCGGCGGGCGGGACCATGGTAATCGACGGGGATGAGTTCGAGGTAGTTGACGACGTATACCTTGGCTCACTGGCAACAGAGGACAACAACACCGGCCGTGAGATTAAAAGACGTATTATCAGCGGAAGTCGGGCCTACTACGGACTCCACAAAAACTTGCGGTCGAACAATTTGAGCCCCCGTACAAAGTGCATACTGTACAAAACGCTAATTAGACCGGTTGTCCTCTACGGGCACGAAACGTAGACACTGCTAGAAGAGGATCTACGAGCTCTCGGAGTTTTCGAACGGCGGGTGCTAAGAACCATCTTTGGCGGAGTGCAAGAGAACGGTGTATGGAGGCGAAGAATGAACCACGAGATCGCGCGTCTCTACGACGAACCAAGTATTCAGAAAGTGGTTAAAGCTGGACGGATACGTTGGGCAGGACATGTTGCTAGAATCTTGCAAAAATGGTTTTCGCATCAAATAGGAACAAGACGGTAGGAACAAGACGAAGAGGGGCAAAACGAGCGAGGTGGCAAGACCAGGTGGAGCGAGAGCTGGCGAGCACTGGGTGCCCGCAGGACTGGAGATCAGTTGCCATGGACCGAAACAGATGGAGAAATTATACTGCGCAGGCCTTGTCGTAAGACTTTAGGCCAATTAAGTAAGTGAGTAAGTGTTTTGCTCGCAACGGCACTTCACTGGATAACTTCAAGCATTTAGGAGGAGGAAAAACTACCAGAGGAGTGGATGGAAGGTTTGGTTTGTCCCATTTATAAAACTAGCGATCCGCTCAATTACTGTAATTACCGCGGCATTATACTGACCAACACCGCCTACAAGGTGCTTTCCCAAATTTTGTTGCGTCGTCTCTCCCTAATAGCAAGAGAACCTGTAAGGCAGTATCAGGCGGGCTTCATGGAGGCCCGTGCTACTGCGGATCAAATTTTCACTCGGAAAAATCCTCAAGAGATGTCGGGAGTACAACAACGTGCCAACAACGTATCATATTTTCATGAATATCAGGGCAGTATACGATATTTGGGTGTTTTCAGGGGAACTCACGACACCCTTTGAATTGCGCAAAAGTATCCAACTCGTAACCTTCGCAGATAACCTCGACATAATTACTAGACACCTTTGGAAGGCGTAGGCAATCTACGCCAGACTAAAAACGGAGGCTAGTAGGATTGGGCTATAAATTAATGACTCTCAGTGATTCAGCAAGCTTGTCTTGCGTTTGATTCGAATCTTTATCTAGTGATGCATGCACTTTTTCGTCTTCGAACTTATTTGACTGTCCAAAGAGGAGCTATCTAAATCATTCCCTACACGATTTATCAGTAGGAGAATTGTCGTCATAAACTTCTGCAAGCTTTCAATGCACTTGGAAGAAAGTAAAAAGTTGAAACTTATCCCGAATGTCAATGAATTTCCACAAAATTCGAACTTTTTACAAGAATAAACCACAAGGGTGTTGTATTACAAAAATTCTTAACTGCGCAGGATATGGTGCCAGCGCGGTAATTGCAATGTAAAATAATAAAACAGCTGCATCGTAGTTTCGAATGGTTGATTAGCTCCCGGTTAACTGAAAACAAAACAATTTTTTTCTACTCACCCAAGCAGGTAGATCACCCAGACGTGCCAGAATAACCTCCTTATCGTTCGCCAGCGCTGATGCTTTTGCCACATTCCGACGGGTTTCGGTCTTTGTGCGCCACTGGTCGCGAGCGACCGACAAGATTACCGGTGTTATCAACCACGCTACTGACCATCCCATGTAGCCAACGAAGTATATGATGCCCACGGTGACAACTTTCTTCGCAAAGGAGTACAGCAGAGAGCCAATACTGTCGCCGCTGGCGCAGGCTGCTGCTTGTTCGATTTCGGCTTTTTCCGGCGTTTGTTCCTTACTGGCGCCAGCCATCTCGACGCTTCCAACGGGTTTGACGTCGTTTAACAAATTGTCACTTTCGCCGTAGGATGCAGTGTCTCCAGATGAGCCGGCAATGTCTGTACCGGAATCAGCTATGAACTCACTGTTGAAAACAGAATAGAAATAAAATGCAAATCAGTGATTTGGAAGGTGCTGTTAACTCAATTAACTGGATGCTGCAACGTGCTATTTTAACACCAAACGTGATGATCTAATGCCTATGCGATGGTCTACGAAACAGGAGTGAGCTCATAGCACGATACACACCCGAGCTGCGGCTAGAATCTGCTTCTCGTGAAAAAACCAACCTCATTTTTCTCTCGATTGCGGAAAACTGCACTCGCAGCTAATCTGGCGTACAAAATCAGGAATTCTCTCGTTCATAAATCGAGAACGATTCTCACGACAGTAACTTCAGTGGATAGGCTGCCGCACTTACTATGTTTACAAACAAAAGAGTGATAAGAACCGAAACTGAAAATACAAAACAAATAGCACGAGGCACTTTAATAATTTTAATGGAAAGAAAACCCATAGTGCAAATTCTGCCTACACCGCAATCACAAAACGTAATGAAAACGCGTAAGAAATTTGGGTGAGTCAGATTTTATGCCCGAGCAGCTGCACCCCTTTGTCTATTTGTCACTTTCACGGAAAATCTCTGAATAATAAGGTTTATCACAGCAAATGAAAGATAAAAAGATGAAAAATTCCGCCGACAGTCTCATGAATTATAATTGTTGATGATTGTTATTGACTCTATTCATAGATAAGCAAATTTTAGCATTCCAACAGTATACTGATTCTTATTTACATTTATGACTGATTGTTTGAGGTGTGTTCAATCATTTACTAAGGGGATTAAGTGGATTCAACGAATTACACGCTTGTCGTGTTTTATTATTTCCGATTGTTATTTTTATGTTTTCGCAGAAAGTAAATACTACATAACATTTTCTATCTATATAACCACAAAATAATTTACATTCGAATTTTTTGACTGGGCTAGATAAAATATTTCGAAGTGAATCCTTTTACATACGGACAAGTATGACAGTCTTACACTTGCATAATTTTCGTAGATTTTATCCCCAAATAAAACTTTTCTGTAAAGTTTATATAAATAACATACCGATATCGTCGTTTTCAAAAAGTAAACTAACTAATATTTGACTCCAGTCGATTTTAGAAGGAGTACTTGTCCGGTTAGGGACCAGCTTTGCCGGTGCAAGACTAGTAAATTTGTCATATTTATGTATTGAATACAAATCAAAATGCAGCTGAAATGGAAATCCAGCCAATTGTGTGTTATTCGCAGTAACTCACTTTGTCGGTCTAAAACCTATAAATTTGTTAAATTTACTGCTTTAATATAAATTACAAAACACGCGAAAAACAGATGCTTGAATACCTACAGTACACTAGAGTCTAGCGTGATGCTTTTACTTTTCCTGCGATTTCAGTTGGGCCCGAAAACGAACGGATTTAGTGAGTCAGTCTAAAAATAAAACGTGAGAGAATATCAAAATTGAATGAACCGGATCAAACGAACAACGAGAAAACTTTTTGCACCCACGAAAACCTAAAAGACCGGTACTGTTTGCAAATGCAATAAAAACCGGTGGCGTTTTATGTAGTTGAAGACAGTTTTCTTTGCCCATACTTTAAGTCATTTTAACATTTTAACAAGTGTTTCACTTGGTAACTGTCATGTTTTGCAAATTGCTGCCCGTTTAGGCTCTGAAAAACTACTAGACAAGGCGTATTACATCCATCACCCATTCAGCGAATTTCTTCAATCGTCACGAAATTGTATATGTCGTAGCTTAGTGTAAACCTGATTCCGGACATATTTGACGGTCATCCACCGTGTCAATGGACAATTGTTTTTCATGTTTCACCTTCTCACACCCGTATCGAGTTGCAATGCATGGTGAGGTAAGCTTAGCCGTATGACATCATTTTAGTGTCGACGATTTATCACTGCTTATAAAATTCAATTTGATGTGTGATGTGTATTGCTATAGCAATAAAGTTTAATGTTTCTAGTAAACTAATATTGCTATTGATATAGTCTGGCCTTCATTTGCCAACATTATAATAAACATCACTTCCAATCGAAACACCCTGATACTTTAAAAAACAAAATACCCCTTTACTGATTCACACGTCCTTGAGTTGAAATGCCTTCCACAAACTACCTTTACTTCTGCCACAGTCTCGTGTATTAACCACCTGTACTCTTAGGATTCTTTGCCGGCACTGAAGGTGGATCCGATCAGAATGACCGCACGAAGAATAGATATTCTCGACTCGACCGAGCTGGACGCGCTCACGGTGAGCGGGCTTTGGGATGCAGAGCCGCCGAGATGCTCTCCGTTGCTGTCATAACAAAACAGAAAATCAAATTGCTAAGGGTTGTGAGTGACCTGGAGGTTCTCTAAATCTGCAGACTCTGTAGATGTTAGATAAAAATTGTGTAGAAAAATTGTGGGTAAAATGATAAGGGGGAGGCAAAATGAACAGGTAGCCCAGTTTCCGTAAATTAAAATAATTAAAAATCAGCACCTTGTCCTATAGGAATATTTCAAGTTGTTTGGGACATCATGAGCTTGAGCCCATGAAAATTTAAAAAAAATTAATGAAATTAAAATATCTACTCAAATCTGTCTAATAATAGTAACACATACAATCAAATATAATTCTTTGAAAAAGATCCAACTGGAAATATTGTTGACATTCCTAGATATTAACTTGCAACACGAGCATCCTTCGTACTAAAAAGTTGTCGTCAAACGGCTTCTTTCTCGTATAGTTTATTGAAAGCACCGCCAAGATAAGCCCGGAAGCACTTCCGCCCTGGTTGGAAGTCACCAACGTCACCTTCATTTGCAAATCGTCACTCAACAATGAAGCTTCACTTTCATCTGAAGCAGCAATGCTTCGCTTCAAAACTAGCTTCAATTAGCGTCAGTGAAACGGGGTACACTTCTTCATGACGATCGGTTTCAAAGTTTCATTCGTACTTTTCTATCAAATATTTAGTAGAAGGCCAGCAGCTTTGAATTTCAATGACTTGAATTTGAGTAACGTTTCCTACAATGTGATGCACATTATAAGTAACCGAGTCTACATCGACAAATCGTGCCTGACTTTCAGTCGTTGTCGATTGAAACAGTCACCAACTTCAGCTGGAATTTGCTTGACACGTTCTGTTCAACAAATGAAACAAGTCACTTTATGTATGAAGCGAAGGTTTGACTAGGTTTATGAACCTAGTACCCTGATCGGCGACGCCAATCAGATCTCCCCTTTTTGAGATACTGCAGTCTGCGTACTATTTGTGGTCCACGATTGCAGAGCAAGTGTCCGAGGTTAAATATCATCTTGAACGAAACTGAGATTCCGAAGATGATTTACTCGGACAATGTCCTGTCGCAAGACCGGTAAGCTTGCTTTTTTTGACGTAGAACTACGTCTTTCAGGAAGGTAGTTGGTATAGGGGGTAATTCTAAAAAATCTTTTTCGAATAGTGGTCAGGTTTTGAACGCTAATAGCTTAGTGGTTTCCCGATCGATTCTCAATATTCTTACACCAATCGATTGGAAAATCTTCTAAGAATTGGCCCTAATGAAGAAAAGTATGGATTCTTGATGTTGAACTATTGAAAAATTGAAAGTAATGAACCTATGTTTTACCAGAATTCTCGCTTCGTGATTGGTTGTTGGAAATGACGTCAGCAAAGTGGAAATGCGTTTTCACGCTCCGGCTTATAATGCAGTCAATTTTCAATAGATTTCCAAGAGATTTACACCAATTGATCGGAAAATCGATTTGGAAAATATGAAAACATTGAAAAATTGAAGTATTTTCATATTTTTGCCTTCCCTCGGCAGTGCTTCCCTAGCACGGATGACAGAAATATATACGATATGAGCTACGGGTTAAGCTTCCTAATGATTGTATTTAATTTACGCCCTACAGAATCCGATCGAAAATTTTTGACCTTCAGCTGTTGCTGCTTCCCGGATGAGGCAACGAAGACATCCAAATTCACCAAGCGAGACGCCAACAAGCCGTAGAATCCATCGACTCATCCGCCAATGAACGATATGGTTTTGGCTGCTATGCCTTTTACTGCGCGTCGTCATTCGGTTCGGCTCGGCCATTCGGCTTTCGTTGGCGACACATCGGCAAGCAGCTAGCTTGAGACACATCGGATCGGACAGGCAGTTTTCGAGTCACATCCTTGATAATTTTAAAGGTTGTATTTGAAACATTGTTTGCCTTACGGTGCACATCGTCGTCAGTTGGTCGTGTTCAACGGCTGCTGAGGAAAGAAAAGTATGCTGAGCGTGTTGGACCTGGAACACTCGTCTCGCTGCCGTGATGGAATATCTGGCTGCTGAAGTTCTAGAATTGGCAGGAAATATGCTGCTCGCGACAACAAAATGACCAGAATTATGCCACATCACTTGCAGTTAGCCCCCTGGCCTGGACTGGTAATTCATCGTGACTCACCATTCACGAACGGCTTCGTCGATCGCATAGCTGCTGAGGCTTTCTGGCTAGTCCGCATTGGCGTAGCTAGGAACTTTCCCTGGAGCCCAGCAAACATTTTCGTACGTATATCAAAGTAACAAATATAATATATGTACCGATATATATCTAGAAAAATCGCATTCGATGCACGAAACCAGCATATGCGTACTATTTTGGAGGCGATATACGTACTACAAATTATATGAAAACAATTCACATTCATAAGTATTTGTATACGATGAAATCCGACTCAACATGATTAGTTCCATAATGCCATACAATTTTGTGACGAAAATCGTATGTGAATCAGTAACTATCATTTTGTACGTATAAATGTAAACTAGGGTGCGCTTTATTAAGCTTTGTGTACGATTTCGAGTTTGTTTAGCGATAGTTAAGACGATTTTCACACATTATTATACGATTTGTGGTTTGCTGGGAGGGGGCCTAGGGGGTGCCTTCCAAAAAAAGTTTTGATTATGTTCTCGTCACTCTGGCTGTCACCGATAGCACAAGGTATTGTGGAGAAATATCAGGCGAGCTTCATGAGGGTCCGCTCAATTACCAGATATATCGGGAGTACAACCTGTTCGCGCATCACATCTTTATTGATTTCAAAGCAACATACGATACAGTCGATCGAGACCAGCTATGGCAGATAATGCACGAACACGGTTTTCCGAATAAACTGACGCAACTGAGCAGAGCTACATTGGAAAGAGTGTTGTGTTTCGTATGGATCTCCGGGATACTTTCGAGTTACTTTGAGACGCGACGAAAGTTGGGACAAGGTGACGGCTTACTTTGCATCAGGGGGTTGATATGACGTCATATTTTCGTTGCTCACATGAAAAAGGCGGCAAACGCAAAACGAATTTACCTAACCATTTTCACAGTTTCACATATTTCGAATCAATTGTCTGCCTGGTATTGGCTATGTGATGTTAAAACCTTGCCTAAAATCAAACTAAAACTAACAAAATTCAACAATTCACACATCCGA
The DNA here is from genome assembly GCF_943734655.1 of Sabethes cyaneus. NCBI lineage: Eukaryota > Metazoa > Arthropoda > Insecta > Diptera > Culicidae > Sabethes > Sabethes cyaneus. The sequence goes on from NC_071355.1 coordinate 92,556,522, forward strand.
CTCAGTTGTCAGCTTGAGCCCATCTATGAAGCTGTCAGCTTGGGCCCGCTCTATGTTGGCTACGTTTTATTTGTATAGGTTGGTATAGCAAGTGTCATTCCCGTACTTTGCATGCTATTCAACATCGCACTTGAAGGGGTGATCCGACGAAATCGGAATCTAGGGCAAGTGTTCTAAACGTAAATGCGGCCAAGACCAAATACTCAAAGGAAACAAACGCGTGCCTCTCGCAGACGGTAACTGTTGATGGAGCAGAAGTAGAAGTGGCAGATGGGTTCGTGTATTTGGGATTGCTGGTGCACACGGACAACAACACTATTAAGAAGATCTAGTTGCGCATTTAAGCGGAAAATTAGGCTTCCTTAGCCCTTCGCAAAACGCTAGGCATACCCCAAGCAACAATGTGAGTTTTAATGTACTCTTATGGTGGTCTTCAAGGCCAATTTTGGTCTTGAATGCCATCATAAGAGTATAATAAAACCCAAATTGTTACTTGGGACGCTATTTTCGAGCGGAAGGTACTGCGGACGATATTTGGCGGAGTACAAACTGAAAGCGGAGAGTAACGGAGACGTATGAATCATGAGCTACAAGCACTGTTTGGAGAGATTGCCATCGTCATCTGGTGAAAGTCAGTAGGCTACAGTGCGACGAAAATAGTTCTCTTTAACAACTGCACCAGCATCAGGAACAGGGAGGCTGAACGCCATGGCTCGACCAGGTCGAAAGTGATTTGCGACTTCTGTGAGTGGGAAATTTGCGACGAGTCCAAGATGTAGTTGAATGGAGACGAACGCTTGAAACAGCATAAGCCGGGGTGGCTACTAAGCTACTGACGACGACGACAACTACGCTTTTGCGATGCCTAGTGAAAAAGAAAATATCTACACAGCGGGAACATATACACTGAGTTTTTTCCCGGTTTCCAATTTCAATGAGGAAAATTTTCTGGATGGGGCCTGCAGAATTTTGGAGGGGGCCTGGTACCCCAGGCACCCCCTCTAGCTACGCCAATGCTGGTCCGTTGCAACAAGCCGTGCCTGGTTAGCGGTTATTGGTACTCCAATTTACCGAACAGAGAATTGCGTTAAGTGCGTTAAGTATAAGTTTATTGCAAACTGGAGTTATGATAATCAAACAATCGGTCCTTTTAAGGGCCACAAGATTGAGAGTCTATTATATTTTCTTGCCCAGTTAATATCATAATAACACACGCAACGAGGGAAACGTTGAATTTTTCGCCATTGCGGACGACCAACAAATGACAGAAATAAGTATTCTGGTCACGGGCGACATTTTCTGCGACTTCCAAAACGTCTACAGGTTGTAAATGCTTTATTATCAGTGTTCTTTTGTAAGCCGCAGAAAAGTTGCGCAAAATTTTCAACTTTTTGAAAAATCGCGCGTACCGTCTGCCGATTACCAGAGGAAAAGCACTATTCAACGTAGAAACAGATCATAAAAATTTATTTACTGTTTGGTTTAGTGTGACTTGGTTTCGTTTTGATAAAATAGATTCAATCAATTCATGGATATAACTCCAAAATCGGTTGAGGATTGAATGTATACAATGTTACTACTTTGATAAACGTTACGCATGTAGCTTGTATACATGAAGAACCGTATTATTACATACATGGATACATCCTACTATCGCTACAAAGAGACTTACGTAGTCTTACGTCACCTACGCGGTCGTGTCTTGTGCACAACCATTCTAATTTTTAGATTGTTTGAGCGATCGTACAGCCATCCTACTGGCCATAACTGTTCGGCTCTCCTTTTGTTTCAGCCCACCCTCCAGCACACAGTCAGAGATCAGGCAGAGTGAATCTCGACCCGTGAGTAGAGAGTTGGAGCCACATCTTCGTTTGTCGACTCACAACGGAGTTGAGGATTGAGGATAGACAAGGATCAGGACTGAACCTCTGCTAGCGCATCGTTCAAGTCCTGTTCCTCCCCTACTCTCCTCTCCACCTCATTCGTTTCTTTGTTTTTTCGGCAGAGAGAGCTTGCGTGGTAAGAAATCGTCCACTGCCTCAGTGACCGGCTTGATGCAGCAAGGGCAAATTACTGTGGAGGGCGCCCTGATACTCCACAGGCTCCGTTGCGGCGAGAGAATTTATAGAACGCCCTCCACCATTCATCCCTCGGCACGGGTCGCGTCACACCTTGGATTAGGGGTTTATCCATTCAAGTTTTTACATAATAGCCATAGATAACAGCTATTACAACCATCTCCTTTAGGGGCTCCAATCTGCTTTGGTTCCTGGGAGTCAAGAGAACCGTCCTGCAGGCGGAGAGTTTACACTTAAGCCTTTGCATGAGTGCCCCCTTCTATGTCCGCATACGACGCTAGTTTCTACTGGTTGTCCGATTTCCACTAAGGAACGTATTCCGGATGGTACCACGATGAGGTAGAGATAGGAGTTGCTGAATAAGAGGCTGTGGAACCTCATGGTAGTTCTGGAGCGCATTATTCAACCATCTACCATTAAGGCGCCATTAACATTCATTTAAAAATAATCGAATTTTCTCAACCTGCAGAAAATCTCAACAAATCGTCCAAAGTTTGAATTAATGTCTTTGTCAAATACCATGAGGTAATTTCAGGCCGTACGTAGTACCTTCTTCCAGGACAGCCTCCTACACAAGAACACCTGGAGGTCACCAAATCAGACAAAATTACAGATCGACCACGTTCTGATCGACTGTCGTCACTTCTTAAACATTATTCACGTCAGATCCTATCGAAGTGCTAACGTTGACTCGGACCAATACCTAGTGATGGTTAAGATGCGCCCAAAACTCTCCATTCGGTATCGACGCTATTCTGGGTTAGATCTCGTACGGCTGAAGCGGCGAGACGTCGCCGCAAACTACGAGCATTCACTCGAAGCTGCACTGCCGGAAGAGAACGACCTAAACGAAGCCCCTCTCGAGGACTGTTGGAACACCATCAGTTTAGAGAAGGGCTCCATCGGATATGCGGCAAGGAATTAGCGGGACGATTGGTTTGACGATGAATGTAAGAGAGTGATGGATGAGGAGAACGCTGCGTGGACGGCCAAGATGGGCAGTGCCACACGTCAGCACGTGGGAAACAGAAGAAGATGTAGCGCAACCAAATCTTCCGGGAGAAAAGGCGCTACCTGGAAGACCAGGACTATGCAGAGTTGGAGCGGCTGCATCATTCTCAAGAAACGCAAAAGTTCTTCCAGAAACTGAACGGATTCCGCAAAGGCTTTGTGTCGCGAGCCGTGATGTGTAGGGATAAAAATGGCAATATTCTGAGGAACGATTGTGAGGTGACCGATAGTTGGCGCGGCGCGGAGCTTTTTAAAATGGGATCAGAAAAGCTGACCATTTGTATGCACCGGCAAAGTGTTATCCCAAATCATTTTCCACCGACTGTCACCAATTGCGAACAGTTTTGTAAGAACTTATCAAGCCGGCTTCATCGAAGGTCGGTCTACAACGGATCAAATATTTCAAGGAAGCTTATCAAATTGATTCAATCCACGATGGATAGTACACAGGGCTGTGTTCGGATCTCGGGTGGATTGTCAAGTTCAGTTGAATCACACAGACAGAGGGCTTCGTCAAGGTGATGGTCTCTCATGGTGCCTGCTGATAGTTCAACATAGCGATACAACGTGTTATGAACCGAGCATATATCAACACGGGATCTTCTACAAATCTAGTCAATTGGTCTGCTTTGCCGATGACATCGGTAAAACATGTGGCGGTGGCTGAACAGTACACCAGATTAAAGCGCGAAGCAAAAAAGATTGGGTTAAAGATAAATACGTCTAAAAAAAGTACATGCTGGCCAGCGGAACCGAGGCAGACTGAAGCCCCTTGGGCAGTAGTATATTGATCGACGGCGATGAGTTTGAGGAAGTCGATGAATTTGTCTAGCTTGGCTCGTTGGTAGCGACGGACAATGACACTAGCCGTGCGGAAGTCGTGCTTACTATGGCCTTTACAAGCAATTGCGGTCGATCAGACTACGCCCCCGTACAAAGTGTACGATGTACAAAACGCTCATTAGACCGGTTGTTCTCTACGGACATGAAGCATGGACAACGCTCGAGGAGGACCTGCTCGGAGTTTTCGCAAGATGAGTGCTAAGTACGATCTTCGGTGGCGTACAGGAAATCCTGTAGGAATAAGACGACCAGGAGCGCAGCGAGCAAGATGGTTAGATCAGGTGGAGCGAGATTGTCTATACAATCTACATATATAATTATAGTCTATATAATTATAAAAACTACGCAAAATAGAATTACAAATAGTTGTCAAAATTTTCGCACGTATATCGCCTCCACTTTGGTACATATATGTTCTTATATGGCGTGAAATATAACTTTTTCGTTCAGATATGATTTCGTACATCTCAGTTGCAATCGAGATATACAAACCAAATGGTTTACTGGGCTACGACTTGCAGGCTTCCTCAGTGTCTGTTTAGTTCGAAAACAGGCACTGAGGAATAGAGATGGTCGAGTATGAAAATTTGAATACCCGAACCCGACCCGTACCCGATCAAGAAAAAAATTAAAAACCCGTACCCGACCCGAACACGCAAGTTTATTGTTTTTGATACCCGAACCCGACCGCAACCCGTCGGGTGCGGAACGGGTCCGGGTACCCGACCATCTTTAGTGTTAAATGTGGTCAATAGAGATACCCGACCCGACCCGTACCCGACTTCAAAAACAAAATCTAAGAACCCGTACCCGACTCGAACCCGTAAATTATTTTTTTTTTTCAATACCCGAACCCAACCCGAACCCGGCGGGTACGGGTACGGGTGCGGGTTTCGGGCAAATTTTCCGCTACCCAACCATCTCTACTGAGAAAGCCTGCAAGTCGTAATCGAAATACGTATCTGTCGTGAATAAAATATACATAGTAGAATTAAACTGGATAAGTTTTCTTCTTCTTTAATTTTAGATACGATGACTGGTTTATTAACGGGTGGCAACTAAAATTTTGGAATTTTTTTCTCAAGCTGTCAAAAAAAGACAAAAATACATGAAGAAGATCTGATTTACAGAAATTAGAGATACATTATCCATTGTTGAAATAAAATTAGTGTACATTTGAAAACGGTCCGTAATCGGCTGTTCGGCGAAGCTTTCGTTTGACGTCGAAACAGGAGCGTTGTACAGCCGTCATGTCAACTTTGCAAATGCATCTCTTGATTCTACCAATCAACTGCTTGCATTTCGTGGCTCTCCAGTTGTTTTTGTACACCAAGGAACACAAAATCCCGAAGACAGATTTTTCGGGACGTGGTTTTGGGTTAAAATGGGATCGAATGGGGGTTCAAGAATGATTGTGTTTTTTTGGCGTAATGCGATGATGCTCTATTCGGCCAAAATACGTATTGTCCATCTGTATGATGTATTTGCAGAAATGGGATCAAAATTTTCTTCAAACATTCGTCTGGTGCATCTTAATTGATAGCCAAACCAGAGGGCTTGTTGTTGAAGAAACGAGAAAGAGAACGACGGCCTTCTGCGTCCATAATTTTGGCTGGTCTTCAACTACCTGGCTTGCGAATAGTTGTTGGGCATCTTAGAATATGATAAAGAGTCGATGGCGCAACATATTTCCTTTTTAAATATTGTACTGTAAACTTTTTTCCGAGATTTCTGTGGCAGTTCGTAGAAATGTACAACGCGCTCCCGAAATGCTTCTTGTTTCGACGCCATTTTTAGCAAAAGTGGGTAAGCATTGACAAAACAAAAAATATTAACAAAAAGCTGAGAGAGAGAGCTAACTCATACAAGCTCTCATTTCTTTCTGAGCTCGTTTGTTATTGAGCATAAGGGCCGCGAAAAAATTCCAAAATTTTAGTTGCCACCCGTAAGATCGGTGTTATACCCCGCAGCGAACTGAGAGGTTGATACAGTACCGTGAACGTACCATATTCTGCGCAGTTAAGACATTTTTATGATTCTTATTCTACACTATTCTAAGTATTCTAGATTTAAATTAACAACGTGGATAGCAGAAACGTGTAGTGCTACGGTCTATAATATCTGGTAAAAAATATGGGATTTATAAGTCGACCAACAATTGAGTATATTTTTCGTTTTGTAAACTTATCCACAGTGCCTAATTCTGCGCACTTTCTTGCCCATGTTCCTAATTCTGCGCACCCAAAAAGTGAAAATAAATACTCCTGCCATGCTGTTTATGTCTTTATACGCTGAAAGCACACCAAAAAGTGCGGCATTAGCCATTACCATAATTAAATTCCTGATCCAGCCTCCTTGTGTTGTCCGGGTGGCAAAGGAATATTGTTATCATTTTGATTGCCTCATTTTAAATATTTTATTCTCGATAACGTGAAGGGCGAATTGATTCGGGTTTTCTGCATACTGAACATTACACTTTAGACTAATACTAAAAATTGTGTTTTCATATAGAAACCACTTTTCACTCTCTGATAGCCCCATGAGGTAGGACATTAAAAAATAGAAAACATGGTTTCATGAATTGACGCTCGTAGGTTCGGACCCCGAGACACAGCACAGGTTTCCAGTCAATGCAAGTTAAAGATTCTACTTGAATCTTCATGTCTCTATACCTCAGCCATTTGGGTGAGGTTGCGTATTCTTTCGCGATTTCTTCGTAGGATACATTACTGCGCAGAATTTGGAACATGAATAAACAATCTGTGCCTAAATCTGCACATTATTGCATCGCATTTTTCTAAGGAAAGTAATGCATGCAGTCACTGTTTTTGTCTAAAACATGACTAAAACTAAATATTCTTTCTAATTCTGTTGGGTAATTTGATCATTGCAAAGAATTTCGATCATAAATTTGTTAATTTTCTAGAAGGACAATCTTAGCGTTGGTGCTAACGACGATGTTTTCTGCGATATAAAATACTTTCAGTTTCACGTTAAATTATTTCGCTCTCAAATATTATGGTCCGTTTGTGAATGATGGCGTAATATTCAACAGACATTTAAAAAAAATAACGCAATGGTCATAGTTATGCACAATGTTAAAAAATACTTATATAAAAATAATGCGCAGAATTAGGAGCTATAATAAAGAGAAAAAAAAAAAAAAAAAAATTAGGAGCTGCGCAGAATTAGGAGTGGTCACGGTACAATTTTGCTAATCCGACAGATATTTGCTTTAAATAGTACAAAAACGTTCAAAAGGTTTCGGACTCACCAAACATGGCCACTCACCAATGGTCACTGAAAAAATATGGATTGAATACCACAAGCTTACTTGAATAGTTTTTAACTTAGCCTTTGTGGTCTAAAATATGTATATAGAAATGCATAGAATGTTTGACATGATGGCAATTATTAATTATTCGTTTTATTCAAACGTAAGTATCAGCAGGTATAAAAATACTTAATTGGCTATTTACATAAATTATCTGTGTTTTAATCATAGGTATACGTCGAAAAATTCAAAATTAATTGTTAAAGGTAAAATCTAGAATAAATAACTTTTTCAAAAGTACAACCCAAGTTCGATCCGCAAAACAACATAACGCCTGCATTGCAGCTCATGAATAATGTATACTAGAGCAGTAAACAATCCCAAAATGCAGCCACTAGTGGTGGTTTATCGAACATTTTACAAATATTTTCCACTTGTACCTGACACGTCCAAAGATGATGGAACTTGCATTTTTAAATTTAGAAATGTGCTATCAGTAACTGTTAAGTAGAGTGATTAGACGTGGTTTTAATCTGATATTAAGATACGATTGCTGGTTTCGTAATGAAACTGTTTTCGCGACCGGGAGGAACTTTTAATTGAGGCATTACCTATCTCTTCGGCTGTCTCGAATAGAATGGGGTTCGTGTTAACCACCTAACTATACAAACATTCATTCAACATAATATATCAGTTATTGCGGCTGTACAGGAAAATAACATATGACTTTGCCCTTGACCTATCTATGTCGAAATAACCCCCTACAAGCAGCCCAGATTCGTGTGATTCAATAGAAAATGTAAACAAAATAGAATCCAACTTCTAGAGCAAGAGTGCAGCTCCTCGCAAACCATCAGGCAACAATACGCACGACGTAGTTCTGTTTGACTTGTCTAATGCCTGAACACCTGTAGTCCCAGTCACTTTCTTATCTTGTGCTAAGATAAAAGCAGCCGAAATACTACTAGGCACATATTGACAGATAACACAGGCGAACAATGGTGTTCATATTGACACTCTATGACTTAATTACCTGATGAATGATTAAGTGGATGCCTGCGATGGGAACTCCAATGATTTTCAGCTTATTCCATTAAGAATGCTCTTACTTTGCCGTTTCGATGAAATAGGTTTACCTTAATACTGCGCCTTAAAATTAGTTCAAGGGTAATGAAGTTACCTCATTAATAATATAAATGAGGTCTAATGCTTGAGTAACCCGACTGCAAATTCTATCACACAACAGCTGGTTTTTTCTTCATTTCACTACTTCACTCACTACACTACTGAAAGACTGGAAAGATGAATGATAACTTCAAACGTTGATTGTAAAACTCACAACTCTTAATGTACGATAACTATAAATGAAAAGGTTTGCGAAAAAATGTTCAAATATTAGCGCTAGACGAGTAACATAAAATACGTCGCTAACCTTCCCGGGCAGCTGCGCACTCACGAATGTGTGGGAATAAAAGTCAAATAGCAAGCAACAGCATGCTGACGAAGTGTGAGTCCCGCTGAAACTCAGCTTCAGCTCCTTTGCGAGGAGAACATAAGCATAAAAGTGTTCTCTTCATGCTGCATGCACTTTGAGGCTTTGAAGCTTCTCGTGATCTAGCATGAGAATGAGAAATAAATTGCGCCTTCCAGGAACTTAGTGATTTTAGGATATCATGTACCATTTCCTTCAGAAGTCTTTTGTTATCTTTGACTAAAACCATCTCTATCTGACAAAACTAGCTAAACTTGCTAGCTTTTTGCTAAATTGATTTTACAATAAAATTCTATAGGAAACGTTCATGTCTGTTGCTGTTGTCGTAACGGATATTGCAAAAATATATAACATCCCAAGTTCAGGGTGGCGCACGCCTCTAATCACTCGAGGTAAAAACAATCAGCACAAACTCACGAGAATCATTTTGCTTTTCCCCACATAAGAAAAACAATGTACGGCCTTGACCCACTTAACATAAAAACCATTATGTTATGTTTACCAAAAATATCCGGAAATATTTTGGACCGTAGGTAATTATTAATTCTGGCTCTTGTGCAGACAAACACCAGTCTAACAAGAGCAACCGCTTGCTTGGAAGTTTTTGTACGACCGTAACGTACCCAATGGAATTACTTGGAATAAACATATATGCGAATGCAAACAATAAATATTAATCCGATCAGATCAACTGGGCAACATATACTGCCGGGACGATTCTTTCAAATGAGACAATAACGAACATTATATGAGCAATTGTACATTATCGAATTTATATATGAAGAATTAGTGGGTCTGGATCCTCACGCCCCATTAGTGGGGCCGGGATACCAAACCCCACTCCCTGACTTGCCTGCTCAGGTGTCTAACCGACCGTATCTTCTAAGGTGCTAAGCAGATTTCCCTACTCGTAAAAAAATATGAAGAACAAGCTGGGCCAACAGTACCAGCACCAGGACCACCTTTCTTTCTTCGATAGTGTGATTCAGCAGTGTATCAATAAATAAAAATAAATAAAATGGTTTCAGTTTAGTCATTATTAATTTTTTATAACGGTAGTTTTTACAATCGCCGGAGGGGACGGTAGCAGGGGTGTGAAATTGTCAAAATTTTGCGGGCTAAACATCCATGGACGGCGACAACTTGGAACCAGCCAGTATACCGAAAATAACAGCTAATATTACCATTGGCGTAACTAGGGGGGGCTAAGCCCCCCTAGAAGACATTTAGCCCCCCCTAGAAAAATTAAGCTGGACTTTTAAATTTAAGAAAAAACTATAGTTAGATAACTTTACATGATAAAAACTTGAGAGTAATTTTTATATGCATCACAACTTAAAGTTCCTATGCATCAATGTACATTTAATTTTAATATGCCAAGGAAATAAAATGGTCGAAAAAATGCCGGGGGCTATAGCCCCCCCTAGAAATGAGCGCTAGTTCCGCCAATGAATATTACTTAAATTATAGCTAAAAGGCTGTGTTTAACTGCTTTCTAATTAATTTCGGTAGTCTTAAAATGAATAAACTTTTAACTAGGCACCAGAACCAAAAGTACCAAAATCAATGAGTGGGACATGTACAATGTATGTAGTTTGACAGCCACACCACCCCGCTGGACGGTAGAAGAAAGCAATGCATTTCATTGTAAGGTGTATATAGCAGGGCCCGACAAAGTCACCTTCAATTGCATAACGTCACTCAGCAATGAAGCAATGAAGCTTCGGTTTCAACAGAAGCAGCACCGCTTCAGTTTCAAACTGGCTTCAGTCAGCGTCAGCAAAACGGGTTTCACTTCATCATGACTATCGGTTTCAACATTTCATTTGCACTTTTCTAACAAAAGAACAAGGCCAGCAACTTTGAATGCAAATAAATTGAATTTAAGTAACATTCCCTACAATGCAACGCAAATTAACAGTGGTTGAAGAATTCACGAAAAAATGAACATTTGAATCGATGAACGTCCCTCATGAACATACACTATTCACTTCTGTAGCCGCTGATGCATTTATCGGCATTTGACTTTATCACGAGTATGGCTCATCTTGAACATCGCAAGTTCGTTCAAAAATTGAATATTAAACTTTGAACGCGTCCGATTTAATGGATATAATATACCCGGGAATGCCAGAAACTGTCCTAAATAGTATTTATTACCATAAACAGAGAATAGTTTAAAGTAGCGTTAGTGGTGAAGCAACAGAAGCTTTAATTTCGCACTGTTGCGTTGCATAGGGTGTTTGCAGAGTGCATATGTATTGGAGATCTGTTGGGCAGGCACCACAAGTGACAGCTCCATATAAAACACACGGGCTGGGAAGAGCAAAATTTTTTAAATGATTTATTTTCTTTACTTAAAACAGAAATTACAAATTGCTTCATACATGTGGCAAGGTAATATATCTGTTTACTAAATAAAAAAAATATTTTCAACAAATAAGCTAAGACGCGGTAGCAATGATCAAAAATGTAACTATGACCTATGTCAGCGGGATAAAACCATTGGCGTAGCTAGAGGGGGTGCCTGGGGTACCAGGCCCCCTCCAGAATTCTGCAGGCCCCCTCCAACAATTTTCCTCATTGGAATTGGAAACCGGGAAAAAACTCAGTGTATATGTTCCCGCTGTGTAGGTATTTTCTTTTTCATGCTGTTTCAAGCGTTCGTCTCCATTCAACTACATCTTGGGCCACTCGTCGCAAATTTCCCAGTCACAGAAGTCGCAAATCACTTTCGACCTGGTCGAGCCATCTTGCACGTTGAGCCTCCCTGTTCATGATGCTGGTGCAGTTATTAACGAGAACTGTTTTCGTCGCACTGTAGCCTACAGACTTTCGCCAGATGACGATGGCAATCTCTCCAAACAGTGCTTGTAGCTCATGATTCATACGTCTCCGTTACTCTCCGCTTTCAGTTTGTACTCCGCCAAATATCGTCCGCAGCACCTTCCGCTCGAACATAGCGTATGAATAGCGTTTAGCGAAGGGCAAAGGGAGTTTAATTTCTCGCTTAAATGTGCAACTAGATCCCCTTACTAGTGTTGTTGTCCGTGTGCACCAGCAATCCCAAATACACGAACCCATCTGCCACTTCTAGTTCGTCGCCATCAACAGTTACCGTCCGCGAGAGGTACGCGTTTGTTTCCTTTGAGTATTTGGTCTTGGCCGTATTTATGTTTAGAACACTCGTCCTAGATTCCGATTTCGTTGGATCACCCCTTCACGTGTGATGTTGAATAGCATGCAAAATAAGCCGTCACCTTGTCCCAACTTTCGCCGCGTTTCAAAGTAACTCGAGATGCATAAGTATCCCCGAGATGCACACGAAACACAACACTCTCTCCAATGTAGCTCTGCTCAGTTACGTCAGTTTATTCAGAAAACCGTGTTCGTGCATTATCTGCCATAGCTGGCCTCGATTGACTGTATCGTATGTTGCTTTGAAATTAATAAAGATGTGATGCGCGGACAGGTTGTACTCCTGCGGACAGGTTGTGTTTCTGGTAATTGCGCGGATCCTCATCAAGCCCGCCTGGTATTTCTCTACAAAACCTTGTGCTATCGGTGTCAGCCAGAGTAACAAGATCATTATCAAATTTTTTTTGAAAGGCACCCCCTAGGCCCCCTCCAGGGAAATTTCCTAGCTACGCCAATGGATAAAACTAAACAAATATCAATAGCCAGTAGTATGTTGGTGAATTGGTGAATTCATGGTAGCGTAGCGGTGACACTGTGCCAATTTTCAAAAGAACCTGTCACGGTGCTGTAAGAACGGGTTCGACTAATGTTGATTTGAGCATGCAGCCTTGCCGTCTTAATCCCAGGGGGCTGCTTAATCTAGCGATTTTAAACGAGATTTCCCCGGAAGCTTGTCTGTTCCTTGGCGTGGCGCGGGATCAACGTCTGATTGAAGCGTGATGCACGATGACCTTAGCAATTTTGTGGTGAATAAATCACACTGCTCCGGATTTGCTACCCGACTAGAGGCTGACGGGGCGGGATTCCATTCGTGACTCACCGATTTCGTTGCTGGACCCAATTCGATCACACCGGTTTCGATTTCAATCTAAGATCTTCTCGAATAGGATATGCACTCCCGATAGCCTGGACACATACACGATTGCTTTGCTAGAACGCTGGTTTGGGTGGAATTTTCGACCGCGCACTTGTTAAACAACATACTGAAGCTCGTGTTACTTTATGACGGTTAACGGTCACGCGGATTATACCCGGAAACGCGGATCGACGCATAATTTCGGATAAACGCTTGGAATTGTATAGGGTATCGTACATTATTACATATAGGAACATGACTGTACTATGTTATAGCTCTGTATATTTCGAGATTAGCGTGCATTGCAGTATACGAGGGAAGCTAGTCGTCCGTTTGGATCAGTGGCACACGGATGCATTTCGTCAGTGTATTGTAGTCACTTGTGGGAAATATAATATACCTTGCACCGTTCGACAGAATACATTTCATTGATAGCCATGTACCTTGTGTATCTCGGATACTTTGGACAGCCGCCAGGAGAATTGGCAATTTTACGAATAGACGCGAGAAGTGAACATCCGACAGTAATCACGGAATAGCACCTAACAGCGGAGGCACGTCCGATCGCTTTGACTCTCACACAAAAACCCCGACTGCTTTACGATTGGCTAGCAACGCCCTCTAGCAGGCTTGGGCAAAACTCCCAAGCGTTACGAAAATCCTCTGCTCCCGGTCGGTCCGTGCGTTGGAGCCATTGGTAATCACGGTGTCTCCATAGGGAATTTGAGCTTGAAATTTAAGAATTTTTTTCCTAACTCCTAACATGCAAATATTAAATACAATTTTTTAACAATAATGCATTTACATTTACTGTGGGACACGGTCACATGTTACGGTGCATACATCTGTAGGTATGCACCATACCATATGGCTCCTAGAGGTGCTTATAACAAGCACCTGTACCATTTTAACGACACACGAAAGTGTTTTCAAAGACTCAACGAACCTTGTAACAACTTTGTGCCGCGAAATGTAAAACTTGCTTCACATAGTATTGCAACAACAACAATTGCATGTATTTCAGTTATTTATTATTGAATTCAAGATCTTTTCTTACACAAATGTCGCATTTTCGTCATATTTCTAAGAAAAAAATACGAATAAAATTATTCGTCACGGTTTCGAAGGAATTGTTCCACTTTTCCTGTAATATGGCTCATTAGGCGGCGCACACTTTCTTTGTCCATCGTTTTGGCAATCTCCTCTTGCCCATGATTGCCCGGTATATATTTCTCAATAGGGCGGAACTGGAGGCAATTGGGTGGGTTAAGGTCTTTCGGAACAAACTGGACCCCTTTCTCTGCATACCATTCTTGAACGACTTTGCTGTAATGACAGCTTGCCAAATCTGGCCAAAACATCACGGGATGGTGGTGGGATCGAATGAACGGTAAAATTCGGTTTTGGAGACACTCCTTTTGGTACTGTTCCGACGCCATTGTCTTATTTGTAACGAAAACTTTCGTTTTTCTGCCACAGCTGCCAATGTCCTGCTAAATCATAAATTTTCATGCAAATTTGTCGGCAAAAACAAATTAAAATTTGCTTGGAACATCCCCCCGAACCCGTTGCCAAGTAAAATGTTTGACCCTGCATTTGCCCGAAATCAGCCTTGACATAGGTTTCATCATGCATCAGAAGACACCCGTCGAACTTGGTTAGCACCCGGTCGTATAGCTTTTTAGCACGGATTTTGGTCACACTATTCTGTTGTATGGTTCGGTTTGGCTGTTGGAAGGAATCAAGTCGATACGACTTGATTCCTTCCCGGAGTCGAATTCTCCTCACGGTACTATAGGCAGCACCGAATTTTATGGCCAAATCACGGTCCGACAGATTGGGATACCTCTTGATGGTCTTCAAAATCTTACCACGCAGTTTTCGGTCGATAGTTCCACTCCGATGATTAGCTTCCGGCTTCCGAATTGGCCGACCTCGGACCTCGAAAGTGGATTGTCCATGTCTACTCGCGAACCTCAACATATACGCCCAAAGTCGGGTTCTTTGTAATGTGCAGCGCCATAAAACCCATTTTTACCCTCCGATGAAGGACTGGGTCATAAAAGTGATGTTTCTTGGGAAAAACGCATTCCCAAATAAACATGATTATCGGGAGAAATGTTTATTCCCGAAAATAAACATGCAAGCGATAAGCACAGTAATAGCTATCGCACTTTATGATTCTGCTCGCACAAGATGTAAAACCAACATTCACCGTCTATGAAGGATCATAGAAGTGATATAGAAGATCATACTTATCTTAACGCGAACGACGCGGCGACTCAACGACGGCCGGCATCTGGTCTTTCCTTTAGTCCTTTCTTCTGCTATCGAGCCGGTTCCATATGCGATAGCTGGAGTTTTATGATCGTCATCCGGCGAAGATCTCCTTGGAGGGATTGCATATATCTTATGCAAACCAACGGAGCGCTGCACAGTGGTTCCATTTGTTAGGACGGGCGGCCGTAAATGGATTTTTCATGACAATGAAGTCCAGTATCATCAAAATGGACGACAATAAGTCTCTTTTAATCAAAACACACGTCAAAGTTGTATGTCTACGATTTCGTTACAATTATTTCAATTTGGATGATTTAATACTTTTAACTTAGGAGCTCTGTTACTAGACACGTTTCATTTTCATTCTCTAAATAAGCTAACGCTACGTTTTAACGTAGGACTACGTCTTTGTTTACTATACTGGGACTGGGTAGCACTTTGTAAAAACGAAAAATAAAAGTGTAACGTTTGAATGAAATATTTCAAAAGCTAATAGCTACTATACTACTGAACGAAACATAACAGTTAATATGTCGTTGGATAGATAAAATGTCCAGCAATTTTATAGTAACATACTAATAATAATTTTTTATACGCTAAATAGTGAAAATGTGTGTAAAGATTCAAGGTCGAATTTTTCCATTGTTATCGCCTAGCTTTGTGTTCCCTTGTTATCGCCTAGCTTCACAGGTACGGACGACAATTAGATACACCAATGGATTTGGATCCAAATGATAACCTTGAGACCACTTTGTAAGCCACACCCCTTTTCCAATCCAATCGGCAACATCGATGGCTATTGACGGCAACACCGGTCCCAAAGACAAGCGGAATCAGAGGGCAATGGCCAACGTGAATCCCACACGATGCACTTAACATTACATTTTGCATTATCCCATCGCAGACATGCGAAATTGTTCGATAGCTTGCTCAATCAGTGTCGGACAATCATTTAAGGTGAAACGGTACGGAAGCCAACATGGCCGAATCGATACCGCCGATATGCTCACATAGACACCATTTTTTCGGCCATGTTGGGATTCAGTACCGTATCACCTTAAGCAGCAGCAGCCGATATGGTTTCCTCCACCACCTACACTAGCTTACAAGCAGCAGCGGCAGTGCCAGTGACTATAAAATGGTACTCTTGGTTCGCCGTCTGCTCATTCATCGCACAATCGCACTGACGGACGGTCAGTATTTACCATCGACGGCTATTGGTGGCGAAAGCAACGGCATTTGGCGGCAACACCAGCGATCGGAGCCAACACCGATAGCAATCGGGAGGTAACAACGATAGCATTTTGGCGGCTATTGGAGGCAAATCCAAGGACCTTTGCGGCATCTAATGTCATCTTCGATAACAATTCGAGCCACCCAATGGCGTTTTGGCGGTTATTTTCGCAAACCAACAGCAAATGGAAACGGATCGACTGACGGGCAGCAAATTCAGCAATAGGCCGTTGTGGTTTTTTGATAAAACTAATCCATTTCTACTTTACAGTGATTTGGTATTTCCTATCACTCCTGTATTAGCGGGCAACCATCATCCTAGAGTCTAAAGGACTGAATAGCGACATCCATCTATATATTGCCAACAGTAATTATAGTACTGATTTTTAAGATGTGCTATCAGCTCAAACATAGTTCTTTTCAGGGCCACCAAACAATTTCAAACGGTTTTTTTCAAAACCACCATTGATTCAATGAAAAATTAAATCAGAATATTTCGCTCTTCTTTTACAAATAAACACTCAAACAATGATACTCACAAATACTCAAATATGCATATGCCAGAAATGCAGTTTACATTAGTCTTTGATTTAATGATCAGACATAAAGTTATACTTCATCGATTAAAACATGTTATCAATATAATGAGTATTATATGACACAGTCCTACGTCACCCTTTCGTACAACCCTTAGGGCTGTATACCTTGTAGTTTTTCTTTATTTTGACTTAAAGGTAGTTCCAAAATACTTATTGTACTTGTTTTTGATCAGTTTTGTATGTTTATTTTTGCTACAACAAAAAAATGCAAGCAATATAATGATAATATTTGAAATGCAAATGTTTCTATGTTATTTATCTAAGTATTTTACAAACTTCAATCTAAATATGGAATAGTTCCAACATTTCTTGAGGTAATTTTGGTTTGTTGGATATGAAGAAACTTGCAATGAATGAATTTGTACTTAGCAATAATCATTGCAAAAGGTTTTGGTAGCTACCCGTGGTGGCATCTAACGAGTATGAGTGAAACGAAAACTTTCAATATGTTTACTATTCGGTTCCGCTGTTTCTTTAGACAATTCTGCAATTGAAACGAGTACGTGATAAATCACCAAATGATTATAAATGAGCAATTTTCTAATACATAGAAGAAGATAATTAATATTATGAGTATTTATCTACTAGCATTCGAGCAGTTTATAGCTTATTCCTTTAATTTTACCGTATTGATTGCGTACCCAGAGGACGAACGCTACAAAATAGTTCTGCAACGTTCAAGTAATTTCACTTTTAAACCAATTATTTCTAATCTTAGAGCATTTCAAGAATTTGTTCGCTGTAGTGCCATCATTAGTTGTCTCAATTCCTCTTGGCTTATCAACTATCAAGCATGGCGCACTCACTTTGGCTCGACTTTGATTTTTTTTTATAAAAAAAATTATTTGTCTTGTATAATACTTAATCCTATTTAAGTTACATGTTAATAAGATGACATTTTAGTGACTCTGTATCAATGGAATAGTTACACTGGTTAATAATAATTATATAATTTATAAATAGTGTAAGTGTTTTAATTTTTACGATTTTTGGTAAGTTAAGATCTGGTAACACTAGTTGAGAGAAATTAATTCTTCGTTTGGTGATCCTCAATACCCGTTCCTGGAATACTTTCCACGCATCAGTCACCCTGAAACATTCCGAGAATTTGTGCAGAAGAGTTTCATTTGCAACATTGCAGTACAGGCAAATCGGCGAATCAGTCAACTGCATCCTGTGCAAGAGCACTTGATGTACCAGTTTTTGGTTTATGAGCATGTAGTAGCTGCTTCTCTCAACTTTGATTATCAATACGCTTCAGCCAAACAGAATTCGAAAAAGTTATGCAGAGGGCATTTATAGAGCTAGTTACCATCTACAATTTTTCTTCACAAAACTTTGTTGTATCTTTTATATTTACGATGCTATACGGCTCCTATCTCGTTGGTAACGTATATTTGGTTAGCAACACAGTAGCGGCATTGTAGAACTGTAAATACAAAAGATGCAGTAAAACTTTGTTCTGCAATATTCTACACAATAACTTGCTCTAGAAATTCCTCATACATTACTTTAGCAAATTCTGCTTGAGAGAGGCTGTATAGTAAAATGAATCAAAATTCGATCAAATTCATCGTGCCATACCTCTCAACTATCAATCCTTAAATCAAAGGCGCCAAAATCATTAGCAAGTATTAGCAGCTAAAACCTTCACAGGTTTATTTATAAGACTTAAATGAATCAGTAGATAGTAATTTGATGATTAGATTCGGGTAGAATCATAGTTAAAAACTAAAGTCAATTTGAATGTTTTAGATTTTCTGTAACTTCAAAACTTTTGTTTCACTCACGCACAACAGTGAATTAAATACTAGTGAATATCTAGCTCAACTTGTAAGAAATAGATGCTTTTCAAAGTTCCTTGATGAAAACCAGCTGAAATTTGCTTTACGGTGACAATATTCACAATCCAAAAACCACGTGTTTTCATGCTTATATCGAAAATGTCAAATGCATTATCACATCTTACGCTCAAATGTGAACTGTCGCTCAAATATATTGGGTGAAAATGTTATTTTTGCCTTCTTGGGTTTATAATAGATTCAGAAAAATTTTAGAAACCGGAAAACAAAACAATTTTTTTTTCGATTATTGGCCTCTGGCGGTACCACAGTGCGCTGCTTGCAATCGACCAGCACCATCGCCCCTTTGTAATAACATTTGAACTTGCTGACGAGAAGATAAATACTTCTGATAGTGTGGACCCACTTGCTTTTGACTTTGGGCGATGCAATTTTGACATAGCTAACAATCTAATTGCGGAGACCCGTTGGGATGAATTTCTTGCTGGTTGCAATATTGATGAAGCTGTATCACGATTATATGAGCGCATATATGGTATACTAAGGGATGTTGTCCCGGTGAAGCAAAAATTTTGTCTGCGTGGTTGTAAAAAGCCGTGGTGGAATAATCAACTTCAGCGTCTGCGAAATCGACTCCGTAAAGCAAGGAAAAAGTTTTTTCGATGGAAAGTTGAAAGGCACAAAGCTTTGCTGCGTGACATAGAGAGCGAATATAACTCTTTGCATGCGCATTGTTTTAGCTGTTACATTCGTCGCATGGAAGATAACATCAAGCATGACCGCGCATCGTTCTGGACCTATGTGAATAATCGGAAACAGCAAGGCGGAATCGCTCAACGTGTGCACTACAACGACAGCTCGGCGGAGTCACCCAGGGGGCTGATATGACGTCACATTTTCGTTGCTCACATGAAAAAGGCGGCAAACGCATAGTGAATTCACAAAACGAATTTAACTAACCATTTTCACAGTTTTATGTATTTCGCATCAATTGCCTGCCTGGCATTAGCTATGTGATGCTAAAACCTTGGCTAAAATCAAACTAAAACTAACAAAATTTAACAATTTACACATCCGACTCGGTTGTCAGCTTGAGCCCATGTATGAAGCTGTCAGCTTGGGCCCGCTCTATGTTGGCTACGTTTTTTTTGTATAGGTTGGTATTGGAAGTGTCATTCCCGTGGAGTCACCACTGGAGTCAGCAAACCTATTCTCATCCTTCTTTCGTAGTGTGCAAAGTAATAACCGACCACCTTCGTCTGAAGCGTATTTGAGTAGTTTACCTTTGTTTGATTTGAATATGCCGTTATTCAACTTTTCTCAGAGCGACGTGGTGTTCAAGTTGCAATCAATTGATGTATCGAAAGGCGCAGGACCGGACAGACTGCCACCACTTCTCTTCAAAAACTGTGCTGCGGCACTCGCTATTCCGACAATGATTATTTTTAATCTATCTATGTCGGAAGGAATTTTCCCGAGTGTTTGGAAGACTGCCGCAATTACACCTGTCCATAAAGCAGGGAGTACACATGACGTCAAGAATTATCGTGGTATTTCGATGCTAAGCTGCTTGCCGAAGGTATTCGAAAGCCTTATCCAGGATTCACTCTATCCAATGCACAGTGGTCCAGCAGCGAAAAGTAAGTGGAAAGTTTTTTGTGGCTCAAAACAACTCCCCACAATGTTCAGCAAAGTTGTAGAACTCTAAAAGACGATTAATGCGAAATCAACGACTAAGTTCCAGCTTGGTTTGTAAACACATAATCGATAATAACTTTTTATAAGAAAGAGATAGAAGGATAATTTTTTCGACTAAGTTGTAGCTAAAGATTATATAAGTAACTTTGCCAAAGACATAGTAGGGGTATTTTTAAGCGTTTCTAACTTATAGGGTGTTTTACAACAAGACCTCTCAAAAATCACTTTTTCGCTGATTACTTCAAATGCAATAGTTTTATTGCATCATAATGTCTAACAAAGTTGGTTATCTTATCAAAAGACATATTTTTGTAGAACATTGCATGTTAAAAACTCATACGTATAACGAGTTCTAACGTTTTTCCTGTGTTTTTTTAGTCTTTTTTGGAATAGAATATCTCATAAAGGGGCAAACGAAAAAAATCAAACTTGTCCGTTTCTGAAAGCTTGGAGTTTTATCTCAAACATATGTGAAAATAAAAAACTGGTTTTTTCTCTAACTCGAATAATTTCAGTTTAATTATTTCATGTTTGACCATTTTCTACAATGCAGTATTTTCTAATATCTTCTTGAAGACGATTAAAGTCAATAGTATGTCAATATGTCAATAGTAAAAAAGAAATTTGTTGTACCTTGACACAATTTCTACTGATTGTCACGTAAAATAGTCTTCGAACTCAGGATAAGTTAAGAGATCTAGTTTTTCGACCTTGTGCTAGTTTTCGAACCACTGCTGAAATATTCATTAAATAAGTTTGTATAACGGTAGTTTTTATAATTGTTTATTGTCAAGATATATGGACTTCACCCGTCATCCAGTCCATACATATAAATATAAATTATAATACCAAATACAAAATAATATAAAATGCAGTGGTATTAGTGTACATGTAATTGACCTCTCAGAAATAGTCAGAAAGTCTTCAAAATTGATGTCTTATACGTATTCCTGTTCCTGAAACATGACTATGATCGTAGTAAAAAAGGAGGAACGCTTTCAAGCAAATCCTATTAGAGTCCTGGAGTTTTTTGTCAAAAGATTTGAGGGTACCGTTACTGTTTTTTTTTAAATTAGTATCTAAAATGTTCGTGAAAGTAATTCGGTAGTTTAGGAGATTATTTCCCATTCAATTCCATATTAGCTATATCGCCAACCGTTAATAAAATGTTAGTACACGGCGCAGACATTATTAAGGCCACGGCACGACGCATAGGGTTATTAAGCGAAGAGGTACAGGAAACGCGAAATAAATGTATTTGTAAGTTCAGAGAATTTCACTCCAGAAAATTTAACCGGAATGCCAATTGAAGGATGCGTTCAAACGCCTCCTGCTGTCGTCCGATCCAGTAATTGCAATACAAAATCGTTCGTATTGTACACGTACTCTGGAGCTTCCACCAATTATTAATATAATAAATTATTATATTGCTGACAATAATAAAATATTTCGAAAACAAAACATTTATTGAATCTCTCAAATAAATGAGTACCATTTTTGTTTTCTAAATCAACGATATACTGATATAACGTGGTTGAAGTTCGAAAGGGATCTATAAGTTTTTTTTTTCTTTTACCTCTGCCTGTTTTGATATACTTACCTGCGATTAAAAAATGACATAAAACTAAGATAACAGTTAACAATATTACGCATGAAATAACCAATATTTTTTTGCTTTTTTATTGAAAATTATTTTTAAAACATTATTGATGGTAGATTGAGCATATTTGCAAAATAATGAAAATTGAAAGATAGATATTTATCAAAAACAGCTGGTACTGATAGAAAACTGATGTCATATTTGGAGTTCGAAGACTATTACGACAAATTTCTTTTTTACTATTGACATGTTGACTTTAATCGTCTTCAAGAAGATATTGGAAAATAGTGCATAATAGAAAATGGTCAAACATGAAATAATTAAACTGAAATTACTTGAGTTAGAGAAAAAACCAGTTTTTTATTTTCACATATGCTTGAGATAAAACTTTAAGCTTTCAGAAACGGCCAAGTTTGATTTTTTTCGTTTGCCCCTTTTTGAGATATTCTATTCCAAAAAAGACTAAAAAACACAGGAAAAACGTTAGAACTCGTTATACGTATGAGTTTTCAACATCTACAAAAATATGTCTTTTGATAAGATAACCAACTTTGTAAAACATTATGATGCAATAAAACCACTGCATTTGAAGAAATCAACAAAAAAGTGATTTTTGAGAGGTCTTGTTGTAAAACACCCTGTAAGTTAGAAACGCTTAAAAATACCCCTACTATGTCTTTGGCAAAGTTACTTATATAATCTTTAGCTACAACTTTGTCGAAAAAATTATCCTTCTATATCTTTCTTATAAAAAGTTATTATCGATTATGTGTTTACAAGCCAAACTGGAACTTAATCGTTGATTTCGCATTAATTGTCTTTTAGAGTTGAACAACTTTGCTGAACATTGTAGGGAGCTATTATAAATCGCTTAGCCGCAAAAGTAAGTTTCCACTTAACTTTCGTTTCTGGACCACTGTGCAATGGTTCATCATACGATCTCGGAATATCAGCATGGGTTTGTGAAAAAGCGTTCAACGATTACTAACCTAATGTCGTATGTTTCTACGTTGACGAATGCACTTGAGAAGCGTCGGCAGATCGATGCCGTCTATGTGGATCTCGCTAAAGCGTTCGACAGGGTACCGCATGCCTTGATGGTAACGAAGCTGGTAAAGTTGGGATTTCCTGAATGGCTGACACGGTGGATACTGTCGTATCTTACCGACCGCAATGCGTTTGTGCGAGTAAATGGAACTAGCTCTCTTCTTTTTGAGATGAAATCAGGTTTGCCCCAAGGAAGCCACCTTGGCCCACTGCTGTTCAATCTTTTTGTGAACGATCTGTGCTCCACTATAAAATCTCCAAAGTTGATGTTTGCTGACGACTTAAAATTTTACCGGGTGGTAGCATCGACAGATGATTGCTACGCAATACAATCCGATATTGACTCGCTGTTGAATTGGTGTACATTGAACGGCATGGAAGTTAATATACAGAAATGTAATGTGATATTATTCTGCAGAAACAGACAGACTACTTTGTTTGACTATAGAATGCAAACAGTCAGTGTCAGCCGAGTCCATTCTGTAAAAGATTTAGGAATTTTCCTCGATAGCAAACTATGTTTTGCTCAGCACGTTGCAGTTACCACTACTAAAGCATATGCGTTACTAGGCTTCGTCAAAAGGAATACGCAGCAATTCGATGATGTTTATTGCCTGAAGTCTCTCTACTGCGCGATTGTACGTAGTATTTTGGAGTACGGACCGATAGTGTGGGCACCTTACCATGCTGTCCAGATCAACCGGATTGAACGAATCCAGCGTCACTTCATCCGGTATGCCTTGCGAACGCTGCCCTGAGATGATTCAAATCATTTGCCTCCGTACGAACATCGATGCGCTCTTATACGTCTGCCCACGCTGGCAAATAGGAGAAGTTTGCTGCAACGTTTATTTGTCTTCGATCTTCTTGGAAACAATATTGACTGTCCGGAGCTGCTGGAGCGGCTTCAAATCAACGTACCACCTAGGCTTACCCGTCGATCAGATTTCTTTCGGCTTCCAATGCATCGCACTCTATTCGGCCAAAACAATCCTATTGATGTGTGTTGTCGTGAATTCAATGTAGTGTCTGACTTTTATGATTTTAATATTAGTAGAATGACTTTTAAATTTAGAATAAGTATATATTAGGAACTGTCTGTGCGATACTATCGAAGACTAGTAATAAATGAATTCATACTAAATCATTTCATTCAGCTGGTGCTAAAAGCAAAAGTTACTAGTTTTCGATTATCTTCATGAACTGAAGAATGTCTGACCCGCAAAACCAGTTGATCGGATGGATTTCTCGTAGTTAGGTTGAGAGTTTCCTTTCAACTTCAATAATCTCTAATGCAAATGCACATGTCTCTTATTTGATTGTATTCGCCTAAAATTAATCACGATTCACATGAGCAAACCCTTTAATCCTGTATAATTTACGGAACTATTTCAAAGTCATCCTCCTCACGTTTACGCTTCATATTCACGATCTCTGTATCGCTAGCCCCGAATGACAGAGGATCTTCGACTTCTGTTTTAATTTCAATCGTGCTTGGAATATCTCCTCCAGCCGTAGTACTCTTAGCCGTCTTCGTTGTAGCCGTTTTTGCATTCGTGGTAAATTTGAACACCGGCTTCGGGATGGCTACCACTTGCGTTTTGGGAGTGGATTGAACGGCGGGCCGTTTAACTCCTGCGGAAACAGCCATGGCTTTTCCGGGAACGGACTTTATAGTTGAACGGCCTTCTATTGCTGATTTTGTCATTTTCTTTGCCTGCTGAGCGGCACGCAGTTTATAGTTGCATGCCGATAAGCAATAACGATCCGGAGGCAAGCGTAACCCACAGTGGGTCTTAATTAACGGCAGCGGAGTGTTGTTACGATTGCGGGCAATCTCCAGCAAAACATCCCGTGGTGGAGGGTTAGTAAAAGCTTTATCCAAAATCATATGAGATGCCAGTTTCACATCATCCAACTCAATCACTTTTTTTCGGGCATGGTTTGCAAAAACTTTAGCATCATCTAATATACAGGTAACATATCCTGAAACGAGCACATTAAAGTCTTTCTAAATTGCAGCAATATGAACCACTTACTGTAAGTAAATTCCAAAAGTTGGTTGATTACTCGGGGTTCATAATCCGCGACTCCAAGCTCTTTCAAAATGGACATAATAACCTGTGCATCCTTTGGAATGTGTTTGGACTGGTTAGCAATTTTTTTCTCCGATTTCTCCCTGTCTCCTTGCGAGGGCTGAAAAGAAAACCGTGAACAACGGAGTTGCTATCAAACTTACGCTGTACTTACATTGTCCATTATTGATAAAAGTTATAATTATAAAATTTTGTAAAATTAGCCACCAAAATATGCGACAAGTAGGGAGACGTAAACATTACCGACTAGGCAGGAATGCCAGTTTTTTTATAACGTGCTTGCACTTTAGTATCAAAAACCTTTTCGGAAAAACCGAAATGCAGGGTTGGCCTATAATTCGTTAGCAAGGAAATTTACCAACGTGAAAGCGACATCTGTACTTTCGGCGTAAATTCACTCACAAAAAAAAACGAGATAATGCGATTTGACAGCTTCAAGATCGGATTGAAGAAGGTGGAAACTTTCTTAAAGGGTTAAATATTGTTAAATATATTTAGGACACGAGCAAAAATATGTTATATGCACAGAGTACAGACTACCAGGTAATCGCCAAAAAGTGTGTAAAAGGTTTTTATGTAATCTGCGAGCAAGGGGTTTCCAGCAAGGCGTATCAGCGCGTAGTAACCAGTGATTACTTTTGTAATCATTTACGAATTAATTAAGTAATCAAAAGTAATCAGTATAGTAATCAATGATATTCTTAAGTAATCATTGGTAATCATGATTAATTTTTAGTAATCACAAGAGATTGATTACTGGTAATCAGAGGTAATCAGTAAAGTAATCAAAAGTAACTTTTTCCAAAGGTGTGTAGTAATCATTGCTGTTGGAAACCCCTTGTCTGCGAGTAATCCTTCAATGATGTCGCTGCCATCGCTGCTATCTAACTCCAGCACAAAGAAATATTGATAAAGGTACATGGATATTTTTTGATGCGTTTGGCAAACTATTTCTGGAGGGCGCTACCGACAGATTTTACACACAAAAAATCGATTATTTCCTTCGAGCCTGTTAATCTGTTCTCTGTGTTATATGTATGAAATATATTTTACACTCAGAAAAATAACCTGACAAAATTCATAAGATTTGCCTTATGAACGTTTGAAAAATCAATAATTTTCAATTTCATAAGGTACGTATGGAATTCTTAACAGAACAATAAGATTATTAAATCATGTACTGTTACTTTTTGTACGAACACATTAAGGTAAATATTACTCATGTGAATATGAAAAACATACTGGCACCACTTCGGCAAATTCGATGAATTTATTATATTACCTTATGAATTTTACTTTGTTGTTTATATTCACTGAGGTTGCTTCTCGGTGTCGGCCGGCCGGTTTAATACTTTTCAGTTTTTACGGTTTTCATACAAGTTTTGTCAATTCGGTTTTCAGCACGGGATTTTGTGTGTTTTCCTAGTGTGTATTATTATTTTCACCTGTTTCGGGATGGCCTCTACTAAGGAAAAGGCCGCTGCGGCATCAAAAGTGGTAAAAAAGGTGAAACAACAATGCATTGCTGGCCGATGGCGTGCCCCGTTTTTCCAAGGGAAAAAAGGTGCAAAGGAAGAAAAAGTTCGCTCTGAACTGAAGGGCCTGAAGAAAGTGCGTGACAAAATGTCGAAAAAAAATTGGTGGTAGCGAACGCAAGGTGCTTCTGAAGAAAAATAAGAGCTACTTGTCGACTAAAGCTATCACCGCAACCGTGCGGGAAAATAGTGCTTCAGCATTTACAAGCGTAACATCCGGAAGATGGTGAACAGGGGTATGGTTTTGATCCCGTTGGCTGGTCGTCATAAGGGCAAGCGTGTTATCCTGCTGAAGGTTCATTCCGCAGAACTACGTAATTGCCACCAAGACTCGATCGAACGTAAAGAACATCAAGCTGCCGAACCACATCAACAATGGCTACTTCCGTCGGGTGGTTAAGAAAAAGAACACCAGCAATGAGACAGACATCTAAAAAAACTGCGGGTTTGGATGACGGCTAAGCCATACGACGTTGTTAGTAGGTAAGCTTAATAGGTATAAGTTATTTTATTTTATTTTTTCAATTCGTTTATTTGATTAGGCTCGTATCCGGAAACTTAAAGGAGCCGTGTTTCATTTTTTTACAGTATTAACATACTCGACTATTTAAGAGATTAAGATTTTGTTAGCAGGTGTGATCGTTACGCCCAATTTACTGGTGTTAGTAGGGTTTACAAGCTCAACATTGGATGGACAAAGAGTGATAGGTTTGGGATTTTTAATTTATTCATTTATTTCTCTTTTTGATGATCCTGTTACAACGGCTTCGTATGTAGTCATTGTTGTTCTCGTTGCTTTCGGATCATATCGGGCGGGCAGTCTGAGAATTAGAGCGGAATATTTTGAATATTTCTGAGATCTCAGCTCACCAGAAAGTTTCGCACAGGGACGTTAGGTTGTCTTCCTCGGGCCTGAAGAGAATCAGATAGCTTGGAACTAGCATCACAGAATTCGGCACACGACCAAACAACATGCTCGACGTCGTGGAAGCCATCGCCACAAGGGCAGTGGTTACTCTCTGGCAAGCCCAATACGAAAGAGATGCGTGTTTAACGTGTAGTGATTGGTAAACTAAACATAAGTCTAGACATCACGCGAATGAAATCTCTACTTACATTCAATCCCTTGAAACAATCTTAGGAATGATGGAATGTGGCCATAGTTCCAACTCGCCTATATTCCATGATGTTTGCCAACTTATTCGTTATAACCAATTGGTCTATTGTAAATAATGCCATCAATCGCACCCACCTTAGCTAAAGAATCAGCCTTCTCATTACCCGGTATGAAGTAATGAGAAGGGACCCAGACTAAGGTAACCTTAAATTTTGACGTAGGGCTACGTCTTTGTTTACTGTCCTGGGACTGGGTAGCACTTTGTGAAAACGAAAATAGAAGTGTAACGTTTGAATGAATGATTTCAAATGCTAATAACTGCAAAACTACTGAACGAAACTGAATAATTTATATGTCGTTGGATAGATAAAATGACCAGCAATTTTATAGGGGGGTGAGAGCCATTTTAAGGAGAGCGTAAGAGGGGGGCTCCTACACAAATGAAACACAAATTTCTTCAAAACTCGAGAACTAATCAAGCAAATGGAACCAAATTTGGCATGTGGAGGTTTCAGAAGGCGGATATTTTCTATGGTGTACTGAGACCTCTTCCCTTTTTAAGAGGGAGCTCCCATACAAATGAAATACAATTTTCCTCATAACTCTAGAACTAATCAAGCAAATGGAACCAAATTTGGCATGTGGGGGTTTTAGAAGGCTGATTTTTTTTCTATGGTGTAATGGAACCAAAATTTGGCATGTGAGGGATTTTGGAGGCAGGATATTTTTCTATGGTGAATTATGACCTTTGCTATCTTTAAGAAGGGTAGATCCCATACAAATGAAATACAAATTTCTTCTTAACTCGAGAACTAATCAAGTAAATGGAATCAAATTTGGCATATGGGGGTTTTTGGAGGCATGAATTTATTTTGAATTTATTTATTTCGTGGTGGTTTCAGACCCTTCACCCCTGTGGTAGGAGAATAAGGACTCTCATGCAAATAAAACAGAAATTTTTGCGTATGTGCCATATTTTCTGCTATGTTACAAGCGGAAAGCTGTGAAGGTAAACTAGTAAAACCTTCTCGGAGCAAAAGACCTGTTGCCATTCATGTCAAAAGAGAAGAACATTCGAATGGCACGTCATATTTGCGATGAACGTGCTTTGGCTTTAATGTTATTTGTAACCAATGGCGAGATAAAGTCAGATTGTTAAAACATATCAAGCTACGCATCATCATATTCAAGACAATAATCTGTGGGCTGGTCATTTATTACGTCCAACTATTTTCAAAGCCACCATTGCATTCAATGAAGAATTGAATCTGAATATTTCGCTCTTCTCTTTTAAACATTCACTTAAACAATGGCACTCACAGATTCTAATAAACATACATCTGCCAGAAATGCAGTTAACATTAGTCTTTGATCTGATGATCTGATATAGTCCTACGTGACCCTTTCGTACAACCCTTAGGCTGTATACCTTGTAGTTTTTTATCAATTAAAGCACTCAAAAGCTACCGTATTTTCCCCAAGAAATACGGGGAGTACTTTGCCATTTTCATCAATCGCAGAGCCTCTATGGCACTAAGGCTATCTGTGAAGATAAAGTAGTGGTCTGTGGGCATAGTTTCGATGATCCCAAGGGAGTATTGAATTGCAGCAAGTTCTGCGACATACACGGAAGCAGGAGCATCGAGTTTGTAGGAGGCAGTAAAATTTTCGTTGAAGACTCCGAAGCCAGAGGACTCGTCGAGGCAGGATCTGTCAGTGTAAAACATTTTGTCGCTACTAACATTTTTAAACGTGTTGAAACAAATTTTGAGGATCTCCTGCGATCACAGTTAATCCGGGATACCGAAAGCCATTCTCTATGACCCATTTATCTAAGCGAAGAATGATTACAGGGTGTGACAGAATTTTTTTTTAATATACTTTGCAAGTGACCTGGTGTACGTTGTTAGTCGCACCTAGTACATCATTAAAACACATATGACATCATCCTAACACCCCCAAAATTTAAAGTTATTGCAGAAAAACCCGAATTAATCCACCTAGCGGCGTGATCTAGCCTTTCTACTGCCACAATAATCATTATTTAATTTCGCAGGAACATCTATAATTAACTTGTCTATATTTTTACATATCCGTTCCGTATTCCTCAAAATCCTTATTTGCCAGTAAAATTCACAACGTATTGCGTAGAATAATTATATTTTCTTTCCTTGGGTGCGTAAATACTTGTAAGCGTCATTTATGTTACTTGATGAACACCTTGTTTAGTTTTTTATAATCGGTTGGCCTTAACTTTCGGGCTTCAGAGCCACATACGAAACTTGTTTTGAATTGACAATATGAAATATGTGTTCATAGCAGATTTTTTGATATTTTGATATTAATACCATACGTTCAAAAGTTAGCATCTTTGAAAAACAAGAGTTCTGAAAAATTATTATTATACTTCGCTTTTGAAGAAAAAGGATATCGACAACAAAATGATTAATCTCAAAATTTTACTATTAGTTTGCTTGGCTTGAATTTTTCAATATATCTGAATTAGAAAAAAATAACTGAATAGAGCATTAGATATGAAAAAGAGAAA
Source organism: Sabethes cyaneus (assembly GCF_943734655.1). NCBI lineage: Eukaryota > Metazoa > Arthropoda > Insecta > Diptera > Culicidae > Sabethes > Sabethes cyaneus. Next base: position 92,586,829 of record NC_071355.1, read on the forward strand.
TTGAACTTTTTCTTAGCTGGCGCTCCTTCAAATAATTATTTTTGCATGAAAATCAAAACTTAAGCTTCTTTTGAATGTACTTTCATGAAAAGATAGTCTTGATTAGCTTAATCGCATCGTTTTTACAATGTTAGAGGGTTAGGAAAACAAGATGAGGTCGAAAAATAGTGCAAAAGCTGCGCCATAAACATGCTTGAGAATGGGAAATATGATCGATATGATGTCCAGTGCTTGTCATTTTTGATTTATTTATTAAAACATGATACATGACATAAGACATCTGTCCTTTAAAATGTTACTAACGAAAACAAATCTTACAAAATTACTACCGTGCAACGTTTACTTCCTATTTTTCATGTAACATTTCTAAGCTCTAGTATCTATTGATTGAAAAGAGTATCTATTGATGCGCAAAATTTGTTTGAAATTTGTATAAATTTATTTGAAAAAATCAACTCACTAGTATTTTTAATCCAATATACCACTATATCTACATGCTTAAATTAACTTCTGTTCTTTGCTTTTTGCTTTTCTTGTACAACTGTGAATAACAGCAAGTGAAGAAAATGACAATTGAAATCTGAAATCAAAGAAAAGAAAACACTTTTCAATTGAATCCCACTATTTAATATTTATTTGCAACAGATACGTAGTTCGCCTACGACGTGCAGGCTTCATCAGTATCGAAGTTTTTTTTTCTTTTCTTTGATTTCAGAGTTCGTATTCCACAAAGAGGCTTCAAAAACTTCAGACAATTGACATGTTTCTCACTTTTCTTGAATTTCATTGCAAATTTAAAAAATGCAAATTGTCATCACATACACACACATACATACTACATACATACATACATACATACATACATACATACATACATACATACATACATACATACATACATACATACATACACACATACATACTACATACATACATACATACATACATACATACATACATACATACATACATACATACATACATACCTACATACATACATACATACATACATACATACATACATACAGACATACATACATACATAGATACAAACATACATACATACATACATACATACATACATACATACATACATACATGCATACATACATACATACATACATACATACATACATACATACATACATACATACATACATACATACATACATACATACATACATACATACATACATACATACATACACACATACATCACACACATGTCATACATTGAATACAATCAACATTTGATTGATATGTTTTGATTTCAAACGTTTTAACGGTTTAATATACGGTGCTTAAGTGTTAAAGTTTGAATAACTTTTGAATGAACCGTCCGATTTTAAATAACTCGGTTTCGTTTGATAGATCTCAGCAGTAATTTTCAAATAATCATAAAATGTGTGATGTTTTTCATTAAATTAATGCTTATATGTTACATAAATATGTTTTAAATACTATTTTTTCACATTTCTTTATGTAACTTTCAAACTACAAGTCCAATCGTCATGAAATTTGAAAGCTAAGGGTTTGCAAGGCTCCTCTTTCATATGCAATCAATTTTGTTCAAATCGGTTAAGAGACCTATGAGATAATGAAGTCCCATATTTTTCGTATTTTTATACATAACTTTTGAACTAAAAGTCCGATCAGTATGAAATTCAATAGCGACCAATGGGACACCTAGACCTTTCATTTGACACTAAGAACATTAAAATCGGTCCAGCCATCTCCGAGAAAAGTGAGTGAGATTAAAAGCGTCACATACACACACACACACACACACACACATACACACACACACACATACATACACACACACAGAAAATGCTCAGTTTTTGAAACTGAGTCGAATGGTATATGACATTCGGCCCGCAGGACCTTCTTTCCATTTTCGGTTTTCCAAGTGATTTCTATACCTTTATACTATATATTTATATAGTAGAAAGGCAAAACGTTTTTTGGCTAGGTATACATCATGAATAACTCAATAATTTTCCAAGCAATTTTAAGTGTTTTATACATTTTTGGAAGGCTTAGAGGACAAGCTTTCAGGATATAGACATATCCACTATGGTTCTACAAAAGTTAGATGAGATTTTTTCAATTAAATATGAAATTTAACTGCAAAAATGAAATTTTTCTCACTTTAGGGGTGCTTAAAATGACCTTAAAAATGACCCGCCTTTTTCAGCTCAACATCACTTGTTTTATATTCAATCCTAAGATTTTGGTCAAAATTTCAGCCAAATCGGTCAACATTTGCAAATTTGAGACCATTTTTAAGAGTTGTAGAATTTGTTGCTTCTCATATACTGCCCATAAATGCATAACAGTCCCATCTGGCTTTTCACCACTTTTGAGATAAACCTGGGAATCATCTTTAAATTAACTGTTCTTTCAATATTTCAAACAAAAAATTTATGTTTGTTCCCAAGATGTTGAAAAAAATATCAAACTATGTCAGTCCCATATTACAAATAAACGCATAACATTCACAGTAGTAAAAATATATCAATAAGCATCTATTTTTGGGAAATACCTGGACCGATTCACCTGCAGCAACTACCAAACGGAAGATTTTATGGCCTAGAAGAACACTATTGAGGGGAATTTGGATCGGATGTACGATTCCGAAGTTACAGTAGGAACAAGTTCCGGAATATATGGGACTTGAACATAGAAGCACCATGAATCACAACAAACCCATCATGTGACACCTATAAATACACGCATAAGCAAATCTAGACTATTGGTAGTCGTATCAAGTGTTCAAGACGTCATTGGCCACATCTAAACATGTCCGTGAATGTTCCAGATACCTCTACGGGGATCAGTTTCTGAATTTAACTAAAATACAACATGTGACATCTCTAAGTCGGTACTCGAAATTGCAAAACTAGTTTGAAATAGTTCATTTGTTGTCACATATAGTGTCCAGGATCACATTGGTCATACTCGGACACGTTCTGGGAGTGTTCCGGACACACAGGAAAGCGATCAGCCTCTGAGATCTCAAGATAACAAATTATCTATACCTATAAAGAAGGATTTCTGTCTGTCTGTCCTGTGTTCCTTATAGAATCAAAAACTACTGAACCAATCGGCGTGAAAATTTGCATGTAGAGGTTTTTGGGGCCAGGAAAGGTTTTAGTGATGGTTAGAGACCCCTCCCCCCACTAAGAGGGGGGGCTCCCATACAAATGAAATACAAATTTCCTCCAAACTCGAGAACTAATCAAGCAAATAGAACAACATTTGGCATGTGGGTGTTTTTTTTGGTGACAAGAAATTATTCTATGGTGAATTGAGACCCCTCCCCTCTTTATAAGAGGAATTATAACTCCTCTCCCCTTTAAGAGGGGGGGGCTTCCATACAAATTTCCTCATAACTCAAGAACTAATCAAGCAAATGCAACCAAATTTGGCATGTGAAGGTTTTCGAGAGCAAGACAATTTTCAATGGTGAATTAGGACCCCTCCTCACTTTAAGAGGAGGGGCTCCTGTACAAATGAAATACAAATTTCCTCATAACTCGAGAACTTATCAAGCGAATTGAACCAAATTTGGCATATGTGTGTTTTTGGAGACAATTTTTTTTCAATGATGAATTGGGACCCCTCCCCACTTTAGGAGGGGGGGTCCTATACAAACGAAATACAAATTTCCTCATAACTCGAGAACTAATCCAGCAAATGGAACCAAATTTGGCGTGTAGGTGTTTTTGGAGGCAAGAATTTTTTCTGTGATGAATTAGGACCTCTTCCCACATTAGGAGGGGGGGCTCCAATACAAATGAAATACAAATTTCCCCATAACTCGAGAACTAATCAAGCAAATAGAACCAAATTCGGCATGTGGAGGTTTTTGGAGGCAAAAATATTTTCTACGGTGAATTAGGATCCTTCCACACTTCAAGAGGGGGGGCTTCTACACAAATGAAATACAAATTTCCTCATAATTCGAGAACTAATCAAGCAAATGGAACCATATTTGGCATGTGGGTGTTTTTGGAGGCAACCATTTTTCCCATTATGAATTAGGACTTCTTACCTTTTTAGGAGGGGGGGGGGGCTCCCATTCAAACGAAATACAAATTTGCTCATAACTTTAGAACTAATCAAGCAAATGGAACCAAATTTGGCATGTGAGAGTTTTAGATGGCAGAATTTTTTTTCTGTGGTGTATTACGACCCCTTTCCCTTTTAAGAGGGTGGGCTCCCATACAAATGAAATACAAATTTCCTTATAATTTGAGTACTAATCAAGCAAATGGAACCAAATTTAGCATGTAGGAGATTTTTGAGTCTTGAATTTATTTTATGATAGTTAGAGACCTCTCACCCCTGTGGTAGGGGGATATGGACTCTCATACAAATAAAACAGAAATTTTTGCGAAACTCAAAAACTAATCCAACTCGAGAAATTCGAGACTCTTCCATAAAACATTAATCAATAACAAGACCACAAAAACTATCTATAGTAACACTAGATCATTCAGGACGAGGCGTCGCGAGTGTTGCCGGTGACCCGCCGTCGGAAGCGCCGCCCACTGGGGGGCTTGCAAAACTCGAGATAGTGACAAAGATCATCCGAGATTCATGATTTATGTACAACACAGGTTAATTTGTGGCAATACGAAGTTTGTCGGGTCAGCTAGTAATACAATAAAACAACAACGACACGTGGTCTTGAAAATACTACCGAGTCACCGACAACGCAAGGATCAGAGCTTGCTGTGTCTGTGACTGTTATGCGTTTATTCTTGCTTATTCAAGCACAAATAAACGCATATCAGTAACTTCGGCAGTTTTTCTAAGTTTTGGAACAAATTTTAGGTCACTTGTGAACAAATTGCTTGTAAAAGTATTCTGTTACGTACATTCAAGTGATTTTATGACTATTTGGACGATTTGTTTCCAAAATCGGTTCAATATTAAACAAAAATTGTCGTGGCTTCAAAACGTTTTTCACAGTTGCACGTTTTTGCAGATGTGACTGTCTTCCATTAATGGGCAGTATATCACCCGCCTAATCTTACATCGTGTACAAATGCGACGCTCGAGCGGTACTCCAAAGAGTGCTCATTGCTGTTTATCTCGACAATCCGTTCACGAACTGGCGCCAATATCCTCGCTTTTTCACTTTCATCAAGCTCTTCATCTGTCTCTCAAGTACAGTACTGGACAAAATAAAGTACGCACTTACCACATCTTGAAACTTTCATGCTTTTCTCATTATTTATAGTAGATAACTATTCACAGTGATCGAACAAAAATTAGCTTTATAGATATACTTTCAAAAGATGTTTTATACAGAGGCTTTATACTCCAGAGGTTTGTCGATATATTTTTGAGCAAATTTAAGACGTTTGATCCTATACAAATTAATATTACTTAAAAACAAATATTGAATATGAAATAAACAAACCGGTTAACATTTCGGATAAATGGCCTTCGTTGAGCAAATCCATTTTTAAATCCCATTTCCTTCAGTCTTCTACGAACAGTTCGTTCGGAAATATTTAAATTCGTATTTTTTCGGATTACACGGCTGGTAGAGAACAGATCTTTAGCCACTTCTCGACGAATCAGGCGATCATCACTGGTTGTAGTCCTCCGCTTTCTTCCTCTTTCAGTCCGGTCTTTCACGCTTCCAAGTTCCTCAAATTTTTACAATGTTTTTCGTACTCCTGCCTCACTAATTTCATATCTTCGAGCAATTTCTCTATTCGAGAAACCTTTCTTACGATTTTTAACGATAAGTTTACGGATATCTTCACAAATTTGCTTTTTTGCCATCGTACCAGATAAAAACGCGCACCAGTAATGAAAAATCAATCACAAACAATTTGTTTTGACACTTCGTTGCAGTGTGATGGTGAGGAAACTATTCGTATGCAGTCGGCGGCGTTGTGCAGTCATTATATTAGTAGTGCGTACTTTATTATGACCAACTAAAAATTAACTTTTTCTAGAACTATACAATAGCTTGATCAAAATAGCTAATGTTTATATTTAACGATAGGGGAGTGTCGTCGTGGTTGGGCCACGTTTTGGAATCCACCCGTAACTTTCATTTCAGAAGGAGTTTTGGAAATCTAAATACATCGTTGCAAAGGTCTAAGAATAAGGTATATTTTCGGAAAGTTTTGAACTTATTGCTTGAAAAATAAAAAAGTTATAGGCATTTACGTGAAGACAAAAAATGTTGTCATAGTCGGGTCATGTTGTGCAGGTTGGGCCACTGCAGAAAATCTAAGACATATGTATTGAAATTCTATATAGAGACATGGAAAGAATGAATTCCGTGAACAGCGACTGAGATAGGTACAAATACCCTATTTTTAGTTGCATTTTTGCGAAATTTTGGCGATCTTGTAAAATCAATATTGCTACAATCGCGTTTTCCGAAGTGTACAACTACAATGAAAAAACAACAAAAATCTAGGTTTTTATCGTATTAATTTTGCTTTATTTCATCACATTTTGCGTGACTGACATTTTCTAGCGATTATTGCGCTTCTGCGCTTAAAATTATGGTGGCCCAACCATGGCTACTCAAGTGGCCCGACCTTTACAAATAGCGCTTTTCTAGTATTTCACCTTAGCCTTCCCAAACACCTTACTGGAGGGGATTTTTCTATAGTCTTCGTGTGCAGCACAACACACTTAATAGATTTTCAAAATTTATTTCGTTGATTGCATTTCATGAATCATCTCTTGAAGAAAAGTTCATTGCGCCTGGAAAACTTTTTTTGTAAGATTTAGGCACTGAATTCACTACGGTGTTTTGAATACACGATTGAAACTCGCAATATTGTGAAAAGTTAGCTATCACAGTAAGAAGTTTTATAATGGTTGTATCATAGATATCACGATTTACTACAACTGTAAAATCGTGATGGCCCGACCATAACAGTGGCCCGACGATAACGACAATACCCTACATAAATCGTTTAAAGCATTGAAAATGCTACAATTTGTCCAAATGTACCGAGTTCATATGTTTGACAATAAAAAAGATACCGCGTGTTATATAGTATGAGAGCGGGTGCGTACTTTATATTGTCCAGTACTTTACCTTGTACTTCCTGAATAAATCCATTGAACCGTGTTTTCGAAAGGCCTTATACGCCAAGAACTTTTTCGCGTACAATTCCGAGCACTCTTTGTCCCACCAAATGGTGGAAGACCGCCTATTGAACCTTTTCCTAGGTATCGGCTTCATCTGAGCTTGAGTCGCGGCGTCGAGGATCAAGCCAGCGAGAAAGTCGTATTCTTCCTCCGGAGGAAGTTCTTCGCGCGATTCGTAGTTTTTTGAGATTACGGTCGCGTAGTGTTTCCAATCGATATTTCGTGTCAGGTCATAAGTAACATTGATTGGATTCGCGGGTGGGTAGCCATTAGTATATAAGGATTGGTAGATGATCACTACCGTGGGGATCATTGATTACCTTCCACTTGCAATCTAGTGCTAGTATTTAGAAGTGCCATATCATATTCGTCAATCAAGTTATTAATCAGGAAAGATCGGTTGTCATATAGCGACCCCCATTGAGTACAATGAGAATTAAAATCTCCCAAAAGGTAAAAAGGTAAAAAAGCCTGGGTGCTAATTCCGTTATTGAAATATGACCTTCTGTTTTTATACGACAGACTTCGCAACCAGCTGTTAGAATACAGGACAGCGCGGGGTCACTGCTACGATCCTATTGACTCAGCCTCTCCCAGCCGAGATTCGAACATATGACGAGGCTTATTAGACCAGCGTCTTACCTCGAGGCCAACTGGGAGGTGAAAATTAGCAAAGGTGCGGGTAGCAATTCTGCAATATCAGAAAGTTGCTTCTGCTTAATCCACACCGATGGAGGGATGTATATTGAAGCGATACAAAGGTCCTTTCCTTTTATTCTAGCTTGAATGGCGACGACTTCAATATTCGAGTTCGAAGGGAGATCTATGCGGAAGAACGAATAGCACTTCTTGATTCCTAATAGTACTCCTCCACTATATGATCCTCGATCTCATCGGATGACGTCAAAATCGTGGAAGGTTGATCAAATTGTAAGGCGCGAAACGCAGGGTGTCGTTGTTAACTTGTTGGTAGGAGTGTGGTGTAACCTTTTCGATCGATACTAATAATGCGACTTGAACAGATGGTTTTGCAGGAAACCATTATTCTTACTTCTTACTTACTTATTTATTCAGCTTTATTCTTACAGTCACCTCACCTAAATTTTTTGGGTAAGACCACAATTTGTGATTCTCAGTGACTGTGAGAAAAAGTCGCGTGAGAGAATTGAACTGAGGTGAGGTGAATGTGAGAATAGGGCCCAAGAGCTGGTTCCACCTGGAGGCGTTTTCAATTTAGCTGCTGTACTTCGAGATGAATTAGTGGAAAACGGCACCGAGACCGACTTTTAGATTATTTTCGTACCAAACTATGTCCTGATCATCAGGACTCCTGATGTGAGCTAAATAGTTTGCTTTGACTGTCGGCTGTCATTTGATTCATCTAGTAGAACTTCTACCCACTGGGGAACTATCGGTGACGAACTGGTACTGGAGAATCTTGATGACAACGAAACAGTTATCGTTGATATTTTGCTACAGCGTCCGATCGATGGTGGTTACCGGAAAACGAAAGGCCGAAACAGGCGGAGTTGTATTGGTCAGTTGAATCGTGGTTGAATCCTAAATATACTTACTTACTTTAGCAGCTGAGAGCCGGGGTGGTTCTTGCCGTATCAAGAATTCCTCTCCATTGTACTCAGTCCTGGGCTACTCGTCGCCAATTCGTTGCGCGTCTCGACACACGCAAGTCGGCTTCAACCTGGTCGAGTCATCTAGCACGTTGGGCCCCTCTATTCCTGGTGCCGGTGGAGTTCTTGAAGAGAACGGATTTCATTGCACAGTCGTCCGGATTCCTTGCGGTTGCGATTTGGCCGCCCTCTCGTAATCTCCCAACTCTCGTCAGGTGTACGATGGGAATCTCTCCAAGCAGTGCCTGTAGCTCATGATTCATACGCCTCCGTTTGTACTTCGCTAAAAATATTCCGCAACACCTTTCGTTCAAATACGGCAAGTGCACGTATGTCTTCGTAAGCAAAGTTACTGTCTCAAGTCCGTAAAGGACTACCGGTCTGATTAGCGTTTTGTACATCGTCAGCTTTATGCGGCGGGGTATGCTCCCGGATTGAAGCATCTTGCGGAGAGAAAAATAGGCTCGATTTCCAGCTTGAATGCGTCGTTGGGCTTCCTTACTCGTATTATTGTCGGCGGTGACCAGAGATCCCAAATATACGAACTCATCGACCACTTCCAGTTCTTCACCATCAATAGTCACTGTCCGTGGGAGGCAAACGTTGCTTTCTCTGGAGCCTCTTCCTACCATAAATTTGGTTTTCGACGCATTGATTTGTAACCCTATCCTCCTAGCCTCCGTTTTTAGTCTGACGCAGATTGCCTCCGCCGTCCCAAGGTTTCTAGTAATGATGTCTAGGTCGTCTGCGAAGGCTAGGAGTTGGTTACTCTTGCTGAAGATCGTTTCTGTCGTTTCGATGCCCGCTCGCTAGATCGCACTTACAATAGCGATTTTGAATAGCATACAGCACAGTCCATCCCTTTGCCGCAACCCTCTACCCGATTCGAAAGGACTCGAGAGTGTCCCCGAAACGCGCACGTAACACATCACTCGCTCCAGAGTAGCTTGATCAGCCGCGTCAGTTTGTCCGGAAAACCGTACTCTTGCAGTATCTGCCATAGCGTTGGCGTTGATCACCGTGATGCCGCGGTAATTACAGTAATCCTGCCGGTCGCCCTTTTTGTAGATGGGACAGACTACACCTTCCATCCACTCCTCCGGTAGTTTCTCCTCCTCTCAAATCCTAGCTAGCGGTTGTAACTGGTACCTTAGTGTGTCTACTGTCTGTACCGGGAAAGCTCAGTAGCAAGAGACCCTGTGACTATGGTCCCAGGATCGGCTTACTACTGGGTAATCAGAGGGGCTTCGCGAACAAACGTGCAGTCGACTTTCACCTTGCTTGGCTTGGGCTATTGTGATAATTTGGTTTGGAGGATTTGAAAGAAAGGAACTATTGAACTATTTTTTTATTGATTTTTCTATTGTGGGTGTGTATGTGTGTGTGGGTGTGGGTGATGGGTGAAAACCGGTACGTACCGCTGTCGCTGCCGCTGCTGGTCGAGTTTTCCGCTGCTGACTTACTGTTCGGGTGAGGCTGGGGAAGTCTGGGGGACGCTCTGCGCGACTCGCTGCCTTCGCAGATACTGCTGACGACGCCGCTTGGCTTAAGGCGACGCTGGCCGGTGCTAGTCCGTTCGTTCTGGTCTTCCCTCTTTGACGAAGATCGACAGGCCCAGGACGATACCGGAATGACCGTGCCGAGAGGGGAATGTCCTCCTTAATAATTATGGCCCAAGGCTCAAGGCCCAAGAGGACTGCCGCTGGTCCTTTACGGGTTAGACGTAGCGAGCATCCAGGGCTCGCTAGGCCGATCGTGTGCTGACCTTTCCTCAAACCGTCTCAACGGTTGTACAAAGTTGTACAAATAAAAGCATGGATATAAAAGGTCCTGTGAGGGTGACAATGGATGATAATTATCCACTTGTATTACGGACAGACAATTCCGTTTTCAGGGTTTAATTGTTACCTGAATAAACTTAATTCCACCACTCACTACTAGCACTTGTTCTTACTTAAAATGTATTAAGTCTTTTGCACACGACAACCAGATACTATCTGAGCAATGGTGGTCCTTTTAGCCACCACGAAATCTTTTCGCGGTATTTTTCCCCGCATATGGCCGCATATTTCGCGCAGTTTTTACCTTGTCATTCAGCGTATAACAGTTTTCCCCACGCGTTAGCTTTTCTGTCATACTTATCGGTGGCTGTCGTTGCACCACCCACTTGTACCCACTGTGTTACGTGTTTAATGTATAGTGTGTTGACAATATTTTAATGATTTATTTATTTATTAATTTTACTAACCTAACTAACCTATTTTGACAATTTTTAACATTTAACTAACCCTACTAACAATAACCCTAGAAACGTGAAAGTATACAAAACATTCATGCACATATTAAAAAAACCAGAAGATACTGTAACGCACGGTTACACGGTTCTTGGCCATTTTTGTAGAACTCTGCCGGGAGTCGGTCCTTTCGGGCGGCTCTATTATTCTTCAGCTGACGGAATTTTTCGCCGGATCTCTTCAAGATCGGGAGCCGGCACGCTGCTGGCGTTTGTACGCACTCCCAGATTAACTTCCATTGCGTCTCCTGCTACTATATCGCCGTTGAGGTGCTCATCGAAATACTGCTTCCACCTGTCGACCACCTCGTGCTCGTTTGTGATTAGATGCCCCACATGTCAGGTTTAGGTGTGTAGCCCTTACGAGTTTGGTTCACTGTCTCGTTAAACTTGCGCGTGTCATTAGCCCATCTCATCACGATCTCTGTCATTCTGGTCCTTCTTCCTCCTCAGGATCGTGGTCAAATCATCCCGCGCTCGTCGATACTTGGCCAAATTCTCTCTCGTGGATATGCTTAGATAGTTTTTCAAAGCTCTTTTTTCCTCTCTATCGCTTGTTGGCATTCCCCGCCAAACCAATCATTTCGTGCACTCGAGGTTTCCACTCCTAGCACCGCGGTTGCGGCCTCGTTTACGGCCGAGCGTATCCTACTCCATCCGTTTTCGAGGGTCGAAGCATTTAGCTCCACAGAGGAAGGCAGAGCTTTATCCAGTGCGCGCGCGTAGTTTTCGGCAACTGACGGGTTGTTTAGCTGCCGAATGTTTAACCGAAAAGGGTGGCTTTGTCGCGACGTATAAACCGTCGTTTTGAGCGCACGTGTACTGCTACTAGGTAATGGTCCGAGTCGATATCCGCATCCTGTAAGGAGCGTACGTTGGAGTTGTTCGAGAAAAACCAGCCCTGGATGAGAATATGGTCGATTTGGTTCGAAGTTCGTTGGTCAGGTGATCTCCAGGTGGCTTTGTGGATATCTTTGTGGGGAAAGAAAGTGCTTCTGGCCACTAAGCGTTGGGAAGCTGCAAAGCTGATGCATCGCTGGCCGTTATCGTTCGTGTCGGTGTGCAGGTTATGGGTCCCGATCACCGGTCTATACATTGCTTCCCTGCCGATTGTGGCGTTCACATCCTCGATGACGATCTTGATGTCTCGTCGTGAGCAGCTGTTGCACGTTGCCTCTAGTTGCGCATAGAACGCTTCCTTCTCGTCGTCGGATCTACCTTCGTGTGGACAATGCACGTTTATGATGGTGTAGTTGAAGAAACGGCCATTTATCCTCAACACACACATCCTGTCAGTGATCGCTTTCCTTTGAATCCTAAATATACTCGGGTTGAATGTCTTCGGTTGATGCTTGAACAAAACCTGCCGACTGATTCTGCTGGATAGACCGACACGGACGTGAGTTGATATAGGTACCGAAAACAGCGCAATGCCAAAGGGGAAGTGGAGCAAGCAGAGGACAAAGCTTACGCATTGGCGTACTTTGGTACGGTAAAACGGTTTTCGAGCTTAAGATTCCAAAGATATGGGCAACTCGGTTGCAGAAATGCTCCCAACTCAAACCGGTGTGAGTAAAAATTCAATATTCTCAGCAGCTGGTAAGGCCCTGGGCATGGCATAACCTTGAGGATTGCTTAACTGTAACCAGGTCCCAGGGCTGGTCTGTATCTTTACACAAATGGAAGATGCTCACTAGTGATGCCAAATGTGGTGAAGCCTACCAAGAGTATTTTTGAATCAATTTATTTGGCAGAACGTTCAAAATGGTAGCAAGATGTTCGAAGATTCGATTTACGAATCTTAATTTATATACATATACCTATTTTCTATTAATTCAGGGCTTTTGGTAAGGTTAATCACAAAGATATTACCTTTGACTTGGCTTGCCCGAATCGCGAATTTTAATCTATCCAGGGCAGTTGCCCACGGGGTTTTCGTCTTTTTTTCTTCTTTCAGTTTGTTTTCGCTGGAAAACCAAGTAAATGTCGACAAACTAACACGACCTGAACAAGAAAAGAATCTGGAACAACATGATCACAACAATAATATGGACCAATAACTGATTCAGGTGATGTGACGGGCTACAGAGAATCCAGGTAAAGCTAACAAAGAAAAAGGCAAGAGAAAGGTAAGCGAACCAGTGATATTCAAAATTTATAATGTTTTCTAATAGGTTTAAATATTACTAAGTTTATTATTATTTCTTCAGCAAAAAACATAACATAGTTGCATACTAAATGAAAACTTGCCTAGAAGCAGGTGTTAGATTGGTCGACAGTAACTCAAAAATTCATTAATACATTTGTCAATCAATTGAGTTTTCTTTTCAGTAGTTTTCAGAAGTATTAAGCGAACAAAGTTTAGATTTACGTCAATGCAATGCATATACTGCCATCCCAGTAAACCATTTGGTTTGTATATCTCGATTGCAACTGAGATATACGAAATCATATCTGAACGAAAAAGTTATATTTCACGCCATATAAGAACGTATATGTACCAAAGTGGAGGCGATATACGTGCGAAAGCTTTGACAATTATTTGTAATTCTTTTTTGCGTAGTTTTTATAACACGCAACTAAATACTCCTGAATATATGATTAAGATATAATCAAATATTGCAATCGTCTATACTGCTTTATAATTGACAGTCATGAATTGTATATGAAGGCACGCACGACTGCAAAACAACTTATTGTTCACTTCGATTTGACATACTCTAATTATTATACAATTCCAATGTGAAATTGACATGAAAACGATTTATTATGAACTTTCTATTACGATTTTGTGTTATCTGGGATTATGCAACTATCAAGTATGTACACTGTTGATGGAGATATGCGCATGATGTTAGTAAAACAATATTTTAGTGGGTGACATTACCTCTAAAGACTCAAAAAGACAAGATTTAGAAATTCTAAAACCCTATAAAGTATCTTAAAATCTATAAAGCAATACCAAATTCAAATTTGTTTCCCGACTTGTTTCTTAGTTAAGAAAGGAGAAACGTTCGACGCGACGTACTTACTCATCTGACTTTATCACTCGTCTTCAGACTCATATTCAGCCACCATGAACAACTACATCGCACTACAGTCAATTTGTTTTATTTTGAAAACCTATCTAAAGACAGTACTGGCCAACCAAAGTTCAACCGGCCGACATAGGCTAGTCCGTCTGGAAGTACTGTTGCAAGATAGAAGCTAAAATTTATTATTCTTTTGGGTTGAGCCTTGAAAATCAAGCTGCCAAGCAGCTCCAACTCAACACCCCACAAAACAAAACAAAAAAAATATTCTCAGCAGCTGGTAAGTCTATTAAACAATAATTTCTCACAGTCATATTAACGTTTACTAATGTACCTATCATTTGGACAACTTGAAACCACAGCCGTTTTTCGTGCACAAAATTGTCCCCAGCCATCTGTATAAACGGTATAAACCCTCCTCCAAAATTAACCCCCCTTTTACGCTTGTGAAGCTAATGGAAAATTATGTTAAACTATCAAGGAGACTATGGCCTGTCTGAGGTGAGACCTAATTATGATGATTGATTATTGTATGGAAATGATGAACGATTGTACGTACAGCACCCAAGCGAATGTTTCTTTATTATGCCGCGGTGTCGTCTTACCAGGAGTTTTCATTTCGGAAAATCTATAGCCAAAACTCATTTATCATGCACTTTCCCTATTGATTACTACATGTCAACATTCTTTTCCGTTTTTCTTCCGTATGAGACAATGAGGAAGCTGCTGATGAGCAGCAAACATTACCACAGGAACACCAACCGAACTCCTCATCCGGTAGCGGCAGCAGCAGCATTTGGAGCACCAACACACAACACAGTAGCACATCAAACGGCAGTGAGGCAGCACCCCAAACAGATATGATAAACTGTCGTCCGCCATCGAATCAAATCGATCCGGAAGAGGATCCACTAGTAGCACAGCATCCCACCCACGAAGATTCTATACTGTCACCAAAGGTGGCAGCAAGAAGTAGTCGGATATCATCTGTAGCCTCCCCTCCGACAGCTCCAACCGCTCCGACAATGTTCGAATCGATGCCCGCCAGAGACTTGTCCCGTCCAGAAAAGGTGGAAATAAAAATCGAATCCGACCTACACGGTAAAAAATTATCACGTCTTTTTCAAGGGCTTTTGCATTTGCTTCAATTTGTCACGCCGCACTGCAAATTGAAGTGATTTAGCATTGATTTTCGAGAGATTTTTATTTTTCAACA
Organism: Sabethes cyaneus; assembly: GCF_943734655.1. Lineage (NCBI taxonomy): Eukaryota > Metazoa > Arthropoda > Insecta > Diptera > Culicidae > Sabethes > Sabethes cyaneus. Next base: position 92,602,138 of record NC_071355.1, read on the forward strand.
AAGTGATCTTCTATTGAGAGGTATTTAATATAAAACACCATCAAATTATAATGCATATCCTTAGAATCTGCACGACTGTTTTCATCCATTGAAAATGAATCTTGTTTTTGCAACTCATATAAGTGTCAAAGTCTTACGAAACAAACGGGCAACTTATAATGGTCAGCAGAAAAACAAAAAATCAGCTGGCTAAACCTAAATTTCGTTTAAAATCACTGATATTCTAGACCGTGAGTATAGTGAATTTATCCCCGCGATCGAAATTAATAAATTAAATGTTTTCAGCTTAGGGAATTGATCAAATAGAGATGGACATGAACACGGCAGCGGCAACCAAAAATATTTAAGAATGGTAATCCTCCTCAATGATAGGTGATTGCGGTTACGGATAATTACGCAATATCATTTATTATGGTAAATTATGTTACCCATTATATTAATGTAATATACTAAATAAACTTTTTGAACAAGTTAATAATCTCAATATGCGTTTTTTTTTTCAATTCATTTGACAGTTCAAAATTCAAAACGTAACTCACCCGAAATTGAAGTGATTTTCTGTTGGTTTCATCGTGCTCTGAATTGATTCATTTTCAACACGTTTTCATTTCAAATTATAATGTTTGGCAAGTAGTGCGAATTCAAAGGTAAATCACTTTACTTTAACGTGATAGTTTTTTACCGTGTACTGATTGAGAACCAACACGCTGCACCGAAAGCGGATAAGGAAGAAGCTAAGCTCCGCTCAGTTGCCTAAGCTTAGACTAAATATTGCGATAGCTTCTGACCCGGTGACTAGTCCAGTTGCGAAAGATATTAAAAACATCACCGCTGCAAACGACAGTCAGTTTAAAAAATCTATCTAATCGGACTTCCCCGGAACCGCTCCTCAACCACAGCCAGCTGCTGTCATTCGAAAGCCATGCAAGGCCGAAAACGTCACAATCGCAATCAACTTTCATTTGCCCCCTCGGATACTTCAACAATAGCAGCAACAGGTTTAGCCGCAGTAGCCCCCTCAGGTAGATCGGTACTGCTCTAATTGGGATATTCGATTCTCCAGTACCAAGACTTACCGGACGCACACGCAAACTATTGCAGCTCCTGGCACCGAGAAAGGTAAAACTAGACTAACCCATTCACGACCGATTCTAATTAGTTTTATACTTTTACAGTCAATCCAACAAAATCCACATTGGCGTTACCAACCAATCCTATCATTGTGATTCCCTAACTCGCTGATACGCGGTGCAAGCGTCATCCCCGAATTGCTGAAGGTTTAAGGTTAAGGTTTAAGGCTAAGGCAGCGAGCTAGAGTGAGAAAAAAGACGAAGCAAAATTTTCAATGGGAGTGCGCTTATATTAGATGGTTTTGAATACTTTATTGTAGTGGTATATCATATTAGGTTGTTTTACACACAATGATGTACCTATTCGAAAAACTATGTTTTAGCGTTATTTGTAAAATATTTAAGATTTTCAAAATGCCATCTTTCTTGATCGCACTAACGCTGTTTGATGCTTGCAATGCCCTAAGTTTAGCTAAGAGAAGGTTGAAAAATAAAGTCGCGTTACGAATATGCGTACATTTTTTCATAATGTAATTTTTTTATTTCCGTTGAATAATAACGACTTCTGAGCACAGTAAAAATAAAAATAAAGTTATTTAGGCAACTATATATTATCAATTGGCCCAAACAGGCATAACATGCTCTTTTTGTTTCGTTTTTGCGCTTTTGACTACAGCGCCTCAGTCTAACGGAATTCGAAAAAGTGGTGTAGGGCAATTGAGAATTAACCATTATTGACAATATTGCCAAAGCACGTATTTATAGCTTTTCATTTGTATTTTTAGCGCTATAGAGCGGTACCTATGTGGTTGTTAACAAAAAAGAGCGCTCTTTTCCCCACCAACGGGAAAGCAGTCCCGTCATAAATATAAAAGATTAAGCTATACGTTCTTTGGCAATTTGTCGATAATGACTAATTCTACAATTTCCCTATACACCACTTTTTCGAATTCCGTCTGGTTAAGGCGCTGTAGTCAAAAGAGCAAAATCAAAGCGAAAAGAGGGAGCCAAGCCTGGGCCAAATGGGAATATTCTTTTTTGTGGTGTATAAATTTCATAAGGCGACGTAATGAAATTTGATTTTCACTTAAGTGGTTTCATAAGGTAACGTAATGCATTTTTTTTTTGCGGTTGAGTATTTTCATAAGGTAATGTAATGGAATTTTCTTTTCTTTCGAGTGGTTTCATAAGGTGGTTGAATGAAATCCTTAAAAAAGCATTAAACTATTCATAAGGTTTTAGATAGAATTTCGGAGTGACGTTTCATGAAAGCCATAATCAAGTAGTTACGTTTTTGTTCCATAAGGTAACTTTATGAAAATTTTATTTTTGCCTTGTGGCAAATTTTCATAAGGAATTTTAATGACTTTCACTCTGAAATTTTCCTCAGTGTATAAATTTGAAGTAATCAGCCCCGTGGTACGAGATAATAATTAATAAAATATCAATTTGCGACACGCAAGGACACGCAAAATTGCTGCAGTGCACCATAACCAGGAATATATTACCCTTTTTTCCGGACCCTTTTTCTCTCTTTTATCAAAATCATCCCATCAGAAGACTGGCATCTCTTCCTCGCGCCCATACAAATGACAAGCAACAGAAGCAACAGCGCCCGACGAAAGTTGAAACTGTGTTTACATGTATTAGTGGAAAAAGATGTGTGCGAGTGTGGCAATAGGGCTTTTGCTACACACACATGCAAGTCATCTGTTGGGCACACAATGCATATTTTCCTATTCGATGCAGCAAAAACGTGCTGGATAAAATTATCATTTTTTCTAAAATTATTCATCATTTTAAAGCAACTAATAGTCAAAATAACCGACAAATGTTCCCTGAAATATATGTTGACTTTTGGTAACCAGCGTTTCGGTCAATTCGCGTTAAATCGGTGTCTCAAATATACTGTTTTTTGAAGCAGTATACGGCATAGGCCAAGTTGAAAGTAACGGAATATAAAATTGGTTTTAGCATAATAAATTGCTTTCCTAGCCGAAAGCAACTACTGCCTATTGATATTTGTTTAGTTTTATCCCGCTAACATAGGTCATAGTTCCATTTTTGATCATTGCTACCGCGTCTTAGCTTATTTGTTGAAAATAACTTTTTTATTTAGTAAACAGATATATTACCTTGCCATATGTATGAAGCAATTTGTAATTTCTGTTTTAAATAAAGAAAATAAATCATTTAAAAAATTTTGCTCTTCCCAGCCCGTGTGTTTTATATGGAGCTGTCACTTGTGCCTGCCCAACAGATCTCCAATACATATGCACTCTGCAAACACCCTATGCATTGCATACGTGGTTGTGTACTTCCATATTTAGATTTACACACACTAGTGAGTATAACTTCAACATTAACTCAGCGGATAGCATTGCTGTTACTGTCTCTCGGCTTTTGGCAAAGTTGCCAGTCTTCTTAATGGAATGTTTTTGCTTTTATTTAACACTTTGACTTTAGATTTGAGCTCATAGATGTCGCTTTTCGGATGGTGAGTTTATTGGCTAACGAATCACTGCAATCCTCCCCAACCCTGCATCTTGGTTTTCCCGAAAAGGTTTTTCGACTTCTACCTCGAAAATCGGTAATCAAAATCCAAGGGGTATCCCAAAGTAAATTGATATATACCAGGTATGTGACCATCGAGGGTTGCATTAGTGTGTGTAGAAAGAAGAAGAAATAGTTCTGAAATATGGTGGAACTTGCATGAAAATTAAAACTAAATTAATTGTAATTAATGAATGCAGCTATATTATTCCAGAGAAATATTTGAACATTTACAATGAAATGTAAGGAATATATTTTAAAGTCATTTGCACTTGTAGCCTTCTTTATTATGCGTAAAAAATTTGAGAACATGAGTGACTAACTATTTCGATGTGTAATTGAAAAATGAATTAATGTTTCTAATACTTCACGATCAATACGGTATACGGTTGCTTAAATTAAAACACGTTCCATCCAACATTTTGCTTGCATGATGCTCTTGAATATCTGCCTTTGATGTCTTCTTTTAAAAAATAGATTTATTCGAATAGATGCTTGTGCTACTGCTTGAAAATCCTTAAGTTGAAGTCACTGTTCCAAGATGATACCTTTTTATCATAAATTTACCCGTCTCAACACTACGTAGAAAACCATAAAAAGTAATCTTAGATTGCTACAAAACGGTCTTAGAAGATAATTAACACTTTCACCCTTATTCTGCGAGTCACGTGACTCAATACGACAATTGTCACTCGCCGTGACTCGCCACGGTGAGTCGAATTGAGTGCTGTCAACTAGGTGACAACCGTGTCACCTAGGTAACAACCCCGTGCCACCTAAATGACAAACCGTGTCACCTAGGTGACAAAGCGAGTCACCTAGGTGACAAAGTGAGTCACCTAGGCGACAATTGTCACCTCATTCGCGATGACTCCAAATTAGTTACGTCACTCGCCTCGCAGAATAAGGGTGTTTAAAAGCTTACGAGAAATCAGACGAAAAATATCGCGGGCGGATAACAATGTTGCTCATGTTGCTTATTGAACAATCATGTCCGAGCATTTCAAAAAAAATCTTTTTTGTTTTACTACTTGTAGGAAAGCGATATAACGACATTTCTTTGAGACATCTTGATACCGTTTTGACGAAAAAATTTCCGCTTGCAATTTGGAATGTTGCACTTCATTGTATTCATGAAAATACATACTAGAAATAATGTCTTAAGCATAAACATAAAAACTGTGAGAAAACCCGATTTAATCCACCTAGTGGTGAAAGGAACCTTTGTTATACGGTCTTACTTGCTTTTTGAGATAGAAATCGACACGTCTTCGGAACATAATTCATCTATTGGTTATCGTTGCGTAGTGCGTTGGGTTACATAAAATTCTTGAAAATTGAATAAGTTTACAAAATTTGAACAAAATAGGAACACTTAAATTTTGATAGATCCTTTTTTCATGAAATTGCTGGGTAAGGATAAGTAAGTTGTTATTAATCTGAGTAAGTGGAAATAAAAGTAATTTGTAAGAGGAAATCTTATCCTTTAACATATACATTGTCTAGTAAAGGTCTAGTTTATAGGTTTTTGAACTATGCATAGTTTCCTGTAATGCCATTCTATTTGAATCACGTTCTTGAATAATTTTCACCAATTTTTATTAACCTTCGGCTACTCACGCTGTTGTATTTTATACAACACGTGTAGGTTTTTCAACGCCATATCGTTATAAAGTTACAAATCGTTGTTTAACTAACGTATATTTTTCTTTTGCTCACAAACTTATTGTGAGCAAAATATCATAATTATTCAATGCATTAATAATTTAAATGGGAATGGGTTGGGAAATGTATGCAGCAAAACAATCAGCAAATGTAAAATGTTTAAAATGTATCCGTCTGCTGGTAGTCGAGTAATTTGGAGTCAAAATTAGGGTATTCTTTGTAATCATAGTTCTACAGTTCCTAAACAAGCAAACATAGAGGTATACTATTTTAAGCAAAGTTGTATATTTTTACTATTTGTACAATTTTGTAGTACATGAAAAAGTCATACAACAATTACAAAAAGAGCAACAAGAGAAAAACTGATTTTACAAATTCATATACAATAAATAAGTTTTTTCTATCTTCGCTGCAGAGATAGAAGGTTACTGTCTTTAGCAAAATTTCTTGTAATAATATGCTCTATAACTTTGCAGAACACATCAATGTGTTATATTGATACTGAAATTTTTTTTTTTATTTCACTTTTAGGGGGATTAATCAAAATTTAAATTCCACCAGACGATAGAGCTTTCAATTTCAAGAAACTCTTCCAAAGGTTCGATAAACCTAAAACCAAGTTTTCCAAGTCAAAACTCTAGTGCACACGTTTTCTTTGGTTTGGGGCTATTTTGTGCGCGAGTAACTGTGTTTCAAAAGTTGGCGCGAGTGTTCGAGGGTTAATATCTTTTGACCGGTAAAACCAATTCTTATGAAATTTTGCATATATATTCGTGGTATCAAAACCTCTCATTTGATATTAGAATAATTGAAATTAGGTAAATTATCTTGGTTAAAATCATTATAAATTATTGTTAATTTTGGTGTGGTGTATACGGTTGCTCATAACTTTCAAATTAAACGTCCAATCAAAAAATCATTCAATAGTGATCTATTACGATATATTATCTTTCAAATAAGACTAATAGCGCATAAATCGGTTTGGCCATCTCTAAGAAACAGGCGATAATTATTACCTTGTCGAAACAGATTTTTTAAGCATAACTTTTAAACTACGTGTTTGTTTTCAATTAAAAGTTCCTGAACAATTTAGCTTTAGTAAGGGCTTTCATTTGATACTAAGATCGTTGAAATCGGTCATGTAGTTCCGGAGAAACCCGTGTCACGTATTTTTCACATTTATGCTAATAACTTTTAAATGAAACGTCGTGTCACGAACCAACTCAATAGTGATCTACTAGACAATAACACCTTTCAAACAAAAGTAATAGCGAACGATTCGGTTCAGCCATCTCTGAGAAACAGGCGATAGAAAAAATCATTACATACATACACACACACACACACACACACACACACAGACATTGCTCAAATCGTCGAACCCTATCGATTGGTATATGTGACTTGGCCCTCCGGGCCTCGGATCAATTTCGTGTTTTTCGACCAATTTTTAAACCTTTGTTATAGTATAACAAAGGTAAAAAAATAGACAAATCTTGCGTATTCAACGATTTTTTTAAAAAATTAACTAATTTTCCATACAAAATGCTCGAAATCTCAGAACTAGTGTAGATGTGTTAGTGAAAAGTGTATATGACATCTCGCATTGTCATATACCTGGTATATATCAATTTACTTTGGGGGTATCCAACAGCATGATTACTACGCACCTTAGAAAAAAGTTACTTTTGATTACTTTACTGATTACCTGTGATTACCAGCAATCAATCTCTTGTGATTACTAAAAATTATTCATGATTACCAATGATTACATAAGATTACCATTGATTACTATACTGATTACCGTGACAGCCTATTAGAGGCATTATCTGTAATGTGTAATGTGCGTTAGACAGTCGCCGGTAGCATGTAACCGGCATAGAGAGAAAGTGGGAGTCGGTTGACAGTTTTCCGTTTCCCGACAGTTAGTTATTGAAGATAGTTAGTTTTTGAATGACAAGTGATTCATTATTTTTATAGAAAAACGTTCACTTTTGTAGAATCAATTATGGAACCAAAAGCGCATCTTGCGTTACATTTGAATTGAGCGTATCATACAACCAATTTATTAAATCACATTTTTTTAATATCGTATCTCAAAAACTACTTATTTGTTAAAAAGCACGTCAATGGAAAAGTTATAGGAAATTAAGTATATTTTCGGGAAAAATACACAGAAAAAAAAACTTTGAAAAATCTAGTGAAAAATCATAAAACGTGAATTATCGCAACGCATATCCCCTCAGATTTGTCTCTAAAATCTGGCGAAGAACTATTGACGGACACTCTTTCGTTTTTTTATTCTGATAAATTTTTCAAAAATATCCAAATTTTCCTTTTTTTGTAAAACTAAAACAAGATCAAATTCTACGCATAATGTTGAACAAATGTTGAAAACTGAAGAAAGAAATCTATACCCAGGGGCGGACTGGGAGCCAAAGGGCCCACCGAGCCTTTGAGATTAGGGGCCCCAGCTTGCAATATTCTCATGATAGTAAATTAACACGAAAACGAAATCCACTCAAAAGACATCAGCGTTACAAGGACAATAAATCGAATGATTATGGGCTCTATTTTGTAAGTCACGTCGTGCAACTTGACTCGACTCAGGCACTGTCGAGTGTCGAGTTCCGGGAGAACGGGCAGCATAGCGGCTCGATGCTCGAAACAAAACAAACTCAGTCGTTATTAGGACCGAGTTACCAGCTTTTAGCATGTGCGTCATATTAGCGGTTCACGGTACTTTAGTTTGGACGCATTTTTCTTCAACCCAATCTTCGCTACTTTGAGTTTTAGTTTGTTCAGCCACTACCACAGATGTTGTTCTATCGACAATATCCATTTCATTGGCAAAGCAGACGATCCAACTAGATTTGCTGAAGATTGTGCCTGTGTGTGCTCCTTTCATAACATTCTGTAACGGCATGTTGAACAGCCCACATGAGGGACCATCACGTTGATAAAGTCCACTTCGAGGTTAGAATAGCCATGATTTTACGGTCGATGGTATCATACGGAACTTTGAAATCAATGAAATAATTGTACGTAGAATTCTATATTCATGAACTTTTTGGAGGATCTGCCGCAGCGTGAATATTTGATTCTTTACTGACCGTGCTTCACCGAACCCGGAAGAGAACTTTCCACATTCTGATAAGTGCCACTGTGCATCTTTGCCAGCAATGCAACGTTTTTCTCATCTATCGCCCATTTATATTTCTGCAGATTTTAAGTTATAGGGTTAATGACATGCAAAATTGCAAGTATCAAATAAGCTGATTTTATAAATGATAGGATGTCAACAGTTCAATATATATGAGTAGCTTACTGCGTCTTCACGTCAGAACAGAACAGTTCATAGTGCAGGCGATTCCCGAGCCGAGTTATAGCTATCCCTGGGATTAAACTTTTGGATTCTCCTATAAGAATTCTGCTTCTATAAGCAAGGTATTCTATGCGAATCCTTTGCAGAATTTCTTCACACGATTCCAATGTGAGGAATGTCCGAGACTCTGCGCGAATCTTTTTGGTTCGTCCTGGTAGAGCTGCGGAAAAAAGAACCCACCGTCTAAAAACGCCAGTACGAAGAGCACGTGCTCGCCAGTCCAGAGGAGAGGTTCGCCAGCAACGACACACGAAGTTTCTACAAAACGGTGCAAGAATTTTGCCATGCCTGTGATGTGCAATGATAGTGCTGGCAACCTGCTTACTGACAAAACGACGGTAGCAGCCAGGTGGAAGAGTATTTCCATACGCTGTTGAATAGAGAAGTAAACACGAAGATCAGCAGGTACAGGATAAGAATTTTGAGCGACGGCCAAACTGTGGAGCCATCAACACAGGAGGAGGTCAAAAGAGCAATCAGTGAGCTAGAAAACGGTAAGGTTGCTGTGAAGGATGGTATCCTGGCTGAACTTCTAAAAGCGAGGAGCGAGCAGCTGTACGAAACAATTCGCCACCTCATTGTCAGGAACAGAATATGGGAGGAAAATAAATATCGGAGGAGTGGTTGATTGGCCTCATTTCCCATAATTTTAAAAACGGACATCGACGACTTGAGAGTAAAAACTATCGAGACATTACGTTGCTCAATTTTACCTGTAAGGTGCTCTGCCTATCGTGTGTTTTAGACTGAGTCCGTTAGCTAAGTTCTTCGTCGGCGAGTATCAAGCTGGTTTTCATGAGGCTCGCTTCACGATGGATCAGATATTTACCCTGCGTCTAGTAACTGACTAGTTCCGGGAGTACAACTTGCAGACTCATCATATTTTTATGGATTTCAAGGCGACATACGATTCAGTAAAACGAAATGAGCTGTGACAGTTAACGCTAGGACATGGTTTTCCCACAGAACTAGTTACGCTGATGCGTGTGACGCTGGATGAGTAAAGATTATGAGTCAGAATAGCAGATGAGACCTCACGTGCTTCTTGACTTTGCGGATGACGTCGATATCACCGAAATCAAAAGTAGAACAGTGAAAGAAGCCTTTAGGTCATTTATTGAGAAATTGGGACTTACCATTAATACCGCCAAAACGAATACATGGCGTGGAAATCCAAATGGTGTTGGTGTCGAAGAGGAACTGAATATATTTTGGTATGCTCGTGACATGTGACAACGATGTAAATCGCAAAATAAAACGACTAATTGGTCGGTATTAAGTCAGACCGAACCAAGTGACAAAACTCTGATTCCGAGAAAAACGCGTTCAAAGTGTGCAGCTCTGTTTGGTTTATATGCTACCAATCGTTAGAAATCATCTCATAACTATGACTGTTTGCAATATTCATGTAGTCTGATTGGAGTAAAATGTTGCTTAGAAATTTCTTGATCGTTTGCGTGCATTAACTCATTTTTTTAAATTTTGCGACTTGGTCCGGTCTGATTTAACACCGACCAATTGTAGCTGCGAATTGGCCTTTACGCAGGCATTACATTTTGTAGCTGAAGTCCCGTAGCTTGCAAATTCGCATAAACTGACGCTCTAGAGAACACTAATCCTCTCGGTGGCCCTATACGGACATGAATCATGGACGCTAAAAGAAGCTGATCGACGAATGCTTGGGGTTTTAGCGTAAAATTTTGCAAAATCCAAAATGGCGTGTAGCGCAGATGCATGAACCACGAGCTATATTAAGAATGTAAATATGCTGTTATAATAAGATAGTGCAGTGTGGCAGTCTGCGCTGGGCTGGTTACGTGTCTAGAATGCCCGACGAAAGAGTAGCCAAAATTATGTTAAGCAGAGAATCATAAAGAGGCCGTAGACTTCGGAGTAGACATCGCACTGATAGATGTGCGCTATCGAGGATGATGCACGTTCAGCTGGTGTTCGAGGGGTTTGACTAAGGGTTGTACGAAAGGGTGACGTAGGACTATATCAGATCATCAGATCAAAGACTAATGTAAACTGCATTTCTGACATATGTATGTTTATAAGAATCTGTGAGTGCCATTCTTTAAGTGAATGTTTAAAAGATAAGAGCGAAATAGTCAGATTCAATTCTTCATTTAATGCATGGTGGCTTTGAAAATACGTGGACGGGCGTTCATAAGTACAACGCCTGCAACATTTGAGCATTGGCGGAATTAGTGCACATTTATAGGGGGGGCTATAGTTCCCGGCATTTTTTACGATCATGTTTTTGGTCGGCCTGGTCTATTTTTCTAGGGGGGCTGAATCTCTCTTAGCCCCCACCCCCCTAGTTCCGCCAATACCTTTGAGCCATAGAAATTTCTTTTTTAAAAATCTCTTGTGTTCATCATAAACGTTGAAATGGTAATGAATGACCAATTTCCAAGGGGTCGGATACTCAGCACATTGTGCCGCGGCACTCCAGAGATATCAAACGGCACACCTCCGGTTCAATTTTACATATGAAATGGGAGCACTGCCAGTTGTCAAAATCAAGTAGCTGGCAGGCAGCCATGTTTTCGATGCCAACATGTTAGTGTTAACGTAAACGAGATATTATATATTCGCCACTCTTCACACAAGTTAGCTCTTCAGCTGTCAGTGGGGCCCACGACTCCTGAGCCCGCAATGATGTTAGCTCTTGTCAACGCAAAGCAAATGGCAGTTCGGCACTTTCGGTACAGTATCGGCACAGTTCGGCTCATTTCAAGTCGCCTAACATAAAAACGGTTGTGCCGAGTGACCGACCCCTTGCCAATTTCTGTTTTATTTGTATGTGAGTCCTTATCCAACTACCACAGGGGTTAGAGGTCTCAAACCATCATAAAATAAATAAATTCAAAATAAATTCATGCCTCCAAGACCCCCACATGCCAAATTTGGTGCCATTTGCTTGATTAGTTCTCGAGTTATGAAGAAATATATATTTAATTTGTATGGGATCCCCTCTTCTTAAAGAAAGCAATGGTTCTAATCCACCATAGAAAAATCCCCCCCCCCCTGTTTAAAGACGGATGGGTCTCATTATACCACAGAAAATTTCCTGCCTTCTAAAAGCCCCACATGCCAAATATGGTTCCATTTGCTTGATTAGTTCTAGATTTATGAGGAAATTTGAATTTCATTTGTATGGGAGCCCCCCTCTTAGAAGAAGAAGGCGTCTCAGTACATCTTAGGAAAACATCTTACCTCCGAAAACCCCCACATGCCAATTTTGGTTCCTTTTGCTTGATTAGTTTTCGAGTTAAGAGGAAATTTGTATATTATTTGTATGGGAGCCCCCCCTCCTAAAGAAGGAAGGGGTCTCAATTTACCATAGAAAAAATTCTTGCCTTCTGAAACCCCTACATTCCAAATTTGGTTCCATTTGCTTGATTAGTTCTTGAGTTTTGAGGAAATTTATGTTTTATTTGTATAGGAGCCCCCCCTCTTACGCTCCCCTAAAAATTGCTCTTACCCCTCTAAAAATTGCTGGTCATTTTATCTATCCAACGACATACAAATTATTCAGTTTCGTTCAGTAGTTTAGTAGTTATTAGCATTTGAAATCTTTCATTCAAACGTTACACTTCTATTTTCGTTTTCACAAAGTGCTACCCAGTCCCAGTATAGTAAACAAAGACGTAGTCCTACGTCAAAACTTTGGTTTAAAGTTCGGGGCCCCAATAGTCCCATTTGAAGCTGAATTTTAAATCATCAAATGAGTTGATTTCATAAATCATGGGCACCTGCAATCGAACATTCGTGAGTCATAGAAAAAGTTTAATTGAAAGAGAAATTTTGGTTTAAAGTTCGGGGCCCCAACAGTCCCATTTGAAGCTGATTTTTCAATCATCAAATCGGTTGATTTCATAAGTCATGGGGCCCCAGTAATTGAACATTCGTAAGTTGCTGAAAGAGTTTAAGTGAAATAAAAATTCTGGAAAATCTCATTTTGTGTAACGACAAAATTTTTTCTGGGGCCCACCGGGCATTTGCCCGGTTGCCCGGTGGGCCAGTCCGCCCCTGTCTATACCTATAAAAATGGGTTTCTGTCTGTCTGTCGGTATGTTCCTTATAGAATCGAAAACTACTGATGCGATCGGCGTGAAAATTAGCATGTACTGGTTTCTGGGGCCGAGGAAGGTTCTTAAGCAATTGGAACCAAATATTCCATGTGGAGGTTTTCGGAGGCAAGAATTTATTCTATGGTTAATTAGGACCCATTCCCCCTTTAGGAGGAGGGGGCTCTCATACAAATGAATTACAAATTTCCTCATAAGTCGAGAAGTAGTCAAGCAGATGGAACCCAGTTTGCCATGCGGGTGTTTTAGGAGGCAGCAATTTTTTCTATGGTAAATTATGACCCTTCCCCAAGGGATTGGACACTCAGAACATTGTGCCGCGGCACTCCAGAGGTATCAAGCGGCACACCTCTGGTTCAATTTTACATATGAAATGGGGCACTTCCAGTTGTCCAAATCATCTCGCACGGTTGCCAGATCTATCAGATTATAACGAATTAAACAATCCTGTAGTTCGGCACTTTCGGTACAGCATCGGCACAGTTCGGCTCGTTTCAAGTCGCCTAACATAAAAACGGCTGTGCCGAGTGACCAACCCCTTGCCCTTCCTCCATTGAAAGGAGGGCTGCCTTATAAATGAAATTCAAATTTCCTCAAAATCTCAAATCTCAAGAACTAATCACGCAAGTGGAACCATATTTGGCATGTGGGTGTTCTTGGAGGCAAGAATATTTTCTATGGTGAATTAGGACCCCTCCTCACATTAGGAGGGGGGGCTCCTTTACAAATGAAGTTCAAATTTCTGCATAACTCGAGAACTAATCAAGCAAATGGAATCAAATCTGGCATGTGGGGTTTTAGGAGGTAGGATTTTTTCTATAACAAATTACGACCCCTCTCCACTTCAAAAGGGGGGCTCCCATACAAATGAAATAGAAAGTTCTTCATGACTTGAAAACTAATTAAGCATATGGAACCAAATTTAGCATTTGGGGGGTTTTGGAGGCATGAATTTATTTTATAATGGTTTGAGACCCCTCACCCCTGTGGTAGGGGGACAAAGACTCCCATACAAATAAAACAGAAATTTTTGCGTAACTCAAAAACTAATCGAGCTCGAGAAATTTTGGACTCTTCCATAAAACATAACAGTCAATAACAAGACCACCAAAAACCATCTGCAGACCCCCCCCCCCCCCCGCAGAAATCACCTCTGTCTAGGTTTATTTGTTTTCCTAGGTCTACTGATCTCTATTACTTTCCTTCAGTTGGATCCGAACGAGCGACAGCAAGTAAGGTGAGGATCACCCCGAGGATCGAAATGATATTTTCCACGATAAGGTTTTCCGTGAAACGGAACATTCCCCCATTCTGAATGGGTGGGTTGTTTTCTACTTTACTGTGAGGAAAAATTCCAAATTTGTATATTAAACTACACATGCTTTTATAGTTACGTTACTGCCAAAATGAATCATCTAAGGTTGAGCTGCTCAGAGACTTGCAAAACTCGAGATTGTGACAATAGTAATCAGAAAGGTATTTATTGCTGCATTTGAACAAGTAGGAGGGTGTATGCATGTGCATGATATTCAAATGCGCAAACATTATTGTTTTTACCTTTGTTATACAATATAACAAAGGTTTAGGAATTGGTCGAAAAACACGAAGTCGATCTGAGGCCCGGAGGGCCGTGTCACATATACCAATCGATCAGGTTCGACGAATGAGCAATGTCTGTGTGTGTGTGTGTGTGTGTGTGTGTGTGTGTGTGTGTGTGTGTGTGTGTGTGTGTGTGTGTGTGTATGTGTGTATGTGTGTGCGCTTCAATTTTCAATCGCTTATTTCTCGGAGATGGCTGAACCGATTCGTCTGCTATAACTTTTATTTTAAAAGTATTTTTATCTAGTATATCACTATTAAATGGTTTCGTGGTCTGACTTTTAGTTTAAAAGTTATAAGCGAAAATGTGAAAATTACGTGACACGATTTTCTCCGGAACCACATAACCGATTTCATCGATCTTAGTACCAAATAAAAGCTCTTACTATTGCTAAACTTCACGCCAATTTTTATTGAAAACAAACAAGTGGTTTAAAAGTTATGCTTAAAAAACCAGTTTTGGCAAGGTTCAAATGATCGCCTGTTTCTCAGAGATGGCCAAACCGATTTACGCGCTATTAGTTTCATTTGGCAGGTAATATAGCCGGATAGATCAATATTGAATGGTTTTCCTTTCTACTATATAAATATATAGTATAAAGGTATAGAAATCACTTGGAAAACCGGAAATGGAAAGAAGGTCCTGCGGGCCGAATGTTATATACCATTCGACTCAGTTTCAAAAACTGAGCATTTTCTGTGTGTGTGTATGTATGTGTGTGTGTGTGTGTGTGTGTGTGTGTGTGTGTGTGTGTGTGTGTGTGTGTGTATGTGTGTGTGTGTGTATGTGACGCTTTTAATCTCACTCACTTTTCTCGGAGATGGCTGGGCCGATTTTGATGTTCTTAGTGTCAAATGAAAGGTCTAGGTGTCCCATTGGTCGCTATTGAATTTCATACTGATTGGACTTTTAGTTCAAAAGTTATGTATAAAAATACGAAAAATATGGGACTTCATTATCTCATAGGTCTCTTAACCGATTTGAACAAAATTGATTGCATATGAAAGAGGAGCCTTGCAAACCCTTAACTTCCAAATTTCATGACGATTGGACTTGTAGTTTGAAAGTTACATAAAGAAATGTGAAAAAATAGTATTTAAAACATATTTATGTAACATATAAGCATTAATTTAATGAAAAACATCACTCATTTTATGATTATTTGAAAATTACTGCTGAGATCTATCAAACGAAACCGAGTTATTTAAAATCGGACGCTTCATTCAAAAGTTATTCAAACTTTAACACTTAAGCACCGTATATTAAACCGATAAAACGTGTGAAATCAAAACATATCAATCAAATGTTGTTTGTATTCAATGTATGAGATGTGTATGATGTATGTGTGTATGTATGTATGTATATATGTATGTATGTATGTATGTATGTATGTATGTATGTATGTATGTATGTATGTATGTATGTATGTATGTATGTATGTATGTATGTATGTATGTATGTATGTATGTATGTATGTATGTATGTATGTATGTATGTATGTATGTATGTATGTATGTATGTGATGACAATTTGCAATTTTAAAATTCAATGAAATTCAAGAAAAGTGAGAAACATGTCAATTGTCTGAAGTTTTTGAAGCCTCTTAGTGGAATACGAACTCTGAAATTAAAGAAAAGAAAAACTTTTACCGACTAAATTCCACTATTTAATATTTGTTCGCGACAGATACGTATACGCTTTGAAATAAGACACTGATGAAGCCTGCGTATCTGTTGCAAATAAATATTAAATAGTGGGATTCAATCGAAAAGTTTTTTCTTTTCTTTTGTCGAAATTGTTTATTCAACCCGGGTTGAAACTGGATGAATTTTATCTGTCAGATAGGAGCAAATGAACACAAAAAGTTCATCCAGTTCCAATCCGGATTGAATAAACAAATTCGACATTTGATTTCAGATTTCAATTGTCATTTTCTTCACTTGCTGTTACTCACAATTGTACAAGAAAAGCAAAAAACGAAAAAAACCAGTTTATTTAAGCATGTAGGTATAGTGGTGTATAGAATCAAAAATACTAGTGAGTTGATTTTTCCAAATAAATTTGTACAAATTCCAAACAAATTCTGCGCATCAATAGATGCTCTTTTCAATCAATAGATACTAGAGCTTAGAAATGTTATATGAAAAATTGAAAGTATACGTTGCATGGTAGTAATTTTGTAAGATTTATTTTCGTTAGTGACATTTTAAAGGACAGATGTCTTATGTCATGTATCATGTTTTAATAAATAAATCAAAAAAAGACAAGCACTGGGAATCATATCGACCATATTTCCCATTCTCAAGCATGTTTAGGGCGCAGCTTTGGCACTATTTTTCGACCTCATTTTGTTTTCCTAACCCTCTAACATTGTAATGACTATCTTTTCATGAAGGTACATTCAAAAGAAGCTTAAGTTTTGATTTTCATGCAAAAATAATTATCTGAAGGAGCGCCAGCTAAGAAAAAGTTCAATTTCTCTTTTTCATATCTAATGCTCTATTTAGTTATTTTTTCTAATTCAGATATATTGCAAAATTGAAGCCAAGCAAACTAATAGTAAAATTTTGAGATTAATCATTTTGGTGTAGATATCCTTTTTCTTCAAAAGCGAAGTATAATAATAATTTTTCTGAACTCTTGTTTTTCAAAGATGCTAACTTTTGAACGCATGGTATTAATATCAAAATATCAAATAATCTGCTATGAACACATGATTCATATTGTCAATTCAAAACAAGTTTCGTATATGGCTCTGAAGCCCGAAAGTTAAGGCCGTCTGTAGACCCGTTAGAGGGTTAATTTTTAATTTTCTATATATATTCATTCAAGTCTGTAAAAATTACAAAATTACCTTTTGTGTTTACATTATTTCTCGATAAATCACGTAAATATTATGAAACTAAATAAGGTGTTCGTCAAGTAGCATAAATGACACTTACAAGTATTTACGCACCCAAGGAAAGAAAATATAATTATTCTACGCAATACGTTGTGAATTTTACTGGCAAATAAGGATTTTGAGGAATACGGAACGCATATTTAAAAATATAGTCAAGTTAATTATAGATGTTCCTGAGAAATTGAATAGTGATTATTGTGGCAGTAGAAAGGCTAGGTCACGCCGCTAGGTGGATTAATTCGGGTTTTTTGATTGGATGGTTAATTTGAAAGTTATGAGTAATTCAATACACCACACCAAAATTAACAATAATTTATAATGATTTTAACCAAGAAAAATAACCTAATTTCAATTATTTTAATATCAAACGAGAGGTTTTCACACTGCGAATATATATGCAAAATTTCATAAGAATTAAATTTCATAAGAATTGATTTTACCGGTCAAAAGATATTAACCCTCGAACACTCGCGCCAACTTTTATAACACAGTTACTCGCGCGCACAATAGCCCAAAACCAAAGAAAACGTGCGCACTAGAGTTTTGACTAGGAAAACTTGGTTTTAGGTTTATCGAACCTTTGGTAGAGTTTCTTGAAATTGAAAGCTCTATCGTCTGGTAGAATTTGATTTTTGATTAATCCCCCTAAAAGTGAAATAAAAAAATTATTTTCCTTCAGTTTCAATATAACACATTGATGTGTTCTGCAAAGTTTTAGAGCATATTATTACAAGAAATTTTGATGAAGACAGTAACCTTCTATCTCTTCAACGAAGAGATCTTATTTATTGTATATGAATTTGAAAAATCAGTTTTTCTATTTTAGCTCTTTTTGTAATTGTTGTATGACTTTTTCATGTATTACAAAGTTGTATAAATAATAAAAATACACAACTTTGCTGAACATAGTATACCTCTATGTTTCCTTGTTTACGAACTGTAGAACTTTGATTATAAAAAATACCCTGATTTTGACCCCGAATCACTCGACTACCAACAGACGATTTTACATTTGCTGGTAGTTTTGCTGCACACAGACACCATTTTTCCATATGAAGAAACGAAAGAAAATTCCAGTCGGGGCCAACTGTGGTACACCTCACATGCTACTTGCTTCGTTTCTGTGATGTCGGTTTAGGGATCATTCAATAATGACGTCCACTGCTTATGGGGGGAGGGGGGTATCAATTTTGTGACAGGTTGTGACAGAGGGGGGGAGGGGGTCTAGGCAAATGTGACATCCGTCGAAGAAAATTTATTCTCAGAAAAAGGCTACAAAAACTCATCGATTTATTTCGATTTTCGAATTTATCTTACTTCAGAAGATCGCAAGAGGACCCGACATCATCGAAACAAATAAATAAAGCTGATTCTCTCCTATCTTCTCTTCACTCAAAAAGCAACTTGTTTCATTTGTTGAACAGAATCTTTCAAGCAAGCTTAAATTGATGCTGGTAATTGTTTCAGCTGACGGCGCCGAAAGTCGGGCACGATTTACCTATGTTACACTAGATTAATGATACCATGCGTTACATTAAAGGGTATATGTAAATCATTTTCAGTTCATTTGCAATCAAGGTTTCTAGACTTTTACTAAATATTTGATAGATAAGTACAAAATAAACTTTAAAAGCTATCGTCACGATGTAGTGAAACCTGCCTCGCCGATGCAGATTGAAGTTGTTTTAAAGCGGAGCGATGCTCTTCAATAAAAACCAAAACTTCATTTCTTCATTTGTGGCGATTTGCAATTGAAAGTTGTTAGAGCCTTTGTTCACAGTTCATAAATCGTGTCCATAAAAATGTTTTTACCTTTGTTATACTATAACAAAGGTTTAGGAATTGGTCGAAAAACACGAAATTGATCCGAGGCCCGGAGGGCCGAGCCACATATACCAATCGACAGGGTTCGACGAACTGAGCAATGTCTGTGTGTGTGTGTGTGTGTATGTGTGTATGTATGTGCGGGGCGCATCTTTTCTATCGCCTGTTTCTCGGAGATGGCTGAACCGATTTGTTCGCTATTACTTTTGTTTGAAAGGTATTATTGCCTAGTATATCACTATTGAATTAGTTCGAGGTCCGACATTTCGTTTAAAAGTTATAAGTAAAAACGTGAAAATTACGTGACACGATTTTCTCCGGAACCAAGTGACCGATTTCAACGATCTTGGTATCGAATGAAAGCTCTTGTTAACGCTAAATTTTTCGGGTAAATTTTATTGAAAACAAACAAGTAGTTTAAAAGTTATCCTAAAAAAACATGTTTTGACAAGGTAATAATTATCGCCTGTTTCTGAGAGATGGCTAAACCGACTAAGGCGCTAACTAAGGCGCTATTAGTCTCATTTGAAAGGTAACATAGCCTAATAGATCACTATTGATTTGTTTTTTGATTGGACGTTCAATTTGAAAGTTACGAGCAATTGAATACAACACATTAAAATTTATAATAATTTATAACCATTTCATCTAAGATGATTTATCTAGTTTGAATTATTTTGACATCAGATTAGAGATTTTAATGCTGCAAATATATCTGCAAAATTTCAGTAGAATTGGTTTTGCCGATCAAAAGATATTAACCCTCCAACACTCGCGCCAACTTTTGTAATACGGGTTATTCGCGCGCACAATGGCCCAAAGCCAAAAAGACATGCGCACTAGAGTTTTGACTGGGAAAACTTGGTTTTAGGTTTATGGAACCTTTGGAAGAATCTCTTGAAATTGAAAGTTCTATCGTCTGGTGCAATTTAAATTTTGATTAATCCCCCTAAAAGTGGAATAAAAAAATTATTTTTCTTCAGTTTCAATATAACACATTGATGTATTCTGCAAAGTTTTAGAGTATATTATTACAAGAAATTTTGCTGAAGACAGTAACCCCCTATCTCTTCAGCGAAGCTAGAAAAATATTATTTATTGTATATGAGTTAGTGAAATCAGTTTTTTATTTTAGCTCTTTTCGTAATTGTTGTATGACTTTTTCATGTATTACAAAGTTGCACAAATAGTAAAAATACACAACTTTGCTGAATACAGTATAGCTCTATGTTTGCTTGTTTAGGAACTGTAGAACTTTGATTATAAAAAATACCCTAATTTTGACCCCGGATTACTCGACTACCAACAGACGGATACATTTTAAACATTTTACATTATTGCTGATTGTTTTGATGCATACAGACACCATTTTTCCATATGAAGAAACGAGAGAAAATTCCAGGCCAATTCCGGTACACCTCATATGCTGATTGCTTCATTTCTGTGATGTCAGTTTATGCTGATCAATTTTCCCAACAATTTAAAGTATTAATGCATTGAATAATTATGACATTTTGCTCATAACAAGTTTATTGAAGAATATACGTTAGTTACACAACGATTTGTAACTTTATAACAATATGGCGTTCAAAAACCTACACGTGTTATACAAAATACAACAGCGTGAGTAACCGAAGGTTAATAAAAATTGATGAACTTTATTCTAGAAAACTTTATTGGTGTGAATCAAATAGGCATTACAGGAAATTATGCATAGTTCAAAAATCTATAAACTAGACCTTTACTACGCAATGTATATGTTAAAGAATAATATTTGCTCTTACAACCTACTTTTACTTGCACTTACTCAAATTATTAACAACTTACTTATCCTTATTCAGCAATTTCATGAAAAAAGGATCTATCAAAATTTATAAGTGGTCATATTTTGTAAACGTATTCAATTTTCAAAAATTTTATGTAAACCAACGCACTACGCAACGTTAACCAATAGATGGATTATACTCCGAAGACGTGTCGGTTTCTATCTCAAATAGCAACTAAGACCGTATAACAAAGGTTCCTTTCACCACTAGGTGGATTAAATCGGGTTTTTACCTTTGTTATACTATAACAAAGGTTTAAAAATTGGTCGAAAAACACGAAATTGATCCGAGGCCCGGAGAACCAAGTCACATATACCAATCGATAGGGTTCGACGATTTGAGCAATGTCTGTGTGTGTGTGTGTGTGTGTGTGTGTGTGTGTGTGTGTGTGTGTGTGTGTGTGTGTGTGTGTGTGTGTGTGTGTGTGTGTGTGTGTGTGTGTGTGTGTGTGTGTGTGTGTGTGTGTGTGTGTGTGTGTGTGTGTGTGTGTGTGTGTGTGTGTGTGTGTGTGTGTGTGTGTGTGTGTGTGTGTGTGTGTGTGTGTGTGTGTGTGTGTGTGTGTGTGTGTGTGTGTGTGTGTGTGTGTGTGTGTGTGTGTGTGTGTGTGTGTGTGTGTGTGTGTGTGTGTGTGTGTGTGTGTGTGTGTGTGTGTGTGTGTGTGTGTGTGTGTGTGTGTGTGTGTGTGTGTGTGTGTGTGTGTAATGATTTTTTCTATCGCCTGTTTCTCAGAGATGGCTGAACCGAATCGTTCGCTATTACTTTTGTTTGAAAGGTATTATTGTCTAGTAGATCACTATTGAGTTGTTTCGTGATACGACGTTTCGTTTAAAAGTTATAAGCAAAAATGTGAAAAATACGTGACACGGGTTTCTCCGGAACTACATGACCGATTTCAACGATCTTAGTATCAAATGAAAGCCCTTATTAAAGCTAAATTGTTCAGGATTTTTTTATTGAAAACAAACAAGTAGTTTAGAAGTTAGCCTTAAAAACCTGTTTTGACAAGGTAATAATTATCGCCTGTTTCTTAGAGATGGCCAAACCGATTTATGCGCTATTAGTCTCATTTGAAAGATAATATATCCTAATAGATCACTATTGAATGATTTTTTGATTGGACGTTTAATTTGAAAGTTATGAGCAACCGTATACATCACACCAAAATTAACAATAATTTAGAATGATTTTAACGAAGAAAATTTACCTAATTTCAATTATTTTAATATCAAACGAGAGGTTTTCACACTACGAATATATATGCAAAATTTCATAAGAATTGGTTTTACCGGTCAAAAGATATTAACCCTCGAACACTCGCGCCAACTTTTGTAATACAGTTACTCGCGCGCAAAATAGTCCCAAACCAAAGAAAACGTGTGCAAGGGAGTTTTGACTGGGAAAACTTGGTTTTAAGTTTATTAAACCATTGTAAGAGTTACTTGAAATTGAAAGCTCTATCGTCTGGTAGAATTTAAATTTTGATTATCCCCCTAAAAGTGAAATAAAAAATTTATTTTTCTTCAGTGTGAATATAACACATTGATGTGTTCTGCAAAGTTATAGAACATATTATTACAAGAAATTTTGTTGAAGACAGTAACCTTCTATCTCTGCAGCGAAGATAGAAAAATCTTATTTATTGTTTATGAATTTGTAAAATCAGTTTTTCTATTTTTGCTCTTTTTGTAATTGTTGTATAACTTTTATATGTACTACAAAATTGTACAAATAATAAAAATGCACAACTTTGCTGAAAATAGTATACCTGTATGTTTGCTTTTTTAGGAACTGTAGAACTTTGATTATAAAGAATGCCCCAATTTTGACTCCGAATTACTCGACTACCAGCAGACGGATACATTTTAAACATTTTACATTTGCTGATAGTTTTGCTGCATACATTTTCCCAACAGTTTAAATTATTAATGCATTGAATAATTATGACATTTTGCGCACAATAAGTTTGTTGAAGAATATACGTTAGTTAAACAACGTTTTGTAACTTTATAACAATATGGCGTTGGAAAACCTACACGTGTTGTATCAAATACAACAGCGTGAGTAACCGTAGGTTAATAAAAATTGATGAAAATTATACAAGAAAACTCTACTGATGTGATTCAAATAGAATAGCCACAGAGAACAGACATCCAAGCAAAAGGTCCCCACTTGGATAAAACTTATGTCAAATTAGTTGGGAAACTATAGTGATGATGTCGCTGAAGGCGCATAAAATTCTACACTAAACTCACAACAACTAGCTTCTGGCGCTAGCATAACGCTTATAGTCCATATAAACTAGCGCCAGAGGAGCTAAAGGTTGTCAGTGTGCAAATCAAAAGAATCATTTAGTTGGGAAACTATAGTGGTGGTGACGCTAGCATATTAGGTGATTTTAATTTGAAATTTTATCCAACAATTCCCAAAAAATTTGTTCGTGAATGGATGTCTGTTCTCTGTGGAATAGCATTACAGGAAACTATGCATAGTTCAAAAACCTATAAACTAGACCTTTACTAAACAATGTATATGTTAAAGAATAAGATTTCCTCTTACAACTTACTTTTATTTTCACTTACTCAGATTAATAACAACAGAATAATAATAACTTACTTATCCTTACTAAGCAATTTCATGAAAAAAGGATCTATCAAAATTTAAAAGTGTTCTTATTATGATCAAATTTTGTAAACTTATTCAATTTTCAAAAATTTTATGTAAACCAACGCACTGCGTAACGATAACCAATAGCTGAATTATGTTCCGAAGCCGTGTCGATTTCTATCTCAAATAGCAAGTAAGACCGTATAACGAAGGTTCCTTTCACCACTAGGTGGATTAAATCGGGTTTTTTACTAATAAAATTACATACAGCAATTCGGTAAAAAAAATCAGTAAAAGTCTACTCGCTGGGTGGAGAAAGTTAGCAAAACGTGGAATCTTTTTATAATTTCGTTAAAAAGATAACTTTGAGGTCAGTTTATCCGGAAAAATCTAGAAATTAGATTGTTTTTTGAGAAAATACGCGACTGTTATTTTCTATGGTTTTTTAATCTTACACTACTTCTTAAAAGATTAAGCTATTTTTATAAAACACATTTTGCTTTTAACACGCTTTTTATTTCTATTTTAGGTTTGTGTGACGTCCAAAGGGGGGGGGGGGGGGAGGTTGTGTATTGTGACACAATCGGACAGAGGGGAGAGGGGGGGTCTAAAAAAGCAGAAATTTAGTGGACGTCATTTTTTAATCGTCCCTTATGCTAATCTATTTTCCTAACAATTTAAAGTAATAATGCATTGAATAATTCTGACATTTTGCTCATAACAAGTTTATTGAAGAATATACGTTAGTATATACGTAATATACGATTTGTAACTATATAACAATATGGCATTCAAAAACCTACATATGGTGTACAAAATACAACAACGTGAGTAACCGAAGGTTCATAAAAATTGATGAAATTTATTCAAGAAAACTTTATTGTTGTGAATCAAATAGAATGGCGTTACAGGAAATTATGCATAGTTCAAAAATCTATTAACTAGACCTTTACTACGCAATGTATATGTTAAAGAATACTATTTCATCTTACAACTTACTTTTACTTGCACTTACCCTCATTAGTAACAACTTACTCAGCAATTTCATGAGAAAAGAAACTATCAAAATTTATAAGTGCTTCTATTTGTTTCAAATTTTGTAAACTTATCCAATTTCCAAAAATTTCATGTAAACCAAACGTGTCGATTTCTATCTCAAATCGCAAGTAAGACGGTATAACAAAGGTTCCCTTCACCACTAGGTGGATTAAATCAGGTTTTTTTACTAAAATCATAACTACTACATCTACTGGTCATAACTTCTACAATTTTCAACCGCTATCATTAACCCCCTGATTTCTTTGTTTTTTATCTGCCTTAAGCCTTTAACTCAAGTAAAATAAAATTTTTCAAATGCTTATTTCTTGTCCAAAATCTTTGATAAAGTTGAACTTATTCCAAAAAAAATGCGTTCTTTTTTGTTTTGTTGTAAACAAATTCACAAACATCTACAATACTTTTATTCTTACAAAATAGTGAAGTTCAACTAATCGATAGCAAATTTTCTCATCTTGAATAAGAAAAAAAAGAGATTGAAAATTGATGCACCGCAGCCGAAGATATTTGTATTTATGTACATGCACTTTCTTCCTTTAAGCAAAATTTCAACTTTTGTGCATATCTCAAAAACAATTCTACTTTAATTTTTTCTGACCTCATTTTCGGTTACAGAGGCCAATTTTACATGAAAAATCACCTTCGGAATTTTTTGGATTTGCGGGATACTATATAGGGTAATATTACGACGTCAAACTACAAAAAAAGAAAAAGAAATTCAACTGATTTTATCTAACTAAATTTCGCTTATTTGCTACCAATTCTTGACTATCGAATTATTCACTGTAAACACATACATGCGTACGGATTTCTGTTACCAATTTATCGGTAACAAAACTACTTAGAATCTCAGCTTGTATATTTTAAAGCCATTTTGAATAGTTTTATTAAAGTTTTAACTAAATCCAAATCCAAATTTCATTTCAGCTTTTCTTAGATGTTATTTGAATATGAATGCATGTTATTTTTATTTTCGATTTGAACATTTATTTTTCTGAGACTACTTTGTATCAACAATTTAGTAGAACTTTTAACTTTACAATAACATCTTATATTTTAAATGTGTTAATGCACGTATTAAATGTGTTAATAAAACAATATATTACACGTTTATTGTTAGAAGCTTAACGGGAAATTAGCAGTCATTAACTTTTCGTCGGAAAACCCAATTTCGGAAGCAGTTTTTGGGCCCGAACGCGGGGTTCTGTTTGAAAAAATGTAAATACTGCTTTCTTCTTGTCAATCTGAACACAGCGAATATATTTTCATGAACAGATTTTTTGTTTCAAACACAAAAACTGCTTTTGAAATTGGCAGAATCGATGATTGCTAATTTCACCTTAACGTAACTACTGATTGAAGTTGAGAATAATAATGTTGTTTTTGATACAGTTACAGATTCTTGATTTGTTTGGGAGTCGATCCCGGCATCACTGCTGTGTAAGATATACCATTGTCCACGGAAACATGGAAACAACTATATCTGTTTAATTTCAATTTCAATTAGGTACATTCAAAATATTTTGGATCCGACTAGCACGTATCGCATCGGCAAGAATGATACTAAACAGTAAACTTCATAGAACAGCACACTGTCTGGCAATAATCCAACATTTGCTAATTGAATATTTCCTCGCAAAGCTTGGGAAAACTTTTCCAACACCATCGAGATAAGTTTTACGCCGCGAGATGCTATTCGGAATCGGCGTAAAATTTCGTGTGAAAACGCTTTGCTATGATGAAGCTTCCCGAACCCACTTGGCTCTGTGGGCATTCGGTGCCGAATAGCAAACTTCCTGCACACTAGCTAATTTATGGTAGTCCATCTGTTCGATGCAGGTTCCGATGAAATTCTTTAAGTAGAAAATTAACTGCGGATTACATCGGGTGGCGCAACATGGGCTACCAACCGGTTCAGTCGGGTTGTATTTCGCTGCCAAAACGGATACGTACACTTGATCAGGTTTATGCTTTACTGATTATATCACGAAAAAAAATCTTGAAACATAAACTTTTCTTTGCTAGTTGGAATCTTGGCATTGATATCATTCATTATAATAATCTGTTTCATGTACATCCTTTGTTCGTCAAGTTTTTTCAATTCCGGGTTTCGTCTAACAGATGCAAATCTGCCAGATGATCCTTTAATCTCTTCTCTTGGTAATCAACAACTTAATCACTCTATGATATATGATAGTGAAATATGATCAAATGGTAAGAGAGATTTCTAAACTAGATTCAAATCACACTGCAAGATGCGTTTTTCAACAACAATGAGATGAGAACAAATTATTCTATCAGATTTGTGGAACAATATAGCAAAAAAAGTAACACAAAAGTTGTCTAAACCGAAGCCTTTATTGGCAGGTACTTTATTTCGCGGTATCAAACACTTGCTTCTGCCAATACAAGCGATAGATCAGTGCGTTTTACAGATTGTATTAAACGTGTAGGCAGGCACTTGTGTCGAAAAATTGGAATCCAAATAAAGTGATGCTGTGTACGAATTCTGCACATACAATGCAGGTTTCGATGACACTCTTCACATTTCAATGCATGCATTTCTGCAAACGTCCTCGTTCGGGTCGGATTACACAGCACGCATTGCATAGTTTTAGATTTCTGTTTGCATATACCAGTTGGCTGTAGTGCCATGATAAAACTCATGATAGAACTCATTCGGAAACTGAACAAAAGTCCGGCTGGTCCTAAGTTGAGTTAGCTTTGACTGAAACTGAAACTTGTACATTCATTCCTAAACCGTTGTTGCTACGTTGCGATAGACACAACAGGCAGGACATACCGCTGCACCCCAGCAATAACCATTCTGAGCGGAATCCCCATTTGTAAACTGCAGAACGGAAGCAAAATGGTCTGAAAGCAAACACCAGTCACAGATTTGGAACATCCATATCAGAGACCCTGCCTCTTTTATGTTGTCGCATCCATGCGTGCTGGATTAATGTATGCACTGCTCGTAGATAATTTTTCATTTATTCAGTCTTACGCTTTGCATACATACAACAGCTCTCTGGACAGCTGAAATTAGTTTGCTGATGAACGACCTAACGAGTGGCATTCGGTTGTTGTTTATAACTTCTGCCTATACATCGAGTGCATTGTGGCATTGACACTAGGGACTTTTTTATAATAACGCAAAGCGGGCCATAGGGTTATAAAATATTGAGCAAAAAAATCTTCGGCAAAGTTTATGGGTAAACATAAATCTGAATCGAAAATTTACCCGATAACGCTAACTGTATGAAGTATAATAAAGCCTGACTAGAATTTAATCTGGACGCATAGAACAACCTTTATGTAATTTGGGACTGAAGTGTCGCCATAAACATAACATAAATGACTGAATTGCAGTATTTTTTAAGCTTTAAGTTTCACATTATTACATTATTGCCTTTCTCTGTTTCTAATAAAATCTCGAACTTGTAGAGGCGAATGCACGAAAGTGTAAAACCTCTCGAATAAAATAACAACAACAACAACACAATTTCGAACTTGTTTCTTAATAGAACTCATCATACCATACCACACTAGCACCACTTTAGAGTAGTGACAGCTTTCTAAATCAGGTTACAAAATAACGTTACCTCTATGTTTACGAATGAATGGCAAAATCCATCGCTTTAAGCATTCTTCCGTGTATACACTTCACGTCATTGTTCAGGAAGAAATGAAAGACTCAGTCTTCAATTCGCTATGACGGCGTTGCTGATATTGTTCAGGGTTTTGCGTGAGAAAAAAAGAAAGGGAAGTATTTTTGCTTTTGTCATCACGCACACGTTGACAGTTCGGCTTGAGATTTTCTGTAAGTGCGAGCAGCCTACGAAATCTTTTTCAATGCCGTCATCGCGAATATACAGCTACATATTCCTTGCCAGATCATACCTTTTTGCGAATTTATCTGCAAACGTAAACTTATACTTGCCTGGTACATCGCCGCACCCAGATGCAATGTTAAATTTTTGACAGGGAAATTGCTTGCTTGAAAATGGTTTTCAAGTAGATTTCGTCGTCCAATAAAATATATCCGTTAAATTTCGTCGCAACTTGCTCGTACAAATGCCTAGCACGCTTCTTGGCTATCAAATTTTGCTTTAAGTACCGATTCGGATGTTTACTGGCACTGTAAGACCTTCTCGAGCAAGGAGATTGGGCGTAGTTTGATAGTTGGCATCGTACTTTCTAGCTATATCCCGGATGGAAATGCCCGGACTGGAATGCAATATGCAATATTTTCCTCCTCAGTTTTTGGTTCCTAGTTCCTCTGTGGCCTTACCAGGTAGCGCAGAGAGTCTATCAAATTCACGTCTTACCTCGTTGGTGGCCCAGTAAAGAAAGAGGACGATTCTACGAGGAGATTTCTCTGCATGCTTTGATCTATGTATTGTACAGCGCATGCTATGATCGGCAGATCTTCGTATCGGAGTTGCTGTTATGCAACGTGCATACAGTACGCACCCCTTTGTTGATGCATATATTGTTGCCTGGTATTTTCCACCTGCCACACATCCTCCTTCCACTCCATTAAAAATTGAAGTTGTTATAAATTCATATAACTAACGGTTTTCATTGTTATTTCACGCTAAAATAATTAAGGATAGGATAATTCATTCCAATTTAAATAGCAATGAAATAGCATGTCAAACCTCGGGCCCATGGCATTCGCCCGTTGTCATTTACTGCTATTTACTGGGGTTCACACATTTTCCATGCACTACCCATCGATTCAAACTTTTGACTCTGGCACTCACTATGGAAAACTCCGCTTACCCGGGAATGATCTGAGAAGCACTCTCCTCACTTCCACATGTTGAAGAGGCTGCGCAATACCATGTCCTTGCTCGCTGCTGCTCAATACGAAGACGTCAATAAGGTGGACCATAAGGAAATAGTTCTGAAAATCATCCATCCATATCCATCTAGGAATATCCATCTATTCGTTGGATGACTTCAGCATCATTCTAATAATGTACCCACTCCCCGACCGGATGTGGAAAAACTGCTGTTTAATTCAGAATTAGTCACAAACGTTTTTTCTACATATGAAGAATAAGACAAACCACTCTTACGCCCTATACAGTCTACACTTCTTTTTTGATGATAATTTTCTAGTCGTTACTCGCTCGTGGGCTGTCGGGAATACTTAGTATCGCAAATTAACTGAACATATCCGATATTCTTGCAATAACAAATTCAGTCAAATTTCCATAATTTATAAGTGTACTCGGGCATTATTTCGAATATCCGTCGGGTAGCATTCGTAAATTTAAATCGTAAATAAACGGCGATCATGTGGTCATTTCATGGGCCTATATTATTGAATATCATCTCGTACATGAATTCAATTATTTTGTTTGAAACCACACTATTCACGCTCTGTGCCAAAAAAGTTACTTAGACAGAATTCGCACATCTCACTTTGCTTTTCTATCAAGCAATACTCAACAAAGTTTGGTACTCCGTTGTATTTCAATCACGCATCGAAAATTACAGTTACATGATACTTTCTTATTTTGTCAATCGGAACCTTCTGAATCGTATCACTTCGAATCACATTTAAATTAAGTATTGTTGATGCAAATCCAAAGACATATGCATCTCCTCATCTGACAATAGCCGGCAATATTCAATCCATAATAGACGCAACAGAGTAAGAGCAGTAAAAGCTCGCAGGACAAATTAGGACTTCTCCAAGTCACCCGCATTAGGCCCGGAACCTTTGCGCAGCTGTGCCAAAGGCTTAACGACCCGGCGACTCAGTTAAATATTGCCGTACAGACATCCAACACGACACTGTTGAATTTAAGGAGGAATCTCCCTAATACAGTAACGGCCAAACTGTGGCACGCGGAATTCACGGGGCGATCTGATGTGGTCTGCACCATGCCTATGCCTTGGCCACTGTTCTAATATAAGGAAGCTTTCATTCTCGACTTTGTTGAATCATTGACACAGTGCTGTTACTCGAATATTCCGAAAGACACCGTTGCATTAGAGAGCGCAAACACATCATTAGTTAGTGGAACCAAATTCAATATGCGCCGAAACGCTACATCGGGTTTAGCACTATCAACCACATCCTCCAACGAATCCATGACCGCTTCCATCAGTTTCCTGTTCTGCCTAGATCGCTCAAGCATTCTTAAATGTCGGCTAAATACAAGCGTCCCGTATCAAACCAGTTAAGCCAACAGCATTCGTCGATTCCGACACCACGCAATCAAACAGCAAACCAATCAACTTAAGCTGCATAATCAACACGTAGTATCAACTTTTCGGACTCTCCTGAACCGAGTTCTTTTCATGCGTAGTTTGATTTTTTTTGCATTTGACAGTAATCCAGTGGATTTTCGAGATTCATCTCGACTGCAATTAACGTGTTCAATTGCATTCACAAAGTCCTTTACATCTCACTTTGATCCTAAGATGCTCCAATGAACGTCTCGCTCCATCACTTCTCTACTGTTTCTAAACAACAGTATTTTGATGGACGTCTCGTTATATGAAGTCTTTTTTTATTAATTATTACTCGAATGTCTCGCCCCATCGAGCTATTGGTTTCTCCTTTTTTGAACCCAATACTACTCCGATGAGCGTCTCATTCGGTCATAGTCGGAACCAAAGGTTCATGCAGGCTTGTTATTTCCTCACTCATTGTGCAAAAAGTGCAACTTTTTTTGTTCCACACAATGAGCAGAACTGCTTTCAGAAATGAGAAGTAAGTCCACGCAATGAGAAACAGACTAAACACAATGAGAAAAACTGACGTGCAGAAAAATTTCTTAATGCGCTCTTTAAATGAGCAACTTTCGGTTTTGCTCCCGGTCCTCTCGGTAGCTACAGCAGTAAACCTGGAAACAAAACAACCGGTGCGCGTACAGCAGCTAAAGACTCAGAGGCGTCAAGACAATCAAAAGTCGTTATATTTTGAATCTTAGCGGAGAATTGCCTTTGTTTAAAATGGGACTTTCCTGTTGGTACGCGTCAAGAAGCAAATGTATGGGAATTCAAATGTTGCCATATCTAAATAATATTTTTCGCACTGTTGCCGTTGTGACATGCCTAACCATATGATGCAGTTGCGTTCACGGGCAGCCAAACTCAACTGAATATACTAAATGTAAGAATCATGATTCAACTGCATTAATAGATTAATATTTTTCTGATGGCAATGACCGCTACTGACAATCGTCGTTTTTTCTCAATGCACTACCCATGTTAAAACTACCCGTAGTTGTCATACGTCAGCGCATCGCATCAACTTATTCAAAGTGTATTAACATTCTCCTCAATGAGTAGCACAGTGTGCGGTTGCTCATACAACTGCGTTCAGCAAGAAAGAGCACAGTTAAAATGAAACGGAGCAGAATAAATCGCGTTGAAGACTGAGCACAGTTTGAATTTTTCTCTTCTCTTTTTTTCTTCTGAGGAGGTGCCATCCCTGGGTTCATGGATGGACGTCTCGTAACACCGGGCCATCTTCAAGTATCGGTGATTCTGCGGTGTATGTCTCGTCACATCTCTTTGCAGTAAAAATCGTTGACTGCAATTGCACAGAATTAGTGCAAATCGCCGGTGTCGTTTTTTCTTCTAAACACAGAAGGCGTTGCATGAACAACGCAATCACCGTTAGTGAAGGAAACTTCTCTTGAAGAAAATTAAATGTGTTTGATAAAACTCCCTGCATATTTTTATTTCTTTTCTTCATATGCATCTTGAAATAAGTTGCACAGAAGATAAGATACCTAACAGGATCGCCATTGTGTGGCCTTACCAGGTAGCGCAGAGAGTCTATCAAATTCACGTCTTACCTCGTTGGTGGCCCAGTAAAGAAAGAGGACGATTCTACGAGGAGATTTCTCTGCATGCTTTGATCTATGTATTGTACAGCGCATGCTATGATCGGCAGATCTTCGTATCGGAGTTGCTGTTATGCAACGTGCATACAGTACGCACCCCTTTGTTGATGCATATATTGTTGCCTGGTATTTTCCACCTGCCACACAGTTCCGATTTTCTTGAAACTTCTTTAGCACTTTAGACTTAAGCCAACTTTGATCCAAAACTATTTGGATTTCCCAGGTTTTTGAGCAAGATTTTCTACGTCGTTCCAGTTCCTTTCTGTACTGCTCCGCATCGTGGTCGATAGAATATTTTGACTAAACTTTCACCACTAAACTTCATAAACACGTTTACAAAGTTATGTCAAATGGTTCCAGTTCCTACCCCGAGAAGTGTGCCGGCGACGCACGAGGGGCGCCCAGATTTACTTCAAGTTAGACTTTATTTTGAAGGAAGATCTAAAGACATATTACTTACTTACTTACTTAATTGGCCTAACGTCTTACGACAATCCCTGAGCAGTATAATTTCCCCATCTGTTTCGGTCTGTGGCAACTGATCTCCAGTTCCGCGGGCACCCAGTGCTCGCCAGATCTTGCTCCACCTGGTTTTGCCACCTCGTTCGCTGTGCTCCTCTTCGTCTTGTTTCTACCGGATTCGGTGCGAAAACCATTTTTGCAGGATAGTTGTCCGGCATTCTAGCAACATGTCCTGCCCAACGTATCCGTTCAGCTTTAACCACTTTCTGAATACTTGGTTCGTCGTAGAGACGCGCGAGCTCGTGGTTCATTCTTCGCCTCCATACACCGTTTTCTTGCACTCCGCCAAAGATAGTTCTTAGCACCCGCCGTTCAAAAACTCCGAGTGCTCGTAGGTCCTCTTCTAGCAGTGTCCACGTTTCATGCCTGTAGAGGACAACCGGTCTAATTAGCGTTTTGTACAGTGTGCATTTTGTACGGAGGATTAGATTGTTCGACCGCAAGTGTTTGTGGAGTCCGTAGTAGGCCCGACTTCCGCTGATAATACGTCTTTTAATCTCACGGCTGGTATTGTTGTCCTCTGTTGCCAGTGAGCCAAGGTATACGAACTCGTCGACTACCTCGAACTCATTCCCGTCGGTTACCACGGTACTGCCCAAGCGGGCCCCGTCGCGCTCGGTCCCGCCCTCCAGCATATACTTCGTTTTAGACGTATTTACCTTCAATCCAATTTTCTCTGCTTCGCGTTTTAGTCTGGTGTACTGATCTTCCACCGCCTCAAATGTTCTGCCGATAGCATCCACTTCGTCAGCAAAGCAGATAAATTTACTGGATTTATTGAAAATCGTGCCCCGCATTTCGATCGCCGCTCGTCTTATAACACCTTCAAGCGCAATGTTGAATAGCAGGCAGGAAAGACCATCTCATTGTCGAAGTTCCTTGCGAGATTCGAATGGGTCCGGCAATCCACCCGAGATTCTCACACAGCACTGGATCCCATCCATCGCAGCCATGATAAGTCTAGTAAGGTTACCCGCAGAGATGGCATAAACCGCAGCGCAGACCAAAAGACACACATTCTTACAACACAACACTCGCCATGCGGTGTGTGTTCGCACAAGAATTCCCTTCAGTGTCTCTTTTGCTAAACACGCTCTTTCGTGTTTTACGCGCACGAAAAAAAGGTAGTCGCAAACGCAGTGTGATAAATTTGCTGCGTGCTTTACCACACCAAGAGCCGCACTCTGCGCGGATGGATTGTACACCCTGCGCTGGGTCAATTGAAGCGGTGTGATTGAAAAAAACATTTTTACTGTTGCGCCACCTGATCCGTACTAACTTAACACAGACTATATTAGTTGTTTAGTGCAGCGTGTATTTTCTCTTTTAAAAGGGCAGAAAATTTGTAAAAACAAAAAAAAATTTTTGCGTTATTTCCGCACGGAGTGTGGCAAACGGCAGCACCGAGTGCTGTTTGGATGATCACTCACTGGGCGATTTTTACCGAGTGCTTTCATTCGCTCCCACTCCGGTTTCGCTCGTACGCTGTGTGCATATAAGCTGTAGAGGTGTGTTGCCGAATCGCTCTGTGCGACAAGGCATAATATTGGAACATTGGGCGCATAGTGTGAGCGAATGACAGCCCTGGTTACCCGGAAAGCCGTTTTTGTCCAAAATTTTCCATAGCTCTTGTCGGTTTACGCTATCATATGCGGCTTTGAAATTGATGAATAGGTGATGCGTGGGGGCTTGGAATTCACGGCACTTGTGAAGGATCTGCCACAGGGTAAAGATTTGGTCCGTTGTAGACCGACCCTCCATGAAGCCGGCCTGGTAACTTCCCACAAATCTATTGGCTATTGGCGACAGTCGATGGAAGATGACTTGGGACAGCACTTTGTAGCCGGCATTCAGGATAGTGATTGCTCGGTAGTTCTCACAATCTAGCTTATCGCCTTTTTGTGTAGGTAGGGCAGATAATCCCGTCTTTCCACTCCTCCGGTAGTCGTTCCGTATCCCAAATCTTGACAATCAGTTGATGCAAGCAGCCGGCCAACGTGTCCGGGCCCGTTTTAATAAGTTCCGCTCCAGTGCCATCCTGTCGCGCTGCTTTAATGTTCTTCAGCCGCTGGATAGCTTCTTTAACTTTCCTTATCGATGGGGGTGGCACATCTTCGTTGCTTGCTACATCAATGTGGTCACTTCCTCCGCTATCATGGTCTTCCGGTGGTACGCCATTCAGGTGTTCATCGTAGTGCTGCTTCCATCTTTCGATCACCGCACGGTCGTCAGTCAAGATACCTCCATCTTTATCTCTGTACATTTCGACCCGCTGCACGAAACCTTTGTGAGATCCGTTGAGTCTCTGATAAAACTTCCGTGTGTCGTGAAAGCGGTACAGCTGTTCGAGTTCTTCGCACTCCTTCTTCTCCTGGTGGCGCTTCTTCTCTTTGAAGAGTCAGGTTTGCTGTCTCCGCTTCTGTTTGTATCGCTCCACATTCTGACAGGTGGCTCTACGCAACATTTGTACCCGCGCTGCGTTCCTCTCAGTCAATATGTGCTGGCATTCTTCGTCAAACCATTCGTTATGTCGATTCGGTGCCACACGGCCTAGGACGTTCTTCGCTACGCTGTTAATGGCTGTTTTCACGGCATTCCAACAGTCCTCAAGAGGGGCTTCATCCAGCTTACCCTCATCCGGCAGCGTGGTTTCGAGAGATAACGCGTAGCTTTCGGCGACATCCAGTTGCTTCAGTCGCGCTAGATTATACCGTGCCGGGCGCCGGTATCGTAAGTTGTTCAGAACAGATAGTTTTTGACGTACCCTTACCATCACTAGGTAGGGAACCGTATCGATGTTAGCGCCCGGATAGGTTCTGACGTCGATAATGTCTGAAAAGTGCCGACCATCTATCAGAACGTGGTCGATTTGTGATTCTGTCTGGTTGGGTGATCTCCTGGTGTACCGATGGTAGAAGTTATGCTGGAAGAAGGTACTACGTATGGCCATGTTCTTGGAGGCGGCGAAGTCGACAAGTCTTAGGCCGTTTTCGTTCGTTTGCGGGTGTGCGCTGAACCGTCCAATCACCGGTTTGAATTCCTCCTCCTGACCAACCTGAGCATTACAGTCCCCGTTGATAATTTTGACATCTTGTCGTGGGCAGCGGTCGTATTCACGCTGCAACTGCGCGTAAAATTCGTCTTTGTCATCTTCGGTACTTCCGAGGTGACGGCTGTGCACGTTAATTATGCTCATATTAAAGAATCGGCCCTTGATTCTTAATCTGCACATTCGAGGGCTGATCGGCCACCACCAGATCACCCGCTTCTGCATCTCGCCCATCACTATAAAAGCTGTGCCCAGCTCGTATGTATTGCTGCAGCTCTGGTAGATGGTATGACCATCTTTATACGTAGGTACCATCGTTCCTTTCCAGCATACCTCCTGCAGCGCTACGATGTCGAACTTGCGGCTCTTCACTTCTTTAGAAAGCACGTGGGTACTTCCGAGGAAATTTAGAGACCGATAGTTCCATGTTCCTAATTTCTAATCGTTAGTCCGTTTTCGTTGCCTGGGTCTTTGCCGATTGTTCCGATTAGAGTTATTATTACTTACGGAGTTCATTGCTTTGATTTTTAGTGGTTCAGGTTTGCAAAACCCGCAACCAACCTCACAGCATCGCCGGAGGGCCAGCGTAGCTCGAAGGAGCCCTCCTCCCCTGTCAGCATACGACCTTGGCTTCCACCGGGGTTGGTTACCCGATCTCCACCGAGGTTGCTCGTATCCCGGTTGATACCACGAGGAGGTAGGGGTTGGAGTTGCTGGGTAAGAGGCTGTGGTCCACTGTGGGGTCTATTTTATGCCCAGTGCGCAATGCACCGATGGTATGCATTAGCCGTTTACCAGCCAAAGACTTACCAACGTATAAGAAATAGCTGAGGCGGCGCACGCCGGAAGACCGGAAGTGCGCAGTCTGAACGGCACGGTCGATACTGGTGGAGTAATGGACACAGGGATGAAAGAGGACTTTAACCTCGACAGCATGTCGCTGGAAGGAAGACTCTCGGCTTCATCCCTGATCCTAAACTTACCAACAGGGAATGCGGAGAGTGACGTGGATAACCTTCCCGATCCAGCGACGCTACCTGAAGTCAAGGGGCAACCTGAGGCTACCGGAGATGTGGCCAAGCGTCTATCCAATGCACAACGACGACGGCAGAAGTGGTATCGTAGCAAGGGCTACTCAAAGGAGGAAGCGAAGGAACTCGCCCTTCTGTCGGTCGACCAGCTTGGCCAGCGGGACCTGGTCGTTACCAAAAGGCAACGATCTGCTGATACAGTCCCCGAATATCAGCAACAAAGGTACCACCAAAAAGAGACCACGCAGCCGAGCCTGCGCGGGTCCTTCGCCAGTCGTAGGAGGTCTGGGCAGTCAATCCGGTTGGTCAATATATCAAAGGCAAACATTCTTTGCAGCTTGCAGGCAGTGCTGAAAAATTCATAGCAGCAAAAAACTCAATGAGATTTCAAGCACCATGAAATTTCAACCTTGATCAGAAGCACCGAACTCACATATGAATTTCTCTCGCTATTATACGCGATGTTTCTGTTGTCATGCGATGTGAACCATATTCAGCTGTGAGCATTTTGCTTAATTCTTCCACAGCTGGCATTTCATACAACGAGCCAGAGAGCGAAAGAGAATTAACCGCCAGAGAAACCATCAGCAGCGAAAAAAACTAGCACGTATTCATGAATTAAGATGGCAAACATATTGGCGGAATTTACATTTTTCCTTCGCGGGAATCGACATTTTCTTAACTAGAAAGTAAAAAGCCCAATAAGAATTAGATAAACATGTAGTTTAAATGTGTGTTTTAGTTTAAATTTACGATTTATTTAGAGATTTACTCTCTCACGCTCACTCACAGTTACGTATCGGACGAGAGAATGCCTATGCTGTTCAACAACGAATTTGTATGTATATGTGTATAGCTCCGGGTAGCAGTTGAAGCAAAGCTGAATGAGATCAAGCGGGAAGAAATATGTGTGAGTTTGGTGCTTCGTGCTATTAAAACAGAAAAACTCAGGATCAAGTTGGCATGATTCACAGTTGATTTTGATTTTTGAGATTTTTGAGTTTTGAGATTTTGAGTTTTTAACATCACTGCTTGCAGGTATATGCGTCGCAGGTGCAAAGGCTCCACCCTTATCAGTAGGCATCGCTGTTAGTAAAGCGGCAATCACTGTGGTTCATTCCAGGGCAGTCGTCGGAGTTATGGCGATACATTCAAACATACAAGCATTCAAACTCACGTTCACTTTTTATATGTATAAATTAGTTGGTACAAAAAAAATGTCAACTAGTTTGTTTGTTGCTTGTTGAATAATTGTTGAATAACTGTTGAACAATTGTTGAATAACTGTTTCAGTCTTTATCGCCAGCTTGTACTCCTCAAAGCGTTAGCCACCGTTGAAATAATTCATCGTTATTTGTTTATGCCACGGAAGCTGGGCGTCACTTTGTCGCATATGCGACTAAAACTTTTCATGCCGCTCGCTTCTGTTTTAAAATTGAATTGCAAAACTTTATCCCGCCAATCCATGCCGGTGTCGGAAGGATGGTGCATCGTTAATGAAAAAAATTAGTATGTTGAAAGATAAATGTTTATACAACAAGATAAGTAAATTTTCGGTTTCAAAGATAAATGTAGGACGCAATCAGCTTTAAAGCTCATAATAAAGGACGCAATAAAAATTGGAAATATTGATTGAATTAACAAATGTTTATTTGAGCGTCTTAGTAGAATACCTGAAACAATAAAAAATAAGAAAAACAAAAAGTTATTTATATCCTTTATAAGGATATAAATATTAATTGGATTTATGAAAACCACGGTTGTACCTAATATAATACGATAGAGAACCTTCCATTGGGATTGCTTAAAATTCCAAAAAATTACAAAATTTGACTTTACCAGTGCAATACCTGTAACTAAATTGATTGTCTGTTCGATATGAAATGATTTCATTCACTTGGATAACCGCAAAAGATTGGCAGGCGCAAATCGTTTTATCATCCGCTGGCAGTCTGAATCGTTCGATGCCTGACTCCTGCTTCAGATCCCGTGAGTAAACTTTGACCGCAGTGGTGTAACCGCAGCCAACACGAAAGTTGATTTCCAGTCGAGTTTGGTTCGGTGGTGATAAACGCTAACGAGGAATTACGAAGTTACAGTAAAATTGACAAAAACACACATACACTAAATACCTACAGAGTGTGAATGTGGCGAACCAATGCGAAATCTGTGTTACGCCGTATCATTCTGTGATGATATAATTATTAATCCTTGATATCAACCAATTCGGAAAAATATTTTGACTGAGGGAAGAATGTGAGAATTGGTAATAAATGAGTAAATTGTTTGAAAATGCGCCAGAGTAGAAATAATTTTCATACAAGCTTTTGTTAATAGTATTCTGTTCCGAAAATCCCTCAAAACTTGCTTATTTTCATGCGGATGTGTGAAAGAAACTATTAGCAACGGAGCCTTAATGTGCTCGATGCTCATACATCGCGAGAAGTTTACCATTTAATTTATGCATAAGCAACATTAGAGTCATGAATGAGGAAATTTCTTGCTGGTAGTCATGCTGCCGAAGTAACGTCGGATTGTTTGTTATGAACTGAGGAGTAAGTGCAGTAGAAACTGCGAAACATTCTTGCGCAAAACTTTGAAGAAAACTTATTGGATGATATGAAACCTTTGCGCTAATTATTTATTTAGCCGAAATTGCAATTATCAGCAGATAATATTATGCATTACGTAAATCGCATTGTATTGATAAACTTCTCAATCTAAATCGATTAAAATTATCATTATGATAGAAATTAGTGTAGCATAAAGCACTGGATCTCTTTCACCTGCTCATTAATTTACTTTTCCAAACTATAAGAGCCTTACCAGCTGTATTACGTTTATGATGAAAAGCATATAATTTAGTTCTGCGAAGATTCGAATTCTTGAACGGGACAATCAACAGTTCCGTTAGTCGCGTACAGATAACATCATAATACCATCTAGATATCGCAATCAGTTCGTGAAGCAGACGATTTGAAGCTCCGATGCATGGAGTACGATGACAATATTCAATCCGGAAGGAAATGCCTGAGAATGGTCATGCATTTGTATGTGCGCTGCTGCGGCACGAGTCGTTTTCCAACAAGGATTTATTTCACTACCAATGGACATCATGAGATGTGTACGCTGAATAATAGCAATAACGGATGCATGTGAAAGGATTAGAATTTATGCAAGACCGCGCTTCAAAAGTGGATTTCCGCTTCGCATTGTATGCTGATGACGGAAGTCCGATGTGAATATTAAATTCGGTCTTAGGTAAGGATTATCACCATAATGTACTTCTCGTAGGTTGGAATTGATAATTACAGCTCCTTGAAGGGATCCGTTGCCGTGTGAGCGAACAAGGATTTATATTCAAAATTGACTGGAAACTTTTCCACCAGCTTCACCAGCCATGTTTATGCACCAGCAACTCGTTTATGGTTTATGACAATGAAAAATACAAGATTTGAGTTTGAATTTCGTGTAATCCTTACGAGCTGTCGCTGGATTGAATATTTTATTCATGTATTCTCTGTTGCTGGCGTTAATTGCGATTCAATTTTATATCCCGCGGGTAAGTTTGGTTTGATCGTCAAAAGCAAGATAAATCACCAATCACCATTATTAAAGCAGCACACCTTTTATCATAGACTAGATAGTTGAGACTAGATTGATAATTCTTCAAACTTTTATTTCTAACAGCTTGTAACATGTGTTTAAGCAAAACATGCGCACTTTGTATTGCCAAACAATAATGTAAAGAGTTACTTCCGAACAAGTTATTGCAAATTATTAAACAAGTTACAAATTATTAAATTATATTATCAAAATATCTTCTTCTTCTTCTTCAGCAGCATAGAGCGAGGGGGGCTCGTGCTGTTTCAAGCACTCGGTCTTGGACCACTCGTCGCCAATTTCCTAGTCGTCTCAGAAGTCACAAATTGCTTTCGACCTGGTCGAACCATCGTGCACGTTGGGCCCCCCTGTTCCTGGTGCCGGTGGGGTTGTTGAAGAGGACTATTTTCGTCGCACTGTCGTCCGGCATCCTTACGACGTGTCCGGCACACCGTAGCCTACTAACTTTTGCTAGATGTACGATGGTAGTCTCCCCAAGCAGTGCCTGTAGCTCGTGATTCATACGCCTCCGCCACTCTCCGCTTTCAGTTTGCACTCCGCCAAATATCGTCCGCAGCACTTTCCGCTCAAACACGGCAAGGGCGCGTATGTCCTCTGTGAGCAGCGTCACGGCTTCAAGTCCATAAAGAACTACCGGTCTAATAAAAGTTTTGTACATTGTTAGCTTCGTGCGGTGGCGTACGCTTCCTGATCGTAGCGTTTTACGAAGGTCAAAGTAGGCCCGATTTCCCTCTTGGATGCGCCGCTGGATCTCCTTTCTAGTGTTGTTGTCCGCGGTCACCAGCGATCCCAAATACACGAACTCCTTTACCACTTCTAGTTCGTCGCCGTCAACAGTTACCGTCCGTGGGAGACGCGCGTTTGTTTCCTTTGAGCCTCTTCCTTTCATGTATTTGGTCTTCGACGCATTTATTTTTAGCGCAATTCTCCTAGACTCCGCTCTCAGTCTGGCGTAGATTGCCTCCGCCGTCGTAAAGTTCCTGGCTATGATATCGAAGTCATCTACAAAGCCTAGAAGTTGGCTACCCTTGGCAAAAATCGTGCCTCTCGTTTCGATGCCCGCTCGTCGGATCATCCGCTCAAGAGTGATGTTGAACAGCATGCAGGATAAACCGTTACCTTGTCTCAACTCTCGCCGCGTCTCGAAGGGACTCGAGAGTGTTTCCCAGAGATGCGTATGAAACACATCACTCGATCTAATGTAGCTCTGATTAGTCGCGTCAGTTTGTCCGGAAAACCGTGTTCCTGAATTATCTGCCAGAGCTTGTCTCGATCGACTGTATCGTATGCTGTTTTGGAATCATTTCTGCAAGATCTGTCGGATAGTAAAAATTTGGTCCGTAGTTGCGTGCCATTTTGGCCAGGTTCTCTCTGGTGGCAATACTTAGATAATTTTTCCAAGCAGTTTTTCCCCTCCACCGCTTGTTGGCATTCCCCATCAATCCAATCATTTTGTGTACTCCGAGGCTGAATACTTAGTGCTCTCCGATGGCCGAGCGTATTCTGCCCTAATCGTTTTCGAGGTTTGAAGTACATAACTCCTTGGAAGAAGGCTATAACGTGGGCGGCTTGCCCGCGAGTTATCTTCCGTTCACCATCCCAGCAAACCAGATATCGTATATTCATGTCGAAATTTAATCTTATATAAATGGATATCACATCGAACTCGTATAAATTTACACATCTTGTAAACACAATGTGTAAATTTCATCGTATGTAATGCACACGATAATTGATATACGAATTAATAGTAAAAATCGTAAATAAGTCGAAAGATAATCGCCAGTTATCGCAGATCAGTCAGTCAAGTCAGACGTGCTTATCGATCGCTAACAAAAGTTTGTACAAACTCTGTTCATACTTACTGGGAGGGGTTTAAAGCTTGTGATAGTTATCAAGCCCCCTGCCACAGTATGAGCTCGTTGAGGAAACGCACTTTCTTCATCGACGTTCGCGGAATACGAAAATTAAAAGATGAAACCGTATACGCTTTCATTGCAAATCAATTAAAACTCACGCCACAAGATGTAACAACAATACAAATTGATCGAGTAGAAGGCAAAGTGTTTGTGGAGGTAAAGACGCAAGCAGCAGCAGCCGCTATTGTAGAGAAGTTTGATAATAATGTGTTGCTCACCAACGATGGCACCAATCATCGCATTAGATTGTACGTAGAGGACGGAGGTACTGATGTAAAGTTGCACCATTTACCGCCAAGAATGCCAGATTCATGGATAGCTGATTTCTTTGCCGAATATGGAGAAGTAGTTGCCATCAAGCAAGAAACATGCCGTTCTGAATACTTCGCCAATATACCAAGCGGAGTTCGTACCATGCGCATACGTATGCAGAAACCCATTCCATCTTTCACAAGCATCAAAGGTTACAGTACGCACGTTACATACAATAATCAAATCCAAACTTGCCGCCACTGTAACAATATAGTGCATTTTGGATACAGCTGCGCTGAGAACAGAGCATCTCTTGCGGCTCAAGGCAAAGACTACTCTGGTGTAGTCGCCGGACGTGGTAGACAAAGACAGAGAAGTCTATCGCGTATGTCAAGTACATCTTCTCGAGACAATTCTAAGTCAACTGAGCAGAGCCAGAGCAGCAAACGAGCAGCGGAAGAGAATCCCGCGCCACCGACTCCGAAGACAGCAAAACTCAAGATCCCGAACCAGCCACCACCAGCAACAATTCCAGCATCAACAGAACCTGAACTATT
The DNA here is from genome assembly GCF_943734655.1 of Sabethes cyaneus. Classification (NCBI taxonomy): domain Eukaryota; kingdom Metazoa; phylum Arthropoda; class Insecta; order Diptera; family Culicidae; genus Sabethes; species Sabethes cyaneus. The sequence continues at coordinate 92,645,551 of NC_071355.1, forward strand.
CTCATCGACAGAACACCAGCAGCAAGCCGAAGCGCTCCCTACAGAGAGTGAGCACGTCTTTTCAACACCCAATAGTACCAGTAGTAGCAGATCAAATTCCCTTGTTAGAGGCGCAGGAAAAGGGACGATGGAGATCTCTGATGATGACGATCAAACCCAACAGAGACGAAATTTACGCTCCAACAACATCACAGCACAAGGGGCAAGTAAACAATTCATTGATAATGTCAGACACAAATAGAAACAATCTCTTATCGTACACACTCGCAACTATCAATTTAAATGGTATTAGCAATAAAACCAAAATAAACGCTTTTGTTGAACTTATACACACACTACAATTAGACATTATATGCATGCAAGAGGTACACTGTGAGGAAATGCAAATTCCAGGATACGAAATAATTTTCAATGTAAATGAAACGAGACGTGGTACTGCAATCGCTCTTAGAAATGGCATTGCATATTCTAGAGTGTTACGAAGTCTAGACTCGAGGGCGATATGCATCAACTTGGGGAATGAAGCTACAATCATCAATATATATGCACCGTCTGGATCGCAAAACAGAAATGCACGAGAAGATTTCTTCAACCGCACTCTGTCTTATTATCTTCAAAACCGCTTAAAATATTGTTTAATTGTCGGAGATTTCAATTCGGTTCTCAATCAAAGGGATACCACGGGCGTATCAAATTTGAGTGCAACACTGAAACGTCTCGTCGATGGGTTGAGCCTAAAAGATGTTTGGAGGGAATTTAATTCACAGGCTGATTACACATTTGTAAGAGGCCGATCAATGTCCAGAATTGACAGAATATATGCTAGTCCAGAATGTATACCCAATGTTCGTTATTGCAAACTGCAGGTAAACAGTTTTAGCGATCATAAAGCTGTAGTTTTGAGAATAACGCTACCTGTTACAAACATTCGACAGGATAGACCGTTTTGGAAATTCAATAATAAATTGCTAACAGCAGAAAATCTCCAAGAATTTCACGCGAAGTGGGTATACTGGACAAGGCAGAAACAATATTACCGCACCTGGACCGATTGGTGGATTAGATTTACAAAAAATAAAATCGCTTCGTTTTTCCGATGGAAAAAAGCACTCAGAGTGCAAGCTTTTAATAATACAATGGGGTTTTACTATTCGAGTCTCCAAATTGCCTATGATCGACACAAAGATGAGGATTGCACTGCTGAAATCAATAGGATAAAAGCTGTAATGCTGCAGAAACAGAAAGCCTTCTCCGAATCTCTAAAAATCGCAAAGCCTAGCTACTTGAGTGGAGAAGATATCTCGATATTTCAACTAGAAAATCAATGCAACCAACGAGCCGGCAGAAATATTAAGACTCTGCGCTTTGGTGGTCAATTAATTGAAAACCAGTCCGAAATACATGAACTCGTTTTGCAACATTTCCAAGATCTCTTTTCTGCTGAAGATATCGAGTCAAATGATCGATTTGATCCCACGCAGACGCTGACACAGGACGACGAATCGAACAACCGACTAATGGACGATTTTACTGAAGAAGAGGTTTTCGCTGCAATAAAGGGATCCGCTACAAATAAATCCCCAGGGAAAGACGGACTCTCAAGGGAGTTCTATCTATCTACATGGCCTATCATTAAGAGAGAATTCACTGCAGTTTTAAACGAAATCAAAAATGGGCAAATATGTGAGGAGATACAAGACGGTGTTATTGTGCTAGTACGCAAACGCGGAGGACAGGGAGGAATTGAATCCTTTCGGCCTATAACCCTACTCAACGTGGACTATAAAATACTGAGCCGTATTTTGAAATGCAGACTAGAAATAATTGCAACAAAATTGCTGTCAGAACATCAAAAATGCAGCAATGGTAAAAGAAATATTTTTGAGGCGGTATGCACAATTCGAGATCATATAGCATTTTCTAAGCAAGAACGAATAGGCGGAATTGTGACTGCATGTGATCTAAGTAATGCATTTGACAGGGTAAATCACGGCTTTCTTTTCTCAACTCTGAGGAAAATGGGAATTAATAACAGGTTTGTCAATTTCCTGGAGATACTGGCACCTCACGCCAGATCACAAATTATTATCAATGGCCGTACGTCTGAACCCTTTCACATAAGAAGATCAGTTCGTCAAGGTGATCCTCTCAGTATGCTACTGTTCGTGCTTTATCTACAACCACTATTGGACCAACTCGCGACAATATGCAACGGTCAAGAAGAATGTGTAGTTGCCTACGCGGATGACATAACTATAGTCATTCGAAGTATCGAAAAAGTTGAAAATGTACGAATATGCTTCCACGAATTTGGTAAAGTGTCTGGTTCTAAATTAAATTACACCAAAACTGAAGCACTAGAAATTGGACCGGAATTGCCCAACTGGGACGGATTTGCGAAAAAAAGCGCTATAAAGGTGCTTGGAGTAACCTTCAAAAATACTATCAAAGATACTGTGTCTACAAATTGGGATTTAGTATACCGATCTGTCAATGCTCTACTCTGGATAAACCGGCCTAGACTAGTGAATGTAAAGCAAAAAATCATCCTATTGAACACGTTTATTTGCTCCAAGTTATGGTACATGGCATCCATACTTCCCCTATCAAACAAATATGCCGCAATGTTTACAAAGCAAATAGGGTTTTTCCTATGGGCTGGAGTTTCCGCCCAGCGGGTCAAATTTATTGACGTTATCCGACCAAAGCGTGAAGGAGGATTGGGACTACACTCACCGGAGCTCAAAGCAAAATCATTACTAGTGAATCGATACTTAAAAACCAGAAACATCTCATCTCTGGTAAACCGATACATACAGCAAGAACCTATTCCGAATGATCTAAGCTACCTTAGAATAATTAAAATAATGATGGACAGTCTTCCACAGCGACACCTGAACGAGCCCGAAGCCAAAGATATATACCAACTCCAAATACAATCTCTGCCACCAGTAAGCATAACAACACGGGTAGACAAAAACTGGAGGAGAGTTTGGAAGAATGCAAACCACAAATACCTCAACTCCGACGAAAAATCTGCTTTCTTTCTTTTGATCCATGGAAAATACAACCACAATGATCTTCTGTTCCACCAAGAACGTAGGGAAAATCCAGACTGCACCGAATGTGGTGAACGAGAAACCTTAGAGCATAAATTTACAAGCTGCCGAAGTAAGATAGAATTATGGCAAGAAGTTCAAAGATGTTTACTAACAATAACTCAGCAAAATCATGTACAGTTTAAATGTCTTCATTACCCAGAATTATACGGATTATCAAAAGAAATGACAGGAAGATTATTAAAAGTTTTTATAAGGTTTATAATGTATTCTTTAGAAATTCCTGACAATTTGAAAACCATTAGTAGTCTTAAGAGTTATATTGATATGTACACATAGAATCAAATAAATCAGTCTGTTTTAGTAAAAAAAAAAAAAAAAAAAAAATCCAATCATTTTGTGTACTCCGAGGCTGAATACTTAGTGCTCTCCGATGGCCGAGCGTATTCTGCCCTAATCGTTTTCGAGGTTTGAAGTACATAACTCCTCGGAAGAAGGCTATAACGTGGGCGGCTTGCCCGCGAGTTATCTTCCGTTCACCATCAGAGCTCTTCAGGCCGTTTAATACGAGTGGCTTAAGCGCCACCTCTGAAAGAGGACCACTCGCTCGGTTAAGGTTGCCCGGCACGAAACCTAACCTCAGGGCTGGTAGTGGAAAATGGGTCCCGAATCGCGCAAAGGAACGGTTGATTTGCACACCTGGAACGTTAATCTACCCGCGTCCAGATGGTGCCACTATTACCTTTAGCGAAGACAACGACCACCTTACCGGTTCAAAGAAGACAGAACCTATAAGTAGAATGTTAGCATCACCGGCAAAGATCTCCCTATCCTTCTCTCCTTCTCGCTTCAGGTTAATAGTGTGGCTGTTTCCCGTCAGCCAAGCGGAGTAGAAAAACAAAGTAAAATTCAAAATATCGGACGCGAATGTGAGAAATGTTCTCAGGGGTGACTTATAACAGGGAGTAGCGAGGGTTACAGATAAAATACCGCTATACAATCAACAGCGAGGGTTTATTTAATTCGGTCTTCTTTATCGACGTCTCCAGTTCTATTAATAGACCTAACTCTGGTTATCTCTTTCCCCCCTTTCCTACAGTGCGGTCTCTGTCGGCTCGTTCTGGTAATACTCGCAGAACGGCACAAAGGTCTACTCGTTTGTTTTTCGAGCTCGTTCTTCGATCAGTAAGATTTGAACAGGCGTGTGTGTGGATTTTAAGTTTTACGTGCACGTTTGTATTCTGGCTGTAACTGATGACAAGAACGGCGTCGGCCGTTGCAATGATGGCGTTGTCGCGATGGCGCCGAACAAGATTTGCGATGGCGTCGAACAGCGTCGTTCGGAAACGTGATGCTACGATGGCGGAGCGGCAGTATTGAGCCGTTGTACTAGCGATGGTTGAGCGTTGCCAGAAGAAAGCGAAGCGCGTGGTTTGCTTAGCGCTGCTTTTCGATGCCGTTGTGAAGTGGTGGTACCGCTTAGGCGTCGCTAGAAGCGGGTTGGCAGAAAACGGTCGCAGCAAAACATAATCTGACAAAAGAAGCCGTCGAACGGCTGTCGACGCCTTTAAGTATTTTTATCATCACACACCTTTTTTAAATTATCTTACCTTCTTGCCTGTCACCCAACACACGAAAAATCGTCCGTAGACGAAGGACCGCACTGCCTAAGCTTTCGACCGCACTAGTTAATACTTCTACCTAATCAGCAAAAAAGGAACTTTGTTACAAATCGACCGGTAAACTTTCTTACATTTGAATCAAACTTACAAAATAACACACGCGTAACTCCTAAAATACCACTAGTCTCTTCCATGATCTGGATCGAAATGAAAGGGCAGAAATTTGGAAATCCTCAGATAAAATAGTAGGCATTCAAATTCTTTTCACGGAAGTACAATTTCTTTAGAAAACGACTCTTCAACGTTCGTGTCTTTCTAAAGGCTTAGTGGTATCATTCAGTTCTTTCGCATGTCGGTTCAATCGGGCTTCCCTTCTTTTGCACGATTCGGCATTGGTGAGACGGAAACAGTGGATAAGTTTTTGAAAAGCGCTGAATTTTGAACGCGACGGGGATATTTGAATACAAGCGTCGGACTAAACGTGATTTCTACAGTTTTGAACAGTGAGCGTAAGTGGCGTATGATGCGTAAAAATTCTAGAATGATGACCATGCTACAAGGCAGTGCCTCATTCAGTACTCGCGCGTAGTTCACGGCAGTTTGCGAGTTATCTAGCTGCCTGATGTTCAGCCGAGGAGGGCGGCTTTGACGTGTCCGATATACGGTGGCAACTTTGAGCGCACATGTACTGCTACTAGGTAATGGTCAGAATCAATATCCGCACCCCGTCGGGAGCGTACGTTCGTGATGTTAGAGAAAAACCGGCCCTCTATGAGAACGTGGTCAATTTGGTTCATTGTACGTTGGTCAGGTGATCTCCAGGTGGATTTATGGATATCCTTGCGCGGGAAAAAGGTGCTTTGGATCACCAGGCGTCGGGAAGCTGCGAAGTTTATACATCGTTGGCCGTTATCGTTCGTGTCGGTGTGCAGGCTATGGAGTCCTACCACCGGTCTATACATTTCTTCCCTGCCGACCTGGGCGTTTATATCCCCGATGACGATCTTGATGTCCCGTGACGAGCAGCTGTCGTATGTTGCCTCCAGCCTCGCGTAGAACGCTTCTTTCTCATCGTCGGGTCTACCTTCGTGCGGGCAGTGCACGTTGATGATGCTATAATTGAAGAAACGGCCCTTTATCCTCAATACACACATTCTCTCGTTGATCGCCTTCCAATCAATCACGCGATCCTGCATTCCGCCCAGCACTACAAAGCCCGTCCCCAGTTCGTTGGTAGCGTCACCGCTCTGGTAAAACTGGGCCTTTCCGCCACGGATCTTCCATACCTTCTCTCCTTTGCGACAGATTTCCTGCAGAGCTCCTTTGCGACAGATTTCCTGCAGAACCAGCTCGCAACCTGCGAAATTTAGCGATCTGCAGTTCCAAGTTCCGAGTCTCCATTCGTTGTCCTTGTTCCGTCGCCTAGGTCGATGCCGAATATTCCGCTCCGAATTTGCTTGAATTTTGTAAGTGTTGTAATTTAATTTAGGTGTGTAGCCGTACTGGGGCAACACTACCGAGTCTCGCGATGGGGCTGCCATCTTATAGTGCCGAGACTCATTATACCTCCTTTCCGGTTAGTATACGACCTTAGTTTCCACCGGGGATGGTTACTCGAACTCCGCTAAGGTTGCTCGTGTTTCGGCTGGTACCGTGGTACCGTACCATATTCTGCGCAGTTAAGACATTTTTATAATTCTTCCGCTATTCTAAGTATTCTAGATTTAATTTAACAACGTGGATAGCAGCAACGTGTAGTGCTACGATCTATAATATCTGGTAAAAAATATGGGTATTATAAGTCGACCAACAATTGAGTATTTTTTTCGTTTTGTAAACTTATCCACTGTGCCTAATTCTGCGCACTTTCTTGCCCATGTTCCTAATTCTGCGCACCCAAAAAGTGAAAATAAATACTCCTGCCATGCTTTTTATGTCTTTATACGCCGAAAGCACACCAAAAAATCCGGCATTAGCCATTACCATAATTAAATCCATGATCCGACCTTCTTGTGCTATCCGGGTGGCAAAGAAATATTGTTATCATTTTGATTGCCTCATTTTAAATATTTTATTTTCGATAACGTGAAGGGCAAGTTGATTCAGGTTTTCTGCATACTGAACATTACACTGTGGACTAATACTAAAAATTGTGTTTTCATATAGAAACCACTTCCCCACTCTCTGACAGCCCCATGAGGTTGGACATTAAAAAAAATAGAAGACATGGTTTCATGAATTGGCGCTCGTAGGTTCGGACCCCGAGACACAGCACAGGATGCAAATCAATGCAAGTTAAAGATTCTACTTGAATTTTCATGCCTCTATACTTCAGCCATTTGGGTGAGATTGCGTATTCTTTCGCGATTTCTGCGTAGGATACAGTACTGCGCAGAATTTGGAACATGAATAAAAAATCTGTGCCTAAATCTGCGCATTATTGCATCGCATTTTTCTAAGGAAAGCAATGCATGCAATCACTCTTTTTGTCCAAAACATGACTAAAACTAGTTATTCTTTCTAATTATGCTGGGTAATTTGATCACTGCAAAGAATTTTGATCATTGTTTTGTTAATTTTCTAGAAGGACAATCTTAGCTTTGGTGCTAACGACGATGTTCTCTGCCATATAAAATACTTTCAGTTTCACGTTATATTATTTCGCTCTCAAATATTATGGCCCGTTTGTGAATAATTTCGTAATATTCAACAGACATTTATAAAAAAATAACGCAATGATCATTGTTATGCACAATATTAAAAAATACTTATATAAAAAATGCGCAGAATTAGGTGCTGCGCAGAATTAGGAGCGGTCACGGTACCACGAGGAGGGCAGGATCGGAGTTGCTGGATAAGAGGCTAACGACCACTATGGGGTCTATATTCCGCATTATCCAGCCATTTACCAACCCAATTATCAAAATATGTGCTCTTTAAAAATGCATTTCGCAATCTTAACCCTCTAACGAACAATATCTTGAAAACGATGCGATTGGGCTTACATAAAACATAAAGTACTAAACATAACAGACATATTAGTTTATAAAATTTTGGTTGCATTTCATTCAACTCAATCTTAGGCCGCCTGTTCATTGAGCTCCCCTGTTCATGGTGCCGGCGTGGTTGTTGAAGAGAACTGTTTTCGTCACACTGTCGTCCGGTCCTTACGACGTGTCCAGTCACCCGTAGCCTGACAATTTTTGCCAGATATACAATCTGCTCCGCCAAATATCGTCCGCAGTACCCTCCGCTCGAATACGGCAAGCGCGCACATGTACATTGTTTTGTACATTGTTGTCAGCTTCTTGGCTCAGCTGTATGGTGGCGTATGGGTCTTGATCGTAGCGTCCCGAGTAGGAGAAAATTAGTGAAGAATATTAGATATTTTTGGTGAATAACTGCATATTTGAATTTGGTATTGACGAGCTTGACGTAAGAGGTAAAATAGCTAAAATAATAGCTAAAAATGTTCTACAAACACTTAAATAACAACTGTTTTTGTTATTACAATATCTAAATAATATCAAATGTTTTTGCTACACGGGACATCAATTAAGTATTATACCTCAATGAGGTATTTACAAGTCAATCTTTATAGTCTCTACAAGTATTCTTGTACAAAAATGCAATATAACTTATTAAAAAAGCTAGATAACACCGCTAGGTAGGAGAGAGACGATGTGTTTTTTGCTTTGATCCATCACTCACCGAAAACTCCAATCCAAAACTTTGATTTGATTACTGGTGATGCGGAAAATATTTTGCATCATTCTATTGACAAATGATCGGCAAATCCATTCATCTTACGATAAGCGAGAAGAAAAATCCTTCAAGTCGAGCAGATTGTTGGCTACAAAGCCAAGCGTGGTGCGTGAAAGAAAAATGTTCCCCAGATAGTGGTTCTATCGCGGAGCCACCAGAATTCAAAAGGTTGCGAGGAAAGAATAAATAAACCAGAATAAGAGTGATTTATTGTCAACGGACGCCAAAAAACCACATCCCTTTTATGCACTAGCAGTTCATGTAATGGTTTTGTAGAAACATTGCACTTTGGTCAAAAAGCATACAATTTTACGTACTGGCGAAAAATAGCGACCATGCTGGTGCTTCGTTAAAATGTGTCCTGGAACCGCAAGAGTTACTGCTGCAGCCTCGTGCAAACGATGCGAGAGTGGCCCCTGTAGTCTATAATCTGGATCACTGGTGCAAGCTGCTGTTGCCTGTGCTGATGGCAAGTCAGTCATAAAGCGCTAGCAGTTCGTAAAGCTTAGGCGTGACACCGAGGCTTTTTCATATTTATCGTTATCACGCCAACCGCAGAACCGACGAGGGTGAATATCAAATCCTGGAGAATTTCGCGTAAAACCATTCTATGAATATAAAACAAGCCAACCAACATCTAACCTTTTTCCCATTCGACTCGCAAACTGTCCCGAGCTTGTGGCTTTGCGTTCCGCAATCATAATTAAAGTGACGAACAAGGATCATGATTTGCGGAATGGTTCGCTGCGAGTTTGTGTTACCCGACGGAATTGTTGCGTTTTTTTTGAATGAAAAGTTTTAAGATTTGTTGCTCGCCTGTTGGCGAGTTTGGTGTTTGTTTGCATAGTAGCAAATTAAGGTGCAGGTCATGCAATGTTTTGTTTTTAAACTATTGTTTTATTTCATTTTATGGAAACTAAATATCCTACTAAAGTTAAATTTTTTTCTTACTGGATGCATCGTACGTGCAACTTTTTGTTCGTCACATTTGCGTCACGTTTGTTATCGATTTTCAATATAATTATCATGTAAAAATGAAAGCCAAAAAAAAAAAAAAACAGGTGAGAGTACCATTACAAAGACTATAGGCGAATTGTGCGTAAATAATAATATATGCTTAAACTTTGCAATTATTTATTATTACCGTGACGGCATTCATTAATACTTCATATCAAATGCATAATCGTGAAACAATCTCGAAAGTAAAAAAAGATCGGTAATTAAAATTCAAATGGATCAGTAAATCACTGCCAAGATGTGAAAATTATGTCTAGTTGAAAAATTATTCGTCACTCTCGAGTGTTTGTTTATCGATTTAAAAAAAAACGGGGCCTGTGGTGTGATTTATATACACGGTAATAGATTCGGCTCATAAACGTAAGCTCCAATTAATATAATTATGACTCATTAATGAATAAAGTTCAGCGTTGTTGAAAAAATGCTTTGATCGAATATTTTACTGTGTCATATTTCATTCGCGGTGTGACATTGAACCAAACCTTGTTATCATCCTAATAATTATCGCGCTTCTGTTTACGCATCATTCACGATGCTCCCTCAAGAGCTCTACGGAATGTTTTGAATTTGAAACGACTAGCCTGTGAATGCATAAATGGATAAATGTGAAACTGAATAGAAAAAATAATAAATATATGAATCGATTAATAGTTAAAACTATGATAACTATGATAGATAACAGCACAAATCTATACCTATAAAGAAGGATTTCTGTCTGTCTGTCTGTCTGTCTGTCTGTCTGTCTGTCCTGTGTTCCTTATAGAATCAAAAACTACTGAACCAATCGGCGTGAAAATTTGCATGTAGAGGTTTTTGGGGCCAGGAAAGGTTTTAGTGATGGTTAGAGACCCCTCCCCCCACTAAGAGGGGGGGCTCCCATACAAATGAAACACAAATTTCCGCATAACTCGAGAACTAATCAAGCAAATAGAACCAAATTTGGCATGTGGGTGTTTTCGGTGACAAGAATTTATTCTAGGGTAATTTGAGACCCCTCCCCTCTTTATAAGGGGAATTATAACTCCTCTCCCCTTTAAGAGGGGGGGTTTCCATACAAATTTCCTCATAACTCGAGAACTAATCAAGCAAATGGAACCAAATTTGGCATGTGAAGGTTTTCGAGGGCAAGAAAATTTTCTATGTTGAATTAGGACCCCTCCTCACTTTAAGAGGGGGGGCTCCTGTACAAATGAAATACCAATTTCCTCATAACTCGAGAACTAATCAAGCAAATGGAACCAAATTTGGCATGTGTGTGTTTTTGAAGACAAAATTTTTTTCTATGATGAATTGGGACCCCTCCCCACTTTAAGAGGGGAGGGGGGGCTCCTATACAAACGAAATACAAATTTCCTTATAACTCGAGAGCTAATCCAGCAAATGGAACCAAATTTGGCATGTAGGTGTTTTTGGAGGCAAGAATGTTTTCTATGATGAATAAGAACCTCTGCCCACTTTAGGAGGGGGGGCTCCTATACAAATGAAATACAAATTTCCTCATTACTCGAGAACTAATCAAGCAAATAGAACCAAATTTGGCATGTGGGTGTTTTCGGTGACAAGAATTTATTCTATGGTGAATTGAGACCCCTCTCCTCTTTATAAGAGGACTTATAACTCCTCTCCCCTTTAAGAGGGGGGACTTCCATACAAATTTCCTCATAACTCGAGAGCTAATCAAGCAAATGCAACCAAATTTGGCATGTGAAGATTTTCGAGAGCAAGAAAATTTTCTATGGTGAATTAGGACCCCTCCCCACTTTAAGAGGAGGGGCTCCTGTACAAATGAAATACAAATTTCCTCATAACTCGAGAACTAATCAAGCGAATTGAACCAAATTTGGCATGTGTGTGTTTTTGGAGACAATTTTTTTTCAATGATGAATTGGGACCCCTCCCCACTTTAGGAGGGGGGGTCCTATACAAACGAAATACAAATTTCCTCATAACTCGAGAACTAATCCAGCAAATGGAACCAAATTTGGCGTGTAGGTGTTTTTGGAGGCAAGAATTTTTTCTGTGATGAATTAGGACCTCTTCCCACATTAGGAGGGGGGGCTCCAATACAAATGAAATACAAATTTCCCCATAACTCGAGAACTAATCAAGCAAATAGAACCAAATTCGGCATGTGGAGGTTTTTGGAGGCAAAAATATTTTCTACGGTGAATTAGGATCCTTCCACACTTCAAGAGGGGGGGCTTCTACACAAATGAAATACAAATTTCCTCATAATTCGAGAACTAATCAAGCAAATGGAACCATATTTGGCATGTCGCTGTTTTTGGAGGCAACCATTTTTCCCATGATGAATTAGGACTTCTTACCTTTTTAGGAGGGGGGGGGGCTCCCATTCAAACGAAATACAAATTTGCTCATAACTTTAGAACTAATCAAGCAAATGGAACCAAATTTGGCATGTGAGAGTTTTAGATGGCAGAATTTTTTTTCTGTGGTGTATTACGACCCCTTTCCCTTTTAAGAGGGTGGGCTCCCATACAAATGAAATACAAATTTCCTTATAATTTGAGTACTAATCAAGCAAATGGAACCAAATTTAGCATGTAGATTTTTGAGTCTTGAATTTATTTTATGATAGTTAGAGACCTCTCACCCCTGTGGTAGGGGGATATGGACTCTCATACAAATAAAACAGAAATTTTTGCGAAACTCAAAAACTAATCCAACTCGAGAAATTCGAGACTCTTCCATAAAACATTAATCAATAACAAGACCACAAAAACTATCTATAGTAACACTAGATCATTCAGGACGAGCCGGTCGCGAGTGTTGCCGGTGACCCGCCGTCGGAAGCGCCGCCCACTGGGGGGCTTGCAAAACTCGAGAAGTGACAAAGATCATCCGAGATTCATGATTGATGTACAACACAGGTTAATTTGTGGCAATACGAAGTTTGTCGGGTCAGCTAGTGAATAAATAAATGAAACAATAAATGAAATAAAAACTATAAATTTATTTAAATAGTATAATAATGGCTAGAGGATTTCACGCAATCTCATCCTTTTGTGTCCCATTCTATTGCGTCTCATTTTACTATCACCCTATCCCTATTGTGCCCCATCCTGCAGTATCCCATCCTATTGTGTTCTCTGTCCCGTTCTATTGTGTCCTATTTTATGCACCTGTCCTATCCTATCCCATCCTCTTCTATCCAATTCTATTCTATCCTATCCTCTCTTATCCTATCCTATCCTATCCTATCCTATCCTATTGGGATTATTATAAATTAAGTTTAGTTTGAATAAAGTACCAATTAAGCCAACTTAATTCCAAAACATGCAGGGAAACTTCCATCTTAAAGACTACGCAAAGGCAACGTTTAAGGATGCTTTACCCTAAACGGTGCCTAGCTGTGACACATCCGATTCATGAAGAAACGACAAATTTCTTTTTTACATGTTTCAATTAGTAAAACGTTTTCCATTTATGAAATCGTATTTCCACGAATGAGCAATCGTTTGTCAATAAATGCTGCTATTCCCGCAACATGTTCGCACTAAGACTCATGTACGGCTCAGAAGCCATCGTGCTTAACAGCGCGGGATCAGGTACAATCTTGACACGCCCAGCAAGCGATTGCTTTAACAGCTGTTTTACTCTAGTGTTGTTAGCTAGCGTGGTGTATGGCACTACCTAGGTATTTTCAAAAATTTATTACCCGCTCACTATGGCGTGTGTCTCCAGGTGTCATTCTCAACGCTTCACTAACGACTCCTGTTGCGAATCTTGGCACGAAAATCGCAGCATAGGAAAAGATAATGTTTCTGCCAACGCCTTTGAACGGGTAGGAAATTATGGAATAGAGAGGCTTCTATGTACACTTAATTTTTAAGGATTTTTTTACATTTTTCTTGCCGAAATAAAGTAGTTTTATTGATTGTTATTGTCATTATAAATTTAGTTTAATTGTATTTTTGAGTAATGAGATTCAAAAATTGATTTATCAGCAACGCTAGCGTTCCTTCCCCATCATTTCCTACTAGAAATCGATGCGATTTTCGGCAACCACTGGATGGCAACATTTGAAGTCACCTATCGTATCGGCGGAGCAGGAAAAGGAATCTAGATTGCCACCGGTCTGAAGCTGGCTGGGAATTTTCCGGCTCAGGATTTCATGGTACCATTCCGAAACACAGCATGCTTGATATCACAAATTCCCGCTCTAGGCGAGAAAGTGAGACTCTGGAGACCATATAGCACCGCATCATGGAGGGATTTTAGTACACCTCAACAGATGCTGTTACCATGCCTAGTAACGTTGGTACCTGATTTGGTTTCCATAAGAGAAACAGAAAGAATTACAACGAATTTTGAAAATTGACAAAAAACGTAGGGTGTGGTAGAATTCATGGACCTTTCTAGTAAAATTGAGTTCTTATGAAGTCGAAATGGATTCATTTGAATTCTACACAAATAGTATGTTTGTCTCGCTTATCTCATATAAATATTAATATAATCAATCAAGGTTATTTTGACATAGAAATAATGGATAGATTGCGATACTAAAGAGTGAAAACCAGGATTGTAGAATCCAAAGGTTTTAAATCCAATTCCATTATTTATTTGTAAAAAGATATTGTTTGCGATTGATCTATTGCAATTATTGGTACCTATTTCAGATAAAGAAATTACAGATAATTTTGATATTCACGTTCAGTAACTAGTAGGTATGGTGGCATTCGCTAAAGATGGTGACCAAAAAAGTTTATGTCAAAAAAGATTTAAACACTGCCTGTAAATACATATTTGGTAAAATAACGATGCAGTATAAAAAATCTCTTAATCAGATTCATTTCTTTACATCTTTTGCAAGTTCTTATTACTACGTATACTTCAATACTACATCTTGCAGATTCCAACGGGAGAGTCGACTTTTCGAATTGGCTGGCGTATTCTTAAAAATTAACTCCGCCAGTGACGGACCTTCGCTGATGAACCGCCACATGTGGCTCCCTGAAAAGAGTAAACAAGTGTTGGGAAATCGGGATCGGGACCCGAGCTGTCTGTCACAAGCCAGGATAAAGGAGGAGTGTTGAGATTTGTCGCTCGGCGTGCAGCTCCGGGTGGCTCCATGGTAAATTTATGGTGGATCCATCCGGAACTGCACATCGAGTCTCTTCCGCGGCAAATCTTGTAAAAATCTTTTGCTCTCAATGTAGCAAGTAGGACATGCCTCATTCTGAGCAAAGTGCGGAGGAGGACCCCAATCCTCGGTGTAACGAGACCCGTGCCTAGGGATGAATGCTTGGGGGGGGGGATCTAATAAAGTTTCCCAAGGTCGAACGGAGCCTGCATGGTACCAGAGCATCCTGTGCAGTAAATTGCTCCCTCTGTTTCAAGCTGGTAAAGAACCGTTGATTTTCTCCCCAGCAGAGTACAACCATCGCCATGGATAATTGATGGGGCAACCAACGACCCCCAACAGTTGGTGATAAACACCGGAGTAGGTGTAGAGGTGGCGCACGATGGTAGACCGGAAGTGCGCAGTCCGATCGGCACGGACGATACTGGCGGAGTGATAGATACAGGGATGAAAGAGGACTTTAACCTTGACAGCATGTCGCTGGAAGGAGGACTCTCGGCTTCATCCCTGATCCTGAATTCACCAACAGGGAATGCGGAGAGCGACGCGGATAACCTTCCCAATCCGGCGACGTAACCTGAAGTCAAGGGGCAATCTGAGACGGAGTTGTGGCCAAGTGTCTCTCCAACGCGCAACGGCGACAGCAGAAGTGGTATCGTAGCAAGGGCTACTCAAGGGAGGAAGCGGAGGAACTTGCCCTTCCTTCGACCGGCCAGCCTAGCCAGCGGGACCTCGTCGTTACCAAAAGGCAACGATCCGCAGATACGGCGTCACCGAACATCAGCAACAAAGGTCCCACTAAAAAGAGACTGGCTGGTTATCCCGTGCTCACTACGGATCAGCTCCAGACTGTCCGCGCCGTTCTTCTGGATCAAATAGCTGACCAGGAGACTCCAGACATTAGACCCAAGTTCAGGAGCTGCCAGTTCAAGAACTACTACTTGATACTGGCTTGCTCTGACCAGAACACGGTCAAATGGCTGGAGCAAACGGCATCTACTCTCGTCCCGTGGGAAGGAGCACAACTACGGGCCTACGACACGAAGGACCTGCCGAAGGCTCACACCTTCACAGGGTACTTCCAGGACAGTGTCGGCACCACGGACGAGAAAATCTTGAGATTCCTTCAGAGCTTTTCAACGCAAGCGTGGCAGATACGCCGTCGCATTGTGCGTGGAAAGACCGCGGAACTGTTAATGGAGGTTGACCAAAAGTCGGCAATTCAGATCGCTGAACAGCGCTTTATGCTAAATTTTATGTTTGGCAAAGCACGCATGCGACAGGTTGGCAGAGGTCTGATCAACACAGGCGCAACAGTCTCTGCTGCAAAGTCGAGGAAGGTACGAGCGGAACTCCCTTCTGGGAGCGCCCCGCCACCACCAAGACAATGCAATCCTGCAACGTTGAGGGTGGAAAGTGCGGAACTGCCCTCTGGAAGTGCCCCGCCGCACCGTGGGATGAAACCCAAATCTAGGTGGACAAAAAAATTACGCTAAAAATCCGTTTTTTTTTATATCTTCTTTCGTGTTTATTTCTCACAAATCATGCCTTCTGAGCACTTTCACATACATGGAAAACGCACATTTTGTTCGAAGAAATCAAGTTGTTATGTCCTTCGGTTCTCAAGCTACAGGCACTTTGTCTAAAAAAATATGCTGAGCTGAGTGCTGCTCTGATCCAGAAGCCATGGATCAACGACACCACGATCCGCGGTCTGTCGGGCTAATCCGCTAATTGTAAGTTGATCTATTGTAATACACAGTCCAAGCCTAGGACTGCCATTCTGTTAAATAAGAGAATAACATTTTCTACAATTACAAAATTCATCCAACACGACGTCATTGCCATTACGGTGGTAGTCCCGACGACCAGAAGGAAGCAGGAGATAGTCGTTGCGTCCGCCTACTTTTCAGGGGACAAGGACGAAATACCACCACCCTAGGTTGCTGAGCTTGTGCGGTACTGAAGGGCAGTCAACAAGCCGTACGTGATAGGCTGCGACGCAAATGCGCACCACACGATATGGGGCAGCTCGGACACAAATAACAGGGGTGAGTACCTACTTGAATATCTTACTTCTAACGATGTCAATGTAAGCAATGTAGGCAATGACCCCACCTTTATAAACGCTATCAGACAAGAGGTCCTAGACCTTACTCTATGTAGCGCCTCTATAGCTGAGAAAGTCAAAAATTGGCATGTCTATGATGGACCAAGTTTATCAGACCACAGACGTATCATTTTCGATATCGAGGCTAATCCTCTAAAGAGAGAACAATTCAGGAATCCGAGGAAAACCAATTGGAGTTCCTTTAGGGTTCATCTGATTGCCTCACGTAATTCCTGTCACAATGATATACGAACTCCAGCTGAGCTGGATATCGCCGCTACTGACCTGCAATGCAGGATGACAGACGCGTACAACACAAACTGTCCCGTAAACACGCGAACAGTTTGCCGTGATGTGCCCTGGTAGAATGAGACGTTTAGCAATCTCCGTCGGAAGGCAAGGCGTCTGTTCAATGGGGCCAAAATCACGTCTAGTTGGGACGACTACAGAGCCTCCCTCACCAAATACAACGCTGAGCTACGAAAAGCCAAAAGGAAATCACGAGTTAAATTTTGCGAAAGCGTACAAACTCTGCCAGAGGCTACGCGTCTGCCGAAAGCGATATTCAAGGACCACTGCAATGGTCTAGGGCAATTAAAAAAGAGGATGGGAGTCTCACCATTACCACCAGGGAAACTCTGGAAATTCTAATGCACACGCACTTCCCTGGCTCGACCGTGACCACCGGACAAGACATAGGCAGGCAGGAGCGGAATGGGTCATTACACAGTGTGCCAAATGACTCGGTTCTACTACTATGCCGATTGTGTCGAGTGCAATGAATTTGCTGACAACCTAGCAAGACAAGGATCAGCTCAGCAATTTACTGGTCCTGAACCGTTTCTGGGCACCTCCACATCCGCTGTAAAAGGCGAATTGATGACATGGGAAAAGCTAGAAATAGCACCCGTTGGAATCAAACACAGGGTTGTAGACAAGCTAAACAGTTTATCTACCCAAACCCTGCAGTAGCTAAAAAAGTACTCCATTTAACTCGTAGTGAACTACGCACGATCGCGGGACTCCTAACAGGACACAGCCCCGCTCTTTATCATTTATAGAATATCGGCAAGGTCCAAGGTATCATCCGACACCTGCCGCTTTTGTAACTCTGAACCTGAAAGTTCAGCGCATCTGCTCTGCTATTGCGGAGCTCTTGCATTATCAAGGCACAACTTCTCAGGAAGTTTCCTTCTTACTCCATATCAGGTATGGAGCCTAAATCCCAAAACGGTCATTGGCTTTATAAACCATGTGGTGCCGAATTGGGGCACAGGATTACAACTATTCCGCTCAACTCCATCAATGGGTATGAGCGATCCGTAAACTGTGTACAGCAATCGGGGCCTGCCACAAAAGACGATCATTAAGACTGTCGCAGTGGCCTTTTAACCCAATGCCTTTCTGGCATACAAAAAAAAAAACCTCCCTTGATCGAAAATCCGATGACGCGTCTCAGTAGTACATCAACACATACTCTTGGTATTTGGATTACTGGGATTATCATGCAGTAAGGTAAGTTAATCAAGTTTACTGACAAAATCTGAGTAATTCTGGATTACTTGCCACCCAAGTAACAATTCTAAAGCCACTTGATTTTACTAGAATTTTATAAAGGTTTTATTGCGGTATTAATCATTACCTCTGGTTTTAAATTGTGGTATTGCGCAATACCGAAAGGATACGAGTCCAAACACACGTATTACTTGCTAGAAAACCATAATAAAACTGTTAATAAAGCAAATTTATTGTAGTTGCTTATATTACCACGTTAAAACTTGTTGGCTGCACCACGTCTCATATAAACTTACCATAAGCGTGGCGTAGCAATACAAAATGGCGCACCAATCAAAATTGATCTGATCGCGGTTGCTTGTCAAACCGCAATAAATCTGTTTGTTTTATAAAGCTATTAAATAATCGGTAGCACCCTGACCAAACAGTTTTTTTGCTGCTATTATAAATAATACCGAAGTTCAATACAGTTGTTTTAGCTCGCAAACAACAATTATTCAAAGCAAAGTGTTGTGGTGCTCTTACGGTAGCACGGAAACCAGTAAAAAGTGCAAAGTGTTTTGCAGAAAGAAAGTTATTATCAATCGGTTTTCCTGTAACTCTGTCAGAGGAGGCAACTAAAATGATTTTGCTAGAAATTGAGATTGACTAACTGAATATTTTCAATTTGTTAAAACAACCAGTTTTCTACAAAGCCTTGCGACTGCGCTGCTGGGTGAGGGAGAGCTAAAAGAAGCCCCTCTCGAGGATTGCTGGGATAGCGTTAAAGCAGCCATCAACGGCGCAGCAGAAGGTGCCATTGGGTACGCTGAGTAGAGTCGACGTAATGACTGGGTCGACGAGGAATGTCAGACGATGTTAGATGAGAAGAATGTTGCGCGGGCATCGATGCTGCAGCAGGGGACCCGTCAAAACGTGGAACGATATAGACAGAAACGAAAACAGCAAGCCCACTTTTTACGAGATAAGAAGCGTCGCCTGGAAGAAATGAAGGGCGAGGACATAGAACAGCTGTATCACTCTCAGGAAACGCGTAAATTCTACAAGTAACTGAACGTATCTCGCAAAGGCTTCGTGCCGCGAGCCGAAATGTGTCAAGATAAAGACGGAGAGATCCTGTCGGATGAACGTAAAGTGATCGATAGGTGGAAGAACCACTACAATGAGCATCTGAATGGCGAGGAGACGGAATATCAAGACAGTAGGAAGAATGACTACATCACTACGACGGATGATGGTGACGTGCCGACCCAACCCCCACAACAGGTGAAGTGATCGAAGCCATCAAGCAGTTCAAACACAACCAGGCAAGAACAGCTGGCAAGGATGGCATCGCAGCGGAGGTTGGCTACCTGTCTGCATCGGCTGAAAGTCAGGATCTGGGAAACAGAACAACTACCGGAGGAGTGGAAGGAGGGAGTAATATACCCAATATGAAGAAGGGCGACAAGTTAGAATGTAAGAAGTATCGAGTGATCACTACTCTCAACGCCGCCTATAGAGTGCTTGCTCAAGTAAATTCGTGGGAAGCCGCCAATCGCGCAAGTAGATTCGTGGGAAGCCGCCAATCGTGCAAGTAGATTCGTGGGCGATCAACAATGGACCAAATCTTTGTGCTGCGACAGATCCTCCGAAAGTGTCGCGAATAGCAAGTCCCTTCGCACCACCTATTCATTCCCGTTTGAAATATGTAGGGCACTTCGACAAGGCGATGGTATTGCCTGTCTCCTATTCAACATCACGCTAGAAGCTGTTATGAAACGTGCAGGTTATAACATGCGTGGCACGATTTTCAACAAATCTATCCAATTTATTTGTTTCGTTGAACACGTGGACATTGTCGGAAGGACGTTCCAGGCGGTTGCTGAACAGTAGATCAAACTGAAACGTGAAGCGGTAAAGGTTAGATAAGTGGTGAATACGTTCTAATCCAAATATCTGTTAGCAGGAGGAATCGAGCGTGATCGAGCCCGCATAGGCAATAGTGTACTAACCGACGGGGACGAGCTCGAGGTGGTGGACGAATTTGTATACCTCGGGTCGTTGATGACGTCGGGTAACAATTGCAGCAAAGAAATACAATCGTGTTCTTACCGGCAGTCGTGCTTACTATGGACTAAACAAGACCCTAATGTCTGGTGAGAACGGTGTATGGAGGAGAAGGATGAACCACGAGGTGACGCAGCTCTTCGGCGAACGCAGTATCCAGAAAATTGCTAAACCTGGAAGGGTACAATGGACGGGACATGTTGTGCCGGACAACAACGCCCCGAAAATGGTTTTCACCTCGAATCCGGTTGGTACAAGATGCAGAGGTGCGCAGCGTGATCGATGGTTACACCAATTGGAGCAGGACCTGGAAAGTGTGGGACAGTCGAGATATTGGAGACGCATAGCCATGGCCCGTGCTAAATAGTTGGCGAAACATTGTATTGCAGGCCAAATCTTGAGGGACAGTGATAAGTAAGTAAGTCATGGAAACATGCGGCATTTTTCGCTGCTAAAACATTTGGATGGTTTTAAAAACGGTAGGATGAAATTCAAAAAGAAAGTCAGAGGCGTAATTTTAATGAAATAGGGTCTTTTTCTAATTTCCGTCGTAATAAGGAAAGCCAGTCTAATTTTCATCATTTGCTGGATGGATTTAGTGAATACTCCAAAAGTTCTTGTACTGATTTGACTAAAACACACTTACCTTCCGATCCGTGAACTTTGAAATCACTGAAAAGCGACTATTAAAGCATATTATTGAAATTACGCAACTGACTTCATTGCTAAAATTCGTCGTACCGTTTTAAAATCCGTCCAACAAAATTTTTCATCGTCCGAACTAAAAATCACAACAATGTATACGAAGCTAACGCGCATGTATTTGTGTAGGACGGCATGACAAATGTTATTCTACAAAATTTCTGCAGGTCAGGCAAGTTTTTCTGGCTGTAGAATAACGACAATGCCTTGCGTGAGTTATTTTCATTTATGAATGACGGAAATTAAAACGATTAGTCGACATTGTCTTCTTCGTCGCACGAAAAAACGTAGGAAATTTGGCTGGTAGGACTTCTTTAATGATAAAAAGCATTTAAATAGATCTCAGCTCACTTTGATTGATTGCGTATGATAGACAACTAACTAAAATATTACGGAATAACTAGTTTTGCATTGTGTGTCATAAAAATGCTGATATTTTTAATAATTTGTGTTGGATAGGACGGGAATAGGCAATTACGACGATGTAGCAACATACCCTACTTACATTAATCGAAGGTAAGCGTGTTTGAGTCAAATCAGTACAAGAACTTTTGGTTTATTATTTGGGGCCTTGAGATATGATGCTGGCCTAATAAACCAGTCGTCGTATGTTCGAACTTATTTATTGTCGCAAATCAATATTGTAGGGCATTTTATATCGACTGGGAGAGCGTGTTAGAGCCAGAAGGATCGTAGCAACTGGTCCTGCAATTGTCTTGTACTCTAACAGCTAGCTGCGAAGTCTGTCATTTTGAACCGGAAGGTCAAGTTTCGTTAACGGAATGTAGCACTTAGGCTTTGCTTTGTTTTTTGCTTACTACGACAGGAATTAATACTAAACCCTATATCCTTTTCCCGACTAGGAAAAAAATTGAAGTAAAATCCATTTGTATGTGCAACAGCTACGAATTTGTTTGCACTCTGCTGATGAAAGCGTGGGTTTGCAGCAAAATTACAATTTCATGCTTATGTATCCTTTTTCATCTCACGTATCGTTCTTACTTTCTACGTGCTTACGAAGGAAATGCAACTATGATGAATATGGGTTCAAAAGCAACAAATGTGTGAAAGGTAACTTTTTTGTGTTTCATCACTAACACGTTTTAGGCATCATCGACGGGTAGCTCAATCCATTCCAGCAAAGAATGATTACGAAAGTGTCTTAAGTGCATTTTGGTTGTGAAATTTTATTGACATTAGAAAGACGTGATCAAAAGTTTTCCAAACGTGTCTGTATTGTTCGTTAACCGGTGAATGGGATTTTATCGTAGGTATTTAATAATGCTTCATAATGCTGCCTTTGGCCTCACTTTATATTGATAATGGAATTTCTATTTTTTCAGCATGCAGTCGGCTAACACTGAATGAAATGAATGACGTTTAAGGATAATATGTATTCTTAACATTTCATATCATTTTAAGTTTGAAACGCTTTCATTTAAAATTACATCATTCTTGTGTGTTTATGATAAATGAATTCCTTTTGATCCTGTTTAAGTCATACCCACCGTATCATCCAGAATCGATGAAAAACCGAAATAATCCTGTGCGTATCAGACCAACTTGAGATCGAACGGTAGATTCACGGTAAACAATTTGCTCCATCTTCAGTCTGCACAGCAATGAACATTAAGGAAGAATTTTTTCTTCAAGCTAGCGGTAGAAGCCACCACTGAATTCGCAATTCCCACCATACGAAGTTCCGTATGCGCTGAACTCCCATGATGTAAAAACAAAAGTATTTCAAGCGGTACTTAAAAGCGAAAGATAGATTCCAACTAAAGTAAGCTATTTAAACAAAGGCAACTTTTGGGTTGAATCGCGCAATCAGTAAAGTAGCCGGCCGGAGCGGAGGTAAACGGAAACCTGCTAGTCTGAATCTGTCTAGAGTGGTTGGTGCAATGTTGATTCCAGCAAGATTGATGGAATATCTATGGGTTTTTTGAGCTCTTGTACTACAGTTGTAAATCAGCTTGAATTTCATTACATGCAAAGCATGAGATGGGTTGTTAATAGCAACAACATTTCAGGTTTTATTCAAAGACTGCAAAGCATGTTTTTTATATTTTGAGATTTAGTAGTAAAACCATCAATATGTTTGTTTTAATTTGCAAGGCTGTGAACGGTTCAACTACCTATGCCAGATGCTTGTACGATAAATTGCCAAATATAAACTCTCCTACTCTAGCTGTTTACGGAGGTACCAGGTTTGGAAATTCTTTTCGTGTTTTTGTTTCGTCGAAGTTTAGTTTGAAATGTAGTTAGAGCTCGGATAAAGCGAGCCAGATTCTTCTAGCAGGAAAAGTTTATAGAGAAAAATATTAACAAAAGCAAATAAGAGAGAACCTTTCGGTTGGAGAATACTTTAATGTTTGGCATTTGTTCAGGAAATTCTACTGTTTTTGCATAGACCGCCTGGGATGTTTCGATATAAATTTTACTTACCATGCCATTAATCATTGAACGTGTATGCACCTAAACGGGCTCGAAACCATGCGGGATGTCATCTCTTCCATGTGTACCAGGATGGTTTCACTGTGAATTTCCCAAAACCCATCGCGAAGCCGATGCCGATGCCAATGACGACAACAAGCGCTGCTGGGAAACGTTTCATAACAAATGCCTCCTAATAGGGTACCGATCTTATCTTTGCAGTCATGTGGCATGATTGCCATGCTCTGCAAACGAGCAAAAGCCGAACCACATTCCCAGCACAGCTAGCGGTAAGGACCCAGCAGGTTGTGAAGCTTGCCAGTAAAATCAAAAGAAAATTTATGGCAGCCGGCAATAAATACATAAACAGTTCTGTTTTGCACCATGCCTCGAGTCTGTCCCGGGGCAGGCAAATTGTCATTTTTAAAACAACCAATTTTCTGCACGCCATACGGAAATATTTTTCCTTTGGTGACTTATTGTGGTGCAAAGTTTTGCATGTTTTGCTTCGCAAAAAATGAAGTTTTTTTTTGCATTTTTCATCAAAATAAAAATGTCTGACTTCAAAGGCTTCTAGCGAGACAATTTCTGTTTTCAAATGCACAAAGGGTAGCATTTTCTATTAAGTCTTCGAATATGCTCCCCGATAAATGATGTGTCATTTGATTTTCTGTTTGCTAGTAGGAATCCTGGTTACAGTGTACGATTGTACGTTGTACAAGCAAAACATGAGATATCCTTATGCATTTGTAAGAGCACTGCTCTCCGATACCATCCAGAGCCTAGGTCAATTATATTTTTCTCTATAGCTCGTCGGTAACGATGAAGTTCTGGTAAGTTTTTGTCTTAATTTTTTGTTTTATGATCTAACTCTAGCAGATGTGTGCATTCTGCAGAGAGGACTGTTTTGTTCAATTTTCAAGCTTCATTGGTTTGCCTTGCGTAGTTTCTTACAGTATTTCCATAATGTTTATTACCTGTTATCAGAGATTGGAATCAGTGCTTTTTGTGAAAAATATCTTTATATAGAAATGCGCTTTTTGATATTTTACGAGAGGTTTAACGTTTTAAGCAGCTTCACGTAAAATAGGTATTGTGTCCAATGATTGTCGGCGGTAACCAGAGAACCCATATATATGAACTCATCAACCAACCAGTTCATCGCCGTGGATAATCACTGCCCGTGGGAGGTGAACGTTGTTTTCCTGGGCGCTCTTCTAACAATGTATCTGGCACGTAGCACATTACTCGCTCCAGGGTAGCTGAGAGCACGAGGACACGAATGCGGGTGCTACTGAAGGCACAGATGATATCTTTGCCAAAAGTAGTAAGCTGGCGAGATCACCGCCAAAGACAGGTAGCCCCCGCCGAAATCGGGGGCACAGCCCAAACAGGGAAGCCCCCCCAAAACGGGGGCGATACCGAAAAAAAAGTTGACTCCACCAACACCCCAGTTAGAAGCGGTAGGAAAATGTCAACGAAAGACGTGGTGCATCCTCTTGAGGCGGGAGTTGGGATTCCACCAGCCAGCAGCAAGCTGGAGGAAGACAAAAGGTTGGTGGACGAGTTGTACTCGTTCGTCAACTCGAGGTCAAACGTCCACCACGACATTAAAAAACTGGCGGCGAGCCTCCGCTCTACCGTCATAGCTGTCGAGGTGGAGAGCCAGGAGCTTCTGCAGCGATGCGAAATCGCCGAAGCTCGGGTCATAGCCGCAAGGCGGCTGCGCCGGACCATGGACCAACGCTGGTGGCCAAGAGTCAGCGGACCTTGGATCGCGCCTCTACCAGCGAACACGCGGAGGCGGTCCCGGACGGTGCTGCCGGCTGGCGGGTGGTTAGGCGTAAACCGCCTAGGCCGAAACCGAGCGAGGCTGCGGCTGCAAAGCCAAAGCCAAGGCGTGTCCATAAGGGCGACGCTTTAGTAGTGAAACTGACAGGTAATCTGTCGTATGCTGACGTACTGCGTAAGGTTCGGGTGGACCCCAAGTTGCAGGAGCTTGGGGCCAACGTAGTGAAGACCCGCCGAACCCAGGCCGGGGATATGCTCTTCGAGCTCAAAAAGGACCCAAAGGTCCAGAGCTCGAATTACAGGCAACTGGTTGAGCAGTCCCTGGGCGAAGCGGGCCAGGTCAAGGCGCTGTCGCAGCGTGTTCTCGTCGAGTGTAAAAACCTCGACGAGAGTACGACGGCAGGTGACCTGAAGGATGCTCTGCGAGATCAGCTTAATGTTGATGTGGCACCCGCAGACATCCGGTTGCGGAAGGCATATGAAGATATGCAAACCGCTACCTTAAACGTGCCAGAGGCAATCGCCAACAAAATGTTGGCGTCTGGCAAAATTATGGTGGGCTGGTCAGTCAGTACACTTGCGTCAAAACGGCGTATCGAACGCTGTTTCAGGTGTATGGGCTTTGGCCATCGGGCAGGCAAGTGTAAGGCCCCCGATCAGTGTAAGCTGTGCAGACGGTGCGGTGAAGATGGCCACTTCGCTAGGGGATGTAGCAATCCCCCCAGGTGCTTGCTCTGCACAGCCGATACGGGAAATAAGCATGCCACAGGTGGCCCACTGTGTGCGGCTTATAGGAGGGCTATGCAACGATAATGGTGCAGGTTATACAGATTAACCTGAACCACTGTCAGACGGTACAGGAGTTGCTTTGGCAAACGGCAGCCGAAGCGGGGTGCGATATTGCCAGTATCGCGGATCCCTACTGGGTCCCCCGGAGCGGCGCAAACTGGGTAATCGACAAGGGTCGGATGGCAGCGATTGCTGTGATGGGTAGATACCCGATCCAGGAGGTGGTTTCGTCCAACCAAGAAGGATTCGTGATTGTTGTGGTCGATGGCGTATGCATCTATAGCTGCTACGCTCCACCTAGGTGGTCGTCGGAGCAGTTTGACCGGATGCTAGACGTGCTCACCGACGAGCTCACGGGCCGCAAGCCTGTTGTCATTGGAGGAGACTTAATGCTTGGGCTGTCGAATGGGGTAGCAGCTACCCCTAGGGGACAAAGCTTGCTGGAAACTCTGTCCAAGCTGGATATAAGTCTGGCTAACGTGGGATCCGTCAGTACCCCACGTAGGGGGGAACAACAATCGATCATCGACATCACCTTCTGCAGCCCAACGTTGCTTGCCAACATGGGCTGGAGGGTGTCAGATGAGTACACGCATAGCGATCACCAAGCTATACGGTACACGATTGAACGATGGACGCTACGGCCACGCGGGTTGAAGTCGAGAGGGAGAAGGTGGAAAGTTCGACAAAGACTTGTTCGTTGAAGCACTCAGCGCAGAGAGCAACCGCTCGAACCTAAGTGCTCGTGAGCTGACCAACGTCCTAGTACGGGCATGTGATATCACTATGCCCAGGACGGGGCAGCCAATGAACGGTCGTCGTTCGGTATACTGGTGGATTGATACCATTGCCCAGCTCCACTCCAGGTGGCACAGAGCGAGAAGGCTAGCGCAGAGGGCCCGGACCGATGCAGATGCTGAAGCTCGGGGGGTCGAATTTAGAGCAGCCAGGTTGGCGCTCAAGAAGGAGGTTAGGCGTAGCAAGAAATCCTGTTTCCAGGAGCTATGCCGCGATATTGATTCAAACCTCTGGGTCGGTGCATACCAGGTGGTGATGAAAAAGATGAAGGGTACATCCGCCTGCCCTCAAAAGCTGAAAGTCATCGTGGAAGGGCTCATTCCGCAATACGATCCAGTTTGGTGGCCTCACTCCGGTCACGAATGAGGAACTCATTGTAATTGCCAGGGGTTTGAAAACGAAGAAAGCGCCCGGTCCTGACGGGATTCCGAACGAGGCACTCAAAGTGGCGATCCAAGCATATCCCGATATGTTTAAAGAGACGCTTCAGAATTGCTTAGAGGTATGCGAATTTCCAGACAAATGGAAAGTCCAAAGATTGGTACTGCTGCCAAAGCCGGGGAAACCGCCTGGTGATCGCTCGTCGTACAGGCCAATTTGCCTATTGGACACGCTAGGCAAATTGCTAGAGCGGGTAATCTTAAACAGGCTGACGCCTGTGGTGGAAAGTGATGTCGGACTGGCAAACACGCAGTTTGGCTTCCGTAAGCGGATGTCCACTGTAGATGCCATAAGCTCCGTGGTGGAGAGGGCCGAGAAGCCTATGAAACGGAAAAGGTGTGGCGACAAGTATTGTGCCATAGTCACAATCGATGTCAAAAACGCCTTTAACAGCGCTAACCGGGGTGCAATCACGTTAGCGCTGCATAGGATGAGGGTACCGGATCATCTATGCAGGTTGCTTAAAAGTTACTTCGAGAACCGGACGCTAGTGTACGGCACGGCGGATGGGGCGAAGAAGTACAAAGTGACAGCGGGTGTTCCACAGGGCTCGATTCTCGGCTCCACGCTCTGGAATGCCATGGTGCTGAGGCTCGAACTACCCACTGGGGTCGAGATCACAGGCTTCGTCGATGATATCGTCCTTACAGTGGTAGACGAGTTTCTAGAGGAGATGGAAATGCTGGCCGGACGCCATAACCATAATAGAGGGTTGGATGGCGGGCGTCAATCTACGACTGGCCCACCACAAGAGGAAAGCGGTGATGATCAGTAATCGTAAGTCTGGCTTAGAGGCCAAAATAATCGTTGGAGGACAGGTGATTGTCTCCAAACGAAGTGTGAAGTATCTAGGTGTTATGGCAGACAACAGGCTGAACTTCACCAGCCATGTGGATTATGTTTGTGGTAAAGCGTCAACAGCGGTTACTGCGCTGTCCAAGATCATGCCGAACGGTTAAGGTTCTAGCAGCAATAAGAGACGCCTGATGGCCAGCGTTGCCATGTCGGGGTAACGGTATGGTGCACCGGCATGGGCCCCGGCTTTGGAGAGTAAGCGTAATCAGGCATGTCTGAACAAGGTGTTCAGGCTGTTGGCATTGCGCGTTGCGTGCGGCTACCGTACCATATCGTTGGAAGCGATTGGGGTTATTGCAGCCATAATTCCCATATGCATACTTCTAGGTGAGAACATCGAGTGCCATAGGCAAAGGAACGTCAGGGGTGTTAGGGATAGAGTTAGGCTGGACTCTATTTGGCGTTGGCAAGCGGAATGGGATCACGCTGAACTCGGCAGGTGGATCCATAGGCTGATCCAGAACATCTCGACCTGGATCGATAGAAGGCATGATCGATGATATCGATCATCCACGAATCCTAGGAACATGAACATGATTTCGTGATGATGGTACCGCTTCTCTGCACGTGTGCCCCTCAAATAGCACCTTCCAATGCAATGCTGAATAGCAAATTCGATAGCCCGTCACCTTGTTTCCAACCATGTAATGTCACAAACGAATCCGAGGTTTTATTTTTTGGGTGCTTCCATTTCTCTCCATCTTGTACAGTTTTTTTTTGTAAAATGTGCTTCTTACATGAAAGTGTTACAAATGTGATGAAAAAATGATTTCCAAAGGTCCGTAACTATTATTCAAAATAAAATCTTTTTCAGTTTGAGAAATAAATAAGTTTACATACTGCGAGTTCATTTGAACAGTTAGTAATTTTTTATCAAGTTTAATACGTCTTTTGTATTATTAGGCACTGTTGTCGTCAATGATAAAAAATAATGTTTGATTTCCAAAACATTGCATCTGGGATATTTATTAAAGTTTGTATCTGATAATTAATGTAAATACTGTTTCGTGTCTATCTGCGACAGTGAAACGTTGTTGGTCTGTGACTGTTAAGCTCTTTTCTTGTGTCTGGAGCTTCGCTTTTGTATCAGCACCAACATTCTAATGTGATTAATTTTGGTGCCATTCACTGACGAAATGTTCTCTTCACTTCCAGCTCCTTTTGCCCGGAGACAACTCTACCGCGTGCTGATTCTGCTGATTTCGCCTCAGACGCACAGACGATTCATCCTGCCAGGCCGGCTGGTGAGGTTTGGTAGACAAATAGCAACAATACTGTGCATAGCTGTGCTTTTGCTTAGACAGACCTGACACATTTTGAAAAGTTGTACTGTCGTAATTGCACATAAATGTACCTCAACGAAATTTCAACTCTGCGGCGCCCAATTCTGTGCACTCTGGGTGTAAAGAGTTGAAACAGATATAGGTATGAATTTTCATGTTTTGTTTGATTGTTTTAATAAAATTTTAGTTTAGGTTGAAATAAGTAGTGGCAAATAATTAATAAAAATGTTCTGATATTCAGATCAGTTTTTATATCTTGTAAATCTCACAGTTGTGCCACGTCGTACTTCGCATCCCCGAAAACAGACAATGACGAGACATGCTACAGGGCTTATTTTAGGGTGCAACCAGTGCAGCATCATTGTAGTTTGTGTTGAACTGGATGGCGGGGTGATATTTTCTGGAAATGAAAATAAGACTGATGGTATCGTGTTTGGATGCAGTGAAAGCTTTAAGCTAACTTTATGGATGATTCTGGGAAAAGATACTGCAATTTTTTTTTTGATTGTTCTAGTACCAGTAACTTTATACTTTTGCTTTGTTTGTAGTCATGGTAGGAAAGCAGTAAAGTTATTTATAACAGCACAGTTTCTGCTAAAAAAATCGATTTTCACCCTAAATCTGGTGTTTTTTTTTCATTTTTCGCATAAACTGAAAATACAC
The DNA here is from genome assembly GCF_943734655.1 of Sabethes cyaneus. Classification (NCBI taxonomy): domain Eukaryota; kingdom Metazoa; phylum Arthropoda; class Insecta; order Diptera; family Culicidae; genus Sabethes; species Sabethes cyaneus. The sequence continues at coordinate 92,675,547 of NC_071355.1, forward strand.
TTCAGATCACACTCAATACGACTGATGAGATATACCTAGTGCCAAAGAGAAAAAAAACTCAAACATATTCAATTAACCAAAGCGACAGAGAAGGTCTTGTTTCCAATTACACTTGATGATGTGAAAGCGTTATTATTTTACCCTCTAGCACCGATGCGGACGAGAACTCGTGTGTCACCCCATTACTGATTAATGTCAATGCTGACACTGGAAGCTTTGAAACTACTGTCGACTTTTAAGTAAAGAAAAGTAATTTAATATAAACTTTTCTCATTTCATGTATCTGCGAGCCCTAGAGCAAGTAACTTTGGCTTCAATCGGTGACAGTTTTTTTTCTGCTCTCACCCATCGAGAACTGCTGCAAACTTATGTGACGATGGCTTTGAGTTGCTGGTTTTCTTTTCTGGATTTTTATATTGATAGCATTTTCATGAAAATCTGATATCTGCTAGAGTTTCCGGTTCCGGGTTGGTTTCTGTTAAGGAAAAAAAATGCATGTATAAAATTACGATATCTCAATTCATGTTTGAAATATTCTGATTGGATTTTAAATTTATTTTTAGGAAATTGGTTGCTTGACCTCGTGAGTTGAAATTTAAAGTGAACTTTCCTCCACCAAATGCGAAATTATGGAGTCGCATGGTTATCTACGAACAACTCGTAATTGAATTTTTAAATTGCGTCTATTGGTTCATCGTATCATAATGAGGGGAAATAATCACGAAAATTGTATCGTTGACTAATCTTATTGTCAAACTTAATTATATAAACAGATATGTACTGTATTAGTACATACTGCAGATGTAGCAGGTTCTGTATAATAGGGCATTCGAACTATTGTTCCCGTTCTTACACACAGATATGGTATTCCTGGTCAAGAGGAAATCAACTTTACTATCCAGTAGAATCTGAAGTATACCTATGAGTATGTTATAAAAAATGTATAATGGTCAGATGCTCAGATAGCGAAGTGCATAGATGCATAGATAGTCTTCAAAATATGATTTTCCTTTCGATTACACTAGTTGACAACAAAATGTCTATCCTATAAAAAGCTATGTATGTTATACATGTAATATGAATACTACAATTATGTGAATATCCTTCTCCGCAAAATCCATATAGCTTTATTTGTTTACTTCCTTCTATGCTGGACTGATTTTTATAAAAAAATAGATTGAGAATGAGAATATACATCCTGGATCAAATGAACTGTTAGCGAATGAATGCACTCAGAAAAGATGCAATCTAACAGGATATCTATCCATCTAAGTTATATCTATCTTAGTTTATTTGTAGGTAGTTTGACATCAATTGCGTTGGTTAATAATTTTTGCTATGATAAGGGGTTGCATGTTCTCTTCTTCTATATTTAACAACCGACTTATTGCTGGTGTTGCGACTTTAAAACACTGCTAGAACAGTAGTAAAACGCGTTATTTATGATTACCCAGTTAATTTAGCATTTTGAATGAACACTGCATTGTTATATAGGTATAGCAAGAAATCTGTTTATTAAGTTTTATCTTTGTTTCACTTAAATTTAACCAGGCATAATGGTGAGAATGATCAGAACTTATTAATGGAACGGCATTGCGTTTTATTCCTAATAAACTACAGATCTCTTTTGGCAATGAAACAAAAGGGAACAGCAATTTTCGGAAACCGAAACATTCCCTTTATGATAAATTAAAGAGCACAAAAAAATACAATACCCTTTTTCTTCTTCACAGAGCTAATTACAATTGCAAACGTGTCATATAGCGCGCATGATTTCTTTTTAGCTAATTATCCCTAAGATCGCCATTAGCAACTTTTCAAATGCTAATAGCCTTTCGTGGGGAATTAGACGATTGTTGAAGGAAACCTTTCTGTTTTTTTTCTTTTCTCGTTTTGCTTTTCTTTTTTATTATTCAAATTTTCGACTGAGAAGCCAACTGTTTGAATAGGTCCGTTACCAATCTCCTGGGGCAGTTCGGAAAGAGCGAACGTTATTTTTAACAGAACTGATGTCGAATCCTTTTTCGGCAAAACGTTTGACGTAATTCTTTTTTTTTTAAAGAGAAGTCTTTTCTGCTATTTAGATCTAAAATAGCTGCCAGGTGGTTCTGACAAGAGCGCGCATTGTTTTTTTCATCGACTGCCCACTAAGAGTTAAATACTCCGGCTGTAATAATATTGCTCAAGCCTATTTTTACGGGAAGGATACGTCCCGCGTAGATCAAAACCGCACAAATTTAGAAAATCCGCGTAAAAACCCCCGTGTAAATCCTTGATCTGATTTTATATTTATTCCAGATCTGAACACATAATAAATTGGGTAAATTTTTTTCAAATTTTAACCACCATACCTCTGGCACCACTCATATGATTTTGGGTTATACTTGAACCGATTTCTTTGGGTAATTTTACCCACTACTTCATCAAAGCCTGCTTGTTCTTCATCCCCTTAGGTGCTTTATGAAGTATGACCTTCATGATTACCCAACACTTCTCAATCGGGCGAAGCTTCAACTAGGTCGTGCCGTCTACCACTCAGTTCCAAGTGCCGTTGGATTTCTAGAAGAGAACAGTCGTCGTTGCACAATCATTTTTTTTTGTATGCTAGAAGGGCATTGGGTTAAAAGGCCACTGCGACAGTCATCTGGGTCATCAGTTGCACAATCATCTGGGTATCCTTTCGATACGCAGGCCGACCCACCGTAACCTCCTGACTCGTCATCGCCAGTTGTACGATGGGTCTACGGGTAGCGTTTTGTATATCGTCAACTTTGTGCGACGGCGTATGCTTCTTGATCGCAACGTATTGCGGACCGAAAAGTAGATCCGACTTCCAGTTTGAATGCGTTCTTGAATCTCTTTACTCGTATTATTGTCGACGGTGACCAGAGATCCCTAATATATGAACACATCAACCACTTCTAGTTCAACGTCGTCAACAGTCACTGTCCGCCCGAACGTTGTTTTTTCCGGATCGTCTTACTACTACATATTTGGTTTTCGACCCATTGATTTGTAGCCCAATTCTCCTAGACTCCGTTTTTAGCATAGACCACACACACCAGTAAGGAAACACACCCGTAATCGGGGACGCAGGCTAAGAAGGGGTTCCCCTCGAAATCACGGGCGCAACCCAAAAAGGGGTGTTTTCCGAATTCAAGGGTGCTTCCCAAGAAGACTCCACCAAAATCTAACACTCCTGTTAGATTTCAGACGTATGCCGCTGGTGACTTCGTCAAAAAGGTGGAAGACAGCGGTAGTAAGAAACATCAGAAGTTGATTTCGACCGAGGTTCCGAACGAGGAAGAAGCGCAAGCAACCCTCTAAATGCGGGAGCGGTGCCACCTCCTAATCTAAAGCTAGTAGTAAGCTGGAGGAAGCAAAAATGCTGCTGGACGAGTTGTACTCGTTCATCAACTCGAGGTCGAACATCCACTTAGACATAGGAAAACTTGCGGAAAGCCTCCGCTTTACCGTTATAGTTGCCGAAATGGTAAGGCAGAAACTTCTCAAACGGTGCGAAATCGCCGAAGTTCTTACCATGGCCGCAAAGGCCCGGCCTTTAAAAAAACTTTGGGCTTAAACGTTTTTCTAAGATTTTACCTTTCTTTATCGACAGACTTCGCAGCCGGCTGTTAGAGTACGGGGTAATTACGAGACTAGTACAGCAATCCAATTGACTCTATCTAGTAGCATCGCATAGCAGAGATTCGAACATACGACGACTGGCTTTCTAGACTAGCCGCCCTTCAAGCGAGCTCTAAAAAGATAGGGTGGAGATTATACAGAATAACCTCAAACACTACGACACGGCGCAGCAGTTGCTCTGGCACCCGGCAACCAAGACAACGTGGGATATTACCATTATCGCAGACCTCTGCCGTGCCTCGGGGCAACGGTAACTGGGTTGGATGTCAGCAATTGCTGTCATGAGCAGATACTCCATTCACCAGGTGGTATTGGCCGACCATGAGGGGGACGTTATCGCTGTAGTCGATCGCGTCTACATCGATTGCGTCTACGCAAGCTGGTTGTCGATGGAGGCAACTTCAAAGCCTGGGCAGTCGAATGGAGTAGTAGTCATACTACTCTTAGAGGGCAAAGCTTACTGGAAGCTTTGTCCAAGCTGGACGTGAGACTGGCAAAAGAGGGCTCCGTTAATAACTTTTGCAGAACGATGCAACAATCGATCATCGATATTACCTTCTGCAGCCCTACGTTGTTGATCAACATGGACTGGCGGGTGTCCGATGTGTACAAGCATAGCGACTATCAAGCTTTACGGTACTAGATTGACCAACGGAAGCCACTGTCGCGAGGGCTTAGATCAACTGGTCGAAGGTGGAAGGTGAAAGCCTTCTATAAAGACCTATTCGTGGAAGTATTCAGCGCAGAGAGCAATCACTCGAACTTGACTGTTAGTGAGCTGGCAAACGTCCTAACGAGAACATGTGATACAACCATGCCTAGAAACTGCGACTAGAACGTGCATCCAACGAACGGTCATCGCTCGGTATACTGGTGGAACAAGACCATTATTGGCTCCTTCGCTCCAGGTGTCATACGGTGAGAAGGCTTATGCAGAGGGCCCGAACCGATACGAATAGGTATGCAAGCACGGGTTAAATTAAGCGGCCCGGTTGGCGGTCAACAAAGAGGTTAGGTGTACCAAGAAATCCTGTTTGCAGTAGCTATCAGCTATGCCGCGATGTCGACTTAAATCTCTGGGGCGGTGCCTACCATGTGATGATGTGATGAAAAATGCGAAGGGTGAATCGTCTCCGCCGGAAACCTGTACACGAAAGCTAAGAGTCATCGTGGAAGGGTCATCCCGGCAACACGATCCAATAATGTGGCCTCTGACCCCGTACGGTCGAACTAGTAACATCCTCACTCCGGTCATGAATAAGGAGCTTATAGCAATTGCTAGTGCTTAGACGAAGGAGGCTCCCGGACCTGATGGGATACCAAACGAGGCACTGTCCAAGCAACAATGTGAATTTTATTGTACTCTTATGGTGGTCACGAAGACTAATTTTGGTCTTAAATGCCATCATAAGAGTGTAATAAAACCTAAATTGTTACTTGGGTGAAGACGGTTAATCAAGCAGATCCTGATAAGTTAAGAGTGACGCTCCAGAATTGTCTAGAAGCATACAAAGTTCCCGATAAATACAAAGATGGAATATACAAAGACTAATACTGATATAAAACTAGGAAAACCACCAGCAGATGCTTATCATACAGGCTTATTTGCCCTCTCGACACGTTAGGCAATGTTTAAGGCGGGTAATCCCAAACAGGGTAACGTCCGCTATGAAAAGTGAGACTGGGTAGGCAAAGGTAGTAGGTAGATTCCGCAAAGGGATGTCCACCATTGATGCTAGCAAGTCAGGTATAGAGGGGGCTAAGAAGCCGATGAGGCATAAGAGGCAAGGGGACAGATATCGTGCTATAGTCAGGTCACGATTGATGTTAAAGACGCCTTTAACAGCGCTAGCTGGGGAGCGATCACCCTGGCGCTGCACAAGGTGTGGATTCCGGACCATCTATGTAGGTTGCTTAAAAGTTACTTTGAGAACCGGACTCTAGTGTACGACACAGCTGATGGTGCGAAGAAGTACGAAGTGTCCACTGGGTTCCACAGGGCTCGATCCACGAGCTACCCAAAAGGATTGAGATCACCGGCTTCGCCGACACGAGTTCCTCAAAGAAGTGAAAATGCTGGCTTCAGATATCATAAGCAAGATATAAGGGTGGATGGCAGGTGTCAATTTACGATTGGCACACCATAAGACGGAAGCTGTAGTGATCAGCAAAGCGACCCTAGAGACCAAAAGTACGGTAGGGGGACAAGTGATTGTCCCTAAACGTAATGTGAGGTACTTGGGTGTCGTAGCAGACAACAGGCTGAACTTCACTAGCCACGTGGATTATACTTGTGGTAAGGCGTCAACGGTCCAAGATTGTGCCGAACGGCTACGGACATTGCAGCAGTATGAGACGTATGATCGTCAATATTTCCATGTCGGTGCTAAGTACGGTGTATCGACTTGGGTCTCACCGCTGGGTAGTATGCGCAATCAAGTATGTCTGAACAAGGTGTTCAGACTGATGGCGCTGCGGGTTGCATGCGGGTATTGCACAATATCGCTATTGCGGGTATGCTCCCTATATGCATACTCCTAAGCGAGGATGTGGAGTGCCATAGGCAGAGAATGAGGCATTCGGGATAGGGTTAGGCCGAACTCTTTAAGTAGCTGGCAGAGGGAATGGAACAATACCGAGCTAGGTACATAAACCCATAGGCTGATCCAAATTTTGGCTAGGTCACGGGTGCTTCAAAAAGTATTTACACAGATGTGGGAGGGTAGGTTCACCCTTCTGCCCCGTTTCTACGGTAGCTGAGGAAACACCGGAGCACGTAACGTTTCACTACCCACATTTCGAAACCACGCAGTGTGAGATGCTTACGGTCGTTGGAGGATGTGCATAACACGCATGGAGCGCTATCAATAGGGCGGTGACGGACGTGATAGACGAGCTGCAACGGCTAGGAAGGGTCGTAACAACAGGGCTTGACATTGGGCGGCTAATGGGCGGAGTAAGCAGTTATGCAGTTTAGGGCCTAGATAACGGGTGCAATAGTTAGGGCATGACAGGTGGTGTTGCTTGAGCCCACACGTTTCATTGACGAACAACGGCGGAGTGTTTTGACACGTTCTCCCTCCCGAAGTAATACCTAACTGTGAGGGACCGAGGAAAAGTGTAGTAGAATAGTTCTTAATAGATAGGCACAAGTTTGCATTTTGCGAATTGTCTTTAGAAAATTTCTTCAAAGCTGGTTTATAAAAAAAGTAGTTTTGATCTGCTGCGTCAGTTTGTCCGTAAAGCTGCATCGTATGCTGCCCTAAAATCAACAAAATATGATGCGTAGGCACGTTGTACTCCCGGAATTTCTGGAGGTTTTATCAGAGAGTGAAAATTTGATCTGTAGTAGCACGGCCTACGAATTCTCTGGCTATTGAGCATAGACGACGTAACAAAATCTGGAAGAGCACCCCCAAGTAACCAAAAGTTCCGATAAAAGGGGATTTTTTGCTTAATCAGCCACCGAAATGATCATGAATAGAACTCTTACTTACTTAATTGGCCTAACGTCTTATGACAAGGCCTGCGCAGTATAATTTCTCCATCTGTTTCGGTCCATGGCAACTGATCTCCAGTTCCGCGGGCACCCAGTGCCCGCCAGATCTCGCTCCACCTGTTCTTGCCACCTCGCTCGCTGTGCCCCTCTTCGTCTTGTTCCTACCGGATTTGATGCGAAAACCATTTTTGCAGGATAGTTGTCCGGCATTCTAGCAACATGTCCTGCCCAACGTATCCGTCCAGCTTTAACCACTTTCTGAATACTTGGTTCGCCGTAGAGACGCGCGAGCTCGTGGTTCATTCTTCGCCTCCATACACCGTTCTCTTGCACTCCGCCAAAGATGGTTCTTAGCACCTGCCGTTCAAAAACTCCGAGTGCTCGTAGGTCCTCTTCTAGCAGTGTCCACGTTTCATGCCCGTAAAGGACCACCGGTCTAATTAGCGTTTTGTACAGTGTGCACTTTGTACGGGGGCTCAGATTGTTCGACCGCAAGTGTTTGTGGAGTCCGTAGTAGGCCCGACTTCCGCTGATAATACGTCTTTTAATCTCACGGCTGGTATTGTTGTCCTCTGTTGCCAGCGAGCCAAGGTATACGAACTCGTCGACTACCTCGAACTCATCCCCGTCGATTACCACGGTGCTGCCCAAGCGAGCCCTGTCGCGCTCGGTCCCGCCCGCCAGCATATACTTCGTTTTAGACGTATTTATCTGCAATCCAATCTTCTCTGCTTCGCGTTTCAGTCTGGTGTACTGATCTTCCACCGCCTCAAATGTTCTGCCGACAGCATCCACGTCGTCAGCAAAGCAGATAAATTGACTGGATTTATTGAAAATCGTGCCCCGCATTTCGATCGCCGCCCGCCTTATAACACCTTCAAGCGCAATGTTGAATAGCAGGCAGGATAGACTATCTCCTTGTCGAAGTCCCCTGCGAGATTCGAATGGGTCCGACAATCCACCCGAGATTCTCACACAGCACTGGATCCCATCCATCGTAGCCATGATAAGTCTAGTAAGCTTACCCGGAAAGCCGTTTTCGTCCAAAATTTTCCATAGCTCTTGTCGGTTTACGCTATCATATGCGGCTTTGAAATCGATGAACAGGTGGTGCGTGGGGACTCGGAATTCGCGGCACTTCTGGAGGATCTGCCGCAGGGTGAAGATTTGGTCTGTTGTAGACCGACCCTCCATGAAGCCGGCCTGGTAACTTCCCACAAATCTATTGGCTATTGGCGATAGTCGATGAAAGAGGACTTGGGACAGCACTTTGTAGGCGGTATTCAGGATAGTGATGGCTCGGTAGTTCTCACAATCCAGCTTATCACCTTTCTTGTAGATAGGGCAGATAACCCCGTCTTTCCACTCCTCCGGTAGTCGTTCCGTATCCCAAATCTTGACAATCAATTGATGCAGACAGCCGGCCAACTTGTCCGGGCCCATTTTAATACGTTCCGCTCCAATGCCATCCTTTCCCGCTGCTTTGTTGTTCTTCAGCCGCTGGATGGCTTCTTTAATTTCCCTTATCGATGGGGGTGGCACATCTTCGTCGCTTGCTGCACCAATGTGGTCACTTCCTCCGCTATCATGGTCTTCCGCCTGCACGCCATTCAGGTGTTCATCGTAGTGCTGCTTCCACCTTTCGATCACCGCGCGGTCATCAGTCAAGATACCTCCATCTTTATCTCTGCACATTTCGGCCCGTGGCACGAAGCCTTTGCGAGATCCGTTGAGTTTCTGATAGAACTTCCGTGTGTCGTGAAAGCGGTACAGCTGTTCAAGTTCTTCGCACTCCTTCTCCTCTTGGTGGCGCTTCTTTTCCTTGAAGAGTCGGGTTTGCTGCCTCCGCTTCTGTTTGTATCGCTCCACATTCTGACGGGTGGCTCTACGCAGCATTTGTACCCGCGCTGCGTTCTTCTCATCCAATATCTGCTGGCATTCCTCGTCAAACCATTCGTTACGTCGATTCGGTGCCACACTGCCTAGGACGTTCTCCGCTACGCTGTTAATGGCTGTTTTCACGGCATTCCAACAGTCTTCAAGAGGGGCTTCATCCAGCTCTCCCTCTTCCGGCAGCGCGGTTTCGAGAGATAACGCGTAGTTTTCGGCGACCTCTGGTTGCTTCAGTCGCGCTAGATTATACCGTGGCGGGCGGCGGTATCGTATGTTGTTCACAACAGATAGTTTTTGACGTATCCTTGCCATCACTAGGTAGTGATCCGAATCAATGTTAGCGCCCGGATAGGTTCTGACGTCGATAATGTCTGAAAAGTGCCGACCATCTATCAGAACGTGGTCGATTTGTGATTCTGTCTGGTTAGGTACTACGTATGGCCATGTTCTTGGAGGCGGCGAAGTCGACAAGTCTTAGGCCGTTTTCGTTCGTTTGCGGGTGAGCGCTGAACCGTCCAATCACCTCCTCCTGACCAACCTGAGCATTACAGTCCCCGATGATAATTTTGACATCATGTCTTGGGCAGCGGTCATATTCACGCTCCAACTGCGCGTAGAATTCGTCTTTGTCATCATCAGTACTTCCGAGGTGAGGGCTGTGCACGTTAATTATGCTTATAGTGAAGAATCGGCCCTTGATTCTTAATCTGCACATTCGGGGGTTGATCGGCCACCACCCGATCACCCGCTTCTGCATCTCGCCCATCACTATAAAAGCTATGCCCAGCTCGTGTGTATTGCCGCAGCTCTGGTAGATGGTATGACCATCTCTATACGTACGTACCATCGTTCCTTTCCAGCATATCTCCTGCAGCGCTACGATGTCGAACTTGCGGCTCTTCACTTCTTTAGACAGCACGTGGGTACTTCCGAGGAAATTTAGAGACCGACAGTTCCATGTTCCTAATTTCCAATCGTTAGTCCGTTTTCGTCGCCTGGGTCTTTGCCGATTGTTCCGATTAGAGTTATTATTATTACTTACGGAGTCCATTGCTTTGGTTTTTTTAGTGGTTCAGGCATGCAAAGCCCGCAACCAACCCCACAGTATCGCCGGAGGGCCAACGTAGCTCGAAGGAGCCCTCCCCCTGTCAGCATACGACCTTGGTTTCCACCGGGGTTGGTTACCCGATCTCCACCCGAGGTTGCTCGTATCCCGGCTGGTACCACGTGGAGGTTGGGGTAGGAGTTGCTAGGTAAGAGGCTGTGAACCACTGTGGGGTCTATTTTATGCCCAGTGCACAAGGCACCGATGGTACGCATTACCAAGCCATTTACCAGCCGAATAGAACTCTATTCAGCCTAATTTTTGAGTAATTAACCGTACTTTCAAGTTCATGTTTGATGATTAAGCTTCGAAGGGAATACAAAACAACTTCTTACAAAACTAGAAAGTTCACAAAAAGTCCACTTAAGTCGCTATATAGAACACTGTTCAGCTTAAAAAGAAACTCCAATAATCTTTAAAAAAAGATTGGGGGAATTTTCCCACTTCTTCCTGTTTTGTAGATTCGTGACATTTTCCATTTAAACTAAGGCATTTAATTTCGGTTGATAGTAAAAGATCATCTGAAGAATAATCGACTGTTTGTTTTATAAATATCAGTTTATTGTAACTTACCACACACCACCAACCAAACCTCGGGGGCTTTGAACTCGAGTACTCCCTTTCGGTGACTTAGATGCATACCACTACTCTATTGCTAGAATATGCGATTTGCATCGATTTTACTCGATGAGCTCATTTCTCATTTACCACAGCCCCGAAACGAACTTACACTCAACAACAACTTATCGGCAAAATTCATGTCACTAGCGGCATCAAAGATGGCGCAATGCGTCAGGATAGGCTTGCAACGCGGAACGCTCGGGTTCAAATCCAGCAGCGGTAAGTGTTAGTTGGAGTTTTTTATATGGTCTATCTTAATCGCATGAACCGACTTTTACAGAAGTTAGAAGGAGGCGCAGGTAGAAAATAGAAAAGTATAAAAATAGAACTCAAAGTGATATTTTATAAATTTTTGATAAAGTTTTCTTTAAAAGCTGCATAGCGCTCTATGCAGCGAACTTGAAGCAACTTTGAAGTTCGGTTAATTACAGGTATAGCTGCTTAGCAAGCTATAGATCCATAGACATAAAGCTGGTAAACCCTCCTTAAACACCATTATCCAAACTCTTAATTACCTTCAAGTTGCATGTTGAACTTTCAAGTTGCTACGGATATTAACGGTACTTTATTGAGAATGAAGTTCCGTTTACAAATGTAGTGTCTGGTTATTCAGCAAGAAAGTTCTGCGGAACTAAATTTGAACCGAATATGACCTTCAAGTTCCTTTCTTAAGTGAAATTCGAACTTTTGGTTGCTTGGGCCTTGTATTATAGATGGGTCAAACCACACCTCCATCCATTCCTCCGGTAGATTCTCGTCCTCCCAAATTCTTGAAAATATTCAATAAGGTGCCATTGCTAGTGGTTTTTTACTATTTTTGTAAAGTTTTGCCGGGAGACGGTCCTTTCTAGCGGCTCAATTGTTCTTCAGCTGACCGATTTCTTCGAGATCAGGAGCCAGCACGCTGTTATCGTTAGTAGGTACTCCTTGGTTAACTTTCGATTCGTGAACATTTGTTATATCGCTATTGAGATGCTCAGCGAAGAACTGACTCTATCTTTCGACCACCTCGCGCTCGTTTATGACCAGGTTTCTCACCTCGCCCTACACATATCTGGCATCGGTGTATCCTTTACGAGACTGGTTCACTTTCTCATATAACTTGAATAGTTTTTTTCCTCTCCATCGCTTGTTGACATTCCCCGTCAAATTAGTCATAAGACGTAAATTCACTTCAAATCGTGGAAAAACTGGAGCATCTAGAACATCACAGCAACCATTCAACAGCGCTCCCAACTCTCTCTATTTAGTTACAATTGTTTTGAAAATCTAACTAAACCGGGTTTTCTTATTTACTCAAAACGTAAAATGCAGTTTTGACATAATGAACGCTATTTTGATTGCTATGGCGGTTGTTCCGGCGGTTACAGAACAAATAAAACGATCATTGATTCATTTTAGCAGTTTTCCTTTATTTCCTAAAGATTTAAGCTGTAAACTTGGTTTAAGTTTAGAATTTAGTTTTAGATTACTTTAGGATTTGAGATTAACTTACAGTTTTCAGTGACACAATTGTAACCGCATGTTTTAGGTTTTGGATTCAATTTGTAGCTGCAACTGTTGTTTGTTTGTTAGTTTTAGCGACTTTCTAATTTAATTAATACTCACTACTTTAGCAGTAAACAACGGGTGACAACTAAAACTTTAGATTTTTTTCTCAAGCTGTCAAAAAAAGACAAAGATACATGAAGAAGATCTGATTTACCGAAATTAAAGATACATTGTCCATTGTTGAAAAAAGTTAGTGTACATTTGAAAACGGTCCGTAATCGGCTGTTCGGCGAAGCTTCCATTTGTGGTTGGAACAGGAGCGTTGTACGGCCGTCACGTCAACTTTGCGAATGCATCTCTTGATTCTACCAATCAACTGCAAATAAAATCAAATGGGTATTCAGGAACGATTGTGTTTTTTTGGCGTAGTGCGATGATGCTCTATCCGGCCAATACACGTATTGTACATCTGCATGATATTTTTGCAGAAACGGGATCAAAATTTTCTTCAAACAATCGTCTGGTGCACATCTTAATTAATAGCCAAACCAGAGAGCTTGTTGTTGAAGGCATGAGAAAGAGAACGATGTCCTTCTGCGTCCATAATTTTTGCTGGTCTTCCACTACTTTGCTTGCGAATAGTTCTTGGGCATCTTAGGATATGATAAACAGTCGAAGCCGCAACATATTCGCTTTTTAAATGTTGCACCGTATACTTTTTGCCGAGATTTCTGTGGCAGTTCGTAGAAGTGTACAACGCGCTCCCGAAATGCTTCTTGTTTCGACGCCATTTTAAGCAAAACAGGGCAAGCATAACATAACAAAAAATATTGACAAAAAGAGGAGAGAGAGAGAGCTAACACATGCATACTCTCATTTCTCTCTGAGCTCGCTTTTTGTTGAGTATAGGGGCTTCGAAAAAATTCCAAAATTTTAGTTGTCACCCGTTAGAACCAACAAATTTATAGCTTTAAGGTAATTTTAACTAGTTTTAATTTAATTTTAAGTAGAATATTGAATTGTGCAACAGACGAAACCATTAACGTAACTGCTCAATTCTGACAGATTCCCGCTCTGTCATGATGGCAGTTGTACGCTGACGCTTTGCGTCAAGCGAAGCGACGCGTGGTGCTCATCGGTCATTTTGTTGCTGTGGGGCAGGGTTTCCAACCGCAACAGCGTTTAAATTGCGGAGCACTGATAAGGACGCTGTAATTGTATAAATTTTACGCTAAGCTGCTTAGAAATTTATCCCTGATTTATTTTTTCAAATTGCTAATTCTTTTTTAATGTACGGTTATATAAGAACAAAGCCAGAAAATGAATAGTTTCAAAACACAGAAATTTGGATTTACTTCAATGGTTTTGTAAGTTGTATTCAAGTGTCAATAAATGTTGTAAAGTAAGTCTTTAGCGTTGTTTCATGTTTAGTTTAAATTAATCGCAAAATCAAAACAACAGTTTCAGATGAATAGTTTACGCAAATAGAGCAACAACACTGTATCAACACTTCATATACAATAACGGTGTAGGTAGTTAATTATCAACTTTGCAGTAATTGGGCCAAACTTGTGCTAAGTGGCAGAGCCTGGTTTCCTATTTGCGTTTGACGGTGTAATTCAAAGCTAGATTCTGGAGCACAACCTCTTGACTAACCACGCTGCCGATCGTCCAAGTTGGTCCAACTAACGGCAAATACTTGACAATAATCAATCTGAGTCTGTTTTAGCTAAACCATCGAGGCCGTCGCCACGGTAAACATACTCGCGCCAATGAATCCAATGAGAAGCGTTCTTCTCTGTTACATAACTGCAACAAGTGGTGGGAGTACGAAATAGATAGTTTCACGATTTGCAATGCTGCGAGTTATGAATATTAGGGCGACCAAGCATTGTCTGCCGCAAAATGAAAACTTCGAATTCCGAAAAATAAACACATACAACGTGATCATGGTTTGTAAAAAGACTGTAAAATATATTTATAGAGAAACGAAAAATTTACCTCAAAAAGAAAACAATAAAATAAAGTGAATAACCGTCAGATCCATTGGATTTTAACTTTGTTGACTTTTATTTATAATGTATATATGTATGTGCAATTACATATAAAAATGGAATCGTAAATGGGTTATTAACAAATATAGCTTTTATCCCGTAATTTTGACCTGTCACCCTAACATGCTTCCATCATCCAATGTTCGCCCAGAAGCTCGGACGATGTCTGTTTATGCACGTTGGCTGCCACTAGGCTCCGGCTCCTCGGATGACAGCTTCTCTAAACGACAAACTCTGCAGGGACAGTCGATAGCAGTGTACTCAGAATTTTCCCCCAGATGAGCATCACTCGCTGCATGTTGTTGAAAAGTCCCGACGCGGATGTTAGTCAAGAGATAAACACAACTTCGTGCATACATGTATGTACGATTCTGACATTCACCGGGGCTCGGAGCCTTGATAAAGATTAGTGTATGTAAATATACATACCACGGTCGGTAATATGTATATTAGTCGCTTCTTGTTCAAAGCTACTTCGGCTGAAAATTTAATCCAATCAATGGTTAATGGTGATCCATGCGGTAGGAGTCATTTGTACCGAACTAAATCAAAAAGATTAATAACATAGAATGTGGTTCAGTAGATAAAGTCGTTAATGGGGCGTAAATAAAATCAATGTGTTCATTCCCATAGCTTTCTAGTAGGATGTTGGTGCACAGTAATAAGGATCTTTCCTGGTTGGATACTTTTGTTTGACATTGAGATATGGTATATGCCAAATGTGTAAAAAATCAAGAATCAGAAAATGGTGCTCAGAGTGAGAGCCAAGGTCGTATGCAGACAAGGAAGGAGGGCACTTTTTAGCTTCGGTCCTCTGACGGGACAGGAGGTTGATGCGGCATGCCGTCACCATGAAAAACTGACTATAAACTAGCTATAACTATATACCATATACTATGAACTATAAGCGTTCAAAAAACAGACCGATTATTGTTAACAAACGCATTTCATGATTTACGCACGTAGGATGTAATCCTGTGCAGAAATCGACCATGAATGGAGAAGTCTTTGTTTTAACAAAAGTTCTCAGTTGCACGAGTCGAATCAAATTGTTTATTACAACAAGCCTCTAAAACGTAAAACATGATACATACCTCCCTGTTTGACCATTTAAGCTTTTTGGGTCTTTATAGGAAACATTGTTTCGCACTTTTTACGTTTCAGTCATGCCCGCGAGGCATCACTGTTTTAGACAAGATGGCTTTTTGCCTTTTTTCAATTTCCATTAAATGTCTAAACGCTATTTTAACAACTTTGTTCTTAATAGTCGTGTGTAATATTTCCATACTGTGAAATTACCCTCGTTCATAGCAGCTTGCAATCAAAAACGGAGACCATTATTCATGTCTGGCTTATAAATGCACGTCAAGCCCACATGGAGGCTACGCCCGTCGCGTTACATATTTCATTGACAGCTACCAATTTCAGTTGGAGTGCAGTTTTTAACAACGTATAATGTAGTAATTTTAGGCATCTACTATTTTGCATCGTACCCATCGAAATTGGCACTTATAGCGGTAATTGCCTATTTCTGTATATTTGAATTTTTTTCGAGCTAATACACGATGAATATTTTTTGTCGGTGAACTATGAATTATTGTGTCAAATTCCACTTTTTTAGTTAGAAAATATTTTTCTCTACCAACTGCCCAACTGCTTACACAGACCTGCAATGATGGATAAATATGGAACATATTTGATGTTGTACGATTTGTGACCTTATCTGAAAACCATAAACATTTCTATTACCTACTTCTTATCTAAACAATTATAAATTTTCAATGACGCCGCGCTAACGGAATTGATAATTTATTTTGCTCGATTTGCGTTTTTATCGTGATTTCCGCTGTCACCTGAGCTGCATGGTATCTAATCGAGCGTTGCAATCCACTGCATCCATATTTCACGTTTAATTTACTGTTCGGCGGCTCACTGGGTGGGGCCTCGTCGAATGAAAACTGTCCCAGGAATAAATATTTGTGGAAAGCCAGCACGCTCGTTTGCATGCGGTTGAAAGTTTCACCATCTCTTTTGTTCCCGTTTGGCTTTCAATTGAAAAAGTTCTCTCGGATGTTCCTGTCTGTTTGCTGAAGACGCCAAAGTTTTACGAATAGTAGTCAAGATTCAGGTTTTTCATTCGTGCCATTAGTTTTTTTCGTTCAATTTACATTGGCATAAAAAAGCAATTGCCTTCGGATTTCATTTTTTTAACTAGTTGCAATGTGTTTCAAATTGTAGATAAAAAACATTTCTATATTTCACTTTTTCGATTCATTGAGTTTTCCCTGCCAACTGGCACTGGCAACAAAAACTGTTCGATTTCTGCTCACAGCTTCATGCAAGTGACCAATCCTGTAACGTTGTTACGTGTAAAGTTGCACATGGAATCAGTATGCAAATAGTTACCACATTTTCACATAGAGATTTGGTAAAGCTCCAATACCCAATAATGCTTCGCCCCAAAGGAAAATGCATTGATTCTTTTCGAGATCACTTTTCCCGATGTCGAGTATAACAAAGTATTTCTGCTTCCAACAACGATTTCAATTTGTATCGAAATGTACTTCAATTTCCATGGGACTGAAATACGCAAAGGTGGAAATGCATTGTGCACATGTGAAGGCACATTGTAGAGCCAGTAACGTCAGGCTCTGATACAGCGATTTTTTGGGTGGTTTTTTCCTGGTCGATCTAGGCTAAAGGGAGGTATCGTAAAGAGCAGATTAAATTCGCTCCTGGCACGTAACTCGATGCGACACTTGCATCAGTACCTACCCACATATCAACGGTACAAGGACTGGCTTGCTATGTACTACGAAGCTACATGTGTATTGGCAAAAAGTCGGCAATAGTGTTCGCAGTGAATTCAGCTGGAATGCCTTTCGATCGGCAATAAATCTTTCAAAAACTGTTAAAATCACTGGAGTGTTCGATTTATAGCCACAATGTAAAACAATGTTAGTTTTCACTTCCCATTATAAACGCATCCGCAGATTTGAAATCCAGAAGAAAGATTATCAAGAACTGCGTTTGGGGCAATCATTCCGAAGCATTTGGCTTATAATTGTCATTTTGATTTATATGAATACATCAGTTTGTTACATTATTAGGTGCACAGATTTATATTTTCATATATTAATTCTATTTAGGGTTACGGACCCTGTTCGCCATACGTAAACACGATCCATACTTTATTGCGAGTTTTGATAAGAATTAATCCGCAAGTAATCAAATTTTTTACACCAGATAAATCTGACACATCTTGCCTGTACATGTATATCCATTTAACCTGAAAAATTATTTCGGAACTTACATTTCTCAGTGGAACAATTTTTCATGCTCCAGCGGAAGTTCGTCATACGAAAGCTGCACTTCATCATAAGCAAGGTTTCTTTCGTTTATCAAGGACAGATAGCAATTATTTGCAAAAATCTATGCATGTATTCTTTGAGCTGTGTGCAAGAGCTACCCAACTACTATAAAAAAGCCAAAATAGTTTGAATCACAGTTCAAAATTTCAAGTAGTTACTCCGAGCGATCAGCAGATCTTCTTCGTCATACTCAAAACTGGTAGAAAACCCAAGAGGACTTCTATTTTTGGAACAAATAGTGAAAAATAGTAATTTTCTAACATAATCTTTTCCTCGATAGCGAGGAGACAATCCATAAATATCAATACCAGGTTATTTTGAATGTAATTCGCATCAAAATTGGTTATAATGCTGGTTTCTTGTCTATATGTCTGGAAAGTAGACGAAGACCCGCCGTAGATGAACTCATCCAGCATCATACTTCATAAAGTGTCGTAATTTTGTGAAAGATTTATAAACAAAATTATATAAGCATTTGCCAGTTTAGCAAAATGTAGAATTTCATCTGCACAACCGAATGCTCGCAACCATGCTCTTGAAACCACTCATAAGCAATGGTGTCGCCAAATTTTTTGTATAGTACACTATAGTATAGTGACTTCTTGTATAGTACGATGTCCGGCCTTCATTACGGATCATGAATGTAGTACCTAGGGCTTGGCTTTGCCTTGTTTCAGCAACCTATCCCAAGCACCACCGATATGTTTGCCATAGACGGAATAAAACTACTTTGTTGTTAAACACGTGTCGTTTATTCTTCTCGTTGTAGCGTCTTCTCGTTGATTCTACTTTGTTGTAGCGTTAGCAAACGTTTCGGAGTGAAGCGACCCTCATTTCCTCGTAACGATGCATGCACGCATTTGTATCTGGCTGAACCCGGATGAATCAACCCCGGTCGGCTCAGAACATAAATTTAACATTCAATTCGATTACCCGCGCCGGTCGGTGATTCGATCGAGCGACGGCGCCGGTAGGGCGAAATACTTACATTAAAAAAACGTCGCGTTTGCACCACATTCTAGGTGAACGAACGCGCATGTTTCTTAACCTACGGCAACGAACAGTTTCCAAAACAAATGCGCCGTTGCATTTTTGCCGACTAAGGTAAACAATGGAGCGCGGAACTGTTCGAGGTACTAAAGCCACGTGACAATCCGGCTACACAGGAGTGTTCTTTGCCAATCTGCTCCTGTAAAATGTGTTTCGACCTTTGTAAGTTGGTATTTCAGTATCAGTATTTTTAGTTCGAGTAGCACGTTGGTACTTACTTACTTACTTATATACCCATGTTCGCAGAACAAAGACATGAAATCAGATATCTTCACTACCGAGGGTTACCAACGTTAGTTGGTACCATTGTCATTAATGATTTCGCTCGGCGATCCTCGACATCCGTGAGACCGGCATTCGTAAGAAATGCAGGATGCTATCGGTAAGCTGTAAACAATCACGAGATAAACAACTCGAACTGTCAGACACGTGAAAAGCAGTAACCTTATCTTCACCTGAGATCTCACCACTTCCATTAAGAATAGACTAAAATCATGCAGGACCACGGGAGTAAACAGGTGACCGTATTCGACCGGGCAGGATGCAGCGCGATCGTTGGAGAATTGGTAGGCCGGATTTTGCACATGACACTATAGAAGACGGAAAACCGTGTTCGTGCATTATCTGCCACAGCTTGTCTCGATCGACTGTATCGTATGCGGCTTTGAAATCAATAAAGATATGATACGTGGGCACGTTGTACTTCCGCCATTTCTGCAAGATCTGTCGGATGGTAAAATTTCGGTCCGTACTTGCGCGAACCCCCATGAAACCCGCCTGATAATTCCCTTCGAAATTTGTGTTCGAAATTTGTGCTATCCGTGACAACCGGCGTAGCAGGATCTGGGAGAGTAGCCAAGTAACAATTTGGGTTTTATTACACTCTTATGATGGCATTCAAGACCAAAATTGGTCATGAAAACCGTCATAAGAGTACAATAAAACTCACATTGTTACTTGGCTACCTTGTAGGCGGCGTTTACCAGCGTAATACCGCGATAGTTGCAGTAGTCTATCAGCATCTTTGGCTCGAGCAGCACGTTCCTCACAATACAATGCAGTAGTCTAGCCGATCACCCTTTTTGTAGATGGGACAAACCACTCCTTCCATCCATTCCTCCGGAAGCTTTTCCTCCTCCCAAATTCTCGAAATAGCCCAGTGTAGAGCCTTTGCTAGCGTTTCTCCGCCATGTTTATAAAGCTCTGCTGGTAGGCGGTCCTTCCCAGCGGCTTTATTGGTCTTCAGCAGCCCGTCTTCTCGTTTGACTTCTTGGAGATCAGGTGTTAGGACATTACTATCTTCCATAGGCGCTCCTAGGTTAATTTCCGTTCCGCCTCCTTCTGCGACTTCGCCATTGAGGTGTTCATCGAAGAACTGCTTCCATCTGTCGACCACCTCGCGCTCGTTTGTGATTAGATTCCCTCCTTCGTCCTTACACATGTCAGGTTTCGGTGTGTAGCCCTTCCGAGTTTGGTTCACCTTCTCATAAAACTTGCGCGAGTCATTGGCTCGGAATAGTTGTTCTAATTCTTCACGATCTCTGTCCTGCTTTTGGCGCTTCTTCCTCCTCAGGATCGTGGTCAACTGGTTCCTAGTTCCTGGTTCCTAGTGACCTTAAAAATGACCCACAATCCTAAGCTCAACATCACTTGTTTTATATTCAATCCTAAGACTTTGGTCAAAATTTCAGCCAAATCGGTCAACATTTGCAAATTTGAGACCACATTTAAGAGTTGTAGAATTTGTTACTTCTCATATATCACCCGCCTAATCTTAAAACTGAGCATCTTGCACACGAGTGATGTGTTTTGTACGCATCTCTGGGACATTCTCGAGTCCCTTCAAGACGCGGCGAGGGTTGAGACAAGGTGACGGTTTATCCTGCATGCTGTTCAACATCGCTCTTGAGGGAGTGATCCGACGAGCGGGCATCGAAACGAGAGGCACGATTTTTACCAAGGGTAGCCGACTTCTAGGCTTTGCATATGACTTCAATATCATAGCCAAGAACTTTGCGACGGCGGAGGCAGTCTACGCCAGACTGAAAGCGGAGTCTAGGAGAATTGGGCTAAAAATAAATGCTTAGGAATGTGGGTCATTTTTAAGATCACTTTAAGGACCCCTAAAGTGAGAAAATTTTTAATTTTTTAGTTAAATTTCATATTTAATTGAAAAAATCTCGTCTAACTTTTGTAGAACCATAGTGAATGTATATATATCCTGAAAGCTTATCCTCTAAGCTTTCCAAAAATGTATAAAAAACTTAAAATTGCTTGGAAAATTATTGAGTTATTCATGATAGTATGTGTACACCTAGCCAAAAAACGTTTTTTTGCAATAACTTGAAATTTTTGGGGTGGTAGGATGATGTCATATGTGTTTTTATGATGTACTAGGTATGACTAACAACGTACACTAGGTCATTGGAGAAGTATTTTTTCCGTGTAACACCGTGTTAAAGAAACGGCCCTTCCTCAATCCCATCCTCAATACACACATTCTCTCGTTGATCGCCTTCCAATCTATCACGCGATCCTTCATTCCGTCCAACACTACAAAGCCCGTTCCTAGTTCGCTGGTAGCGCCACCGCTCTGGTAAAACTGGGCCTTTCCGCCACGGGTCTTCCATATCTTCTCTCCTTTGCCACAGATTTCCTGCAGAGCTACGATGCCGAGTTTGCGGGGTTCAAGCACCCGCACGCAACCTGCGAAATCTAGCGATCTGCAGTTCCAAGTACCGAGTCTCCCCCGAGTGCCGAATATTCCGCTCCGAATTTGCTTGAATTTTGTTAGTGATTTAATTTAGGTGTGTAGCCGTACTGGACCAACACTACCGAGTCTCGCGATGACGCTGCCATCTTACAGTGCCGAGACTCACTATACCTCCTTCCCGGTTAGTATACGACCTTAGTTTCCACCGGGGTTGGTAACCCGATCTCCGCTAAGGTTGCTTGTATTCCGCCTGGTACCACGAGGAGGTCGGGATCGAAGTTGCTGGATAAGAGGCCAACGACCACTATGGGGTGTATATTCCGCATTATCCAGCCATTTACCAGGCAGAACACGGTTTTCCGAACAAACTGATGCAACTGATCAGAGCTACATTGGATCGAGTGATGTGTTTCGTACGTATCTTTGGGATACTCTCGAGTTCCTTCGAGACACAGCGAGGATTGAAACAAGGTGACGGTTTATCCTGCATGCTGCTGTTCAACATCGCTCTTGAGGGAGTGATCCGACGAGCGCGCAACGAAACGAGAGACACGATTTTTACCAAGGGTAGCCAACTTTTAGGCTTTGCAGATGACTTCAATTTCATAGCCAGGAACTTTGCGACGGCGGAGGCAGTATACACCAGACTGAAAGCGGAGTCTAGGAAAATTGGGCTAAAAATAAATGCGTCGAAAACGAAATACATGAAAGGACGAGGCTCAAAGGAAACAAACGCGCCTCTCCCACGGACGGTAACCGTTGACGGTGACGAACTAGAAGTGGTAAAGGAGCTCGTGTATTTGAGAGCGCTGGGTGACCGCGGACAAAAACACTAGTATGGAGAGCCAGCGGCGTATCCAAGCGGGAAATCTCGCCTACTTTGCCCTTCGTAAAACGCTACGATCAGGAACCGTACGCCACCGCACGAAGCTAACAATGTACAAAACCCTTATTAAACCGGTAGTTCCCTATGGACTTGAAGCCGTGACGCTGCTCACGGAGGACATACGCGCTCTTGCCGTGTTCGAGTGGAAAGTACTGCGGACGATATTTGGCGGAGTACCAACTGAAAGCGGAGAGTGGCGAAGGCGTATGAATCACGAGCTACAGGCACTGCTTGGGGAGACTCCCATCGTACATCTAGCGAAAGTTAGCAGGCTACGGTGGGCCGGACACGTCGTAAGGATGCCGGACGAGAGTGCGACGAAAATAGTCCTCTCCAACAACCCCACCGGCACCAGGAACAGGGGGGCCCAACGTGCATGATGGCTCGACCAGGTCGAAAGCGATTTGCGACTTCTGAGACGACTAGGAAATTGGCGACGAGTGGCCCAAGACCGAGTTGAATGGAGACGTGTGCTTGAATCAGCACAAGCTACCTCGGCTCTATGCTGAAGAAGAAGAAAAAGACTATAGAAGACGGTCTTCACGAGGCGACGTAAGCAAGATTTCGCGTATTGAGTTTCAAAATTGTGTTTTCCTCATCGAACAGCTTTGAATTAGAGAACCACACAGTTGCTGTTTCGGTTTGGAGATGTTGAATAGAAAACAATGGTTCATAAACCCCTTCCTCACGTCGAAAACCGTTTGAAATCCAGTACTGGTTCAAATGAGAGAAGGAACAATACTGCAGGTATCAGCTCTTCAGTTATAGTAATTCAGTAATCTCCCCTATCTGATGGACTATGAAAGGCTTGTAGCGTCGCGGGTCCGACCGGATCCATGATCACTCATTTGTAGAGTTCGTTCAAAGAAATCGTTTATAGCTGAAGTACCACCACATGTTATAGCCGTCACATTGGACCAAGTTAGCTGTTTCTTTCGACCTGGTACATCTAGTGCATGCATCTTTTGTTTTGAACCCGAATGATGAAATTGAAAGAATGTCACATTTCAGAGATGCTTTTTAACAATAGGAGTTCCGATTTATAAACAAATTTTCAGGTTAACCTTAGTTCCTGTAAGTAGTGTAATAATCATTAGATTTTATTATAACTCAACCAAAAATGTACGACACTCGCACTATTGTTTACTAGTGCTCCGTACGTGTTCACTCGCTATGGTTGCTATATCAATGCCGACAGTTTAGATCGATACTGTGGCAGCGCTTATCAATTAAGCGGTTGAATCGATTAAGCTAAGGTAACCATCTCATCGCTATCGGTTTGAAAAGCTACAATCATGATCCATACCCAATGAACCAAAGAAAATCATGCATCATGCATCAATACAATTACCGCTACCAAACCCTTATTTTGTCGTGCTGTTAACTAAGGTAGTGTAAAACAGCGAGAACTCTGGGTAGCGAACCTCTTGGGATTAGCGCATGTTGACAGGGGAAGCGGATTTTTTGCTTCTATGGTTTATGACCGTCGGTAAGACAGAAGTGAGGGATTAAATCAGTGATGTCGGATCATCGCCTGATATGGCATTCACCTGTCGCCTGGACTGGTTTTCGCCAACAACCCGGCTATCATGAGCTGAGCTGAACAGGTTTAAATGGCTTCGATCCGGTTTGACAAAAAAAGCAAAGCCATGGATATAAACATCGTTAAGAATTTGACCGTTTTTTATTGACAGACTTCACAGCCGTTTATTAAAGTATAGGACAATTACGGGGCTGGTTGGTAAACGACTAGATAATGCGTAAAACAAACCCCATAGTAGGGGGGCTCCGTAGCCGCAAGGTTACCGAGTCTGCTTTGACAAGCGAGTGGTCGTGGGTTCGAATCTTAGTAGAATCAAGCCATTCGATGTCAAGTGACTTTAGCATGGGTTTATTCTCAGGCCCCTCCATTTACCCTTCCTTCGTGCCGAATTCTATATTTACCCTCTGAAGCCTCTTGACAGTGCAAATGTCCCTCCTATAGTTAAGTGTACTGGTCAGAGGTACGAATGAGTCCTCGCCAGGGACGGCTATAATATGGGATAGTGCTGGCAGCGAGTAATAAGTGGGTAAAGTAGATCAAGCTTGGAAGGAAGGGTAAAACCCCAATACACGCAAGCACGCATACAATTTAAAATAAGCATATCGCTCACTCAATAGCGATTATAGCAAAAAGAAATGCAGTGCAGGTCATACAGCAAACACCCGGGCGATATTACAATAGATCAACTATACTGGTCGCAGTAATGAGTCCACACATGGAAAAAAAACCCCATAGTGGTTTTCAGCCTCTTAACCATCCCTGCCTCCTCGTGGTACCAGCCGGAATACGAACAACCTTAGCGGAGATCGGGTAACCAACCCCGGTGGAAACTAACTCCGACGACACAAGGGGTTGGTGCAGGTCTTACAAGCCATCTCTAAAACCTACCAGTACCGAAAGCAAATAATGTAAATAAGGACCGGAACAATCGGTATAGACCTAGGAAACGAAAAAAAGACTAACGGTTGGAAGCATGGAACATAGAATTGCAAGTGTCTCAGTTTTCTGGGAAGTACTCACATCCCTTCCTCAACGCTCAGGAGCTGACAGGACTGATTAAGGCCACGATGAATGGTGTACAGTGCTGTGTGAGGATATTGGGCGCGTTATCATGTCCGTTTGATACCCGCAGGAGACTTCAACAAGGCGATGGTATTTCCTGTCTTCTGTTCAACATCGCTCCAATAAGGTGCGGTCGCAAACTTGCGAGTTTTAACATACGGGGCACCGTAGATATTGTTGGAAAGAAGTTCCAGGCGGTTGCTGAGAAGTATGTCAAAGTGAAACGTGAAGTAACGGTTGAATTAGTGTTGAATACGTCTAGAACCAAGTACCTGTTAGCAGGAGGAACCGATCGCGATCGAGATCGCATAGGCAATACTGTGGTAATCGACGGGGATGAGTTCAAGGTGATGAACGAGTTTGTATATCTCAGACCATTGACGCCATCGGATAACAACTGCAACAGATAAGTACACAGACGTATTCTTGCCTGAAGTCATGCTTACTACGGACTCCACAAGACCCTAAGGTCTGGTGAGCTTCACCCCCGCATCAAATGTATCATATAAAAAACGCTAATAGGCCATATGAATAAAACAGTTTGCTTGGTTTTTCCCGTGTAAATCTTATGGGAGAGTTTCTCTACATTTTTTATTCATACGGCCTAATGAGACCGGTAGTTCTCTACGGACACGAAACGTGGACAATGCTTGTCGGGGACTGGAAAGCACTGACCGTTTTTGAACATCGGATGCTTATTACTATCTTTGGCGGTATATGTGAGCACGGTGTATGGTGGTGTATGGTGCTGCTCTTCGGCAACCCCGGTATGCAGAAAGTTGCTAAAGCTGGAAGGGTACAATGGGCGGGACATGTAGTGAGAATACCGGCTAACAACCCCGCAGAAACGGTTTTCACCTCATGACCTGAAAAGTGTGGGACTGTCGAGAAATTAGAGACGGACAGCCATGGACCGAGTTTGTTGGCGGAACATTCATATGATGGTCAAATCCTGAGGGACAGCGTACCAGGATAAATAAGTAAGTGACAATGACGGGGCTAGTGCAAGGATCTGACTCTATAGTATCACCGCCCAGCTGAGATTCGACCATACGACGACCGGCCTGTTAGGCTAGCATCGTCTCCCGGTGTTAACTGAGCGGACGGAGCCTGCGATATATCATATCGTGCCTGGTGGCCTGACTATTGGATCTAGCGAGGTACTCCATCATCGACCAGCTTCAACGGCCGATAGCAAGAGAACTTGGAGAAGGCAGGGGAAAGTGCATCGCACGCGCTCGTCTAGAATCCGTAAGGACTTCAAAGAGGAGGCAGACTCAAAGGCTCACAAGGACGCAGCTTAGCCAACGACCTCCGGGCTGTTGACGAGAACCTGTCCTGGTGAAAAGTGAAAGAGAAACGAAAAAAGAGCTTAGAACTGACTGATTGAAATATAAAAATTAAAAAGAATGGTTTCTCTTGGATTTTGGCATATTGCAAAACGTTAAAGTAATAATCATCATGCTAGAAAAATTGCTTTTTATCCAATGAAATCTTCTGATGACTGAATTTCATACATTGGGAGAAATCTTATTGATGTTTAAAATCATTCATATCAATATTTCATTTCCGTATCCGTTTTCACAAAGTGCAACCCAATATAGTGAATATATTCATAGTCCTGCTTCGAAACGCCGAAATATCAGACGGTATTTATGTCTGCTACCCACACTTATAACAGAACAATAAATGGTGTCGATACTTCAGCTCCGTACGCGTAAAAGTACTAATCGTTGTATGACTAAGGCAGCAATAATGCCGCTATCATAAACTTTGTAGCTGAGCCGTGAAATTGAAATACTTTAAAGCACAACGACAGCGAAGGACTAATGGTATGAGTTGCAATTTATTTCATTACACCCCCGCAATCACGCCTAGTACTTTTTATCGCCGGAAACGAAATCTAATCCCTGCAAACTAAAAAATTATTGCAAATGGAACGATTTCATTTCAATTCTCTAGCAATGTAAATTGTTTATTATATGAGTTAGAAACAGATCAATTCTCAAATAAATTTCCGCGCCAACACCGCAGTTTACTGAGGCTTCGCCACCATTGCAATCGATACAGCTCTACCTGAAATTTCAAACGATTGCCTTCCATCAAGCGACCTCCGATGGCCTCACCTCGTATATATCGACATGTACCTACCCTCGATCTGTTAGCAGCCTTGTACCAGCATCAGCATCAGTGGGTGGTTTACAATTTGTTCACCCAATCACTGAGGTGTAATATTAGA
Organism: Sabethes cyaneus; assembly: GCF_943734655.1. Lineage (NCBI taxonomy): Eukaryota > Metazoa > Arthropoda > Insecta > Diptera > Culicidae > Sabethes > Sabethes cyaneus. The sequence goes on from NC_071355.1 coordinate 92,702,722, forward strand.
TACGTTGCTGCAACGGTGCGCTTACTCCCATCGGTTTCAATCCCACGGCACAGCTTTTATGATTTTATTATGGAAAACGAGCCTGAGCGCTGTTTTTGCTCGGTAAATATAGGTGATATATCTAAATATGCACGCTTATTCACCGAGACGACCGACACCGCAGAACCGACGGGCGCACATTGCTTTTCATTCAATCTGAGAGTAACCGTCGTTAGTACATTCGAAATATTATTCTCGAAATTTCATTTCGGGCATACAGAACCATGCTAATTTTGGCTGTATTTTGCTCACAGAAAAAAAACGGCAAACTCCCTGAATATCGCCGGTGGTTCCAAGGACGACTGACACGTGTCAATAAATTTTACCAACAGTTACATGTAACGGTTTTCAATGCACGTGATGCGAACCAATGAATTGGTGTGGCCGGTACAAGAATAAAGGTCAGAGTAGCGGGGAAATGGATACGTGCAGAATTGAAAGGTTCAATGCATAAAAGGACCACTTTTTACAACCACCGCCGGTTGTAGCACCTTTTGATGCAACTTTATTACATATATTGGGTTATTTTTTATTTCTTTCAGTTTCATTCTCCCACTTATTTGAAATTAACTAGGAGTCAAATTTTAATGGAATCAGTGGGAAAACTTATTTTATTTTTTTTATTTAGGAATATCCATATCATTTTTGAAATAAAATGTTAGATACATTTAAATGTTTCCCCTGTTTTAACCCATGAAGGGTTAAATCTTTTCAACGGCCCACCAACATTGCAATGAGGCTATAATAAAAGTTCCAATACGCGAAGCTATCGATTTATTGCACTGGTTCATGTACGGTACGAGCCGTTTACGAGAAACGATGATGACCGCAGGGTCCTCTGTAAAGCACGAACGATAGGAGCAACGGGAAATCAACATCACTATTCATTCAACTTTGCAACAAACAAAGCTTGTTGTATTTCATAGCGGCGTTCTAAAGTATTCGGGTTATACCAGCAACAACAGTCGGAATATAAAGGAAGATTAGTGGGGTTAAAGCAGATCTCGTGCAGCCAATAGTAAAAAAAAACTTTTCTCGCGAGCACGTCTTACTCGTAGGATTCATGGTAGCAGCGGATGTGAAATACCAACCAAGGGCACAGTATGATGCTGTTAAGCATTGGGATCTTTGTAATCCCGCTCGATTCTTGCTACGAACCCGAGTCGCTGGCGAGTCGCTTGCCGCGTGGAGGAAATGAAACGTGAATTTGAAGTGAAAGATTACACGAAAGATAATACATCACCAATCCTTTTCAGTACCACGTCGTCAAATCTGCCAGCGTGAAAAGGCACTTATACTGCGATTGAAGCCCGTTGCTTTGCATTTGACCGTACTAGCTTCTCGTACAGTTAAGTTTGTATAATATTTCATACGGAATTGGCTCATTTTGAACAAAAGCTCAGACTTAGTTGCTTAAGCCACAGTTGCCGTTTGGCATCCCACTGAATACGAATATGAAGTCTTTACTATTTCAAGTGGAATCAGTTTTGAGTTGTACAGTGGGATTTCGAATTTGGCAACAAAAGTATCCGTTTTTGGCAACACAAAATATTTTCCTTACAAAAATATGCCTAAATATCAGTCAGTTTCCGCATACATACTTTTTTTAAATTTTGAGTGTATTTCGTGTAAAGCTTTAATTATCCGTCGTAATCGTTATTAAAAAGCGTTACAGCTGGCATGCACGATATCCTGAGGTATTTCGTCCCAAATCTTCTCCAAACATTGCCAAACCTTGGTACTCCCTAGTTTGCATAGCATGTTAACCCATCCATAGAACTCGAGAGGATTCAAATCAGGCAAAGAGGCAGGTCATTCTTTCGAAAAAATAAAATCCGGAAACTTGTTCTCACTTCAAGCTTGTGTAATTTGCTTATGGTGAGACGGTGCAGAATCTTGTTGGAAGCAGTATGGTGCATTCTTGTGGTATTTTTTGACGAAGAGAAACATATGGCTCTTCAAAACGTTATTGATGTAATATATTTTTTTATTTAAGGAGGCCCACCAACCTACCCTCACACCAAAAAGCTCGCATTTAGAGCCCCCTGGTAGTGGACTCCTTATGACTTTAAATGACGCAAAAATGATGCCCTCAGTGTGTTAATGAAAAAAAGTTTGTTGTTTTGAACAATATTTTTATTGCCGTAGGACTACATCCTGCCGCAGGTTGCCAAAAACTTACTTGCACCGGACGGATAACTCTTGGCGAACTTGCAATCGTTGATTAATTATATTTACTCAATTTCTAACACATTTACATTCGTTTTTTTTTTCATATCAAAAGAGGGACTCGATTTTGGCAACATAGGCGATACGCATTTATTGCCAAATTCGAAATCCCACTGTATTACCATTCTCAAATACTTTGACGTAGAACGTGGGAATGATTGTAAAATCAAAATCTAAAAATGTGTTCGCCGTAAGTAGTAGCCAGGTTTTGAATGCCAATAGATCGGTCAAAAAATACAAAAAGGATGTAGACAAAATTTATGTTTTTGTGTTGACTTATTAATGAAGTTAGACATTCGAATAACTTTTTACAACGATAGTCTTTCCAAGAGACCTAAGATATGGTAAAGACTGGCTAAAAGTAAATTTGGACGCATAGAATAATCTATAATTCGGAACTGGAGTGTCGCAGAAAAACCCATAAATGACTGGATTGCAGTATTTTTATTCAGCTATAAGTTTCACGGTGTTCATTAATTGCATTTTCCTGGTTCTGATAAAAAATTGAACTTTTTTTCTTAATAGAACTCATTATGCCATGCACAGTTGAAGATACGACTGAATCAGCATGCTCCTTTCACTTTGAACTAGGGCTGTCGGTATTGGGCGCTTTTGGTGAAAACCGGTATTTCGGTATTGGCGTAGAAAATACCGGTAATACCGAAAAAAACCGGTATTGGCAGATTATTCGAAATCAATAGAAATGTCGATGTTTTTCAGTAAATCTTTTGTTTTTGAAACTTTAGCCTCAGTATTGTTGCTTAGCAAAGTAGAATTTAAGCAGATATAATACTCTATGCGATTTAGTTCCCTTACTAGAACGAATTTTATTGCCAACACTTCCAACAATTGAAAAAACTTCCGCTATCATCGATGTCTGGCGAACGGCTCTAAGCACATCAGGAATTTTTCTTCCATTTCTTCAAATTTATAGTAGGGAAACCCGCCTTTAATTATGTACTAAATATCTTGTATTGTAGCTTCCAGCATAATTAATACCCCGGTCTCCTACAGCCTCTCAACAATTTTTTCTCTATCCCCAAACCGGAACTCCTGCATAACGTCATCCTCTTCATCATCGTTCACAAATACCTTCTCTTCTTTGTTATCAATCCCACTATTCGAAGATAGTGAGATGCAGATTTCATCTCCTTGTAATCATTGTATCACTCAAAAGACTTGAAAAATATTCCAAATTCTTTACTGGCAGATCCTTTGATGGCAAGAATGCTCAAAAAGTGCAAACACCCCCGTATTCTGATCAGAATCCGGCATCGTCGAAATAAATAAATAAAGCTAACTTTCTCTTACCTTCGCTTCATACTGAAGCGACTTGTCTCATTTGTTGAACAGAACGTTTCAAGCAAGTTTCAGCTGAAGCTACTGACTATGTCAAATGACGACGATTGACAGTCAGGCACCATTTGTCGATGTTGTGTAGATTAATCATAATATGCGTTAAATTGTAGGAAATGTTACTCAAAATCAATTCAATTGCATTCAAAGTCTAGGCTGACCTTTTTCTGACTATTTGATAGAGAAATACAAATGAAACTTTAAAATCGGTCGTCATGATGAAGTGAAAATCGTTTCAATGACGCTGATTGAAGCCAGTTTTGAAACGAAGCGACGCTGCTTCTGTTGAAACTGAATAACAATTTACTATTGTAAGAGACGTATCTGGGCCCTGATCTTGTTTCCTAAATTCGTTATTTGAGAGCTTCGAATAATTTGGTGGCTTTTGAATATCAAGTTGTTCAAAAATAAACTGAAACGCAACGTCTGGCTCATACAATAAGACATTTTTACAGCAAAGTTAATCTACTGTACCTTAAACGGGTTCAAGAGCTATAATTATTTGACCCACAATTTTACTCTCTTCATTGCTAGTAGCTAGTAGTGCGAAGAATCTCGTCGGCATTAACACCAAGTTGTTTTTTAAGAGTATATTTTCTTTTAACAAATTTAGTTCTTATTCGAATAAGGAATTGGAAAAAACAAGCAGATTAAAAAATACCGGAAATACCGATTTTTTGCTTTTCCAAAACCGGTATTTCGGTATCCAAAAATTGGCCGGTATTACCGGTTTCAGTACTACCGGTACTACCGGTTAGACAGCCCTACTTTGAACGCATTTCTTTAGCACTATTGACTGTCCCTGCTTCGCCAAAGTCGCTGTTTGACAATTGCCCGAAATTTTTCAATGGGTTGAAACTCCAGACAATTTAAAGGGTTCACCTACTTCATCATGAAATAAACGTCGTTAGCTGCATACCACTCTAGCACCACTTTAGAGTAGTGACCCCCTTATGTTTACGAATGAATGGCAAAATCAGTGTCTTCAACCAAATCAACCGGTTGACCAAAATAGGATAGCGATTAAGGATGATGAACACGTTGTGGATCCACCAACTTCAGAGAGAGAGAGAGCGAGAGAGAGAATGAGAGAGAAAGTGTGAGAGAGAGATTGAGAGTGTGTGTGAGAGAGAGAGCGAAGAGAGAGAGAGAGAGAGAGAGAGAGAGAGAGAGAGAGAGAGAGAGAGAGAGAGAGAGAGAGAGAGAGAGAGAGAGCTGAAAACCGACAAGGCAGCTGAAAAGCCGGGAGTGAACGGTTGTATTTCGCCATCCATCAGGTTATACTATAAGTGTGGACTGAAGAGGAACTACCTACGGGCTGGTTGCAAAGTTTCATTTGCCCTATTTCAAAAATGGCAATCGACTCGAATACACCAATTACCCAGGCATTGCCCTTCTCAATTCTGCATAAAAAATTCTCTCCTGCATCTTGTTTCTTCGATGGTAAATGGTTGAATAATGCGCTCCAGAACCACCATGAGTTTTCACAGCCTCTTATTCGGCAACTCCTATCTCTACCTCCTCGTGGTACCATCTACGATGAACTAGGGTCGTATGCGGACAGAGAAGGGGGCACTCATGCGAAGGCTGAAGTGTAAACTCTCCGCCTACAGGACGGTTCTCTTGACTCGCAGAACCAAAGCAGAGGGTCCAAAACCCCAAAGGAGATGGTTGTAATAGCTGTTGTCCATGGCTATTATGTAAAAACTTGAATGGATAAACCCCTAATCCAAGGTGTGACGCGACCCGTGCCGAGGGATGAATGGTGGAGGAGGTTCTAAAAATTCTCTCGCCGCAACGAAGTCTGTGGAGTACCAGGGCGCCCTCCACAGCAGTTTGCCCTTGCTGCAGCAAGCCGGTCACTGATGCAGTGGACGATTTCTTACCGTGCAAGCTCTCTCTGCCGAAAAACAAAGAAACGAATGAGGTGGAGAGGAGAGTAGGGGAGGAACAGGACTTGAACGGTGCGCTAGCTGAGGTTCAGTCCTGATCCTCGTCTATCCTCAATACGCCGAATCGTTGTGAGTCAACAAACGAAGATGTGGCTCCAACTCTCTACTCACGGGTCGAGATCAGGGATGCCACATATAATTCTGTGTTTTTTGTTGGAAAAATCTGACAATCTTTACAACGAGGAAAAATATCTGTACAAAAATCTGTCCAATGCAAAACAATGAGAGTGAAAGAGATAGAGAGTCATTTTACTGACTATATCCGTCTCTTTCACTCTCATTTAAAAGCTCAAAAATCTGTTTAATCTGTGTAATTTGGCGAAAATCTGTATTCTATGCATTCAGATTTTGTTCAGGCGAATTCTTTCAAATATCTGTTAAACACAGAATAATCTGGGCATGTGGCAACCCTGGTCGAGATTCACTCTGCCTGATCTCTGACTGTGTGCTGGAGGGTGGGCTGTCACAAAAGGAGAGCCGAACAGTTATGGCCAGTAGGATGGCTGTACAATCGCTCAAACAATCTAAAAATATATAACGTCGAGTATCCACCCCTGGGTTACTCAAAAGTTGCTGAGTCTCAATAAGAGAGATCTCAGCAAGCTTACCGGTCTTGCGAAAGGACATTGTTCGAGTAAATATCATCTTCGGAATCTCAGTTTTGTACAAGATGATATTTAATCTCGGAACACTTGTTCTGCAATCGCGGAGCACAAATAGTATGCAGACTGCAGTATCTCAAAAAGGGGAGATCTGGTTGGCGCCGCCGATCAGGGTACTACCCAGGTAACCAATAAGCACTAGTATAAGCAGCAAATCAATCGTTTATTAGCATCCCTGGCGTTTTATACTGCACTTTGCTATTTATCAGCCTTTTGAGTGCATGACTGCTGTAAACTGGCATCCACAATTCTATTTAAATTCTTCTTGTCGGTAACTAGCTGCAAATAAGCATTGCACTATAAGAGGGCAAGCAGTAAAGTAGCCGCATATTTCGCCAAAATAGTTTTTAAGTAGCATTTAAGGCGTCTTAAATGCTTAGTAACTTGCATTTAAATTGCATTGGAAATGCTTGTTGGTTACCTGGGTAGGTTCATAAACCTAGTCATCCCTGATTGGCACATGTCTCGCTCCAGCTACCAGCCTGTCACTACCTCAATAAGTGATAGGTAAGCTTGAAGCGTATAGTAAAATAATAAAACGGGGCATTTTTTTTTCCATGTGTGGACTCATTACTGCGACCAGTATAGTTGATCTATTGTAATATCGCCCGGGTGTATGCTGTATGATCTGCACTGCATTTCTTTTTGCTATAATCGCTATTGAGTGAGCGATATGCTTATTAAATTTTATGCGTGCTTGCGTGTATTGGGGTTTACCCTTCCTTCAAAGCTTAATCTACTTTACCCACTTATTCTTCGCTGCCAGCACTATCCCATATTATAGCCGTCCCTGGCGAGGACTCATTCGTACCTCTGACCAGTACACTTAACTATAGGAGGGACATTTGCACTGTCAAGAGGCTTCAGAGGGTAAATATAGAATTCAGCACGAAGGAAGGGTAAATGGAGGGGCCTGAGAATAAACCCATGCTAAAGTCACTTGACATCGAATGGCTTGATTCTACTAAGATTCAAACCCACGACCACTCGCTTGTCAAAGCAGACTCGGTAACCTTGCGACTACGGAGCCCCCCTTAAAACGGGGCATACCACAATAGTTCAAAATAATGGACGCAGTGGTAACAGTACCCAACAAAGAAGAAGATTTTGTTCCTTAGACTGAGACCGTTGCAGGAAACTTTTGTTGGCGAATACAAGTGCGATTCTCTAGAGGGACACCAAATGTTTACCTTGCAACAAAACCTCGATAAATTCCGGGAATTTAACTTGCAGACTCACCATTTGTTTGTTGACTTCAAGGCGGCATACGATTCGGTTAAACGAAATGAGCTGTGCCAGGTTATGCTTGAACATGGTTTTCCAACAAATCTGATTAGGCTGATACGTGCTACCCTTGATGATTCAAAATCAAGCGTCAGGACAGAGGGCGAGACGTCGGACTCGTCTGTGACGTTAGATGGTTTGAAGGAATGTGACCGACTATCAAATTTTCTGTTCAACTTTGCATTGGAAGGTGCTATTCGAAGGGCCTACGTGTGCAGAGAAGCGGTCCGTTCATCACGAAATCTCATATGCTCCTAGCATTTGCGAACGTCATCGATATCATCGGTGTTAATCGCAGAGCTGTGGAAGAAGCGTACACGCACCTCAAGGAGGGAGCTGCGAGGATAGGGCTTATCATAAATTCTATCAAAACAATATATGGTGGCTGGTAACCCTTCGGGTGTTGGAACTGCGGTGGTAATAGATCAAGATACTTTTGAAGTGGTTGACGGATCTGTTTACTTTGGTATGTTAGTGACATGTGACAACGATGTGAGTCGTGAAGTCAAAAGGTGGATAGCAGCTGCCAACAGGGCCTTCTACGAATTACGTAGCCAGCTGAGATCCCGTAGCCTCGCGCTCTATAAGACGCTAATTCTCCCGGTGGTACTCTGATCCGTTGGATAAGCGCTGTTAACGTGGATGCTAGAGCAACGGGTGTTAGGGGTGATAGAAGAGAGGCAGCCTAACACTGAGAAACGTAGAGACGTCTCCTGAATGCGGTATGGATTCGACAAGCGGATTGTCACTAAAAAAGTAAAGTAAGTAAGGCTTCGTACACGAATCACGTAACGCTTAGAGGAGAGGGACGGGGGTCGAGTTTGCGTTACTTGTTGTTACGTAGGGGGGAGGGGGAGTCATGAGAATAGTTACGTAACAAATTTAATCCAAAAAGGCAATTGGGCAATTGCCAAACGAGGAAAGGACCTGTTGGTGGTGGAAAATAGTGAACTGGCTTATACTGATGAAAATTCTGATACAAAATTATGGTTTTTAGCTGATGAAGATAATCCTACTATATTTCCAAAAATAACAAGACCATTTCAGTTTAACATGGACCGATGCCTGATTATAGTTTTTAATATGTAACTCTTGTTGGAGTTGTTGAATTGTTTAAAAATTGAAAAAAAAAACATGTATTATGCGATTTTTATTTAATGTTGTTGGGAGGTTGGTCAACGCTACGTAATTTAATATGAGGGTTATGCCAAGCGTTACTTAATGTTACATAAGGTAGGGAGGAGGTCAAAACACCGGAATTTTTGCGTTACGTTATTTGTGTACCACGTCTAAGTCATGCAACGTTTAGACTAATTCTTTTCTGTTTGCAAGACATCCAGAATTCAAACGGGTTTCATCTTTCGCATCACTACTGACTTCACTGGTGTTTATTGTCGCAGGTCGTAATGCTGGCCCCGATGGAATTCCAGCCGTAATGCTAAAGAACTGCATCAATGCAATTGCATCTCCACTTGCATCAATATTTGACTGTTCATTGGTCACTGACAAGCATGGAAAAATTCATTCACTCACATTATTTTTGGTGAATATATTGCTTGCTTCGAAGTATTGCTTTCAATCATTCTCGCTCACATGCAAGCTCTCGAACAGAACCCTAAAAAGTGAATTCACCGATGAATCGCCGACCAACAGCAGAGAGAATGCGAATGATTCAAACAAGATCGGAACTGTTGTATCGAGGTTCATTTAGAATCGTTTGAATCAAAAGATTGTGTTGGAAAGAATCATCTGCGAACCATGATTGCGAATCCAAATGATTGCGTTCAACGATCTTCTTACTGAACGAAATAAAAGAATCTTTGCTGCTGGGTTGGTAAAGCGCAAACCGCGCAATGCGTAGCTATGCAAGGAATATTCAATAGAGTAGGGCGGGGCATAAGTGCGATGTTTGAAGTTGTCATCAATTTTCGCATGATATAAAGAAGAACAACAACAAAATATATTTTATAGTGATGCAGCTACTCAATGTCTTTACATTCAACTATAAATCATCTGGAATAATAGTGTTATTGAAAATAAATTCTTCATTCTTCTGAACAAGTGCCGATTCGCACTTTTACCCCACTAGCGGGGTAAAAGTTCGATTACCGCGGGGCAAAAGTGCGAAGTTCGAATCCATGAAATTAGCACAGCAGTTGCTAACAAAACGATATTATCGTCAATCTGCGGTATGTTTCGGTAAGGAATATTCTCAATTTACACCTTTCCTATTTTCCGCTGGTGTATTGCAGCCTCCGACAGATCGAAACTTTCCCAAACGTTTGTTTTATGTTTCATCAGCGGAAAAACATTGTTTTCCTTCGACCAACATCTGTAGAGCACAGTTTTCTGCAGATCTTCCATTTCTAGTATCTGTAATATAGTGCCAAAAGATGTATATAAGCTATACATTTTTGCCCCGTCCGTGAATCGCACCTTTACTCCGCTAGGCGCTTGACGGGGTTTGATTAAATTATGGAAAAGCGAAACTGTTATTTTCTTGATTCAAATAGAATTTCGTTTCGAAACAAAAATATTTTGCGGTTGTTATAAAAATTTCGTTTGAAACAAACGAATTTTTTCGCTCCGTGATAGAACTAGAACTCCTTTCCCCGAACAACCCCGTTAAGAACCGCGGCTATAACGCTGACGGACGAACAGCGTCGCCCGCAGTACCTTACAAGTCGCAAGAACTTGCATAGTCCCGTCGTCCCGTCAGTAAAATGAGTTAGATTCTCGATCCATGAATCGAACTTTTACCCCGTCAATAAATCGAACTTTTGCCCCGCTAGGCGCTTGACGGGGTTTGATTAAATTATGGAAAAGCAACATATATTTTGTAAATTCTTCTCACCGCAATTTCAAGAGAGATATTTGAGTGATGTAAAACGCTGCTATAATTTGTGAATAAGTAATATCCTCCTGTTGATATCGTATTTGCCGTACAACGAAATATTACATCAAAACCGTTCTAAAATAACTTTTACCCATAACTCAGCCACTATGATTCGTAAACAACAAATGTTTATGATGGATTTAAGCTGTCAAAGTACTCACCCATCCATGCCAATGTAGTCAATTTACTCGGAATCCGCACTGATAAATCATTGAATCGCACTTTTACCCGCATCGTACTTTTACCCCTCCTTACTCTATAGTTTTTAAACTAAGGCACTGACTGAAGCTTATATTTTAGCAGATTTTGTAATGGTATTGACGGAATAATCCTGCCATTTTTGTTTTATGTATTTAGGTATCGCTCATTATTAACAGGCTCAATAAAAATGAAATGATGTAAATTGGTCGTGCGGGCTTTGTGTGACCGATCTGTCCATTAAATTATTTTATTTCATGTTTTATCATGTTAACGATGTTGGTCACGTATGGCATCAAGTAAAACAATTTTCAAAGTGATTTTTGCTGAATAACAGTGATGGTTAGATTAGAGTAGACTCTCGAAACGGTTAATTAATTGGCGATCGGGTCGATTAACTTTTTACGTAGGACTACGTCTTTGTTTACTATACTGGGGCTGGGTAGCACTTTGTGAAAATGAAAATAGAAGTATAACGTTTGAATGAAAGATTTCAAATGGTAATAACTACTAAACTACTGAACAATTTTAAGGAGGGCGTAAGGAGGGGGGCTCCAATACAAAGGAAACAAAAATTTCCTCAGAACTCGAGAACTAATCAAGCAAATGGTAACAAATTTGGCATGTGGGGTTTTTTAGAGCCATGAATTTATTTATTTTATGATGGTTTGAGACCCCTCACCCCTGTGGTAGGAGGATAAGGACCCTCATACAAATAAAACAGAAATTTTTGTGTATGCGCCATATTTTCTGCTATGTAACAAGCGGTAAGCTGTGAAAGTAAACTAGTAAAACCTTCTCGGAGAAAAAGACAGTGATCATTACCATTTCAACCTTTATGATGTACACAAGTGATTTATTGATCTCTGCGTCAGAAAGGTTGCCTGCATTGTACTTATGAAACCCCGTCCACGTATTTTGAAAGCCACCATTGCATTCAATGAAGAATTGAATCTGAATATTTCGCTCTTCTCTTTTAAACATTCACTTAAACAATGGCACTCGCAGATTCTTGTAAACATACATATGCTAGAAATACAGTTTACATTAGTCTTTGATCTGATGATCTGATATAGTCCTACGTCACCCTTTCGTACAACCCTTAGGGCTGTATACCTTGTAGTTTTTCGAAATATTAACTTCTCTAAGTAATCCTAAAAGTCATTAAAAATAATCGGAGAGCCCAATTTTGGAAGCAGTTTTTGGGCCCAAAAGCGGGGTTCTGTTTATAGAAACATATTCACTGTATTCTTCTTGCCAATCTGAACACAGCGAATTTTTGTTTCAAATAAAAAGCTTTTGAAATTTACAGGATCAATGACGAGTCATTTCTCCTTAAATTCAACCTGATTTTGCGCTTTTTTAGCATGTTTACAAAAATCATTAAGCATGCCTGTATCAAACCATAGAGACAACTTTCCGGTATAAGAGTTTAATTTTTCAAAACTTTTTACTCATTTTGGGAATTTTTTTTGAAATGCTTTTCCTAATTGCATTTTTCCTGCAGACCTAAGCCACATGCTATTCGGCCCAGAATTATTCAGATGATCGTTAACATGTAGCTTTTAACGATTTTTTGTCGAATTTCTAAAATTTGCTAGAAACATTTTTATTTTTTTTTTAACAAATCATTGAACAAATCATATGACTGTCGTCATATCGGTCCGTTTAACCAATTTCTCAAATATTGCTGACCCTATTTATACAAGAGCTCGGTGAAACGAGCTGTCGTTGATTCTGTAAATTTCAAAAGCAGTTTTTTGTTTGAAACAAAAATTTTGTTCATGAAAATATATTTCTATGTTCCGATTGGCAAGAAAAATGCAGTAAATATATTTTTAAGAAACAAACTCCTGTTTTTGGCCCAAAAACTGCTTCCGAAATTGGGCTTTCTGACGAAAAGTTAATGACTGTTCATTTCCCGTTAAGTCATTTTGATTATAAACCGACTGATTTCTCATTATAGATATGATATTATCTAGGTTTTTAGTTATGTAGCAAAACAAAACAGAAAACTTTGCCTTTAAATCATATTTCAAGAGATGTTCAATGCGGTTCAAACCTGGACTGAGTGCTGATTAGGGTTGGGAGTGCCGACAGTATTTTCCGAAAACCGGTATTTCGGTACTGGAAACATCAATAATACTAGTAATACCGGTACCCAAGAGTTTTCAACCTTTCGATACACATATCAACTTCGATTAACGGACATGCTCGCATAATCCACGCAAATAATAATGTTGCCTGGTGACAAATTTATAAAACTTTGTCCACCGATCTTAAGATCTTGCTCTACTGATTAATTTTGCTGAAAACAGTAACGTTTTCTATTGTCTGAATTCCAACATACCGAGATAAAGTTAGTGTTCCTCATTCGTTAAGTGGGATTTCGAATTTGGCAACAAATGCGTGTCGCCTATGTTGGGCAATCGAAACCAAAATCGAAGCGGTGCCAAAATCGAGACCCTTTTTTGATATGAAAAAATTGAATGTAAATGCGTTAGAAATTGAGTAAATATTATTAATCAACGATTGCAACAGTTTTATGTTTGAAAAGTCTGCCAAGAGTAATCTGTCCGGTGCAAGTAAGTTTTTGGTAACCTGCGGTAAGACGTAGTCCTACGGCAATAAAAATATTATTCGAAACATTCTATAACAGCAATCTTTTTTTCATGAACATTCTGAGGACATCATTTTTGCGTCATTTGAAGCATGTGTGCGGAAACTGACTGATATATAAGCATATTTTTGTAAGGGAAATATTTTGTGTTGCCAAAATCAAGGCATGCTAAAATCGAACCATGCCAAATTCGAAACTTCACTGTACCTCCGGTACAGATGGAACCACCTGGTTATAAAAACAATTTAATACTCTTCAGAATACATAGTTTCGATAGCCTATATGAACTTATTTCAAGGAAAAATTGAAGAAAAAGAAAATGTTCTACTAACTCTAGGTAAAGTTAACAGCACAGTGTCCGGAAATAATACTAAGGTACCGGTTTAGATAAGATAACAGGCTCGTTATCAAATTAGCGGTTTCAAAATTCGACTTTAAGCTGCACAGAATATTCAATGCATTTCAAATTCTCCATGTGGCAATAAGCCTTTGTAACAAAATTGCTCGACACCCAAAATCTCCTCTCGAAATCTATCATCGTAGGACAGACTGTACACAAGGTATCATAAGCATAGTCAAATACTTGCCTTCAAACGTCTAGTTTCGAAGTAAGTCAATTCATATAGCCAAATTTTTTTGGAATACGGGACTAATCGAGCCCCTTCAAGTTGCCACTGCCTTGTACTTCTACAGTCCTTTCAAATTTCTCCTTCAGTTCTACTCGCATAACCAACGCTCGGCGGTGCCTTACCAATAATTTCGCCAATCCCGTTCCTCATGTTCGACCACTTCGGTTTTGTGGGCGAATGTTAGAAAAATTGCATTATTGGTCGGTGCCGAAACAACCTGTATTCTCCCGTGCCGGTACCGGTATTCGGTATTGGAAAATCAGCCGGTATTAGCGGTTTTCCCGGTTCCGGTACGGCCGCTATCCCAACCCTATCCAGAACCGAATGACATATGGTCACGATCTGTAGGGATTATGAAGAGAATATTTCTAAATTTGGTGAAACAATATTGGAAACCATGAAAAATTCCGATTATTTCATTGACCGCACTGCGCCGACCGCATAGAGGGGTTAATAACGAACGCTCAAGAAACATTCGAACGATCGCGCAAGAAAGATTCAAATGATTGTTTTGTGAACATTCTTTGCGACTGAGTGAATGCATTCAAAAATGAATCTTTTGCCGAGCGTTCGTAGTGCAATTAACACACCGCACGAAAGATCCATCGCGTGAACAAAACCACCAACGAACGCTGTCGCATATTTTCCTTTGCTTTGCTGGTTCTTCTTCGTTCGTAGGAGTGTGCAATTTTGTACAGAGATGGTCAGTGCGATTGAAACCTTACGATGAGCAGGTTCGTCGATGATTTCAAAATGAATGCTGTTTGATATGATTTTTTCCATGCTTGGTCACTGATGTTTTCCCTAGCTGCTGGAAAAAATCTTACGTTTTTCCGGTTCACAAGAAGGGATGCAAGCTATCCGTATCCAATTATCGAGGAATTGCCGCTTTGTATGCCTCTTCGAAGCTTTTTGAACTAATTGTTCTTGAATTTTAACGCAGAAATGCTCGCCATATATCTCGCCAGATTAACATGGTTTCGTCCCAAAGCGATTGACTACCACCAACCTTGTGGCATTCACTTCTTTTGTCATTCGCCATATGGAGAAGGGTTCGCAAGTATACGCCATCTATACTGATTTGTTGGCTGCTTTTGACAAAATGGATCACGATATTGCACTGGCTAAATTCGAGAGATTGGGAATTTCTGGTAGCCTACACTCCTGGCTGCGTACGTACCTGACTGGACAGAATATGTCCATTAAGATAGAAGATTTTGTTTCGCCTTCGTTTCCAGTAAAGTCCGGTTCCACAAGGCAGCCATTTTGGCCCGTTTCCTATTATACATGAATGACGCAAACTTGATCCTGGATTGTTATAAAATATCTTACGCTGACGACCTGAAACTTTATTACGTCCTCAACAAACCAAGTGATGCCCTCTCTCTTCAACAACAACTAGTAGCATTTGCAGCCTGGTGTAAAACAAATCGTATGGTTTTGAACGCTTCCAAATGCTGTATTATTTCCTTTGGGCGCAAACGATCACTAATGCTTCACGACTACATTCTCGATGGTACATCTTTAAAACGTGAGAACACCGTAAAAGATCTTGGTGTACTTCTTGATTCCTCACTGACATTCAAATATCAAGTGTCATATGTTGTCTCCAAGGCCTCGTCGCAGTTGGGATTCATCTTTCGACTCGACAAATATTTCCAGGACGCTTACTGCCTCAAAGCCTTATACTGTACTTTAGTGCGTTCAACGCTCGAATATTCGTCGGTCGTTTGGGCACCGTTCTATCAAAATGGGATCATCAAAGTCGAGGCCGTCCAACGCAAATTTGAACGTTATGCACTACGACACTTGCCATCGAACGATCGGAATAACCTACCTCGTTATGCTGATCGCTGCAAGTTAATCCACCTTGACTCACTTAGCGTTAGGAGAGATGTCGCCAAGACTTGCTTCATCAGCGACTTACTAACGTCCTACATTGACTGCCCTGAACTTCTCGGTCTCTTGGACGTGAACATCCGCAGACGTGCTCTTCGTTCCCATATGTTCCTCGATATAGGGAGATCCAGGGCAAACTATGGGATGCATGAGCTAATAAATAATATGTGTCGTGTATTTGAGAATTGTTTCGAGTGCTTCGATTTTAATCTGTGTAGACGTGTTATTAAAAATAATTTTGTAAGAGCGTTATCGGTGTGATGTTATAAATGATGTTTGTATTATCTGTAAATTAATTTAAGTGGAGTCATTACTTACTTAGGTGGCTTGCCGTCCTAAGACAAAGCCTGTTGAACAAAGTTTCTCCATGTAACTCGGTTGAGGGCTACCGCCAATTCCTCGGACACCGAGTAGTCTCCGCTAGATCTCGCTCGACCTGGTCTAACCATCTTGCTCGCTGCGCTCTTGGTTGTCTTGTTCCTACCGGATTTGAGGCGAACACCTTCTTTGCAGGGTGGTTGTCCGGCATTCTTGCAACATGCCCTGCCCATCGTATCCGTCCAGCTTTAGCCACCTTCTGGATACTGGGTTCGCTATAGAGCTGCGCGAGTTTATGGTTCATCCTGCGCCTCCATACTCCGTTCTCCTGTACGCCGCAGAAGATTGTACTTAGCACTCGTCGTTCGAAAACTCCGAGCACTCGCAGGTCCTCCTCGAGCATTGTCCATGTTTCATGCCCGTAGAGAACAACCGGTCTAATAAGCGTCTTGTACAGGTTGCACTTTGTGCGGAGACTTAGTCTGCTCGACAGCAATTGCTTGTGGAGCCCATAGTAAGCACGACTTCCGCTGATAATACGCCTCCGAATCTCACGGTTGGTATCATTGTTCGCCGTTACCAGTGAGACAAGGTAGACAAATTCATCGACTATCTCAAACTCATCGCCGTCGATCAGTATACTACTGCCCAAGCGGTGTCGTTCGGCATCGGTTCCACTGGCCAGCATGTACTTTGTTTTAGACGTATTTACCTTGAACCCAATCTTTTCGCTTCGCGCTTTAGTCTGGTGTACTATTCAGCTACCGCCACAGATGTTCTGCCGATAATATCCATGTCATGGGCAAAGCAGACGAATTGACTAGATTTGTTGAATATCGTACCCCGCGTGTTAATATCCGCTCGGTTCATAACACCTTGTAGCGCTATGTTGAACAGCAGGCATGAAAACCCATCACCTTGACGAAGCCCTCTGTGTGATTCGAATGAACTTGACAATCCACCCGAAATCCGAACACAACACTGTGTACCATCCATCGTAGATTTAATCAGTTTGATGAGCTTCCTGGGGAAGCTGTTTTCGTCCATGATTTTCCATAGCTCTTTCCGGTCGATGGTATCATATGCGGCTTTGAAGTCAACGAATAAATGATGCGTGGGAACTCTGTATTCACGGCCCTTTTGGAGGATTTGCCGCAGTGTAAATATTTGATCCGTAGTAGACCCACCTTCAACGGAGCCGGCTTGATAAGTTCCCACAAATCTATTCGCAATTGGTGATAGACGTCGGAAAATGATTTGGGACAGCACTTTATAGGGGGCATTGAGAACGGTGATCGCTCGATAGTTCTCACAGTCCAACTTGTCGCCCTTTTTGTAGATCGGGCAGATAACCCCATCTTTCCACTCCTCCGGTAGCTGTTCCGTATCCCAAATACTGACAATTAGTCGGTGCAGACAAACGGCCAGCTTTTCTCGTCCCATTTTAATAAGATCCGCTCCGATGCCATCTTTTCCAGCTGACTTGTTGTTCTTTAGCTGCATGATGGCCTCCATAACTTCGCCTATCGTTGGGGCTGGCACCTCTTCCCCGTCTGCTGCACCGTCGAAATCGCTTTCCCCACCGCCAAGGTTTTCCGGCTGGGAAACTGTGCTGCTTCCACCTATCGATCACTTCACGATCGTCTGTCAGACTACTGCCAGTCTTATCCCGACACATTTCGACTCGCAGCACAAAGCCTTTCGAATACTATTGTTGTCTGGCTTTACCGAGTTCCATCTGGCAGATTACAAGAGTCGATGCCGAAAAAAATCACATATAGATCCTTCAGATGCAAACGAACATCGGAAGAGCTCTGTATGCTATCAATATGGCATAGGAAAGAATCGATTGTCCAGCTATTCTGGTAGCAATTGATTGAATATACGTTCCAAGGCGCTACGGAATAATTTAATACCATTTTAGTTGGTGCAACTATGCATTAACAGCGCTTTGACCAGTGTTCAGCAATTTTAAAATAGAGTTGCTTTCGTTTTGTGTTTTAATTTGTTACGTTAAACAATCTATAATTCAAAGCCAAAGCCGTGACGATTTCGGTAAAGACGATGATGGATGGTTCCGTTAAGCCGTGTTTTAAGCCAAAATGGCTCAATAACAAAGGCATTAACCAGATAAATTTCAGAGCTAAAACATCTGAATTGAAATGGGTTCCGGAATGAAATAAATGAAAGTGAAAAAGTCATATTGAAATTAGTTATATCGTATAATGATAGTTACATTACCATTTTCGAAGCTATGAATCGCTCTGTTTCGGTTACCTCTATTTGTCCGATAGACCATTATGCCAGGGCGAAAATGCAGTATCGATTGCCTTTTGGATAAATTCATTGCGGTATCGATAAACTAACTAATCATCACAATTAGAGAATTTCGATATAGTTCAACACATTCAATGTGTGTGTGTGTGCATTAAGCCCAACGATGCACTGTGACTCAGTGCTAACTGGGAAAGTTTCCAGCTGGAAAAATCCTCGACCTGGTCAGTAATCGAACCCGTTGTCACTTCCGGTATGAACTAGCTGACCTATACCGCCAATCGCAGAGTGACACGGGTACCACGCTGATTAAACGGCAAATAATACTGAACAAAAACGTCAAAGTTTTCTTTTATAAACGATGCTTTTCAACTGTACGTTTGTGTCAGTAAATCGATATCGTTGATTTTCCGCTTGCACAGGAACAGGATGCGATAGAGTAAAAAACCTCCGTATGGCTGCAGCTTTATTGCCATCGGAAAGCAACTTCAATTTTCCAATCAGATTACTAAACTTGTTCGATAAGAACAGAGAGAAGCTCGTTGAAGTGGCTGTCCAGTGCCAAACGATGTCCGATTTGATGGCCACCGCTGCTGCAAACGGATGCAACCGGACCGGGAAAATGGTGACAATAGTGCATCCAAACTGAACTTCAGTTAACGTACGTTTTGCTGCATCGTTATACCAAGTTTTACCTTTCGTGCAAAATGTTCTGTTGTAAGTTTTTTTCGAGAATACTCGTGTCTATCAGAAATGAATTTTCTAGCAAGCTAGAAAGAACATGAAATGTTTGAAAATGTATTTTCCCGGGGATGGTGTTTATGTGAAAATTGGTCAAGTCATTGATAGATTCATTTATTAGCTTGTTATATCTAATTGGTCAACTGCAAATAAATATTAACGACATGTGGCGTTGATATGCTGACAAAGCATAATTTGATATAATTCTGTTATTGCTTTTCTTCAATGCTGTCATCCGAGAATTGAGTTCAATGCATCATTAAATCACCTCTCGGTTTGAGTGAGCTAGCTGCGGTGATCAGCAGGGATGCTAGGTTGCTCTTTAATAATGCATTTTGTGGTTGGATGGCAATTAAGTTGGCCATTCTTTCACCGGTGGTCGTTTATTTACAAATATACGATCCTAATTTGAAATGTAAATTACCGAACGCGTGACCGGAGCCGGAAAGCTTCATTTGATGACAACCGTACTATTTGTTCGTGGACAAACACGCCTTTCCGGAGTAATGTTTGAGCGAGGTTTATTTATTTAGAAATTTCGTGCTTTTTGCTAATTATCGTTGTGGTAGTAGTTTTTTAACCAAACATCGGTGCAGTGAAAGTTTGATTGTTTATTTTACAGAAAATGACGTGTTAGCTGAACAAACAGAGTGAATGCATGAAAACGATAACACTTTACGAACAACAATTTTTATGCTTTGAAGAACATTTTGCCTTGATAAAATGGTAACAGATTGTCTTCAAAACTGTAAAATAATTCCTCCTATCAGGCAAAAGATACCTGAGTCTTTTATTCAGGATTATATCCAATTGACAGCATCGTCATTAGTTCGCTTCCAGGATATCGATTTTATTATCTCTTCCATGCCTGACGAACAGAGGAACTGATAGTGATAGTGCTTTAGTGCTGATGTAATCTGCTTGTTCCGCGAGAGATTTTCTCTACTCGACTTGTTTCTGTCTTGCAGCTGTGATGCAAATTGGATTTTCTTGTTTCTTTGCCCTAGGCGTTGCTAGTTCCTTAATGTACATTACCTGAAACTGGGAAATTCCGCTTTGCTCTCAGTGTGTACAAGAAGCACCGGCATCAATCTTATTAAAAGAATCTACTGCTGGATGCCGAATTTGTTTCAATAATTTGTGCCGGTTTTCGGTAAGTTTAATATAGCCTTTTCGAGCGAAATCACATTTTTAATAGTTTGGGTAGACGCACCAGTAGTAGTGGTAGTACCATTAGTGGTGGAAACTTGAATTATTTCATTATTTTAGCAGATTTTGGTACAAGTTTGATAAGTATCGAACTACCAGTAACAGTATTATTTGATAAGTATCAAACTTGTACCAAAATCTGCAAAAAGTTATAAAATATGATCGACGTCGCAGTACGTGTCTTTATAAACTAGTAACGATGAAAAACAAAGAAATATTCCTTTTAATTTCATTTGATTTTTAGATGCCTATTTCGGTTGCTTCTTCAATGTCTGTGATGGACATAGTTACAAATACAGATTTTATCTTCCCAGACATACAGGTTGTGACAGAAGTTAGCGAATCAATGAATAATGATTAAATGCATCTCTATTTGCAGGTACAGATTAATGCTTCTTGTATTTTTAAAACTTATTGCTCCCGTAAAAAAAAGTAAAACTTCAGAATAGTATTCATCGAGGCAGGTGAAAGTTGTATAACGACTAAAACTGATTTAAAATCGAGGGATAGTATATTCTACTCTGCAGGCTATCCGCAATAAGCAAAGCGTTGGGACACGAGAATATTCTAAATCAAGAAATTGACAGCGGTTTTAGCGGTGATAGCTGGGAAGAGGTAACGGGTTTTCTATGGCAGATTTCGCAAAGCGCAATTCTCTCATCAATAATATTAAAGTTAGGATTCCAATCAGACGAACAGTATTCTAGAACGGACCTCATAATCGACAAATTTTTCGCAATCTTGAACATAAATCCTAGAAACCTTGAGACTTTGGCAATGATATGTGTTCTCAAAAAGTTTTGAATATTTGTTTATTTGTGTATTTGTTGTATATCATTAGACAGTAACTGCAGTAGACGGAATTAGGCGTCATCATCATCAAACATCATCGAGTCGACTTTTCCAAAAAATAAATTGACACCCAGCACAATTGTTGGGTACTGGGAATTGAAAACAACATTTTTTACATGTTTTTAACGTATATTTGGCAATAAATTTTGCAATTTCGGATAGATTGCCATTTCTAACTAATTGTTTAGCACAGTTGAAAGAGACAGACGTTCTATGAAAATCCGGTAGTCAATTAAGGCCATTGCAAATAATTTTTAAAGTTTTTGTCACTCCCCCCCCCCCCTCTTGGAAATTGGCTTGAAAAATCGAGGGGCAAAAAAATAATTTGTAGGATAAGAGTTAATTTTTTTTTTATAAAATCAATTGTCTGTGGGCTCTACAGCCTGAAAAACTCGAAAAATGGGTGTACGAGTTGAGTAAACGCTTCTAGCACGAAATAGAAATGGAAGTTCAAACAGTGGAATTTCAGAAACTCGGCCAAAAAATTTTCTATCGTTTTTGTCTTTTTGTTCGTAGATTTTTGCATGAAAAATAACAATGTATTTATTGAAAGCTAGAATAGATTTGGTTTTCACGTTAAAACTTTAAGTAAAAATGTCTAAAATCCATATTTTTTTGCTCGATTAAAAAATTCTCTTTGTTTTCTTTTCATCCCCCCCTTCAGTGGCCCAATTGTAATGGCCTAACTATTCCCTCAAAGGATAAACTTCTCAAAAAACGTACAAAAGCTAAAGTCTGTCTGTCTGTCTGTCTGTCTGTCTGTCTGTCTGTCTGTCTGTCTGTCTGTCTGTCTGTCTGTCTGTCTGTCTGTCTGTCTGTCTGTCTGTCTGTCTGTCTGTCTGTCTGTCTGTCTGTCTGTCTGTCTGTCTGTCTGTCTGTCTGTCTGTCTGTCTGTCTGTCTGTCTGTCTGTCTGTCTGTCTGTCTGTCTGTCTGTCTGTCTGTCTGTCTGTCTGTCTGTCTGTCTGTCTGTCTGTCTGTCTGTCTGTCTGTCTGTCTGTCTGTCTGTCTGTCTGTCTGTCTGTCTGTCTGTCTGTCTGTCTGTCTGTCTGTCTGTCTGTCTGTCTGTCTGTCTGTCTGTCTGTCTGTCTGTCTGTCTGTCTGTCTGTCTGTCTGTCTGTCTGTCTGTCTGTCTGTCTGTCTGTCTGTCTGTCTGTCTGTCTGTCTGTCTGTCTGTCTGTCTGTCTGTCTGTCTGTCTGTCTGTCTGTCTGTCTGTCTGTCTGTCTGTCTGTCTGTCTGTCTGTCTGTCTGTCTGTCTGTCTGTCTGTCTGTCTGTCTGTCTGTCTGTCTGTCTGTCTGTCTGTCTGTCTGTCTGTCTGTCTGTCTGTCTGTCTGTCTGTCTGTCTGTCTGTCTGTCTGTCTGTCTGTCTGTCTGTCTGTCTGTCTGTCTGTCTGTCTGTCTGTCTGTCTGTCTGTCTGTCTGTCTGTCTGTCTGTCTGTCTGTCTGTCTGTCTGTCTGTCTGTCTGTCTGTCTGTCTGTCTGTCTGTCTGTCTGTCTGTCTGTCTGTCTGTCTGTCTGTCTGTCTGTCTGTCTGTCTGTCTGTCTGTCTGTCTGTCTGTCTGTCTGTCTGTCTGTCTGTCTGTCTGTCTGTCTGTCTGTCTGTCTGTCTGTCTGTCTGTCTGTCTGTCTGTCTGTCTGTCTGTCTGTCTGTCTGTCTGTCTGTCTGTCTGTCTGTCTGTCTGTCTGTCTGTCTGTCTGTCTGTCTGTCTGTCTGTCTGTCTGTCTGTCTGTCTGTCTGTCTGTCTGTCTGTCTGTCTGTCTGTCTGTCTGTCTGTCTGTCTGTCTGTCTGTCTGTCTGTCTGTCTGTCTGTCTGTCTGTCTGTCTGTCTGTCTGTCTGTCTGTCTGTCTGTCTGTCTGTCTGTCTGTCTGTCTGTCTGTCTGTCTGTCTGTCTGTCTGTCTGTCTGTCTGTCTGTCTGTCTGTCTGTCTGTCTGTCTGTCTGTCTGTCTGTCTGTCTGTCTGTCTGTCTGTCTGTCTGTCTGTCTGTCTGTCTGTCTGTCTGTCTGTCTGTCTGTCTGTCTGTCTGTCTGTCTGTCTGTCTGTCTGTCTGTCTGTCTGTCTGTCTGTCTGTCTGTCTGTCTGTCTGTCTGTCTGTCTGTCTGTCTGTCTGTCTGTCTGTCTGTCTGTCTGTCTGTCTGTCTGTCTGTCTGTCTGTCTGTCTGTCTGTCTGTCTGTCTGTCTGTCTGTCTGTCTGTCTGTCTGTCTGTCTGTCTGTCTGTCTGTCTGTCTGTCTGTCTGTCTGTCTGTCTGTCTGTCTGTCTGTCTGTCTGTCTGTCTGTCTGTCTGTCTGTCTGTCTGTCTGTCTGTCTGTCTGTCTGTCTGTCTGTCTGTCTGTCTGTCTGTCTGTCTGTCTGTCTGTCTGTCTGTCTGTCTGTCTGTCTGTCTGTCTGTCTGTCTGTCTGTCTGTCTGTCTGTCTGTCTGTCTGTCTGTCTGTCTGTCTGTCTGTCTGTCTGTCTGTCTGTCTGTCTGTCTGTCTGTCTGTCTGTCTGTCTGTCTGTCTGTCTGTCTGTCTGTCTGTCTGTCTGTCTGTCTGTCTGTCTGTCTGTCTGTCTGTCTGTCTGTCTGTCTGTCTGTCTGTCTGTCTGTCTGTCTGTCTGTCTGTCTGTCTGTCTGTCTGTCTGTCTGTCTGTCTGTCTGTCTGTCTGTCTGTCTGTCTGTCTGTCTGTCTGTCTGTCTGTCTGTCTGTCTGTCTGTCTGTCTGTCTGTCTGTCTGTCTGTCTGTCTGTCTGTCTGTCTGTCTGTCTGTCTGTCTGTCTGTCTGTCTGTCTGTCTGTCTGTCTGTCTGTCTGTCTGTCTGTCTGTCTGTCTGTCTGTCTGTCTGTCTGTCTGTCTGTCTGTCTGTCTGTCTGTCTGTCTGTCTGTCTGTCTGTCTGTCTGTCTGTCTGTCTGTCTGTCTGTCTGTCTGTCTGTCTGTCTGTCTGTCTGTCTGTCTGTCTGTCTGTCTGTCTGTCTGTCTGTCTGTCTGTCTGTCTGTCTGTCTGTCTGTCTGTCTGTCTGTCTGTCTGTCTGTCTGTCTGTCTGTCTGTCTGTCTGTCTGTCTGTCTGTCTGTCTGTCTGTCTGTCTGTCTGTCTGTCTGTCTGTCTGTCTGTCTGTCTGTCTGTCTGTCTGTCTGTCTGTCTGTCTGTCTGTCTGTCTGTCTGTCTGTCTGTCTGTCTGTCTGTCTGTCTGTCTGTCTGTCTGTCTGTCTGTCTGTCTGTCTGTCTGTCTGTCTGTCTGTCTGTCTGTCTGTCTGTCTGTCTGTCTGTCTGTCTGACTACTAAGCCGATCGGCGTGAAAATTTGTAGAGGTTTTTGGGGCCAGGCAAGGTTCTTATGATGGTTAGAGACCCCTCCCCCCACTTAGAGGGGGAGCTCCCATACAAATGAAATACAAATTTCCTCATAATTCGAGAACTAATTAATCAGTTGGAACTATTGTTTTTGGAAGCCAGAATTTTTTTATGATGAATTAGGACCCCTTACCTTTTTCGGAGGGGGGCTACCATACAAATGAAATACAAATTTCCACATAACTCCAGAACTTATCAAGCAAATGGAACCAAATTTGGTATGTGAGGGGTTTTGGAGGCAGGAATTTTTTTATGATGGTTTCAAACCCCTCGCCCCTGTGGTAGGGGGATAAGAACTCTCATACAAATAAAACCGAAATTTTTGCGTAACTCAAAAACTAATCGAACTCGAGAAATTTTAGACTCTTTCATAAAACATTAGTCAATAGCACGACCACCAGAAACTATCAATAGTAACATTAGATGATTCAGAGCAAGACGGACACAGGCCGCGAGTATTGCCGGCGACCTGCCGTTGGAAGCGCCGGCCACTGCGGGGGGCAGCCCTTCGTAGGGCCTCTATCTCACCTCTATCTAGGTTTATTTATATTTCTAGACCTACTGACCTCTATTACATTCCTTCAGTTGGGTCAACCCTGCGAAATGATACTTTCTACGAAAAGATTTTCCGTGAAATGGTACATCCCGCGTAAGGTTTTTCGTGAAATGGTATTCTGCGAAACTCTATATTCCGCGTTATGGTTAACCAAGAATTGGTGTTCCGCTAAATGGTATTCGACGAAATGGTTTGTAATGATGGCGAATATTTAAATGCTATCCGTTTTATTTTATCAGGCTAAGCAATGGGGAGAATTATTTTCTACTTTACTGTGAGGAAAATTTGTATATTAAAACACCCATGAACTCCTCAGAAACTTGCAAAACTCGAGATTGTGACAAAGGTCATCCGAGATTCACGATTTATGTACAACATAATTTAATTTGTGGCAATACGAAGTTTGTCGGGTCAGCTAGTATTCAAATAAAAATAAAAATGGCAAAGGGTTCGAAGAATGATTATCATTCGAAGGATTACTATTCGAATAAAGGATTATTATTTGTGTTTTTGTCAATTAAAAATTCTACATCACTTT
Organism: Sabethes cyaneus; assembly: GCF_943734655.1. Classification (NCBI taxonomy): domain Eukaryota; kingdom Metazoa; phylum Arthropoda; class Insecta; order Diptera; family Culicidae; genus Sabethes; species Sabethes cyaneus. Next base: position 92,728,304 of record NC_071355.1, read on the forward strand.
GATAAAAACACTTAACCTTCTAATCTAATCTAATCTCACACTAACGCAGCCAATTCTGGAAGGCATCCTGGAAAATGACGATTACTTGAATCAATCATTTTTCTTGTCAACGGCCAGGCCAACTGCGCAGCATGTACCGCAGAGAGAATTCCAAGGAATCAAGTGGAACTAGAAAAATACCTAATTCCATCAAACTCCTTGAAATCAAGGGAAGGAAGAAAGCGTGGACCTCCCGTACCAAACGCTTCCCATATACATAGATAATGATTTATTTACAGTCGTTGGGAGTTTCTTTGCTAATAAGGGTTAAGTGATACTCCGGACCCTCAGGGATGAACTAATGGCATTTAGACCAGAAGCCAGGCTGCAATTGGCCAAGGATATAGCGCCTTATTTCGCTCTCTGAAAATAGATTAGTTTACCAAAAAATTAGTATATAAATCATATAATACTTGAAATTAAAGTCGTGTGGTTTAATGGTTGCCTAAAACTACATTTGTAAGGTTAGGAACTGAAAACCGCACGACCCCGCACCTCCTAGCTTGGCTACTCAATTATACAAATTGAAGTATTTCCAGGTATGGCCACGTGGAGGCGCTAGGTAGGGGCTTGGGATGGCTAGAGCTATGTTGGGCGCTTCTTCCTAGTTGCCTTCCCCATTTCATACCCTTTGATAAAAAACACTTAACCTTGCATAATAATTGATAACAGGAAATTTTTAGCTCTAGCCTCTAGGTTGAAAACTGATGGGTTAGTACCAATCAACAATCAACATACGCAGCCTAGACACAGAGCAACACAGACTAGAACCGCCATCACGATAGTCATTAGTTTTGTTTTCGAATGCAGCTTATACGGGTGGTATTTAATTCACTGATGTATTCTGGAAATAGCCTGGAGAAAAATATGTTAATCCATGATTCGTTAGTATTTTCTGTTGTTGTGTTCATTTGGTCGATTGCGATTCTACATGTATAAGCCATCAGCGGATATGCTTGCCATGACAGAAGTTAGTCCACAAAATAATCAAAATGCTTGGATCTAGAATTAGCAAATGAAAATAATATTGTAGCTAGGTAAGTGTTTGTTAGTTTACCATAATAACTTTGTTGCACAGCTTCCCTGTTATCCAAAAAGGAGTAGGTATTCAGATTGTAATAAAGATGTTCCCTTTCTGCAGAACTAAAACCATTATTTTGAAGTCAAAATTTAAATAATGTTAAATTAAATTTAAATTGCAATAATTTTATTACTGTTTGCAGTGCTGCCTTCCCGAATTGCCTGTATCGTCAATAATATTTTCATCAATGTACGATGTTTTACGACAATCCTTGTGTTTGTTCACATGGGCCTAAACGACTCCCTTCATTCATTTGGTGAAAATTCCTCCGTATGGTTGATTGTTCGCAGCGAAAAAATTCCTACAACGCTCATCATCATTTGAGTATTGTTAGTATCTAAGTTATGATGATTCATTTTTATGTCAATGGAGTGTTTGTTTGCTGTTTTATATTGACAATCAAGTAGAATCCCGCAATGTTCAAGACGATTCACGGTGAAATTCTACGAAAGCTTGCCTCTTCAGCGCATTGCATTATCTTGCAAATACTTACAACGATTGCCAAACAGATAGAATGTCTTATTTCGCACATTAATGTTACCATTCCGCATTCAGCCGCTTTGTCAGCCCTTCCGGCTACACCCATCTTTTGTTTCCGTGGATGTTACTTGCTGAACGCATAGAATCTGTTCTCATTTATCATGAACCGTACGAATAATACATGAAAATACGAGGTAAAAATCTTTAATGTGTAATACTCTCTTCGCATTAGTATTAACATTGAAACACTTTTGTTCTTGGAAACGGAAGCTTGAAGCTCGGATTTTTCCTTTAATTCGGGTGGCATTCTAGGGCAAGCAATCTTTTACCGTTTGTTTGTCTTGGCATAGCTTTCGCTTCTCCGGTGGTGGAATTCGAAATGTTGAAGCACATAGAATAAAGGGGCATAGATGTAAATGATCTGAAGATTGTCCGAACTAGAACTAGGAGGAGGAGTTTTTGGCATAAATTATCCTTAAATAACTCATTGAAATTATCATACTACTAGAAGTTCATATCTACAAAATCGCATTAGTAATTTGTTTCGTTGTCGAAAAATAGATGCAATAAAAATTTAAAAATTGTTGAAAATGTGTTCTCCGCAAGATGTCAGCCAACCATTTACTTTCATTGTCTTTTTAAGCAGCAAATAGTAGTTACTAAAAACTATGAACTGTCTTGTGAAACTAATTTATAACTATGTCGTTAATAATTATGCTTTTACTTTTCTACTCTAATCAGTTATTGCCGTTAATCCAAATACAGCAGTAATTTTCAATAGTAGAAGTGTCATACTACCCTCGTCCCCTGAACAAATCAAAAATATTTCATCCGCACCTACGAAGAGCCTCGCCAAACAACTGGCCTTCTTTTAGAATAACACAACGACAAAAAAATGAAAGAGAAATATGGCTTCACATAAATTGCACACTTTTCCGGCAGATGATGTGAACAAGCACGGCTTGTCGAGTGAAAATAATTTTCATAAATTGATTCCCCACGCGGTGAGCAGTGTACGCGGCTAAAATTTCCTCCTGTATAAAAATGCATTTCCGACCGAGCAAGGGTCCTGTGAGCGGTCTTCGCATTTGTCCACCCGCTAGCAAGTCATCCTGGTGAAAGGCAGCCAGTGGTGTTGACATGCATAGTGGTGCATTTATGGTTGAATGGGCAGTGATAATAGGGGAATTAAATCAATGTTTATTTTCCGGTTGGGTAATTTTTAGTGGCACGACCGGGGTGAATCTGTTTTGAAGTTCAAGCGTTAACGTTTTTTACGTTTTCGCGTAAATTTGACTGAAATTGAATAAATAAGTGAATGTTGTTTTGGAGGTTGGCGTGCGTGAGAAGCGATAATAGTTTATTTGATATAATTGACAGAAAAGCTGTCCGACAATGGTTACTAATGAGAGGTCTAGTCAATTCTGAGAAACAAACATTGGTTTGTGCAGCAACACAAACCATACTGCCATGCTCTCACACTTTACTGTATTGTAGTTGAGCTGATTGAGATATTTTTCTGGTAGTCTGCAGTACAGCTGATACCTATTTCGACCAAGTTATTTAAACTTGAAAACATGTTCTTTTAAAACTTGGCTTTAAGGACTAGAAAATAGTTTAGAGTAGAATAAAAAAAAAAACGGAAAATAAAAAAATCAAGCATAGCCCGACCAGCAAGAGAGACAAAAGTTTAGTAATAGAGAGCAATAATAGCCTCATTTGCTTGACTAAAAGTTATGGTAATTAAAAACTTTACCAGTGTGCTGCAGGAAATTTTATTTCCACCGAGAGGCTATCACCGCGGCGTGGTTACGGGCAGTTATGGGAATCGCAAGGAGCATTGAGGGTGACACCAATTTTTTTTCCTTTCCTTTTAAAGGAAGGCACAGAAATTATCCTGGAAGTGTGATTTAATTTAAAAGAAAACTGGTACTAGTGACAAATAGCTTCATTTTTTCATTCTTTTCAAGTTCACCGTGAATTTACTAATATAAAATGTTACAATTAATAAGAAAGTCCACATGTCACTGCTGAGTCATTTTTAACGATTTTTTTATACAACTATCCAATTCCGGTTTGCAGTTTGGCACGGAAGTTACCCTTCCGAAGCATAATTTGAATTATGTTCACAAGTTTTCAGTCTTGCCAGTCTTCCTCCTGTAAGTTTGCGCGGTAATTGATGAAGCCGTTTTGATTTGTAGAGTGCGATTGTTACGCACGGAATGTAAACTGCTGGTACACATCGGCCGGCTATCTTGGCTATTTGGATATGAATCAAAGCAAGAAATTATATTATTTATTGGAATGAAATTAAACTACAGATTTATGGATTTCAATTAACGGAACTTTTCTTATGTTACTATCAAGCCCGTGGTGTTTCAACCGAAAATATGGATGCACTTTTAGAGGGACTGAATTTTTTTATTGGAACCGGTAGCGAAAAGAAATCTTTTGACGCTTTTGAAAACTTTGATATTCGTGTCATTTTCAAAGTGTTCCTGGCTAAAACTCTATATAGTTTTTCATGGGAGAACGTGAAACAAAGTAGCCACCGTAACATCTCGGTTTTCACCACTCCTTCCATTCACTCCTGCAATTGTTCTCCAGAATCCGGGAAATTACCAATGACATACTAACACGAACAATTTTTATCATATTTGTAGAGTTCTTTCTATAGAAAGTCGGTCCTCTACGGTAACTTGCTTGCAGCAGTTCGATTGCTCACCGGATCTTCTCGTTGTCGAGAGTTGGCTAGCGATCGTGTTACGCTTGAAAATGTTTAGTTGAGTCTTATGCTCAAATTAACCTGCAAAGCATTGTAAAGCTTACCATGAATAATAAAAATCTTAATACGTAACCTAAAATATAAACAAACATTCGCTAACGCTACTCGTCAATCGCTCGCAAAAATGCTAACACACGAAACAGCGTACTTTGCGTTAATCGGAATTACCGTGTACGCAGCGAAAGACGCAAGCATAAAAAACACGGAAAACTGTCCCATCTTTTGACGCTTGGGATGCACTCGTCACGAGAAACGTGGTTATCGTCGTTCTATTCTCTTTTCTTTGCAAGTTGTGCTGGCGAACGGGGGGGCTGAGCACAAGTAGTGAGGAGTGATAAGTACCTGAGAATAATTGCCAGAGCTACAATCCCGTTAGTTACGTTGATGGAAAGACAAGCAAAGGAGAAAACCGTCGTGCAAAGTTTTGTGATTTATTAACGTCAAATATGTCATCATCGAAATCTCACGCGGTGTTAGCGAAAGGAAGAGAAAAATTACATGTGACAAGAATCATTCAGTGTTCCACACGTTCTTCAGTCGATCACTCTGTTTCGTTTCGTTTAGGGCTTGCCGTCCTAAGACAAAGCCTGTTGAACAAAGTTTCTCCATGTAACTCGGTTGAAGGCTACCGCTCTCCAATCCCTCGGATACCGAGTAGTCTCCGCTAGATCTCGCTCCACCTGGTCTATCCATCTTGCACGCTGCGCTCCTGGTCGTCTTGTTCCTACCGGATTTGAGGCGACCGTCTTTACAGGGTAGTTGTCCGGCATTCTTGCAACATGCCCTGCCCATCGTATCCGTCCAGCTTAAACCAACTTCTGGATACTGCGTTCGCCATAGAGCTGTGCGAGTTCATGGTTCATCCTCTGCCTCCATACTCCGTTCTCCTGTACGCCGCCAAGATCGTTCTTAGCACTCGTCGTTCGAAAACTCCGAGCACTCGCAGGTCCTCCTCGAGCATTGTCCATGTTTCATGCCCGTAGAGTCTAATAAGCGTCTTTTACAGGGTGCACGTTATGCTCGACCGCAATTGCTTGAGAAATCCATAGTAAGCATGACTTCCGCTGATAATACGCCTCCGAATCTCACGGCTGGTATCATTATCCACCGTTATCAGTGAGCCAAGGTAGACAAATTCATCGACTACCTCAAACTCATCGCCGTCGATCAATATACTATTACCCAAACGGTGTCGTTCGACCTCGGTTCCGCTGGCCAGCACATACTTTGTTTTAGACGTATTTACCTTTTACCCAACCTTTTCTGCTTCGCGCTTTAGTCTGGTGTACTGTTCAGCCACCGCCACAGTTGTTCTGCCGATAATATCCATGTCATCGGCAAAGCGGACGAATTGACAAGATTTGTTGAATATCGTGCCCCTCATGTTGATATCCGCTCGGTTCATAACACCTTGTAGCGCTATGTGGAACACCAGGCATGAAAGCCCAGCACCTTGACGAAGCCCTCTGTGTGATTCGAATGAACTTGACAATCCACCCGAAATCCCGAAAATTAAGAAAATACAAGTTTTGCAAAACAGGTGCTTGAAAATAATATTTCAACTACCGATACTTTACCCAACGGTTCAACTCTACACAAATAATAGCCACACAGTTTTACCCATCTTAGCCTTACGTGATATGCAAACTGTTATTCACATGCAGAAAGTTTTACATCAACCAGACTATCACCATAATATGTCTTTAAACACTGGTAATAGACTGCAAAATACCCGACGAGCAAATCTCATACAGCGTGATAGAGCCACAACAAATCTTGGTCAGACCCGAATTTCATTTTTTGGTCCTTCAATTTACAACGCTCTGCCTAACGAATTAAAACAAATCACCAACATCGATCTGTATAAATACAAAATTAAACAATATTTTAAGACAAACATAATCAATTATATAATTTGAGTGTATCAACCATGCCTATGTAAAGTAAATCGTAAATTGAATTTAACTTCTCTCTACCAGTAGCTTAATCAGAATTATTATTAGTTATAGTTATAGTGGGCCCCTTAAAAAGGAATATTAAATTCCACTGGGCGCCCATTAAATAGTTTTTAAATAATTTTATGTATCCTCTTTATGTTTTCCTCAGCTTAAATTAATTTCTTTGTTTAGTGTGTTGTCCAGTTCTCTTCTAAGCTGAGGTTTCTGTAAGTGTCCGATACCAGGGGGCTCTCTGTGTGAGCTTTTTGGTAACGGGGGTGAGCGGAGGGTTAATTAAAAAAAAAATTAAAAAAAATGCGAACACAGCACTGTGTACTATCCATCGCAGATTTAATCAGTTTGATCAGCTTCCTGGGGAAGCTGTTCTCATCCATGATTTACCACAGCTCTTTCCGGTCGATGGTATCATATGCGGCTCTGAAGCCAACGAACAAATGGTCAGGTGAGTTTTCCTGGCTGTAGAATAAACGACAATGCATTGCACGAGTTATTTTCATTCATGAATGACGGAAATTAAAACGATTAGTCGACATTATCTTCTTCGTCGCACGAAAAAACGTAGGAAAATTGGCTGGTAGGACTTCTTTAGTAATAAAAAGCATTTAAATAGATCGCAGTTCACTTTGATTGATCGCGTATGATAGACAATGTACCTGTCGGCAAGCTAGCAGCGAGCGTCTAAAGGACTCCCTGATGACAAACACCTCAGGGTCGGCACACTTAATAGTATTTCGCGGATATCAGGAATTGCTTGATTGAAAGTCACTGGATTTAGCTTTTCACAAACTTTAATTGCATATAATTTCTTCTCCCACTTCCTTAAATCTAGCTAACCTTCGATTTACTTCACTTCCGGGGCCCCGTTCCTGCAGCAGTACTCCTTCCGTTCCTCCTCCAAAATTTCCTCGTTTACACTCCAGTTATCCACTATCCTCTCACTTAGCGGGTATTACGGTTCCCTCGGGCATGTGGTTGGTAGTCACGGGGACCAAGGCGACACTGCGAATCTCTGTAGCGACCACGGCTATAACGATGGGTGGTTCTGAACGGCGACTGAATAACCCAGAAATGCGTCTACAATCCGCAACAGAGGGGAAATGTAAACCCACGCCGAAGAAATGCGGCAATGGCGATGTCCTTTGACTCGATGACCACGATGGCGGTGGCTTGTATCGGCCACTGGCGATAATGGTTGGTATGTGTCCGAAAATACGGTTTGTCGGTCCGAAAATCACGGGGTTCTGCAGGTTAATGGATAGAATACCTGCTTTAGATAATTGGCGAGATAGCGAATGCGTATAGTGGGAATGCCGGGAGGGGAAAGTTTACCTGCTGTCCATATATGTTTCACTTGCAATGGCACTTGATTTTTGCAGCTTAAACTGACTTGACACTGTACTTAGAAATCGAATAATACGTCTTCGCACTTTGGCTTTCTATTGGATAATGATCATTCGAATCTGATTCCTTTTCTAAATTTCGTACAGGTCATTCCCTTTAATCCCCGGTCATTGCCCTGGCTTGTATATAAATATTTCTATCTGCTCGCCAATCATCAGTTATTTCGCCTCTTATCACCCGTGAGCAGCCCGCGAATTCGCCTGCTTCCTCCTGGTGGTTGGGTGTGGAAATTCGATGGGAGGTAGGTGGGCTGCGTGCTTTAGGGTATCGAAGCCTACTGTTGACTACTATTGTGGGATGTTTGCTGGTGTGTGGGACGATCGATTCAAACTACTCCTGATATATTGAAAAATGAATCAAACGATGACAAAATTTAAACCAATAATCATTTAGACCTTCGTGTCCCAGGTTACCGACACTTACAACAACAAACTAAAATATTAGGGAATAACTAGTTTTGCATTGCGTGTCATAAAAATGCTGATAATTTTAATAATTTGTGTTAGATAGGACGGGAATAGGCAATTACGACGAAGCAGCAACATACTTTAATTTGTAAGGCACTGATTGTAACTGATTGACACAAAGTAAAGGCTTTGCATTCGTCACGGATATTTTTCAATCCAGTGTCACATAGGGCGACCGGACAGCTATAATTTAACCTCAATACCAACACGTAAGGCAGATTCGTTGTCAGGTGACAATAGAAACCATGATTGGTTTTGAACAATCTACAATACTATTCTCGTTGTACAGATTTAACCATAATCGACAAAATCGCAGAAAGGCGATTTTCGGAACCACACAGTCGAGACGACACTCGACCACCTTTATCTAATTTGCTTTGCGTTGACAAGAGCTAAAATTACTGCGGGCTCAGGAGTCGTGGGCCCCACTGACAGCTAAAAAGCTAAACTTGTGTGAAGAATGGGGAATATATGATATCTCGTTTACGCTAACGCTTACAGGTTAGCATCTAAAACATGGCTACCTGCCAGCTACTTGCACTCGACAGACAAAGAACTTTCCACTGGGAAGTAAGTTTCACAAGATCAATCCGTGGCAAGTCAGTGTGCCAAAATGTTTCTTCAGGGTTCTTTTTTTCTGTATGATAAACGAAGCGGCGCTTCTACCCCGGAATTTTATCAGACTCGTGGATATTCGATATCATCGGTAAAGCAACCGAGTCTACCACGCACCTCGAAAGCCTGACCGGTGCGTGTTGTTACGACGAAATAATCGAGAGCATTTGTTTTGTGGTTTGTTCTGGCACGGTGCTTCATAACCGTACCCAAAGTAATCCACAATAATCGTTTGTTGGGTTGGTTGGTAACCCTATCCAAGGTAGGTTTCCTTTCGGCTTCCTTTCGTTATATTGTCGCTCAGGTTATCATCCAAGAACTGCTTCCAGTAGTTGACCGCTTCACTTTCGTTTGTGATTGTTCATCCCTCTCCATAGAGCTAGTTAGTAGCCCCTTATAGGGCAACCAACCTATATTGCATCCCATAAGATATTTAGTGTTGCGAAGCTCACACTGGTGTGGTCTTATTTCTTCACACACGCGTACTCGTTGTGACGAACAGACCTGTATGAACATCTCTTTAGGACTCTCGCTCTTATTTATTCATGCACTGCGATGAGTTTTTGCGAGTGTATATTTAGTTAACAGTCATGGTCGTGAGAGTAGGTATCGTCTGCTTCTCGCTCGATTTGTTGCATTGGAGACAAAAAGAAAAGCCTTGGGTTTGAATGCCTTGAACCTTCTTTATAGACAGACTCCACAGCCGCCTATTAGAGTACAGGACAGTTACGGGGCTAGTGCAACAATCCCACTGATTCTATCTATGACGCCTAACCGAGACTCGAACATTTGATGACCGGCTTGTTAGGCCAGCATCGTAGCATTGGAGACACTTTCATTTTATTTTGCTGTACATATCCAAATTACGTACAGCTATTACTTGGGGTCCAAAATAGGTTGGGTATCCTAATTGTTCTAATTTATCACAATTTCTGCCATTTTGCTGACGCTTGTTCCTCGGGATCATGGTCAGCTCGTTCCGAGTTCGTTGATACTTGGCCAAACTCCCTCTCTTGGGTTTTCCGAAATCATTTTCCACTTCATACCTTGCTTGTGTCATACCAAACCAGTCATTTGATACATTCGGGGTTTCTACACCGTGCGCCCCGGTTACATATCCTGCACTTTCCGTCTTCGATAGTCAAAGTACTTAGCTCCACAGAGAAAAGTAGAGCATCATCTAGCAGACGCGCATAGTTCTCGGCAGCTTGCAAGTTGTGCGCCCAGGTTAACTTCTGTAACACCACCTTCTGTTACATCTTCACTAAGATGCCCATCGAAGAACTGTTTTCAGCTCTCAAACATCTCGCCCTTCTTTTAAGGTTTTCCTTCTTATACTCACACATATCAAGCTTCGATCTGTATCCCCAACTATATTGATTCCCTTTCTCATTGAACTTGCGCGTGTCATTAATCTGGGATAGTTTCTCTAGCAGATCATGATATCTGTCTTCTTCTAGTGCCTTTTTGTCCTCAGGGTCGTGGTCAGCTCATGCTGCGTTTCTCAATACCTAACTAAAATCTTCCTCGAAGCTTGTAAACAAAACCTGTAGGAATACAATAGATTTCACAGAGATCCATAGCCTCTTATCCAGCAACTCCTATCCCTATCTCTCTGTGGTACCAGTCAGAATACGAACAAGCACAGTAAAGATCGCGTAATCAACCCCAGTGTAAACTAAAGTCGTAGAGGAGTATCTTTGCCAACCATGAGCGTCTCTCCTTATGCCAGGAGTGGCTCTTGAAGGCTCAATGCATCTTCAACTTAGTAACCGACTGCACTCCTCATTAGGAGCCACTCGCTACAACGTCTGATTCAGACTGGGTCGCTGAATTAAGAAATGTGCTGTATCGGCATTAAAGCTAAGACGGCAGCGCCATCTCAGTAGCGTTGGGGATTCTAATTATCATCATCATCATCATCATCATCATCATCATCATCATCATCATCATCATCATCATCATCATCATCATCATCATCATCATCATCATCATCATCATCATCATCATCATCATCATCATCATCATCATCATCATCATCATCATCATCATCATCATCATCATCATCATCATCATCATCATCATCATCATCATCATCATCATCATCATCATCATCATCATCATCATCATCATCATCATCATCATCATCATCATCATCATCATCATCATCATCATCATCATCATCATCATCATCATCATCATCATCATCATCATCATCATCATCATCATCATCATCATCATCATCATCATCATCATCATCATCATCATCATCATCATCATCATCATCATCATCATCATCATCATCATCATCATCATCATCATCATCATCATCATCATCATCATCATCATCATCATCATCATCATCATCATCATCATCATCATCATCATCATCATCATCATCATCATCATCATCATCATCATCATCATCATCATCATCATCATCATCATCATTATCATCATCATCATCATCATCATCATCATCATCATCATCATCATTATCATCATCATCATCATCATCATCATCATCATCATCATCATCATCATCATCATCATCATCATCATCATCATCATCATCATCATCATCATCATCATCATCATCATCATCATCATCATCATCATCATCATCATCATCATCATCATCATATCATCATCATCATCATCATCATCATATCATCATCATCATCATCATCATCATCATCATCATCATCATTCATCATCATCATCATCATCATCATCATCATCATCATCATCATCATCATCATCATCATCATGAAGAATTTTGAATTTCAAACAATGCCCTCTTAGGAAACAGGTCTCTTCAGCATATACCATTCTAGAATTCAAAAAGGACCGCAAAAAATCAGAGGGGTTGTGTACAAAACACGACCGCATATATAGGTGACGCAGGACTACGCAAGTCTCTTTGTAGTGATAGTGGCATGTATTCATGCTTGTAATCATTCGATTCTCCATGTATACATGCTATATGCAACATATATACATGCTACATGCGTTGTATGTAACATTTATCAAAGTAGTAACATTGCATACGTTCAATTCTCAAAAGATTGTGCATTTAAAAACAATTCAACAAAATCAAGAACACAAACTATTGCTTTCATGCTACCTTCATGCTGAAATGAAAAATTGTTTTTATTATCCATGGTTTCCCACGTTGAAGGGATTCTACCAATTCAATCCTATTTTATCAACAGCACATCTTTTCACTACACTTCCAATGAAACGGCAAGCATACAGAGTCGTATTATAACCGAACACTACAGCTGTAGCACATTTTTCCAATACAGATATCAAGTTCGCCAAGGTTTAATCGTCTCGCAGTAAAGAATTTGCGATCTGTTGGGACAACGAACTTGTGTCATTTTTTCTGGCACACTTCCCTACCACAGACATCAAATTGGACTAGGTTTAATCGCGTTCGTAAGAAATCTGTTGGTACGAGGGGCTTTGTTACTTCCTCTGGCGAACTTCCCAAACAAGGACATCAAAATGGTCTAGTTTGAACTGCGGTGTTACGAAATCTTGTTGAAATGTGGAAGCTTGGTCACTTGTTTTGGCTTACTTCCCAAGCACAGATATTAAATTGGTATAGGTTTAGATCATCGTAAAGAATCTTCCAACCAATCACGAAGCGAGAATTCTGGTAAAACATAGGTTCATTATTTATGATTTGATTTGGTTTCACACAGGTTCATTATTTTCAATTTTTCAATAGTTCAACATCAAGAATCCCTACTTTTCTTCATTTGGGTCAATTCTTAGAAGATTTTCCGATCGATTGGTGTAAGAATATTGAAAATCGATCAGAAAACCGCTGAGCTATTAGCGCTCAAAATTTTTCATTTTTCGTGACGCTCGCATTTTTCGATTTTTTGAAATGACACCCTATCTCAAAACTTGCCGTAAGACGTAGTCCTACGTCAAAAGTGTTAAAACTTGTCACAAAAACAAGTTGGTGCTAAGCTCCTTGAAGAACGCTCGCCAGCTTGCATACAATCGATAGATTAGCCGAAATAGTTCAACAGGATGTCTTATAAAAGTGAATGTCTAACATTTTTGCTTTATTTTTGAAGATAGGATAGGCTTTACCCTAACACGGATGAAGAAAATAATTCAAGTTTCTCATTTCGTTACTTATTATTTAAATATTATTCAAAAGAAGCCTTAGCTTTTGTTGAGATTACATTCATTGGATACATAGAATCAAATCGTATCTCTTAAGTGCATCCAGCAGAGATGGAGAAGAGAACCTCAATACCAACGAATAAGAAAATAAAATCTGCACTCGGCCGAAAGCGCATGGAAAGCAATTCAAACAGAGTCCAAAAAGCATACCAAGTTTACACTGGCAGTCATCCAGCATCTGTCTGTTAATTGAAATTTCTCCCACAAGGTTTTTTTTTCGTTGAAATTCTTTGCGTTCAGACGGGAGGAAAGTTTTTTTTGCCCGAAATGAATTATACTTTGCCACAGTGCTTAATAGTACTTACGACAAGGTCAATGCATTCAGTCTGATTGAATTTTAACTTTCAACTTTCAATTCGAAGCATCTTGCATTTCACCTAATTAATACTTGAAACTGTAATAACTTGTCACAGAAAAATTTACTTTTCGCATTTTGCTACGCTCAATCAATTCATGAGAATAAAATCAATTGGAAGCTGGAAATTGCTGGTGATTGCTGGTTCAGCAGGTCGCGGGAGAGGTTCAACGTAGCAAAAAGTTGAAGAAAATATTTGTTTTATTTTGCAGATATTATTATTTGTGATCCTCTTTGTTTTTACGTATTACTACAATTTAAAGATAAACTTTAGTAGAAAATAAATTGATTGACAAACTTCATCAAACTTGCCACTTATACTTGTTCGTTCACCCGGATTCGAGCCTGCATCATGTCGATTGGAAGCCGTCGACGAACTCTTCTAAGATGATCTGAAATAGCCATTTAGGCGTAGAAGAATAATTTCTCAAAACCCCCTTAAATCCCTAATTAAACGTTTATTAAATGATTATGGGATTCGATGTCCAATTGTTGTTAAGTGTGTGACGTAAAAGATTATTTTAAAAATTAATACCTGATAAACAATTTGTACTTAAACCATGCTTATTTTGCTGTTGATTTTTAAATTACCATGGGCCAATTTGGCAACTTTATCGATTTGACACATTGAACGCAAGGAACGTTTGCAAGCAATGAAACTAATAAGGCACAAACAATGAATTGAGTAGAAACTTCAAGTGCCATACGCAATTTGACGAAATGAGTAACTGGTCTTCATCGAACAGCTCTCCTGATGATAGATCTAGTTACAGTTTCCGAACAATTTTTATACATTTGTTATGGGAAAGGCAAAGGGATAATATAATGAAAGCTCTGAACAAACAATTGTACAGCAGTAAAGCATCTTTCAGCTGAAATGGTTCAAATGTTCGCTCCTATTGTAGCCTGCTCCTGGCTGTGTTTAGATTATTATGCGCCAAAATTTACAAATTCCTTCTTGTGCTAAGTTCGGCCTCAAAGGGCAGGCAGTTAATTGTGCAGCAGCATTCCTGTGATTTAATATAAATATTTCCACATAACGCTTTTCCAGACCACCAAGAGGGCGTGAGAATGAACTGCAACTCAAATAAACTCATTTACTTTTATCCCGTAACGCTTCAGTCGACTGACTGACTGGTGCGAACGTAAGGTTTGCTTGGCGGAAGAAATTTTCTGCGTTTTAATTAGCCAGAAGTATAGGCTCCGTCAGTATGAACGCATGTTTCTCGAAATATAATTACTTCAAAGCACGGTGCTGCTGGTTCCGGTGGGGAACAGTTGGTTGGAATTAAGAGAAAACGGAGTTTACACCATGATGAAGAATATACATACAGCGCCCCATGTTTACAAAACGCCTATACTTCCAAAATGGCAAATTATGTAAACATCAAATCGAAAACAAATACAAAATTGAAAATTTGTTATTCAAACGGAGCATTTAAACTGATGTTCTCATTCCATATCGTGCGATGGCTCTGATCACGATGGATTTAATAAATTCGTCGTTCGTCGTCTTTCGTCTAGTCATTCAATCGAACATGTGTGGTACAGAAGACCTTTCTACGGCAGAGTACAGATAGGCTGGGAGCATGTTGGATTTTGTGATCATGTTACTGCACGTTGGCCCTTCGAATAAAACCTTCTAGGGGTTACATTGCAGCAAGGTCACAGAATCTGTTTTACCCTGAATTTTCCTTTACCCCCTTTACCTGAAGACTTTAGTGTACTTATCTTGAAAACTTGTTGAGTCTCAAACCTAATGAGAGCTAGCCAGTATCAACTATAACGAATTTAAACGGGCTTGGTATAGCAGGGTATGCTTCGGAAGAAGGTTCCCTTATACACATAAATAAATAAAATATATGCTTATCGTTTACTTAATTTATTGGATGTATTTAAGGCGTTGTGGTTATCGGGTTTCTATCAAATTTGTTAGGCCAAGGAATAATTTCATCAAAGCCAGAACTTTTTAAACATATTTGCTACGCTAACAAAAAAATTAATCCTTAAAATGTAGTTTCAACAGTAGACAGTAGAAATCCAATGGCCAAAATGCTATCATTAACACTAACACTTAACTGAATCGTACGCTGTCTTAAAGTCTATAAACATATGATGAGTCTGCAAGTTGAAGTCTCAAATTTGATTGAGGATCTGTCGCAAAGGAACTGGTCCATTGTGAAGCGTCCATGTCGAAAATCGAACGCCAACAAAGGTTTCCAGCAATGGCCTCACTCTGCGAAACACCATGTGGGAGAGAATTCTGTATACAAAGTTGAGGAGAGTAATACCCCGATAATTGTTATGGTTGACCTATGTCACGATCTCGGTTTCTGAGAAGTTCAACCTTAAAATTAATTAAAAAAACTATGATAACTATGAAACTATGGGTTGATTTATATACAAACATATTGCCACAAATTAAACTGTGTTGTACACAAATCCTGAATCTCGGATGACCTTTATCACAATCTGCCAGTTTATGAGGAGTTCATGGGCGTTTTAATATAAAAATTTTCCTCACAGTAAAATAGAAAACAATTCCCCCCATTGCTTAGCCTGATAAAATAAAGCGGATAGCACTTAAACATTCACCATCATTACAAACCATTTCGCCGAATATCATTTTTCGAAACACCAATTCTCGCTTGACCATACCGCGGAATATAGAGTTTCGCAGAATACCATTTCGCGAAAAACCTTACGCGGGATGTACCATTTCACGGAAAATCTTTTCGTATAAAGTACCATTTCGCAGGGGTGACCCAACTGAAGGAAAGTAATAGAGGGCAGTAGATCTAGGAAAATCCCCCCCACTATTGAAGGGGAGAGGGGTCATAATTCCCCTCCTAACAAGGGAAGGGGTCTCAATTCACCATAGAAAAAAATTGCCTGCAATAGAAAAAAATTGCCTGCAAAAACACCCACATGCTAAATTTGGTTCCATTTGCTTGATTAGTTCTGGAGTTATGTGGAAATTTGTATTTAATTTGTATGGGAGCCCCCCCCTCCTAAAAAGGTAAGGGGTCCTAATTCATCATGGAAAAATTTCTTGCCTCCAAAAACACCCACATGCCAAATAGGGTTCCAATTGATTGATTAGTTCTCGAATTATGAGGAAATTTGTATTTAATTTGTATGGGAGCCCCCCCCCTCCTAAAAAGGTAAGGGGTCCTAATTCATCATGGAAAAATTTCTTGCCTCCAAAAACACCCACATGCCAAATAGGGTTCCAATTGATTGATTTGTTCTCGAATTATGAGGAAATTTGTATTTCACTTGTATAGAAGCCCCCCCTCTTAAAGCGGGAAGGGATCCTAATTCACCATGAAAAAAATTCTTGCCGCCAAAAAGCTTCACATGCCAAATTTGATTCCATTTACTTCATTAGTTCTCGAGTTATGAGGAAATTTGTATTTCATTTGTTCCATACATGCCCCCCCTATTAAAGCGGAGAGGAGTCCATATGAATTTCCATATGAAAATCCTTATGATTATTATGTGTCACCACAGATCATGAGCCAGACAGACAGACAGACAGACAGACAGACAGACAGACAGACAGACAGACAGACAGACAGACAGACAGACAGACAGACAGACAGACAGACAGACAGACAGACAGACAGACAGACAGACAGACAGACAGACAGACAGACAGACAGACAGACAGACAGACAGACAGACAGACAGACAGACAGACAGACAGACAGACAGACAGACAGACAGACAGACAGACAGACAGACAGACAGACAGACAGACAGACAGACAGACAGACAGACAGACAGACAGACAGACAGACAGACAGACAGACAGACAGACAGACAGACAGACAGACAGACAGACAGACAGACAGACAGACAGACAGACAGACAGACAGACAGACAGACAGACAGACAGACAGACAGACAGACAGACAGACAGACAGACAGACAGACAGACAGACAGACAGACAGACAGACAGACAGACAGACAGACAGACAGACAGACAGACAGACAGACAGACAGACAGACAGACAGACAGACAGACAGACAGACAGACAGACAGACAGACAGACAGACAGACAGACAGACAGACAGACAGACAGACAGACAGACAGACAGACAGACAGACAGACAGACAGACAGACAGACAGACAGACAGACAGACAGACAGACAGACAGACAGACAGACAGACAGACAGACAGACAGACAGACAGACAGACAGACAGACAGACAGACAGACAGACAGACAGACAGACAGACAGACAGACAGACAGACAGACAGACAGACAGACAGACAGACAGACAGACAGACAGACAGACAGACAGACAGACAGACAGACAGACAGACAGACAGACAGACAGACAGACAGACAGACAGACAGACAGACAGACAGACAGACAGACAGACAGACAGACAGACAGACAGACAGACAGACAGACAGACAGACAGACAGACAGACAGACAGACAGACAGACAGACAGACAGACAGACAGACAGACAGACAGACAGACAGACAGACAGACAGACAGACAGACAGACAGACAGACAGACAGACAGACAGACAGACAGACAGACAGACAGACAGACAGACAGACAGACAGACAGACAGACAGACAGACAGACAGACAGACAGACAGACAGACAGACAGACAGACAGACAGACAGACAGACAGACAGACAGACAGACAGACAGACAGACAGACAGACAGACAGACAGACAGACAGACAGACAGACAGACAGACAGACAGACAGACAGACAGACAGACAGACAGACAGACAGACAGACAGACAGACAGACAGACAGACAGACAGACAGACAGACAGACAGACAGACAGACAGACAGACAGACAGACAGACAGACAGACAGACAGACAGACAGACAGACAGACAGACAGACAGACAGACAGACAGACAGACAGACAGACAGACAGACAGACAGACAGACAGACAGACAGACAGACAGACAGACAGACAGACAGACAGACAGACAGACAGACAGACAGACAGACAGACAGACAGACAGACAGACAGACAGACAGACAGACAGACAGACAGACAGACAGACAGACAGACAGACAGACAGACAGACAGACAGACAGACAGACAGACAGACAGACAGACAGACAGACAGACAGACAGACAGACAGACAGACAGACAGACAGACAGACAGACAGACAGACAGACAGACAGACAGACAGACAGACAGACAGACAGACAGACAGACAGACAGACAGACAGACAGACAGACAGACAGACAGACAGACAGACAGACAGACAGACAGACAGACAGACAGACAGACAGACAGACAGACAGACAGACAGACAGACAGACAGACAGACAGACAGACAGACAGACAGACAGACAGACAGACAGACAGACAGACAGACAGACAGACAGACAGACAGACAGACAGACAGACAGACAGACAGAATCTTCATAGAGCTCTAACCGTTTTAGTCTGCGTAGGTGATTACTCGAACAAGGAGACTTTGGCGGTTCTCCAGTCACGCGTCTTGATGTTACCGGTGTAGTTACAGTTACGGTAACTTTCATGGAGAGTTGCTCCATTCGCTGATCATTGACCTGAATGGCTTGTTTTAATTCGCCATGGCTATCAGTGATCGCCGAAACGTCGCAGCTCAACGATGACATAACCCCTTTGAAGCAAGTCATTTTCATAAGATTGACGCTCTCATCGCACATCTAGAGAAATTTTTTTTGCTTCCGCAAAATTTTCATAAAAGCCGTATTTATTTTTGCGCATTTAACGTGTGTGACTTCGTCACAAAAACCCATGCACTTAATATGTTCGTCATCGGCATGAACCGGTTTTGCGCACTGATCACAAATGTTTTTCATCGTTAAACGGGATAAAAATTTAATACAGTGATGAAAATATACTTTTTCGTTCGCGTTCCGGAGACGGTTAGGGTGAAGGTCGTCAGAGTCCAGTTGCATTTTTACTGATTTCAGTACTTGTTGTTACTATCGTTTTGTTCATGCTATGGCACTTTTTCCAGAAGAACAGAGTTGCTAGTAGTAGGTAATAATCTGTTATGAACAATTATGAAACGTGGAATCGCGTATCGATTTTTGCTGTTGAACTAGATCCGACAGTAATTCTCTCACATAAAATGTTGCTTCCGGGGAATTTTATAAATTAACCTTTAAATTAACAGCGAAAATAATTAGTCAATTTCATGCTCAAATGTTTACGTTGGCATCACTTCATATATACGTCCGTTCCCTTGGCAAGGTACAGCAACGGTCTTGCACTCGGAATGGCAATCGAAACGAAGTGAAGTTTTTTTCTCATTGATTCAAGTGTACAGTTTGGGTTAAATCATTGTAATAATTTACTCGGGTGGTTAATTAAAGTTTTCTGGACCTCATGTTAAGTTTCGCGAGTGATGTGACGAATGGAAAGACCGGAAAAAAATTAATGAAAAATCGACGGCGAAAAAGTGAAAATATTATGACGAATTTTAATTAGGCAATAGCGGAATTAGTGGCGACAATTAACAAAATAACGGATAAAACTTATAAAAATTATTTCAACCAAAAATAACGTAAACAAACAGAGCATACAGTGCTGCCAAACATATAATTGATGTTATTTTATTTATTTTTACGATTTTACGATTTGCCAAGAATTAGTAAATTTGGTTAATTTAAGGTCAACAAATGAAAATTACATGAAATTAGTTCTATACAACCGTTGCACTGCCCATTGTTGATTGTTTATTGATATCTAATTGCGTTATTTCCCATCACATTTCATTACCAAATAACGAGGCTAATCATTTGTGAAACATCCGTCTTGAAAGTTCGCTTCAACATCAGAAGCAGGAAATTCAATTGCGATCTAATCACGTATACTTCGTTGTGAAGCCGATTCATAGCGATCAATCAAAATTCAAATTATAGCAAAACAACCCTCCTCAACTTGCAGTAGGATTTTGGTGGGAGACATAATCGAAAGCAACGGTTTTCTTTGATCAATTTTGGCCATAGCATTTTATTTTCCTGTTCGCTGTCGGCAGAGAAAACCCTTTTTATAATTCAGGTCTCGAATGTTGGCTGTTTTGTAGAGATACGGGGTTAGTCTTGTCCGTTTTGCTGAAATTTCTGCAATGATTCGAGTAGATCAGCTCAAAAAGTTTCATATTTCTTAACCGAAATACAACTAACTTAATTGATGACAACTGAGTTGGTATCTATTGTTACTTTACTTTTTATTTCCAGACTTAAACAAAGTTTCATGTACATTAGTGTTGCTGATATGTAGGCATAAAGCGGGTTAAATTAGTCTTATTTATCAAATCCATGGGTCACAATGGTTTTCTCCCACTGCTTTTCATAACAGTATGTCAACTGTATGGTTTTAATAGTCAATTCCTCCGACTTACTACGGCATTTAGATTAGAAGCATTCAGTTTTATAATACGTAAAATTAAAATGAACGTTAAGATTTACTTTGTTTGTTTTTTCAGCACCACCAAGATTTAATTGGTGTCATTATCAATTTTGCGAGCATCAACGGATGTTGCTTACTTTTAAATGGTTACATCAATTAATTTAATTAACCTATAAAACTTTATTACCAGCTATGCCAGTCATTGACAGAACTCGTTTTGGCAACCTGTTGATGCAAGTCTAAAACCATCGAAAACAGGGGCTGATGATCCAACAACGTCTCCAAAATGGAGGATGATTAAGATAACAATTATCCAAGGCTATTGCGTTAAGATTCATACATAAATCTGACCCAAATTGTCCAAGTTGAAACGTACCAAGAGATTAATAGTAGGCTTCTCATTCACTAACAGATCCTACCAAGTAAAATAAAGAACCCCCTCCAAAGTATCTTTGTCCTTACTGCGGTAATGAGGGTACAACCGGTTGTGTAGTTCAACCAGCAGCTCGCGGTACTTTAATATATGTAAATAAAGATAAAATTCAAGCGTCTATAAAAATTTTAATTAGTCAGTTAGCAGAACGTAGGATTTTGATGACCACCTACGAGCACCAGGAGGATTATGAATGTATTGGTCGCCCAAAATACTAATCATATTTGCTTGTTGATCCTTATTGCAGTATTCGTATTTTTCTTGACATAATTACCAAACAACGGTGGATTCTTTCTACATTGATTATTATTGAATATGTAAGTACTTTTTGCTAGTTTCGGGGTACCCGCAGTACCAGCTGATGTAATATCCGTTGCACATTAACGCATTAAATTTAATACCTGCACCGACATCGCCGGAAGGATCATAAAAGATTTTCGTTTTAAAGTCATTCCAGCATCAACGGCGCTTAGTGAATTACCTTACTTATCATTTTCATCTCCTCAATCGCATCTTGGAAATGCATCAATGATTTTAAATCGTCTTTTATTCGACATTCATCTCACTTCATTTTCCTGTTGGCAAGCAGGGCTCTTGGCTGGCGCTATTGTTTCCAATGCCGTTTTCGCTGGCAGATATGCAGGATATTCACGACTACGGATGAGACTTATCGTAAAAAGGGCTCTTCAGGATGGTTTTTAGCACTGCACGGCACATTAGAGCTCAGCGATTCTTCGCACAGAATTGAGCAATGATTAAAAAATACCCATAGCTTTTTTAAAGTTTCCCGTTTTAATAGCGTCTTTTTAATGGCATCAAAAACTAACATCATTTTTTTAAATACCTACTTCTCCTAAAATTAAAGGCAGCAAAACAGAAAATGTATTGAAAATTTTACTAAAGTGCGAACAGTTCAACGATTAGTTACGTGAATGTTTACATGGAACAAAATCAGCGCAATGGTAGAAAATTGCTTTTCTCCATTTCTATCCCAAGTGGCTGCAGTTTTTTTACTGGTACTATTTCAACCATTGACGCTTTCTCAATGGTTTGTTGGCACGATACTTTCACCGATGGGAGTTACTTTGACACACCACCACGGGATACGGTTTCATGAATAAGGAAACTCAAGATTGAAAGAAAGATTTTGTATTTATGTGGTGGAAATATTTATAAAGGATAAAGCAAAAGTTTTTTTTTCTTGTTGTTTTGTTGCTTTGTTACGAGACCTAAGCGGGACCAAAAGATATGCTGAGCCTAAAGGATTCGCGTGAATGATGTTTTTTTTCTTTCAGTGTTTGACCTATAGATAGAAAGAAAAATTTCCACCAGCTCCAAAAACTTTTGCAGAGTAGGTGACCAACTTTGACAAAAGTATTAAATTTCAATTAGTTTTTGCGCAAGAGAAGATACTCAGCCGATGTTATTTATTTAACGCGTTACAGAATCATCGTCCGGCGTGTTTCTCTGTCTTGACCGCGCTCAACTAGGCTTGATTATTATTAAAGGGAGAATAAAGCAGGCATCATGTGAATGCCACGGTTCCTGCAACAACTATGATATTTTCGCTGACCAGACAAAATAAATTGCTTCATGAGCATTGTGACCAGTTGGTAATTGTTTGCCGTTGACTGGAAATGGAACCATTCGCAATCCTTGTTGAATCGCTTTGCCATAAATTGGAAAGGGTAGTATGATCTGTACTTTGCATTCCGTCCTTGCAAGTATAGGAAATTAGTAATTCCACGGCTTTGTTCGGGAGCATGCGGGTTCAATTGACTCAGGTTAACTGGGCAGTCAAAGTCTCCAAAGATCATTCTTGCCAGGAACGTAGCTTAAGCATTCGTACATCTCCAAATTAAGGAATTGGTGCCACGTTCCTCATACGTAGGTAGGTTCCTGGGATCGCGCCATGGAAGGCTGCGCATAACTTTGCGTACTGCTTGGATTTTTGAGAACTACACTTGTTAATAAGAACACCAGATCACAGCATCGAATTCCAAAATAGCCCGTTCTAGTGAACACTATAATGACCGAAAACAGTACAGGTTATGGAATCCATTCGCCACTAAGAACGGAGTAAACTGAGAAAACAGGAAAGTCATAAAACAGAGAAAACTGGAAAGACAGAAAACAGGGTTAACTGATAAAAGAGGAAAGTCTGAAAACAGAGAAAACTGGACTGTCAGAAAACAGGGTTAACTGAGAAAACAGGAAAGACAGGAAACAGAGAAAACTGGAAAGTCAGAAAACAGGGTTAACTGAGAAAACGGGAAAGTCTGAAAACAGAGATAACGGGACTGTCACAAAACAGGGTTAACTGAGAAAACAGGAAAGTCAGGAAGCATAGAAAACTGGAAAGTCAGAGAACAGGGTTAACTGAGAAAACAGGAAAGTCAGGAAACAGAGAAAACTGGAAAGTCAGAAAACAGGGTTAACTGAGAAAACAGGAAAGTCAGAAAACAGAGAAAACTGGACTGTCAGAAAACAGGGTTAACTGAGAAAACAGGAAAGTCAGGAAACAGAGAAAACTGGAAGTCAGAAAACAGGGTTAACTGAGAAAACAGGAAAGTCAGAAAACAGAGAAAACTGGAAAGTCAGAAAGCAGGGTTAACTGAGAAAACGGGAAAGTCTGAAAACAGAGATAACGGGACTGTCACAAAACAGGGTTAACTGAGAAAACAGGAAAGTCAGGAAGCATAGAAAACTGGAAAGTCAGAGAACAGGGTTAACTGAGACAACAGGTAAGTCAGAAAACAGAGAAAACTGGAATGTCAGAAAACAGAGTTAACTGAGAAAACAGGAAAGTCAGAAAACAGAGAAAACTGGAATGTCAGAAAACAGGGTTAACTGAGAAAACAGGAAAGTCAGAAAACAGAGAAAACTGGAAAGTCAGAAAGCAGGGTTAACTGAGAAAACGGGAAAGTCTGAAAACAGAGATAACGGGACTGTCACAAAACAGGGTTAACTAAGAAAACAGGAAAGTCAGGAAGCATAGAAAACTGGAAAGTCAGAGAACAGGGTTAACTGAGACAACAGGTAAGTCAGAAAACAGAGAAAACTGGAAAGTCAGAAAGCAGGGTTAACTGAGAAAACGGGAAAGTCTGAAAACAGAGATAACGGGACTGTCACAAAACAGGGTTAACTGAGAAAACAGGAAAGTCAGGAAGCATAGAAAACTGGAAAGTCAGAGAACAGGGTTAACTGAGACAACAGGTAAGTCAGAAAACAGAGAAAACTGGACTGTCAGAAAACAGGGTTAACTGAGAATACAGGAGAGTCACAAAACAGAGAAAACTGGAAAGTCAGAAAACAGGGTTAACTGAGAAAAGGGGAAAGTCAGAAAACAGAGAAAACTGGAAAGTCAGAAAACAGGGTTAACTGAGAAAACAGGAAAGTCAGAAAACAGAGAAAACTGGAAAGTCAGAAAACAGGGTTAACTGAGAAAACAGGAAAGTCAGGAAACAGAGAAAACTGGAAAGTCAGAAAACAGGGTTAACTGAGAAAACAGGAAAGTCAGAAAACAGAGAAAACTGGAATGTCAGAAAACAGGGTTAACTGAGAAAACAGGATAGTTAGAAAGCAGAGAAAACTGGACTGTCAGAAAACAGGATTAACAGAGAAAACAGGAAAGTCAGAAAACAGAGAAAACTGGACTGTCAGAAAACAGGGTTAACTGAGAAAACAGGAAAGTCAGGAAACAGAGAAAACTGGAAGTCAGAAAACAGGGTTAACTGAGAAAACAGGAAAGTCAGAAAACAGAGAAAACTGGACTGTCAGAAAACAGGGTTAACTGAGAAAACGAAAAAGTCAGGAAACAGAGATAACGGGACTGTCACAAAACAGGGTTAACTGAGACAACAGGAAAGTCAGAAAACAGGGTTAACTGAGAAAACAGGAAAGTCAGAAAACAGAGAAAACTGGAAAGTCAGAAAACAGGGTTAACTGAGAAAACAGGAAAGTCAGAAAACAGAGAAAACTGGAAAGTCAGAAAACAGGGTTAACTGAGAAAACAGGAAAGTCAGAAAACAGAGAAAACTGGACTGTCAGAAAACAGGGTTAACTGAGAAAACAGGATAGTTAGAAAACAGAGAAAACTGGACTGTCAGAAAACAGGGTTAACAGAGAAAACAGGAAAGTCAGAAAACAGAGAAAACTGGAATGTCAGAAAACAGGGTTAACTGAGAAAACAGGAAAGTCAGGAAACAGAGATAACGGGACTGTCACAAAACAGGGTTAACTGAGACAACAGGAAAGTCAGAAAACAGGGTTAACTGAGAAAACAGGACAGTCAGAAAACAGAGAAAACTGGAAAGTCAGAAAACAGAGAAAACTGGACTGTCTGAAAGCAGGGTTAACTTAGAAAACAGGAAAGTCAGAAAACAGAGAAAACTGGACTGTCAGAAAACAGGGTTAACTGAGAAAACAGGAAAGTCAGAAAACAGAGAAAACTGGAATGTCAGAAAACAGGGTTAACTGAGAAAACAGGAAAGTCAGAAAACAGAGAAAACAGGAACGTCAGAAAACAGGGTTAACTGAGAAAACAGGAAAGTCTGAAAACAGAGAAAACTGGACTGTCAGAAAACAGGGTTAACTGAGAAAACAGGAAAGTCAGAAAACAGAGAAAACAGGAATGTCAGAAAACAGGGTTAACTGAGAAAACAGGAAAGTCAGAAAACAGAGAAAACTGGAATGTCAGAAAACAGGGTTAACTGAGAAAACAGGAAAGTCAGAAAACAGAGAAAACTGGAAAGTCAGAAAACAGGGTTAACTGAGAAAACAGGAAAGTCAGAAAACAGAGAAAACTGGAAAGTCAGAAAACAGGGTTAACTGAGAAAACAGGAAAGTCAGAAAACAGAGAAAACAGGAAAGTCAGAAAACAGAGAAAACTGGAATGTCAGAAAACAGGGTTAACTGAGAAAACAGGAAAGTCAGAAAACAGAGAAAACTGGAAAGTCAGAAAACAGGGTTAACTGAGAAAACAGGAAAGTCAGAAAACAGAGAAAACAGGAAAGTCAGAAAACAGAGAAAACTGGAATGTCAGAAAACAGGGTTAACTGAGAAAACAGGAAAGTCACAAAACAGAGAAAACTGGAATGTCAGAAAACAGGGTTAACTGAGAAAACAGGAAAGTCAAAAAACAAAGAAAACTGGAAAGTCAGAAAACAGGGTTAACTGAGAAAACAGGAAAGTCAGAAAACAGAGAAAACTGGAAAGTCAGAAAACAGGGTTAACTGAGAAAACAGGACAGTCAGAAAACAGAGAAAACTGGAAAGTCAGAAAACAGAGAAAACTGGACTGTCTGAAAGCAGGGTTAACTTAGAAAACAGGAAAGTCAGAAAACAGAGAAAACTGGACTGTCAGAAAACAGGGTTAACTGAGAAAACAGGAAAGTCAGAAAACAGAGAAAACTGGAATGTCAGAAAACAGGGTTAACTGAGAAAACAGGAAAGTCAGAAAACAGAGAAAACTGGAAAGTCAGAAAACAGGGTTAACTGAGAAAACAGGAAAGTCAGAAAACAGAGAAAACTGGAAAGTCAGAAAACAGGGTTAACTGAGAAAACAGGAAAGTCAGAAAACAGAGAAAACAGGAAAGTCAGAAAACAGAGAAAACTGGAATGTCAGAAAACAGGGTTAACTGAGAAAACAGGAAAGTCAGAAAACAGAGAAAACTGGAAAGTCAGAAAACAGGGTTAACTGAGAAAACAGGAAAGTCAGAAAACAGAGAAAACAGGAAAGTCAGAAAACAGAGAAAACTGGAATGTCAGAAAACAGGGTTAACTGAGAAAACAGGAAAGTCACAAAACAGAGAAAACTGGAATGTCAGAAAACAGGGTTAACTGAGAAAACAGGAAAGTCAAAAAACAAAGAAAACTGGAAAGTCAGAAAACAGGGTTAACTGAGAAAACAGGAAAGTCAGAAAACAGAGAAAACTGGAAAGTCAGAAAACAGGGTTAACTGAGAAAACAGGAAAGTCAGAAAACAGAGAAAACTGGAAAGTCAGAAAACAGGGTTAACTGAGAAAACAGGAAAGTCAGAAAACAGAGAAAACAGGAAAGTCAGAAAACAGAGAAAACTGGAAGTCAGAAAACAGGGTTAACTGAGAAAACAGGAAAGTCAGAAAACAGAGAAAACTGGAAAGTCAGAAAACAGGGTTAACTGAGAAAACAGGAAAGTCAGAAAACAGAGAAAACAGGAAAGTCAGAAAACAGAGAAAACTGGAATGTCAGAAAACAGGGTTAACTGAGAAAACAGGAAAGTCAGAAAACAGAGAAAACTGGAATGTCAGAAAACAGGGTTAACTGAGAAAACAGGACTGTCAGAAAACAGAGAAAACAGGAAAGTCAGAAAACAGAGAAAACTGGAATGTCAGAAAACAGGGTTAACTGAGAAAACAGGAAAGTCAGAAAACAGAGAAAACTGGAAAGTCAGAAAACAGGGTTAACTGAGAAAACAGGAAAGTCAGAAAACAGAGAAAACAGGAAAGTCAGAAAACAGAGAAAACTGGAATGTCAGAAAACAGGGTTAACTGAGAAAACAGGAAAGTCAGAAAACAGAGAAAACTGGAAAGTCAGAAAACAGGGTTAACTGAGAAAACAGGAAAGTCAGAAAACAGAGAAAACTGGAAGTCAGAAAACAGGGTTAACTGAGAAAACAGGAAAATCAGAAAACAGAGAAAACTGGAATGTCAGAAAACAGGGTTAACTGAGAAAACAGGAAAGTCAGAAAACAGAGAAAACAGGAAAGTCAGAAAACAGAGAAAACTGGAATGTCAGAAAACAGGGTTAACTGAGAAAACAGGAAAGTCAGAAAACAGAGAAAACTGGAATGTCAGAAAACAGGGTTAACTGAGAAAACAGGAAAGTCAGAAAACAGAGAAAACAGGAAAGTTAGAAAACAGAGAAAACTGGAATGTCAGAAAACAGGGTTAACTGAGAAAACAGGAAAGTCAGAAAACAGAGAAAACTGGAAAGTCAGAAAACAGGGTTAACTGAGAAAACAGGAAAGTTAGAAAACAGATAAAACAGGAAAGTCAGAAAACAGAGAAAACTGGAATGTCAGAAAACAGAGTTAACTGAGAAAACAGGAAAGTCAGAAAACAGAGAAAACTGGAATGTCAGAAAACAGGGTTAACTGAGAAAACAAGAAAGTCAGAAAACAGAGAAAACTGGAATGTCAGAAAACAGGGTTAACTGAGAAAACAGGAAAGTCAGAAAACAGAGAAAACTGGAAAGTCAGAAAACAGGGTTAAGTGAGAAAACAGGAAAGTCACAAAACAGAGAAAACTTGAAAGTCAGAAAACAAGGTTAACTGAGAGAACAGGAAAGTCAGAAAACAGAGAAAACTGGAATGTCAGAAAACAGGGTTAACTGAGAAAACAAGAAAGTCAGAAAACAGAGAAAACTGGAATGTCAGAAAACAGGGTTAACTGAGAAAACAGGAAAGTCAGAAAACAGAGAAAACTGGAATGTCAGAAAACAGGGTTAACTGAGAAAACAGGAAAGTCAGAAAACAGAGAAAACTGGAATGTCAGAAAACAGGGTTAACTGAGAAAACAGGAAACTCAGAAAGCAGAGAAAACTGGAATGTCAGAAAATAGGGTTAACTGAGAAAACATGAAAGTCAGAAAACAGAGAAAACTGGCCTGTCCGAAAACAGGGTTAACTGAGAAAACAGGAAAGTCAGAAAACAGAGAAAACTGGAATGTCAGAAAACAGGGTTAACTGAGAAAACAAGAAAGTCAGAAAACAGAGAAAACTGGAATGACAGAAAACAGGGTTAACTGAGAAAACAGGAAACTCAGAAAGCAGAGAAAACTGGAATGTCAGAAAATAGGGTTAACTGAGAAAACATGAAAGTCAGAAAACAGAGAAAACTGGACTGTCCGAAAACAGGGTTAACTGAGAAAACAGGAAACTCAGAAAGCAGAGAAAACTGGAATGTCAGAAAATAGGGTTAACTGAGAAAACATGAAAGTCAGAAAACAGAGAAAACTGGACTGTCCGAAAACAGGGTTAACTGAGAAAACAGGAAAGTCAGAAAACAGAGAAAACTGGAATGTCAGAAAACAGGGTTAACTGAGAAAACAGGAAAGTCAAAAACAGAGAAGACTGGAATGTCAGAAAACAGGGTTAACTGAGAAAACAGGAAACTCAGAAAGCAGAGAAAACTGGAATGTCCGAAAACAGGGTTAACTGAGAAAACAGGAAAGTCAGAAAACAGAGAAAACTGGAATGTCAGAAAACAGGGTTAACTGAGAAAACAGGAAAGTCAAAAACAGAGAAGACTGGAATGTCAGAAAACAGGGTTAACTGAGAAAACAGGAAACTCAGAAAGCAGAGAAAACTGGAATGTCAGAAAATAGGGTTAACTGAGAAAACATGAAAGTCAGAAAACAGAGAAAACTGGACTGTCCGAAAACAGGGTTAACTGAGAAAACAGGAAAGTCAGAAAACAGAGAAAACTGGAATGTCAGAAAACAGGGTTAACTGAGAAAACAGGAAAGTCAAAAACAGAGAAGACTGGAATGTCAGAAAATAGGGTTAACTGAGAAAACAGGAAAGTCAGAAAACAGAGAAAACTGGACTGTCCGAAAACAGGGTTAACTGAGAAAACAGGAAAGTCAGAAAACAGAGAAAACTGGAATGTCAGAAAACAGGGTTAACTGAGAAAACAGGAAAGTCAGAAAACAGAGAAAACTGGAATGTCAGAAAACAGGGTTAACTGAGAAAACAGGAAAGTCAGAAAACAGAGAAAACTGGACAGTCCGAAAACAGGGTTAACTGAGAAAACAGGAAAGTCAGAAAACAGAGAAAACTGGAATGTCAGAAAACAGGGTTAACTGAGAAAACAGGAAAGTCAAAAACAGAGAAGACTGGAATGTCAGAAAACAGGGTTAACTGAGAAAACAGGAAAGTCAAAAACAGAGAAAACTGGACTGTCCGAAAACAGGGTTAACTGAGAAAACAGGAAAGTCAAAAACAGAGAAGACTGGAATGTCAGAAAACAGGGTTAACTGAGAAAACAGGAAACTCAGAAAGCAGAGAAAACTGGAATGTCAGAAAATAGGGTTAACTGAGAAAACAGGAAAGTCAGAAAACAGAGAAAACTGGAATGTCAGAAAACAGGGTTAACTGAGAAAACAGGAAACTCAGAAAGCAGAGAAAACTGGAATGTCAGAAAATAGGGTTAACTGAGAAAACAGGAAAGTCAGAAAACAGAGAAAACTGGAATGTCAGAAAACAGGGTTAACTGAGAAAACAGGAAAGTCAAAAACAGAGAAGACTGGAATGTCAGAAAACAGGGTTAACTGAGAAAACAGGAAACTCAGAAAGCAGAGAAAACTGGAATGTCAGAAAATAGGGTTAACTGAGAAAACAGGAAAGTCAGAAAACAGAGAAAACTGGACTGTCCGAAAACAGGGTTAACTGAGAAAACAGGAAAGTCAGAAAACAGAGAAAACTGGAATGTCAGAAAACAGGGTTAACTGAGAAAACAGGAAACTCAGAAAGCAGAGAAAACTGGAATGTCAGAAAATAGGGTTAACTGAGAAAACAGGAAAGTCAGAAAACAGAGAAAACTGGACTGTCCGAAAACAGGGTTAACTGAGAAAACGGGAAAGTCAGAAAAGTCAGAAAACTGAGAAAACAGGAAACTCGGAAAACAGAGAAAACTGGAATGTCAGAAAACAGGGTTAACTGAGAAAACAGGAAAGTCAGAAAACAGAGAAAACTGGACTGTCCGAAAACAGGGTTAACTGAGAAAACAGGAAAGTCAGAAAACAGAGAAAACTGGAATGTCAGAAAACAGGGTTAACTGAGAAAACAGGAAACTCAGAAAGCAGAGAAAGCTGGAATGTCAGAAAACAGGGTTAACTGAGAAAACAGGAAAGTCAGAAAACAGAGAAAACTGGACTGTCCGAAAACAGGGTTAACTGAGAAAACGGGAAAGTCAGAAAAGTCAGAAAACTGAGAAAACAGGAAACTCGGAAAACAGAGAAAACTGGAATGTCAGAAAACAGGGTTAACTGAGAAAACAGGAAAGTCAGAAAACAGAGAAAACTGGAATGTCAGAAAACAGGGTTAACTGAGAAAACAGGAAACTCAGAAAGCAGAGAAAACTGGAATGTCAGAAAATAGGGTTAACTGAGAAAACATGAAAGTCAGAAAACAGAGAAAACTGGCCTGTCCGAAAACAGGGTTAACTGAGAAAACAGGAAAGTCAGAAAACAGAGAAAACTGGAATGTCAGAAAACAGGGTTAACTGAGAAAACAAGAAAGTCAGAAAACAGAGAAAACTGGAATGACAGAAAACAGGGTTAACTGAGAAAACAGGAAACTCAGAAAGCAGAGAAAACTGGAATGTCAGAAAATAGGGTTAACTGAGAAAACATGAAAGTCAGAAAACAGAGAAAACTGGACTGTCCGAAAACAGGGTTAACTGAGAAAACAGGAAACTCAGAAAGCAGAGAAAACTGGAATGTCAGAAAATAGGGTTAACTGAGAAAACATGAAAATCAGAAAACAGAGAAAACTGGACTGTCCGAAAACAGGGTTAACTGAGAAAACAGGAAAGTCAGAAAACAGAGAAAACTGGAATGTCAGAAAACAGGGTTAACTGAGAAAACAGGAAAGTCAAAAACAGAGAAGACTGGAATGTCAGAAAACAGGGTTAACTGAGAAAACAGGAAACTCAGAAAGCAGAGAAAACTGGAATGTCCGAAAACAGGGTTAACTGAGAAAACAGGAAAGTCAGAAAACAGAGAAAACTGGAATGTCAGAAAACAGGGTTAACTGAGAAAACAGGAAAGTCAAAAACAGAGAAGACTGGAATGTCAGAAAACAGGGTTAACTGAGAAAACAGGAAACTCAGAAAGCAGAGAAAACTGGAATGTCAGAAAATAGGGTTAACTGAGAAAACATGAAAGTCAGAAAACAGAGAAAACTGGACTGTCCGAAAACAGGGTTAACTGAGAAAACAGGAAAGTCAGAAAACAGAGAAAACTGGAATGTCAGAAAACAGGGTTAACTGAGAAAACAGGAAAGTCAAAAACAGAGAAGACTGGAATGTCAGAAAATAGGGTTAACTGAGAAAACAGGAAAGTCAGAAAACAGAGAAAACTGGACTGTCCGTCCGAGAAAACAGGAAAGTCAGAAAACAGAGAAAACTGGAATGTCAGAAAACAGGGTTAACTGAGAAAACAGGAAAGTCAGAAAACAGAGAAAACTGGACAGTCCGAAAACAGGGTTAACTGAGAAAACAGGAAAGTCAGAAAACAGAGAAAACTGGAATGTCAGAAAACAGGGTTAACTGAGAAAACAGGAAAGTCAAAAACAGAGAAGACTGGAATGTCAGAAAACAGGGTTAACTGAGAAAACAGGAAAGTCAAAAACAGAGAAAACTGGACTGTCCGAAAACAGGGTTAACTGAGAAAACAGGAAAGTCAAAAACAGAGAAGACTGGAATGTCAGAAAACAGGGTTAACTGAGAAAACAGGAAACTCAGAAAGCAGAGAAAACTGGAATGTCAGAAAATAGGGTTAACTGAGAAAACAGGAAAGTCAGAAAACAGAGAAAACTGGAATGTCAGAAAACAGGGTTAACTGAGAAAACAGGAAACTCAGAAAGCAGAGAAAACTGGAATGTCAGAAAATAGGGTTAACTGAGAAAACAGGAAAGTCAGAAAACAGAGAAAACTGGAATGTCAGAAAACAGGGTTAACTGAGAAAACAGGAAAGTCAAAAACAGAGAAGACTGGAATGTCAGAAAACAGGGTTAACTGAGAAAACAGGAAACTCAGAAAGCAGAGAAAACTGGAATGTCAGAAAATAGGGTTAACTGAGAAAACAGGAAAGTCAGAAAACAGAGAAAACTGGACTGTCCGAAAACAGGGTTAACTGAGAAAACAGGAAAGTCAGAAAACAGAGAAAACTGG
This sequence comes from Sabethes cyaneus, assembly GCF_943734655.1. Lineage (NCBI taxonomy): Eukaryota > Metazoa > Arthropoda > Insecta > Diptera > Culicidae > Sabethes > Sabethes cyaneus. The sequence goes on from NC_071355.1 coordinate 92,761,467, forward strand.
AATGTCAGAAAACAGGGTTAACTGAGAAAACAGGAAACTCAGAAAGCAGAGAAAACTGGAATGTCAGAAAATAGGGTTAACTGAGAAAACAGGAAAGTCAGAAAACAGAGAAAACTGGACTGTCCGAAAACAGGGTTAACTGAGAAAACGGGAAAGTCAGAAAAGTCAGAAAACTGAGAAAACAGGAAACTCGGAAAACAGAGAAAACTGGAATGTCAGAAAACAGGGTTAACTGAGAAAACAGGAAAGTCAGAAAACAGAGAAAACTGGACTGTCCGAAAACAGGGTTAACTGAGAAAACAGGAAAGTCAGAAAACAGAGAAAACTGGAATGTCAGAAAACAGGGTTAACTGAGAAAACAGGAAACTCAGAAAGCAGAGAAAGCTGGAATGTCAGAAAACAGGGTTAACTGAGAAAACAGGAAAGTCAGAAAACAGAGAAAACTGGACTGTCCGAAAACAGGGTTAACTGAGAAAACGGGAAAGTCAGAAAAGTCAGAAAACTGAGAAAACAGGAAACTCGGAAAACAGAGAAAACTGGAATGTCAGAAAACAGGGTTAACTGAGAAAACAGGAAAGTCAGAAAACAGAGAAAACTGGACTGTCCGAAAACAGGGTTAACTGAGAAAACAGGAAAGTCAGAAAACAGAGAAAACTGGAATGTCAGAAAACAGGGTTAACTGAGGAAACAGGAAAGTCAGAAAACAGAGAAAACTGGAATGTCAGAAAACAGGGTTAACTGAGAAAACAGGAAAGTCAGAAAACAGAAAAAACTGGAATGTCATAAAACAGGGTTATTTGAAAAAACAGGAAAGTCAGAAAACAGAGAAAACTGGAATGTCAGAAAACAGGGTTAACTGAGAAAACAGGAAAGTCAGAAAACAGAGAAAACTGGAATGTCAGAAAACAAGGTTAACTGAGAAAACAGGAAAGTCAGAAAATAGAGAAAACTGGAATGTCAGAAAACAGGGTTAACTGAGAAAACAAGAAAGTCAGAAAACAGAGAAAACTGGAATGTCAGAAAACAGGGTTAACTGAGAAAACAGGAAAGTCAGAAAACAGAGAAAACTGGAATGTCAGAAAACAGGGTTAACTGAGAAAACAGGAAAGTCAGAAAACAGAGAAAGCTGGAATGTCAGAAAACAGGGTTAACTGAGAAAACAGGAAACTCAGAAAGCAGAGAAAACTGGAATGTCAGAAAATAGGGTTAACTGAGAAAACAGGAAAGTCAGAAAACAGAGAAAACTGGAATGTCAGAAAACAGGGTTAACTGAGAAAACAGGAAAGTCAAAAACAGAGAAGACTGGAATGTCAGAAAACAGGGTTAACTGAGAAAACAGGAAACTCAGAAAGCAGAGAAAACTGGAATGTCAGAAAATAGGGTTAACTGAGAAAACAGGAAAGTCAGAAAACAGAGAAAACTGGACTGTCCGAAAACAGGGTTAACTGAGAAAACAGGAAAGTCAGAAAACAGAGAAAACTGGAATGTCAGAAAACAGGGTTAACTGAGAAAACAGGAAACTCAGAAAGCAGAGAAAACTGGAATGTCAGAAAATAGGGTTAACTGAGAAAACAGGAAAGTCAGAAAACAGAGAAAACTGGACTGTCCGAAAACAGGGTTAACTGAGAAAACAGGAAAGTCAGAAAACAGAGAAAACTGGAATGTCAGAAAACAGGGTTAACTGAGAAAACAGGAAAGTCAGAAAACAGAGAAAACTGGACTGTCCGAAAACAGGGTTAACTGAGAAAACAGGAAAGTCAGAAAACAGAGAAAACTGGAATGTCAGAAAACAGGGTTAACTGAGAAAACAGGAAACTCAGAAAGCAGAGAAAGCTGGAATGTCAGAAAACAGGGTTAACTGAGAAAACAGGAAAGTCAGAAAACAGAGAAAACTGGACTGTCCGAAAACAGGGTTAACTGAGAAAACGGGAAAGTCAGAAAAGTCAGAAAACTGAGAAAACAGGAAACTCGGAAAACAGAGAAAACTGGAATGTCAGAAAACAGGGTTAACTGAGAAAACAGGAAAGTCAGAAAACAGAGAAAACTGGACTGTCCGAAAACAGGGTTAACTGAGAAAACAGGAAAGTCAGAAAACAGAGAAAACTGGAATGTCAGAAAACAGGGTTAACTGAGAAAACAGGAAACTCAGAAAGCAGAGAAAACTGGAATGTCAGAAAATAGGGTTAACTGAGAAAACAGGAAAGTCAGAAAACAGAGAAAGCTGGAATGTCAGAAAACAGGGTTAACTGAGAAAACAAGAAAGTCAGAAAACAGAGAAGACTGGAATGTCAGAAAACAGGGTTAACTGAGAAAACAGGAAACTCAGAAAGCAGAGAAAACTGGAATGTCAGAAAACAGGGTTAACTGAGAAAACAGGAAAGTCAGAAAACAGAGAAAGCTGGAATGTCAGAAAACAGGGTTAACTGAGAAAACAAGAAAGTCAGAAAACAGAGAAGACTGGAATGTCAGAAAACAGGGTTAACTGAGAAAACAGGAAACTCAGAAAGCAGAGAAAACTGGAATGTCAGAAAATAGGGTTAACTGAGAAAACAGGAAAGTCAGAAAACAGAGAAAACTGGAATGTCAGAAAACAGGGTTAACTGAGAAAACAGGAAAGTCAAAAACAGAGAAGACTGGAATGTCAGAAAACAGGGTTAACTGAGAAAACAGGAAACTCAGAAAGCAGAGAAAACTGGAATGTCAGAAAATAGGGTTAACTGAGAAAACAGGAAAGTCAGAAAACAGAGAAAACTGGACTGTCCGAAAACAGGGTTAACTGAGAAAACAGGAAAGTCAGAAAACAGAGAAAACTGGAATGTCAGAAAACAGGGTTAACTGAGAAAACAGGAAACTCAGAAAGCAGAGAAAACTGGAATGTCAGAAAATAGGGTTAACTGAGAAAACAGGAAAGTCAGAAAACAGAGAAAACTGGACTGTCCGAAAACAGGGTTAACTGAGAAAACAGGAAAGTCAGAAAACAGAGAAAACTGGAATGTCAGAAAACAGGGTTAACTGAGAAAACAGGAAAGTCAGAAAACAGAGAAAACTGGACTGTCCGAAAACAGGGTTAACTGAGAAAACAGGAAAGTCAGAAAACAGAGAAAACTGGAATGTCAGAAAACAGGGTTAACTGAGAAAACAGGAAACTCAGAAAGCAGAGAAAGCTGGAATGTCAGAAAACAGGGTTAACTGAGAAAACAGGAAAGTCAGAAAACAGAGAAAACTGGACTGTCCGAAAACAGGGTTAACTGAGAAAACGGGAAAGTCAGAAAAGTCAGAAAACTGAGAAAACAGGAAACTCGGAAAACAGAGAAAACTGGAATGTCAGAAAACAGGGTTAACTGAGAAAACAGGAAAGTCAGAAAACAGAGAAAACTGGACTGTCCGAAAACAGGGTTAACTGAGAAAACAGGAAAGTCAGAAAACAGAGAAAACTGGAATGTCAGAAAACAGGGTTAACTGAGGAAACAGGAAAGTCAGAAAACAGAGAAAACTGGAATGTCAGAAAACAGGGTTAACTGAGAAAACAGGAAAGTCAGAAAACAGAAAAAACTGGAATGTCATAAAACAGGGTTATTTGAAAAAACAGGAAAGTCAGAAAACAGAGAAAACTGGAATGTCAGAAAACAGGGTTAACTGAGAAAACAGGAAAGTCAGAAAACAGAGAAAACTGGAATGTCAGAAAACAAGGTTAACTGAGAAAACAGGAAAGTCAGAAAATAGAGAAAACTGGAATGTCAGAAAACAGGGTTAACTGAGAAAACAAGAAAGTCAGAAAACAGAGAAAACTGGAATGTCAGAAAACAGGGTTAACTGAGAAAACAGGAAAGTCAGAAAACAGAGAAAACTGGAATGTCAGAAAACAGGGTTAACTGAGAAAACAGGAAAGTCAGAAAACAGAGAAAGCTGGAATGTCAGAAAACAGGGTTAACTGAGAAAACAGGAAAGTCAGAAAACAGAGAAAACTGGACTGTCCGAAAACAGGGTTAACTGAGAAAACAGGAAAGTCAGAAAACAGAGAAAACTGGAATGTCAGAAAACAGGGTTAACTGAGAAAACAGGAAAGTCAGAAAACAGAGAAAACTGGACTGTCAGAAAACAGGGTTAACTGAGAAAACAGGAAAGTCAGAAAACAGAGAAAACTGGAAGTCAGAAAACAGGGTTAACTGAGAAAACAGGAAAATCAGAAAACAGAGAAAACTGGAATGTCAGAAAACAGGGTTAACTGAGGAAACAGGAAAGTCAGAAAACAGAGAAAACTGGAATGTCAGAAAACAGGAAAGTCAGAAAACAGAGAAAACTGGAATGTCAGAAAACAGGGTTAACTGAGAAAACAGGAAAGTCAGAAAACAGAGAAAACTGGAATGTCAGAAAACAAGGTTAACTGAGAAAACAGGAAAGTCAGAAAACAGAGAAAACTGGAATGTCAGAAAACAGGGTTAACTGAGAAAACAGGAAAGTCAGAAAACAGAGAAAACTGGAATGTCAGAAAACAGGGTTAACTGAGAAAACAGGAAAGTCAGAAAACAGAGAAAGCTGGAATGTCAGAAAACAGGGTTAACTGAGAAAACAGGAAAGTCAGAAAACAGAGAAAACTGGACTGTCCGAAAACAGGGTTAACTGAGAAAACAGGAAAGTCAGAAAACAGAGAAAACTGGAATGTCAGAAAACAGGGTTAACTGAGAAAACAGGAAAGTCAGAAAACAGAGAAAGCTGGAATGTCAGAAAACAGGGTTAACTGAGAAAACAGGAAAGTCAGAAAACAGAGAAAACTGGAATGTCCGAAAACAGGGTTAACTGAGAAAACAGGAAAGTCAGAAAACAGAGAAAACTGGAATGTCAGAAAACAGGGTTAACTGAGAAAACAGGAAAGTCAGAAAACAGAGAAAACTGGACTGTCCGAAAACAGGGTTAACTGAGAAAACAGGAAAGTCAGAAAACAGAGAAAACTGGAATGTCAGAAAACAGGGTTAACTGAGAAAACAGGAAACTCAGAAAGCAGAGAAAGCTGGAATGTCAGAAAACAGGGTTAACTGAGAAAACAGGAAAGTCAGAAAACAGAGAAAACTGGAATGTCCGAAAACAGGGTTAACTGAGAAAACAGGAAAGTCAGAAAACAGAGAAAACTGGAATGTCAGAAAACAGGGTTAACTGAGAAAACAGGAAAGTCAGAAAACAGAGAAAACTGGACTGTCCGAAAACAGGGTTAACTGAGAAAACAGGAAAGTCAGAAAACAGAGAAAACTGGAATGTCAGAAAACAGGGTTAACTGAGAAAACAGGAAACTCAGAAAGCAGAGAAAGCTGGAATGTCAGAAAACAGGGTTAACTGAGAAAACAGGAAAGTCAGAAAACAGAGAAAACTGGACTGTCCGAAAACAGGGTTAACTGAGAAAACGGGAAAGTCAGAAAAGTCAGAAAACTGAGAAAACAGGAAACTCGGAAAACAGAGAAAACTGGAATGTCAGAAAACAGGGTTAACTGAGAAAACAGGAAAGTCAGAAAACAGAGAAAACTGGACTGTCCGAAAACAGGGTTAACTGAGAAAACAGGAAAGTCAGAAAACAGAGAAAACTGGAATGTCAGAAAACAGGGTTAACTGAGGAAACAGGAAAGTCAGAAAACAGAGAAAACTGGAATGTCAGAAAACAGGGTTAACTGAGAAAACAGGAAAGTCAGAAAACAGAAAAAACTGGAATGTCATAAAACAGGGTTATTTGAAAAAACAGGAAAGTCAGAAAACAGAGAAAACTGGAATGTCAGAAAACAGGGTTAACTGAGAAAACAGGAAAGTCAGAAAACAGAGAAAACTGGAATGTCAGAAAACAAGGTTAACTGAGAAAACAGGAAAGTCAGAAAATAGAGAAAACTGGAATGTCAGAAAACAGGGTTAACTGAGAAAACAAGAAAGTCAGAAAACAGAGAAAACTGGAATGTCAGAAAACAGGGTTAACTGAGAAAACAGGAAAGTCAGAAAACAGAGAAAACTGGAATGTCAGAAAACAGGGTTAACTGAGAAAACAGGAAAGTCAGAAAACAGAGAAAGCTGGAATGTCAGAAAACAGGGTTAACTGAGAAAACAGGAAACTCAGAAAGCAGAGAAAACTGGAATGTCAGAAAATAGGGTTAACTGAGAAAACAGGAAAGTCAGAAAACAGAGAAAACTGGAATGTCAGAAAACAGGGTTAACTGAGAAAACAGGAAAGTCAAAAACAGAGAAGACTGGAATGTCAGAAAACAGGGTTAACTGAGAAAACAGGAAACTCAGAAAGCAGAGAAAACTGGAATGTCAGAAAATAGGGTTAACTGAGAAAACAGGAAAGTCAGAAAACAGAGAAAACTGGACTGTCCGAAAACAGGGTTAACTGAGAAAACAGGAAAGTCAGAAAACAGAGAAAACTGGAATGTCAGAAAACAGGGTTAACTGAGAAAACAGGAAACTCAGAAAGCAGAGAAAACTGGAATGTCAGAAAATAGGGTTAACTGAGAAAACAGGAAAGTCAGAAAACAGAGAAAGCTGGAATGTCAGAAAACAGGGTTAACTGAGAAAACAAGAAAGTCAGAAAACAGAGAAGACTGGAATGTCAGAAAACAGGGTTAACTGAGAAAACAGGAAACTCAGAAAGCAGAGAAAACTGGAATGTCAGAAAACAGGGTTAACTGAGAAAACAGGAAAGTCAGAAAACAGAGAAAGCTGGAATGTCAGAAAACAGGGTTAACTGAGAAAACAAGAAAGTCAGAAAACAGAGAAGACTGGAATGTCAGAAAACAGGGTTAACTGAGAAAACAGGAAACTCAGAAAGCAGAGAAAACTGGAATGTCAGAAAATAGGGTTAACTGAGAAAACAGGAAAGTCAGAAAACAGAGAAAACTGGAATGTCAGAAAACAGGGTTAACTGAGAAAACAGGAAAGTCAAAAACAGAGAAGACTGGAATGTCAGAAAACAGGGTTAACTGAGAAAACAGGAAACTCAGAAAGCAGAGAAAACTGGAATGTCAGAAAATAGGGTTAACTGAGAAAACAGGAAAGTCAGAAAACAGAGAAAACTGGACTGTCCGAAAACAGGGTTAACTGAGAAAACAGGAAAGTCAGAAAACAGAGAAAACTGGAATGTCAGAAAACAGGGTTAACTGAGAAAACAGGAAACTCAGAAAGCAGAGAAAACTGGAATGTCAGAAAATAGGGTTAACTGAGAAAACAGGAAAGTCAGAAAACAGAGAAAACTGGACTGTCCGAAAACAGGGTTAACTGAGAAAACAGGAAAGTCAGAAAACAGAGAAAACTGGAATGTCAGAAAACAGGGTTAACTGAGAAAACAGGAAAGTCAGAAAACAGAGAAAACTGGACTGTCCGAAAACAGGGTTAACTGAGAAAACAGGAAAGTCAGAAAACAGAGAAAACTGGAATGTCAGAAAACAGGGTTAACTGAGAAAACAGGAAACTCAGAAAGCAGAGAAAGCTGGAATGTCAGAAAACAGGGTTAACTGAGAAAACAGGAAAGTCAGAAAACAGAGAAAACTGGACTGTCCGAAAACAGGGTTAACTGAGAAAACGGGAAAGTCAGAAAAGTCAGAAAACTGAGAAAACAGGAAACTCGGAAAACAGAGAAAACTGGAATGTCAGAAAACAGGGTTAACTGAGAAAACAGGAAAGTCAGAAAACAGAGAAAACTGGACTGTCCGAAAACAGGGTTAACTGAGAAAACAGGAAAGTCAGAAAACAGAGAAAACTGGAATGTCAGAAAACAGGGTTAACTGAGGAAACAGGAAAGTCAGAAAACAGAGAAAACTGGAATGTCAGAAAACAGGGTTAACTGAGAAAACAGGAAAGTCAGAAAACAGAAAAAACTGGAATGTCATAAAACAGGGTTATTTGAAAAAACAGGAAAGTCAGAAAACAGAGAAAACTGGAATGTCAGAAAACAGGGTTAACTGAGAAAACAGGAAAGTCAGAAAACAGAGAAAACTGGAATGTCAGAAAACAAGGTTAACTGAGAAAACAGGAAAGTCAGAAAATAGAGAAAACTGGAATGTCAGAAAACAGGGTTAACTGAGAAAACAAGAAAGTCAGAAAACAGAGAAAACTGGAATGTCAGAAAACAGGGTTAACTGAGAAAACAGGAAAGTCAGAAAACAGAGAAAACTGGAATGTCAGAAAACAGGGTTAACTGAGAAAACAGGAAAGTCAGAAAACAGAGAAAGCTGGAATGTCAGAAAACAGGGTTAACTGAGAAAACAGGAAAGTCAGAAAACAGAGAAAACTGGACTGTCCGAAAACAGGGTTAACTGAGAAAACAGGAAAGTCAGAAAACAGAGAAAACTGGAATGTCAGAAAACAGGGTTAACTGAGAAAACAGGAAAGTCAGAAAACAGAGAAAACTGGACTGTCAGAAAACAGGGTTAACTGAGAAAACAGGAAAGTCAGAAAACAGAGAAAACTGGAAGTCAGAAAACAGGGTTAACTGAGAAAACAGGAAAATCAGAAAACAGAGAAAACTGGAATGTCAGAAAACAGGGTTAACTGAGGAAACAGGAAAGTCAGAAAACAGAGAAAACTGGAATGTCAGAAAACAGGAAAGTCAGAAAACAGAGAAAACTGGAATGTCAGAAAACAGGGTTAACTGAGAAAACAGGAAAGTCAGAAAACAGAGAAAACTGGAATGTCAGAAAACAAGGTTAACTGAGAAAACAGGAAAGTCAGAAAACAGAGAAAACTGGAATGTCAGAAAACAGGGTTAACTGAGAAAACAGGAAAGTCAGAAAACAGAGAAAACTGGAATGTCAGAAAACAGGGTTAACTGAGAAAACAGGAAAGTCAGAAAACAGAGAAAGCTGGAATGTCAGAAAACAGGGTTAACTGAGAAAACAGGAAAGTCAGAAAACAGAGAAAACTGGACTGTCCGAAAACAGGGTTAACTGAGAAAACAGGAAAGTCAGAAAACAGAGAAAACTGGAATGTCAGAAAACAGGGTTAACTGAGAAAACAGGAAAGTCAGAAAACAGAGAAAGCTGGAATGTCAGAAAACAGGGTTAACTGAGAAAACAGGAAAGTCAGAAAACAGAGAAAACTGGAATGTCAGAAAACAGGGTTAACTGAGAAAACAGGAAAGTCAGAAAACAGAGAAAACTGGAATGTCAGAAAACAAGGTTAACTGAGAAAACAGGAAAGTCAGAAAATAGAGAAAACTGGAATGTCAGAAAACAGGGTTAACTGAGAAAACAAGAAAGTCAGAAAACAGAGAAAACTGGAATGTCAGAAAACAGGGTTAACTGAGAAAACAGGAAAGTCAGAAAACAGAGAAAACTGGAATGTCAGAAAACAGGGTTAACTGAGAAAACAGGAAAGTCAGAAAACAGAGAAAGCTGGAATGTCAGAAAACAGGGTTAACTGAGAAAACAGGAAAGTCAGAAAACAGAGAAAACTGGACTGTCCGAAAACAGGGTTAACTGAGAAAACAGGAAAGTCAGAAAACAGAGAAAACTGGAATGTCAGAAAACAAGGTTAACTGAGAAAACAGGAAAGTCAGAAAACAGAGAAAACTGGAAAGTCAGAAAACAGGGTTAACTGAGAAAACAGGAAAGTCAGAAAACAGAGAAAACTGGAAGTCAGAAAACAGGGTTAACTGAGAAAACAGGAAAATCAGAAAACAGAGAAAACTGGAATGTCAGAAAACAGGGTTAACTGAGGAAACAGGAAAGTCAGAAAACAGAGAAAACTGGAATGTCAGAAAACAGGAAAGTCAGAAAACAGAGAAAACTGGAATGTCAGAAAACAGGGTTAACTGAGAAAACAGGAAAGTCAGAAAACAGAGAAAACTGGAATGTCAGAAAACAAGGTTAACTGAGAAAACAGGAAAGTCAGAAAACAGAGAAAACTGGAATGTCAGAAAACAGGGTTAACTGAGAAAACAAGAAAGTCAGAAAACAGAGAAAACTGGAATGTCAGAAAACAGGGTTAACTGAGAAAACAGGAATGTCAGAAAACAGAGAAAACTGGAATGTCAGAAAACAGGGTTAACTGAGAAAACAGGAAAGTCAGAAAACAGAGAAAGCTGGAATGTCAGAAAACAGGGTTAACTGAGAAAACAGGAAAGTCAGAAAACAGAGAAAACTGGACTGTCCGAAAACAGGGTTAACTGAGAAAACAGGAAAGTCAGAAAACAGAGAAAACTGGAATGTCAGAAAACAGGGTTAACTGAGAAAACAGGAAAGTCAGAAAACAGAGAAAACTGGACTGTCAGAAAACAGGGTTAACTGAGAAAACAGGAAAGTCAGAAAACAGAGAAAACTGGAATGTCAGAAAACAGGGTTAACTGAGGAAACAGGAAAGTCAGAAAACAGAGAAAACTGGAATGTCAGAAAACAGGAAAGTCAGAAAACAGAGAAAACTGGAAAGTCAGAAAACAGGGTTAACTGAGAAAACAGGAAAGTTAGAAAACAGGAAAGTCAGAAAACAGAGAAAACTGGAATGTCAGAAAACAGAGTTAACTGAGAAAACAGGAAAGTCAGAAAACAGAGAAAACTGGAATGTCAGAAAACAGGGTTAACTGAGAAAACAAGAAAGTCAGAAAACAGAGAAAACTGGAATGTCAGAAAACAGGGTTAACTGAGAAAACAGGAAAGTCAGAAAACAGAGAAAACTGGAAAGTCAGAAAACAGGGTTAAGTGAGAAAACAGGAAAGTCACAAAACAGAGAAAACTTGAAAGTCAGAAAACAAGGTTAACTGAGAGAACAGGAAAGTCAGAAAACAGAGAAAACTGGAATGTCAGAAAACAGGGTTAACTGAGAAAACAAGAAAGTCAGAAAACAGAGAAAACTGGAATGTCAGAAAACAGGGTTAACTGAGAAAACAGGAAAGTCAGAAAACAGAGAAAACTGGAATGTCAGAAAACAGGGTTAACTGAGAAAACAGGAAAGTCAGAAAACAGAGAAAACTGGAATGTCAGAAAACAGGGTTAACTGAGAAAACAGGAAACTCAGAAAGCAGAGAAAACTGGAGTGTCAGAAAATAGGGTTAACTGAGAAAACATGAAAGTCAGAAAACAGAGAAAACTGGACTGTCCGAAAACAGGGTTAACTGAGAAAACAGGAAAGTCAGAAAACAGAGAAAACTGGAATGTCAGAAAACAGGGTTAACTGAGAAAACAGGAAAGTCAAAAACAGAGAAGACTGGAATGTCAGAAAACAGGGTTAACTGAGAAAACAGGAAACTCAGAAAGCAGAGAAAACTGGAATGTCAGAAAATAGGGTTAACTGAGAAAACAGGAAAGTCAGAAAACAGAGAAAACTGGACTGTCCGAAAACAGGGTTAACTGAGAAAACAGGAAAGTCAGAAAACAGAGAAAACTGGAATGTCAGAAAACAGGGTTAACTGAGAAAACAGGAAAGTCAGAAAACAGAGAAAACTGGAATGTCAGAAAACAGGGTTAACTGAGAAAACAGGAAAGTCAGAAAACAGAGAAAACTGGACAGTCCGAAAACAGGGTTAACTGAGAAAACAGGAAAGTCAGAAAACAGAGAAAACTGGACTGTCCGAAAACAGGGTTAACTGAGAAAACAGGAAAGTCAGAAAACAGAGAAAACTGGAATGTCAGAAAACAAGGTTAACTGAGAAAACAGGAAAGTCAGAAAACAGAGAAAACTGGAATGTCAGAAAACAGGGTTAACTGAGAAAACAAGAAAGTCAGAAAACAGAGAAAACTGGAATGTCAGAAAACAGGGTTAACTGAGAAAACAGGAAAGTCAGAAAACAGAGAAAACTGGAATGTCAGAAAACAGGGTTAACTGAGAAAACAGGAAAGTCAGAAAACAGAGAAAGCTGGAATGTCAGAAAACAGGGTTAACTGAAAAAACAGGAAAGTCAGAAAACAGAGAAAACTGGACTGTCCGAAAACAGGGTTAACTGAGAAAACAGGAAAATCAGAAAACAGAGAAAACTGGAATGTCAGAAAACAGGGTTAACTGAGAAAACAGGAAAGTCAGAAAACAGAGAAAACTGGACTGTCAGAAAACAGGGTTAACTGAGAAAACAGGAAAGTCAGAAAACAGAGAAAACTGGAATGTCAGAAAACAGGGTTAACTGAGGAAACAGGAAAGTCAGAAAACAGAGAAAACTGGAATGTCAGAAAACAGGAAAGTCAGAAAACAGAGAAAACTGGAAAGTCAGAAAACAGGGTTAACTGAGAAAACAGGAAAGTTAGAAAACAGGAAAGTCAGAAAACAGAGAAAACTGGAATGTCAGAAAACAGAGTTAACTGAGAAAACAGGAAAGTCAGAAAACAGAGAAAACTGGAAAGTCAGAAAACAGGGTTAACTGAGATAACAAGAAAGTCAGAAAACAGAGAAAACTGGAATGTCAGAAAACAGGGTTAACTGAGAAAACAGGAAAGTCAGAAAACAGAGAAAACTGGAAAGTCAGAAAACAGGGTTAAGTGAGAAAACAGGAAAGTCACAAAACAGAGAAAACTTGAAAGTCAGAAAACAAGGTTAACTGAGAGAACAGGAAAGTCAGAAAACAGAGAAAACTGGAATGTCAGAAAACAGGGTTAACTGAGAAAACAAGAAAGTCAGAAAACAGAGAAAACTGGAATGTCAGAAAACAGGGTTAACTGAGAAAACAGGAAAGTCAGAAAACAGAGAAAACTGGAATGTCAGAAAACAGGGTTAACTGAGAAAACAGGAAAGTCAGAAAACAGAGAAAACTGGAATGTCAGAAAACAGGGTTAACTGAGAAAACAGGAAACTCAGAAAGCAGAGAAAACTGGAATGTCAGAAAATAGGGTTAACTGAGAAAACATGAAAGTCAGAAAACAGAGAAAACTGGACTGTCCGAAAACAGGGTTAACTGAGAAAACAGGAAAGTCAGAAAACAGAGAAAACTGGAATGTCAGAAAACAGGGTTAACTGAGAAAACAGGAAAGTCAAAAACAGAGAAGACTGGAATGTCAGAAAACAGGGTTAACTGAGAAAACAGGAAACTCAGAAAGCAGAGAAAACTGGAATGTCAGAAAATAGGGTTAACTGAGAAAACAGGAAAGTCAGAAAACAGAGAAAACTGGACTGTCCGAAAACAGGGTTAACTGAGAAAACAGGAAAGTCAGAAAACAGAGAAAACTGGAATGTCAGAAAACAGGGTTAACTGAGAAAACAGGAAAGTCAGAAAACAGAGAACACTGGAATGTCAGAAAACAGGGTTAACTGAGAAAACAGGAAAGTCAGAAAACAGAGAAAACTGGACAGTCCGAAAACAGGGTTAACTGAGAAAACAGGAAAGTCAGAAAACAGAGAAAACTGAAATGTCAGAAAACAGGGTTAACTGAGAAAACAGGAAACTCAGAAAACAGAGCAAACTGGAATGTCAGAAAACAGGGTTAACTGAGAAAACAGGAAACTCAGAAAGCAGAGAAAACTGGAATGTCAGAAAATAGGGTTAACTGAGAAAACAGGAAAGTCAGAAAACAGAGAAAACTGGACTGTCCGAAAACAGGGTTAACTGAGAAAACAGGAAAGTCAGAAAACAGAGAAAACTGGAATGTCAGAAAACAGGGTTAACTGAGAAAACAGGAAACTCAGAAAGCAGAGAAAACTGGAATGTCAGAAAATAGGGTTAACTCAGAAAACAGGAAAGTCAGAAAACAGAGAAAACTGGACTGTCCGAAAACAGGGTTAACTGAGAAAACAGGAAAGTCAGAAAACAGAGAAAACTGGAATGTCAGAAAACAGGGTTAACTGAGAAAACAGGAAAGTCAGAAAACAGAGAAAACTGGACTGTCCGAAAACAGGGTTAACTGAGAAAACAGGAAAGTCAGAAAACAGAGAAAACTGGAATGTCAGAAAACAGGGTTAACTGAGAAAACAGGAAAGTCAGAAAACAGAGAAAGCTGGAATGTCAGAAAACAGGGTTAACTGAGAAAACAGGAAAGTCAGAAAACAGAGAAAACTGGACTGTCCGAAAACAGGGTTAACTGAGAAAACAGGAAAGTCAGAAAACAGAGAAAACTGGAATGTCAGAAAACAGGGTTAACTGAGAAAACAGGAAAGTCAGAAAACAGAGAAAACTGGACTGTCAGAAAACAGGGTTAACTGAGAAAACAGGAAAGTCAGAAAACAGAGAAAACTGGAATGTCAGAAAACAGGGTTAACTGAGGAAACAGGAAAGTCAGAAAACAGAGAAAACTGGAATGTCAGAAAACAGGAAAGTCAGAAAACAGAGAAAACTGGAATGTCAGAAAACAGGGTTAACTGAGAAAACAAGAAAGTCAGAAAACAGAGAAAACTGGAATGTCAGAAAACAGGGTTAACTGAGAAAACAGGAAAGTCAGAAAACAGAGAAAACTGGAATGTCAGAAAACAGGGTTAACTGAGAAAACAGGAAAGTCAAAAACAGAGAAGACTGGAATGTCAGAAAACAGGGTTAACTGAGAAAACAGGAAACTCAGAAAGCAGAGAAAACTGGAATGTCAGAAAATAGGGTTAACTGAGAAAACAGGAAAGTCAGAAAACAGAGAAAACTGGACTGTCCGAAAACAGGGTTAACTGAGAAAACAGGAAAGTCAGAAAACAGAGAAAACTGGAATGTCAGAAAACAGGAAAGTCAGAAAACAGAGAAAACTGGAATGTCAGAATACAGGGTTAACTGAGAAAACAGGAAAGTCAGAAAACAGAGAAAACTGGAAAGTCAGAAAACAGGGTTAACTGAGAAAACAGGAAAGTCAGAAAACAGAGAAAACTGGAATGTCAGAAAACAGGGTTAACTGAGAAAACAGGAAACTCAGAAAGCAGAGAAAACTGGAAAGTCAGAAAACAGGGTTAACTGAGAAAACAGGAAAGTCAGAAAACAGAGAAAACTGGACTCTCCGAAAACAGGGTTAACAGAGAAAACAGGAAAGTCAGAAAACAGAGAAAACTGGAATGTCAGAAAACAGGGTTAACTGAGAAGGCAGGAAAGTCAGAAAACAGAGAAAACAGGAAAGTCAGAAAACAGAGAAAACTGGAATGTCAGAAAACAGGGTTAACTGAGAAAACAGGAAAGTCAGAAAACAGAGAAAACTGGAAAGTCAGAAAACAGGGTTAACTGAGAAAACAGGAAAGTCAGAAAACAGAGAAAACAGAAGAGTCAGAAAACAGAGAAAACTGGAATGTCAGAAAACAGGGTTAACTGAGAAAACAAGAAAGTCAGAAAACAGAGAAAACTGGAATGTCAGAAAACAGGGTTAACTGAGAAAACAGGAAAGTCAGAAAACAGGGAAAACAGGAAAGTCAGAAAACAGAGAAAACTGGAATGTCAGAAAACAGGGTTAACTGAGAAAACAGGAAAGTCAGAAAACAGAGAAAACTGGAATGTCAGAAAACAGGGTTAACTGAGAAAACAGGAAAGTCAGAAAACAGAGAAAACAGGAAAGTCAGAAAACAGAGAAAACTGGAATGTCAGAAAACAGGGTTAACTGAGAAAACAGGAAAGTCGGAAAACAGAGAAAACTGGAATGTCAGAAAACAGGGTTAACTGACAAAACAGGAAAGTCAGAAAACAGAGAAAACTGGAAAGTCCGAAAACAGGGTTAAGTGAGAAAACAGGAAAGTCACAAAACAGAGAAAACTTGAAAGTCAGAAAACAAGGTTAACTGAGAGAACAGGAAAGTCAGAAAACAGAGAAAACTGGAATGTCAGAAAACAGGGTTAACTGAGAAAACAGGAAAGTCAGAAAACAGAGAAAACTGGAATGTCAGAAAACAGGGTTAACTGAGAAAACAGGAAAGTCAGAAAACAGAGAAAACTGGAATGTCAGAAAACAGGGTTAACTGAGAAAACAGGAAAGTCAGAAAACAGAGAAAACTGGAATGTCAGAAAACAGGGTTAACTGAGAAAACAGGAAACTAAGAAAGCAGAGAAAACTGGAATGTCAGAAAATAGGGTTAACTGAGAAAACAGGAAAGTCAGAAAACAGAGAAAACTGGACTGTCCGAAAACAGGGTTAACTGTGAAAACAGGAAAGTCAGAAAACAGAGAAAACTGAAATGTCAGAAAACAGGGTTAACTGAGAAAACAGGAAACTCAGAAAACAGAGCAAACTGGAATGTCAGAAAACAGGGTTAACTGAAAAAACAGGAAAGTCAAAAACAGAGAAGACTGGAATGTCAGAAAACAGGGTTAACTGAGAAAACAGGAAACTCAGAAAGCAGAGAAAACTGGAATGTCAGAAAATAGGGTTAACTGAGAAAACAGGAAAGTCAGAAAACAGAGAAAACTGGAATGTCAGAAAACAGGGTTAACTGAGAAAACAGGAAAGTCAGAAAACAGAGAAAACTGGACTGTCCGAAAACAGGGTTAACTGAGAAAACAGGAAAGTCAGAAAACAGAGAAAACTGGAATGTCAGAAAACAGGGTTAACTGAGAAAACAGGAAACTCAGAAAGCAGAGAAAACTGGAATGTCAGAAAACAGGGTTAACTGAGAAAACAGGAAAGTCAGAAAACAGAGAAAACTGGACTGTCCGAAAACAGGGTTAACTGAGAAAACGGGAAAGTCAGAAAAGTCAGTAAACTGAGAAAACAGGAAACTCGGAAAACAGAGAAAACTGGAATGTCAGAAAACAGGGTTAACTGAGGAAACAGGAAAGTCAGAAAACAGAGAAAACTGTAATGTCAGAAAACAGGGTTAACTGAGAAAACAGGAAAGTCAGAAAACAGAGAAAACTGGACTGTCCGAAAACAGGGTTAACTGAGAAAACAGGAAAGTCAGAAAACAGAGAAAACTGGAATGTCAGAAAACAAGGTTAACTGAGAAAACAGGAAAGTCAGAAAACAGAGAAAACTGGAATGTCAGAAAACAGGGTTAACTGAGAAAACAAGAAAGTCAGAAAACAGAGAAAACTGGAATGTCAGAAAACAGGGTTAACTGAGAAAACAGGAAAGTCAGAAAACAGAGAAAACTGGAATGTCAGAAAACAGGGTTAACTGAGAAAACAGGAAAGTCAGAAAACAGAGAAAGCTGGAATGTCAGAAAACAGGGTTAACTGAGAAAACAGGAAAGTCAGAAAACAGAGAAAACTGGACTGTCCGAAAACAGGGTTAACTGAGAAAACAGGAAAGTCAGAAAACAGAGAAAACTGGAATGTCAGAAAACAGGGTTAACTGAGAAAACAGGAAAGTCAGAAAACAGAGAAAACTGGACTGTCAGAAAACAGGGTTAACTGAGAAAACAGGAAAGTCAGAAAACAGAGAAAACTGGAATGTCAGAAAACAGGGTTAACTGAGGAAACAGGAAAGTCAGAAAACAGAGAAAACTGGAATGTCAGAAAACAGGAAAGTCAGAAAACAGAGAAAACTGGAATGTCAGAAAACAGGGTTAACTGAGAAAACAAGAAAGTCAGAAAACAGAGAAAACTGGAATGTCAGAAAACAGGGTTAACTGAGAAAACAGGAAAGTCAGAAAACAGAGAAAACTGGAATGTCAGAAAACAGGGTTAACTGAGAAGGCAGGAAAGTCAGAAAACAGAGAAAACAGGAAAGTCAGAAAACAGAGAAAACTGGAAAGTCAGAAAACAGGGTTAACTGAGAAAACAGGAAAGTCAGAAAACAGAGAAAACAGAAGAGTCAGAAAACAGAGAAAACTGGAATGTCAGAAAACAGGGTTAACTGAGAAAACAAGAAAGTCAGAATACAGAGAAAACTGGAATGTCAGAAACCAGGGTTAATTGAGAAAACAGGAAAGTCAGAAAACAGGGAAAACAGGAAAGTCAGAAAACAGAGAAAACTGGAATGTCAGAAAACAGGGTTAACTGAGAAAACAGGAAAGTCAGAAAACAGAGAAAACTGGAATGTCAGAAAACAGGGTTAACTGAGAAAACAGGAAAGTCAGAAAACAGAGAAAACAGGAAAGTCAGAAAACAGAGAAAACTGGAATGTCAGAAAACAGGGTTAACTGAGAAAACAGGAAAGTCGGAAAACAGAGAAAACTGGAATGTCAGAAAACAGGGTTAACTGACAAAACAGGAAAGTCAGAAAACAGAGAAAACTGGAAAGTCCGAAAACAGGGTTAACTGAGAAAGCAAGAAAGTCAGAAAACAGAGAAAACTGGAATGTCAGAAAACAGGGTTAACTGAGAAAACAGGAAAGTCAGAAAACAGAGAAAACTGGAATGTCAGAAAACAGGGTTAACTGAGAAAACAGGAAAGTCAGAAAACAGAGAAAACTGGAATGTCAGAAAACAGGGTTACCTGAGAAAACAGGAAACTAAGAAAGCAGAGAAAACTGGAATGTCAGAAAATAGGGTTAACTGAGAAAACAGGAAAGTCAGAAAACAGAGAAAACTGGAATGTCAGAAAACAGGGTTAACTGAGAAAACAGGAAAGTCAGAAAACAGAGAAAACTGGAAAGTCAGAAAACAGGGTTAACTGAGAAAACAGGAAAGTCAGAAAACAGAGAAAACAGAAGAGTCAGAAAACAGAGAAAACTGGAATGTCAGAAAACAGGGTTAACTGAGAAAACAAGAAAGTCAGAAAACAGAGAAAACTGGAATGTCAGAAAACAGGGTTAACTGAGAAAACAGGAAAGTCAGAAAACAGGGAAAACAGGAAAGTCAGAAAACAGAGAAAACTGGAATGTCAGAAAACAGGGTTAACTGAGAAAACAGGAAAGTCAGAAAACAGAGAAAACTGGAATGTCAGAAAACAGGGTTAACTGAGAAAACAGGAAAGTCAGAAAACAGAGAAAACAGGAAAGTCAGAAAACAGAGAAAACTGGAATGTTAGAAAACAGGGTTAACTGAGAAAACAGGAAAGTCGGAAAACAGAGAAAACTGGAATGTCAGAAAACAGGGTTAACTGACAAAACAGGAAAGTCAGAAAACAGAGAAAACTGGAAAGTCCGAAAACAGGGTTAAGTGAGAAAACAGGAAAGTCACAAAACAGAGAAAACTTGAAAGTCAGAAAACAAGGTTAACTGAGAGAACAGGAAAGTCAGAAAACAGAGAAAACTGGAATGTCAGAAAACAGGGTTAACTGAGAAAACAAGAAAGTCAGAAAACAGAGAAAACTGGAATGTCAGAAAACAGGGTTAACTGAGAAAACAGGAAAGTCAGAAAACAGAGAAAACTGGAATGTCAGAAAACAGGGTTAACTGAGAAAACAGGAAAGTCAGAAAACAGAGAAAACTGGAATGTCAGAAAACAGGGTTAACTGAGAAAACAGGAAACTAAGAAAGCAGAGAAAACTGGAATGTCAGAAAATAGGGTTAACTGAGAAAACAGGAAAGTCAGAAAACAGAGAAAACTGGAATGTCAGAAAACAGGGTTAACTGAGAAAACAAGAAAGTCAGAAAACAGAGAAAACTGGAATGTCAGAAAACAGGGTTAACTGAGAAAACAGGAAAGTCAGAAAACAGAGAAAACTGGAATGTCAGAAAACAGGGTTAACTGAGAAAACAGGAAAGTCAGAAAACAGAGAAAACAGGAAAGTCAGAAAACAGAGAAAACTGGAATGTCAGAAAACAGGGTTAACTGAGAAAACAGGAAAGTCAGAAAACAGAGAAAACTGGACAGTCCGAAAACAGGGTTAACTGTGAAAACAGGAAAGTCAGAAAACAGAGAAAACTGAAATGTCAGAAAACAGGGTTAACTGAGAAAACAGGAAACTCAGAAAACAGAGCAAACTGGAATGTCAGAAAACAGGGTTAACTGAAAAAACAGGAAAGTCAAAAACAGAGAAGACTGGAATGTCAGAAAACAGGGTTAACTGAGAAAACAGGAAACTCAGAAAGCAGAGAAAACTGGAATGTCAGAAAATAGGGTTAACTGAGAAAACAGGAAAGTCAGAAAACAGAGAAAACTGGAATGTCAGAAAACAAGGTTAACTGAGAAAACAGGAAAGTCAGAAAACAGAGAAAACTGGAATGTCAGAAAACAGGGTTAACTGAGAAAACAGGAAAGTCAGAAAACAGAGAAAACTGGACTGTCCGAAAACAGGGTTAACTGAGAAAACGGGAAAGTCAGAAAAGTCAGTAAACTGAGAAAACAGGAAACTCGGAAAACAGAGGAAACTGGAATGTCAGAAAACAGGGTTAACTGAGGAAACAGGAAAGTCAGAAAACAGAGAAAACTGGAATGTCAGAAAACAGGGTTAACTGAGAAAACAGGAAAGTCAGAAAACAGAGAAAACTGGACTGTCCGAAAACAGGGTTAACTGAGAAAACAGGAAAGTCAGAAAACAGAGAAAACTGGAATGTCAGAAAACAAGGTTAACTGAGAAAACAGGAAAGTCAGAAAACAGAGAAAACTGGACTGTCCGAAAACAGGGTTAACTGAGAAAACAGGAAAGTCAGAAAACAGAGAAAACTGGAATGTCAGAAAACAGGGTTAACTGAGAAAACAGGAAAGTCAGAAAACAGAGAAAACTGGACTGTCCGAAAACAGGGTTAACTGAGAAAACGGGAAAGTCAGAAAAGTCAGTAAACTGAGAAAACAGGAAACTCGGAAAACAGAGGAAACTGGAATGTCAGAAAACAGGGTTAACTGAGGAAACAGGAAAGTCAGAAAACAGAGAAAACTGGAATGTCAGAAAACAGGGTTAACTGAGAAAACAGGAAAGTCAGAAAACAGAGAAAACTGGACTGTCCGAAAACAGGGTTAACTGAGAAAACAGGAAAGTCAGAAAACAGAGAAAACTGGAATGTCAGAAAACAAGGTTAACTGAGAAAACAGGAAAGTCAGAAAACAGAGAAAACTGGAATGTCAGAAAACAGGGTTAACTGAGAAAACAAGAAAGTCAGAAAACAGAGAAAACTGGAATGTCAGAAAACAGGGTTAACTGAGAAAACAGGAAAGTCAGAAAACAGAGAAAACTGGAATGTCAGAAAACAGGGTTAACTGAGAAAACAGGAAAGTCAGAAAACAGAGAAAACTGGACTGTCAGAAAACAGGGTTAACTGAGAAAACAGGAAAGTCAGAAAACAGAGAAAACTGGAATGTCAGAAAACAGGGTTAACTGAGGAAACAGGAAAGTCAGAAAACAGAGAAAACTGGAATGTCAGAAAACAGGAAAGTCAGAAAACAGAGAAAACTGGAATGTCAGAAAACAGGGTTAACTGAGAAAACAAGAAAGTCAGAAAACAGAGAAAACTGGAATGTCAGAAAACAGGGTTAACTGAGAAAACAGGAAAGTCAGAAAACAGAGAAAACTGGAATGTCAGAAAACAGGGTTAACTGAGAAAACAGGAAAGTCAGAAAACAGAGAAAACTGGAATGTCAGAAAACAGGGTTAACTGAGAAAACAGGAAAGTCAGAAAACAGAGAAAACTGGACTGTCCGAAAACAGGGTTAACTGAGAAAACAGGAAAGTCAGAAAACAGAGAAAACTGGACTGTCCGAAAACAGGGTTAACTGAGAAAACAGGAAAGTCAGAAAACAGAGAAAACTGGAATGTCAGAAAACAGGGTTAACTGAGAAAACAGGAAAGTCAGAAAACAGAGAAAACTGGAATGTCAGAAAACAGGGTTAACTGAGAAAACAGGAAAGTCAGAAAACAGAGAAAACTGGACTGTCCGAAAACAGGGTTAACTGAGAAAACAGGAAAGTCAGAAAACAGAGAAAACTGGAATGTCAGAAAACAGGGTTAACTGAGAAAACAGGAAAGTCAGAAAACAGAGAAAACTGGAATGTCAGAAAACAGGGTTAACTGAGAAAACAAGAAAGTCAGAAAACAGAGAAAACTGGAATGTCAGAAAACAGGGTTAACTGAGAAAACAGGAAAGTCAGAAAACAGAGAAAGCTGGAATGTCAGAAAACAGGGTTAACTGAGAAAACAGGAAAGTCAGAAAACAGAGAAAACTGGACTGTCCGAAAACAGGGTTAACTGAGAAAACAGGAAAGTCAGAAAACAGAGAAAACTGGAATGTCAGAAAACAGGGTTAACTGAGAAAACAGGAAAGTCAGAAAACAGAGAAAACTGGACTGTCAGAAAACAGGGTTAACTGAGAAAACAGGAAAGTCAGAAAACAGAGAAAACTGGAATGTCAGAAAACAGGGTTAACTGAGAAAACAGGAAAGTCAGAAAACAGAGAAAACTGGACTGTCCGAAAACAGGGTTAACTGAGAAAACAGGAAAGTCAGAAAACAGAGAAAACTGGAATGTCAGAAAACAGGGTTAACTGAGAAAACAGGAAAGTCAGAAAACAGAGAAAACTGGACTGTCCGAAAACAGGGTTAACTGAGAAAACAGGAAAGTCAGAAAACAGAGAAAACTGGACTGTCCGAAAACAGGGTTAACTGAGAAAACAGGAAAGTCAGAAAACAGAGAAAACTGGAATGTCAGAAAACAGGGTTAACTGAGAAAACAGGAAAGTCAGAAAACAGAGAAAACTGGAATGTCAGAAAACAGGGTTAACTGAGAAAACAGGAAAGTCAGAAAACAGAGAAAACTGGACAGTCCGAAAACAGGGTTAACTGAGAAAACAGGAAAGTCAGAAAACAGAGAAAACTGAAATGTCAGAAAACAGGGTTAACTGAGAAAACAGGAAACTCAGAAAACAGAGCAAACTGGAATGTCAGAAAACAGGGTTAACTGAGAAAACAGGAAAATCAAAAACAGAGAAGACTGGAATGTCAGAAAACAGGGTTAACTGAGAAAACAGGAAACTCAGAAAGCAGAGAAAACTGGAATGTCAGAAAATAGGGTTAACTGAGAAAACAGGAAAGTCAGAAAACAGAGAAAACTGGACTGTCGGAAAACAGGGTTAACTGAGAAAACAGGAAAGTCAGAAAACAGAGAAAACTGGAAAGTCAGAAAACAGGGTTAACTGAGAAAACAGGAAAGTCAGAAAACAGAGAAAACAGAAGAGTCAGAAAACAGAGAAAACTGGAATGTCAGAAAACAGGGTTAACTGAGAAAACAAGAAAGTCAGAAAACAGAGAAAACTGGAATGTCAGAAAACAGGGTTAACTGAGAAAACAGGAAAGTCAGAAAACAGGGAAAACAGGAAAGTCAGAAAACAGAGAAAACTGGAATGTCAGAAAACAGGGTTAACTGAGAAAACAGGAAAGTCAGAAAACAGAGAAAACTGGAATGTCAGAAAACAGGGTTAACTGAGAAAACAGGAAAGTCAGAAAACAGAGAAAACAGGAAAGTCAGAAAACAGAGAAAACTGGAATGTTAGAAAACAGGGTTAACTGAGAAAACAGGAAAGTCGGAAAACAGAGAAAACTGGAATGTCAGAAAACAGGGTTAACTGACAAAACAGGAAAGTCAGAAAACAGAGAAAACTGGAAAGTCCGAAAACAGGGTTAAGTGAGAAAACAGGAAAGTCACAAAACAGAGAAAACTTGAAAGTCAGAAAACAAGGTTAACTGAGAGAACAGGAAAGTCAGAAAACAGAGAAAACTGGAATGTCAGAAAACAGGGTTAACTGAGAAAACAAGAAAGTCAGAAAACAGAGAAAACTGGAATGTCAGAAAACAGGGTTAACTGAGAAAACAGGAAAGTCAGAAAACAGAGAAAACTGGAATGTCAGAAAACAGGGTTAACTGAGAAAACAGGAAAGTCAGAAAACAGAGAAAACTGGAATGTCAGAAAACAGGGTTAACTGAGAAAACAGGAAACTAAGAAAGCAGAGAAAACTGGAATGTCAGAAAATAGGGTTAACTGAGAAAACAGGAAAGTCAGAAAACAGAGAAAACTGGAATGTCAGAAAACAGGGTTAACTGAGAAAACAAGAAAGTCAGAAAACAGAGAAAACTGGAATGTCAGAAAACAGGGTTAACTGAGAAAACAGGAAAGTCAGAAAACAGAGAAAACTGGAATGTCAGAAAACAGGGTTAACTGAGAAAACAGGAAAGTCAGAAAACAGAGAAAACAGGAAAGTCAGAAAACAGAGAAAACTGGAATGTCAGAAAACAGGGTTAACTGAGAAAACAGGAAAGTCAGAAAACAGAGAAAACTGGACAGTCCGAAAACAGGGTTAACTGTGAAAACAGGAAAGTCAGAAAACAGAGAAAACTGAAATGTCAGAAAACAGGGTTAACTGAGAAAACAGGAAACTCAGAAAACAGAGCAAACTGGAATGTCAGAAAACAGGGTTAACTGAAAAAACAGGAAAGTCAAAAACAGAGAAGACTGGAATGTCAGAAAACAGGGTTAACTGAGAAAACAGGAAACTCAGAAAGCAGAGAAAACTGGAATGTCAGAAAATAGGGTTAACTGAGAAAACAGGAAAGTCAGAAAACAGAGAAAACTGGAATGTCAGAAAACAAGGTTAACTGAGAAAACAGGAAAGTCAGAAAACAGAGAAAACTGGAATGTCAGAAAACAGGGTTAACTGAGAAAACAGGAAAGTCAGAAAACAGAGAAAACTGGACTGTCCGAAAACAGGGTTAACTGAGAAAACGGGAAAGTCAGAAAAGTCAGTAAACTGAGAAAACAGGAAACTCGGAAAACAGAGGAAACTGGAATGTCAGAAAACAGGGTTAACTGAGGAAACAGGAAAGTCAGAAAACAGAGAAAACTGGAATGTCAGAAAACAGGGTTAACTGAGAAAACAGGAAAGTCAGAAAACAGAGAAAACTGGACTGTCCGAAAACAGGGTTAACTGAGAAAACAGGAAAGTCAGAAAACAGAGAAAACTGGAATGTCAGAAAACAAGGTTAACTGAGAAAACAGGAAAGTCAGAAAACAGAGAAAACTGGACTGTCCGAAAACAGGGTTAACTGAGAAAACAGGAAAGTCAGAAAACAGAGAAAACTGGAATGTCAGAAAACAGGGTTAACTGAGAAAACAGGAAAGTCAGAAAACAGAGAAAACTGGACTGTCCGAAAACAGGGTTAACTGAGAAAACGGGAAAGTCAGAAAAGTCAGTAAACTGAGAAAACAGGAAACTCGGAAAACAGAGGAAACTGGAATGTCAGAAAACAGGGTTAACTGAGGAAACAGGAAAGTCAGAAAACAGAGAAAACTGGAATGTCAGAAAACAGGGTTAACTGAGAAAACAGGAAAGTCAGAAAACAGAGAAAACTGGACTGTCCGAAAACAGGGTTAACTGAGAAAACAGGAAAGTCAGAAAACAGAGAAAACTGGAATGTCAGAAAACAAGGTTAACTGAGAAAACAGGAAAGTCAGAAAACAGAGAAAACTGGAATGTCAGAAAACAGGGTTAACTGAGAAAACAAGAAAGTCAGAAAACAGAGAAAACTGGAATGTCAGAAAACAGGGTTAACTGAGAAAACAGGAAAGTCAGAAAACAGAGAAAACTGGAATGTCAGAAAACAGGGTTAACTGAGAAAACAGGAAAGTCAGAAAACAGAGAAAACTGGACTGTCAGAAAACAGGGTTAACTGAGAAAACAGGAAAGTCAGAAAACAGAGAAAACTGGAATGTCAGAAAACAGGGTTAACTGAGGAAACAGGAAAGTCAGAAAACAGAGAAAACTGGAATGTCAGAAAACAGGAAAGTCAGAAAACAGAGAAAACTGGAATGTCAGAAAACAGGGTTAACTGAGAAAACAAGAAAGTCAGAAAACAGAGAAAACTGGAATGTCAGAAAACAGGGTTAACTGAGAAAACAGGAAAGTCAGAAAACAGAGAAAACTGGAATGTCAGAAAACAGGGTTAACTGAGAAAACAGGAAAGTCAGAAAACAGAGAAAACTGGAATGTCAGAAAACAGGGTTAACTGAGAAAACAGGAAAGTCAGAAAACAGAGAAAACTGGACTGTCCGAAAACAGGGTTAACTGAGAAAACAGGAAAGTCAGAAAACAGAGAAAACTGGACTGTCCGAAAACAGGGTTAACTGAGAAAACAGGAAAGTCAGAAAACAGAGAAAACTGGAATGTCAGAAAACAGGGTTAACTGAGAAAACAGGAAAGTCAGAAAACAGAGAAAACTGGAATGTCAGAAAACAGGGTTAACTGAGAAAACAGGAAAGTCAGAAAACAGAGAAAACTGGACTGTCCGAAAACAGGGTTAACTGAGAAAACAGGAAAGTCAGAAAACAGAGAAAACTGGAATGTCAGAAAACAGGGTTAACTGAGAATGTCAGAAACAGAATGTCAGCTGGAATGTCAGAAACAGGAACAGGAACAGGTCAGAAACTGAGAAAACAGGAAAGTCAGAAAACAGAGAAAACTGGAATGTCAGAAAACAGGGTTAACTGAGAAAACAGGAAAGTCAGAAAACAGAGAAAACTGGAATGTCAGAAAACAGGGTTAACTGAGAAAACAAGAAAGTCAGAAAACAGAGAAAACTGGAATGTCAGAAAACAGGGTTAACTGAGAAAACAGGAAAGTCAGAAAACAGAGAAAGCTGGAATGTCAGAAAACAGGGTTAACTGAGAAAACAGGAAAGTCAGAAAACAGAGAAAACTGGACTGTCCGAAAACAGGGTTAACTGAGAAAACAGGAAAGTCAGAAAACAGAGAAAACTGGAATGTCAGAAAACAGGGTTAACTGAGAAAACAGGAAAGTCAGAAAACAGAGAAAACTGGACTGTCAGAAAACAGGGTTAACTGAGAAAACAGGAAAGTCAGAAAACAGAGAAAACTGGAATGTCAGAAAACAGGGTTAACTGAGAAAACAGGAAAGTCAGAAAACAGAGAAAACTGGACTGTCCGAAAACAGGGTTAACTGAGAAAACAGGAAAGTCAGAAAACAGAGAAAACTGGAATGTCAGAAAACAGGGTTAACTGAGAAAACAGGAAAGTCAGAAAACAGAGAAAACTGGACTGTCCGAAAACAGGGTTAACTGAGAAAACAGGAAAGTCAGAAAACAGAGAAAACTGGACTGTCCGAAAACAGGGTTAACTGAGAAAACAGGAAAGTCAGAAAACAGAGAAAACTGGAATGTCAGAAAACAGGGTTAACTGAGAAAACAGGAAAGTCAGAAAACAGAGAAAACTGGAATGTCAGAAAACAGGGTTAACTGAGAAAACAGGAAAGTCAGAAAACAGAGAAAACTGGACAGTCCGAAAACAGGGTTAACTGAGAAAACAGGAAAGTCAGAAAACAGAGAAAACTGAAATGTCAGAAAACAGGGTTAACTGAGAAAACAGGAAACTCAGAAAACAGAGCAAACTGGAATGTCAGAAAACAGGGTTAACTGAGAAAACAGGAAAGTCAAAAACAGAGAAGACTGGAATGTCAGAAAACAGGGTTAACTGAGAAAACAGGAAACTCAGAAAGCAGAGAAAACTGGAATGTCAGAAAATAGGGTTAACTGAGAAAACAGGAAAGTCAGAAAACAGAGAAAACTGGACTGTCGGAAAACAGGGTTAACTGAGAAAACAGGAAAGTCAGAAAACAGAGAAAACTGGAATGTCAGAAAACAGGGTTAACTGAGAAAACAGGAAAGTCAGAAAACAGAGAAAACTGGAATGTCAGAAAACAGGGTTAACTGAGAAAACAGGAAACTCAGAAAGCAGAGAAAACTGGAATGTCAGAAAACAGGGTTAACTGAGAAAACAGGAAAGTCAGAAAACAGAGAAAACTGGACTGTCCGAAAACAGGGTTAACTGAGAAAACAGGAAAGTCAGAAAACAGAGAAAACTGGAATGTCAGAAAACAGGGTTAACTGAGAAAACAGGAAACTCAGAAAGCAGGGAACACTGGAATGTCAGAAAACAGGGTTAACTGAGAAAACAGGAAAGTCAGAAAACAGAGAAAACTGGAATGTCAGAAAACAGGGTTAACTGAGAAAACAGGAAAGTCAGAAAACAGAGAAAACAGGAAAGTCAGAAAAGAGAGTAAACTGAGAAAACAGGAAAGTCAGGAAAGTCAGTAAACTGAGAAAACAGGAAACTCCGAAAACAGAGAAAACTGGAATGTCAGAAAACAGGGTTAACTGAGAAAACATGAAAGTCAGAAAACAGAGAAAACTGGAATGTCAGAAAACAGGGTTAACTAAGAAAACAGGAAACTCAGAAAGCAGAGAAAACTGGAATGTCAGAAAACAGGGTTAACTGAGAAAACAGGAAAGTCAGAAAACAGAGAAAACTGGAATGTCAGAAAACAGGGTTAACTGAGAAAACAGGAAAGTCAGAAAACAGAGAAAACTGGAATGTCAGAAAACAGGGTTAACTGAGAAAACAGGAAAGTCAGAAAACAGAGAAAACTGGTATGTCAGAAAACAGGGTTAACTGAGAAAACAGGAAAGTCAGAAAACAGAGAAAACTGGACTGTCCGAAAACAGGGTTAACTGAGAAAACAGGAAACTCAGAAAGCAGAGAAAACTGGAATGTCAGAAAACAGGGTTAACTGAGAAAACAGGAAAGTCAGAAAACAGAGAAAACTGGAATGTCAGAAAACAGGGTTAACTGAGAAAACAGGAAAGTCAGAAAACAGAGAAAACTGGAATGTCAGAAAACAGGGTTAACTGAGAAAACAGGAATGTCAGAAAACAGAGAAAACTGGAATGTCAGAAAACAGGGTTAACTGAGAAAACAGGAAAGTCAGAAAACAGAGAAAACTGGAATGTCAGAAAACAGGGTTAACTGAGAAAACAGGAAACTCAGAAAGCAGGGAACACTGGAATGTCAGAAAACAGGGTTAACTGAGAAAACAGGAAAGTCAGAAAACAGAGAAAACTGGAATGTCAGAAAACAGGGTTAACTAAGAAAACAGGAAACTCAGAAAGCAGAGAAAACTGGAATGTCAGAAAACAGGGTTAACTGAGAAAACAGGAAAGTCAGAAAACAGAGAAAACTGGTATGTCAGAAAACAGGGTTAACTGAGAAAACAGGAAAGTCAGAAAACAGAGAAAACTGGACTGTCCGAAAACAGGGTTAACCGAGAAAACGGGAAAGTCAGAAAAGTCAGTAAACTGAGAAAACAGGAAACTCGGAAAACAGAGAAAACGGGAATGTCAGAAAACAGGGTTAACTTAGAAAACAGGAATGTCAGAAAACAGAGAAAACTGGAATGTCAGAAAACAGGGTTAACTGAGAAAACAGGAAAGTCAGAAAACAGAGAAAACTGGAATGTCAGAAAACAGGGTTAACTAAGAAAACAGGAAACTCAGAAAGCAGAGAAAACTGGAATGTCAGAAAACAGGGTTAACTGAGAAAACAGGAAAGTCAGAAAACAGAGAAAACAGGAAAGTCAGAAAAGAGAGTAAACTGAGAAAACAGGAAAGTCAGGAAAGTCAGTAAACTGAGAAAACAGGAAACTCCGAAAACAGAGAAAACTGGAATGTCAGAAAACAGGGTTAACTGAGAAAACAGGAAAGTCAGAAAACAGAGAAAACTGGAATGTCAGAAAACAGGGTTAACTAAGAAAACAGGAAACTCAGAAAGCAGAGAAAACTGGAATGTCAGAAAACAGGGTTAACTGAGAAAACAGGAAAGTCAGAAAACAGAGAAAACTGGAATGTCAGAAAACAGGGTTAACTGAGAAAACAGGAAAGTCAGAAAACAGAGAAAACTGGAATGTCAGAAAACAGGGTTAACTGAGAAAACAGGAAAGTCAGAAAACAGAGAAAACTGGAATGTCAGAAAACAGGGTTAACTGAGAAAACAGGAAAGTCAGAAAACAGAGAAAACTGGACTGTCCGAAAACAGGGTTAACTGAGAAAACGGGAAAGTCAGAAAAGTCAGTAAACTGAGAAAACAGGAAACTCGGAAAACAGAGAAAACGGGAATGTCAGAAAACAGGGTTAACTTAGAAAACAGGAATGTCAGAAAACAGAGAAAACTGGAATGTCAGAAAACAGGGTTAACTGAGAAAACAGGAAAGTCAGAAAACAGAGAAAACTGGAATGTCAGAAAACAGGGTTAACTGAGAAAACAGGAAAGTCAGAAAACAGAGAAAACTGGAATGTCAGAAAACAGGGTTAACTGAGAAAACAGGAATGTCAGAAAACAGACAAAACTGGAATGTCAGAAAACAGGGTTAACTGAGAAAACAGGAAACTCAGAAAACAGAGCAAACTGGAATGTCAGAAAACAAGGTTAACTGAGAAAACAGGAAAGTCACAAAACAGAGTAAACAGAGAAAACTGGAATGTCAGAAAACAGAGTAAACTGAGAAAACAGGAAAGTCAGAAAACAGAGAAAACTGGAATGTCAGAAAACAGGGTTAACTGAGAAAACAGGAAACTCAGAAAACAGAGCAAACTGGAATGTCAGAAAACAGGGTTAATTGAGAAAACAGGAAAGTCAGAAAACAGAGAAAACTGGAATGTCAGAAAACAGGGTTAACTGAGAAAACAGGAAAGTCAGAAAACAGAGAAAACTGGACTGTCCGAAAACAGGGTTAACTGAGAAAATAGGAAAGTCAGAAAACAGAGAAAACTGGAATGTCAGAAAACAGGGTTAACTGAGAAAACAGGAAAGTCAGAAAACAGAGAAAACTGGACTGTCCGAAAACAGGGTTAACTGAGAAAACAGGAAAGTCAGAAAACAGAGAAAACTGGAATGTCAGAAAACAGGGTTAACTGAGAAAACAGGAAAGTCAGAAAACAGAGAAAACTGGAATGTCAGAAAACAGGGTTAACTGAGAAAACAGGAAAGTCAGAAAACAGAGAAAACTGGAATGTCAGAAAACAGGGTTAACTGAGAAAACAGGAACGTCAGAAAACAGAGAAAACTGGACTGTCCGAAAACAGGGTTAACTGAGAAAACAGGAAAGTCAGAAAACAGAGCAAACTGGAATGTCAGAAAACAGGGTTAACTGACAAAACAGGAAAGTCAGAAAACAGAGTAAACTGAGAAAACAGGAAACTCAGAATACAGCGTAAACTGAGAAAACAGGAAAGTCAGAAAAGAGAGTAAACTGAGAAAACAGGAAAGTCAGGAAACAGAGTAAACTGAGAAAACAGGAAACTCGGAAAACAGAGAAAACTGGAATGTCAGAAAACAGGGTTAACTGAGAAAACAGGAAAGTCAGAAAACAGAGAAAACTGGAATGTCAGAAAACAGGGTTAACTGAGAAAACAGGAAAGTCAGAAAACAGAGAAAACTGGAATGTCAGAAAACAGGGTTAACTGAGAAAACAGGAAAGTCAGAAAACAGAGAAAACTGGAATGTCAGAAAACAGGGTTAACTGAGAAAACAGGAAAGTCAGAAAACAGAGAAAACTGGAATGTCAGAAAACAGGGTTAACTGAGAAAATAGGAAAGTCAGAAAACAGAGAAAACTGGAATGTCAGAAAACAGGGTTAACTGAGAAAACAGGAAAGTCAGAAAACAGAGAAAACTGGAATGTCAGAAAACAGGGTTAACTGAGAAAACAGGAAAGTCAGAAAACAGAGAAAACTGGAATGTCAGAAAACAGGGTTAACTGAGAAAACAGGAAAGTCAGAAAACAGAGAAAACTGGAATGTCAGAAAACAGGGTTAACTGAGAAAATAGGAAAGTCAGAAAACAGAGAAAACTGG
This sequence comes from Sabethes cyaneus, assembly GCF_943734655.1. Taxonomy (NCBI): domain Eukaryota; kingdom Metazoa; phylum Arthropoda; class Insecta; order Diptera; family Culicidae; genus Sabethes; species Sabethes cyaneus. The sequence continues at coordinate 92,792,809 of NC_071355.1, forward strand.
AATGTCAGAAAACAGGGTTAACTGAGAAAACAGGAAAGTCAGAAAACAGAGAAAACTGGAATGTCAGAAAACAGGGTTAACTGAGAAAACAGGAAAGTCAGAAAATAGAGAAAACTGGAATGTCAGAAAACAGGGTTAACTGAGAAAACAGGAAAGTCAGAAAACAGAGAAAACTGGAATGTCAGAAAACAGGGTTAACTGAGAAAACAGGAAAGTCAGAAAACAGAGAAAACTGGAATGCCAGGAAACAGAGTAAACTGAGAAAACAGGAAAGTCAGAAAACAGAGAAAACTGGAATGTCAGAAAACAGGGTTAACTGAGAAAACAGGAAAGTCAGAAAACAGAGAAAACTGGAATGCCAGGAAACAGAGTAAACTGAGAAAACAGGAAAGTCAGAAAACAGAGAAAACTGGAATGTCAGAAAACAGGGTTAACTGAGAAAACAGGAAAGTCAGAAAACAGAGAAAACTGGAATGTCTGAAAACAGGGTTAACTGAGAAAACAGGAAAGTCAGAAAACAGAGAAAACTGGAATGTCAGAAAACAGGGTTAACTGAGAAAACAGGAAAGTCAGAAAACATAGAAAACTGGAATGTCAGAAAACAGGGTTAACTGAGAAAACAGGAAAGTCAGAAAACAGAGAAAACTGGAATGTCAGAAAACAGGGTTAACTGAGAAAACAGGAAAGTCAGAAAACAGAGAAAACTGGAATGTCAGGAAACAGGGTTAACTGAGAAAACAGGAAAGTCAGAAAACAGAGAAAACTGGAATGTCAGAAAACAGGGTTAACTGAGAAAACAGGAAAGTCAGAAAACAGAGAAAACTGGAATGCCAGGAAACAGAGTAAACTGAGAAAACAGGAAAGTCAGAAAACAGAGAAAACTGGAATGTCAGAAAACAGGGTTAACTGAGAAAACAGGAAAGTCAGAAAACAGAGAAAACTGGAATGTCAGAAAACAGGGTTAACTGAGAAAACAGGAAAGTCAGAAAACAGAGAAAACTGGAATGTCAGAAAACAGGGTTAACTGAGAAAACAGGAAAGTCAGAAAACAGAGAAAACTGGAATGTCAGAAAACAGGGTTAACTGAGAAAACAGGAAAGTCAGAAAACAGAGAAAACTGGAATGTCAGAAAACAGGGTTAACTGAGAAAACAGGAAAGTCAGAAAACAGAGAAAACTGGAATGCCAGGAAACAGAGTAAACTGAGAAAACAAGAAAGTCAGAAAACAGAGAAAACTGGAATGTCAGAAAACAGGGTTAACTGAGAAAACAGGAAAGTCAGAAAACAGAGAAAACTGGAATGTCTGAAAACAGGGTTAACTGAGAAAACAGGAAAGTCAGAAAACAGAGAAAACTGGAATGTCAGAAAACAGGGTTAACTGAGAAAACAGGAAAGTCAAAAAACAGAGAAAACTGGAATGTCTGAAAACAGGGTTAACTGAGAAAACAGGAAAGTCAGAAAACAGAGAAAACTGGAATGTCAGAAAACAGGGTTATTTGAGAAAACAGGAAAGTCAGAAAACAGAGAAAACTGGAATGTCAGAAAACAGGGTTAACTGAGAAAACAGGAAAGTCAGAAAACAGAGAAAACTGGAATGTCCGAAAACAGGGTTAACTGAGAAAACAGGAAAGTCAGAAAACAGAGAAAACTGGAATGTCAGGAAACAGGGTTAACTGAGAAAACAGGAAAGTCAGAAAACAGAGAAAACTGGAATGTCAGAAAACAGGGTTAACTGAGAAAACAGGAAAGTCAGAAAACAGAGAAAACTGGAATGCCAGGAAACAGAGTAAACTGAGAAAACAGGAAAGTCAGAAAACAGAGAAAACTGGAATGTCAGAAAACAGGGTTAACTGAGAAAACAGGAAAGTCAGAAAACAGAGAAAACTGGAATGTCTGAAAACAGGGTTAACTGAGAAAACAGGAAAGTCAGAAAACAGAGAAAACTGGAATGTCAGAAAACAGGGTTAACTGAGAAAACAGGAAAGTCAGAAAACAGAGAAAACTGGAATGTCAGAAAACAGGGTTAACTGAGAAAACAGGAAAGTCAGAAAACAGAGAAAACTGGAATGTCAGGAAACAGGGTTAACTGAGAAAACAGGAAAGTCAGAAAACAGAGAAAACTGGAATGTCAGAAAACAGGGTTAACTGAGAAAACAGGAAAGTCAGAAAACAGAGAAAACTGGAATGCCAGGAAACAGAGTAAACTGAGAAAACACGAAAGTCAGAAAACAGAGAAAACTGGAATGTCAGAAAACAGGGTTAACTGAGAAAACAGGAAAGTCAAAAAACAGAGAAAACTGGAATGTCTGAAAACAGGGTTAACTGAGAAAACAGGAAAGTCAGAAAACAGAGAAAACTGGAATGTCAGAAAACAGGGTTATTTGAGAAAACAGGAAAGTCAGAAAACAGAGAAAACTGGAATGTCAGAAAACAGGGTTAACTGAGAAAACAGGAAAGTCAGAAAACAGAGAAAACTGGAATGTCCGAAAACAGGGTTAACTGAGAAAACAGGAAAGTCAGAAAACAGAGAAAACTGGAATGTCAGGAAACAGGGTTAACTGAGAAAACAGGAAAGTCAGAAAACAGAGAAAACTGGAATGTCAGAAAACAGGGTTAACTGAGAAAACAGGAAAGTCAGAAAACAGAGAAAACTGGAATGCCAGGAAACAGAGTAAACTGAGAAAACAGGAAAGTCAGAAAACAGAGAAAACTGGAATGTCAGAAAACAGGGTTAACTGAGAAAACAGGAAAGTCAGAAAACAGAGAAAACTGGAATGTCTGAAAACAGGGTTAACTGAGAAAACAGGAAAGTCAGAAAACAGAGAAAACTGGAATGTCAGAAAACAGGGTTAACTGAGAAAACAGGAAAGTCAGAAAACAGAGAAAACTGGATTGTCAGAAAACAGGGTTAACTGAGAAAACAGGAAAGTCAGAAAACAGAGAAAACTGGAATGTCAGAAAACAGGGTTAACTGAGAAAACAGGAAAGTCAGAAAACAGAGAAAACTGTAATGTCAGAAAACAGGGTTAACTGAGAAAACAGGAAACTCAGAAAACAGAGCAAACTGGAATGTCAGAAAACAGGGTTAACTGAGAAAACAGGAAAGTCAGAAAACAGAGAAAACTGGAATGTCAGAAAACAGGGTTAACTGAGAAAACAGGAAAGTCAGAAAACAGAGAAAACTGGAATGTCAGAAAACAGGGTTAACTGAGAAAACAGGAAAGTCAGGAAACAGAGTAAACTGAGAAAACAGGAAACTCGGAAAACAGAGAAAACTGGAATGTCAGAAAACAGGGTTAACTGAGAAAACAGGAATGTCAGAAAACAGAGAAAACTGGAATGTCAGAAAACAGGGTTAACTGAGAAAACAGGAAAGTCAGAAAACAGAGAAAACTGGAATGTCAGAAAACAGGGTTAACTGAGAAAACAGGAAAGTCAGAAAACAGAGAAAACTGGAATGTCAGAAAACAGGGTTAACTGAGAAAACAGGAAAGTCAGAAAACAGAGAAAACTGGAATGTCAGAAAACAGGGTTAACTGAGAAAACAGGAAAGTCAGAAAACAGAGAAAACTGGATTGTCAGAAAACAGGGTTAACTGAGAAAACAGGAAAGTCAGAAAACAGAGAAAACTGGAATGTCAGAAAACAGGGTTAACTGAGAAAACAGGAAAGTCAGAAAACAGAGAAAACTGGAATGTCAGAAAACAGGGTTAACTGAGAAAACAGGAAAGTCAGAAAACAGAGAAAACTGGAATGTCAGAAAACAGGGTTAACTGAGAAAACAGGAAAGTCAGAAAACAGAGAAAACTGGAATGTCAGAAAACAGGGTTAACTGAGAAAACAGGAAAGTCAGAAAACAGAGAAAACTGGAATGTCAGAAAACAGGGTTAACTGAGAAAACAGGAAAGTCAGAAAACAGAGAAAACTGGATTGTCAGAAAACAGGGTTAACTGAGAAAACAGGAAAGTCAGAAAACAGAGAAAACTGGAATGTCAGAAAACAGGGTTAACTGAGAAAACAGGAAAGTCAGAAAACAGAGAAAACTGGAATGTCAGAAAACAGGGTTAACTGAGAAAACAGGAAAGTCAGAAAACAGAGAAAACTGGAATGTCAGAAAACAGGGTTAACTGAGAAAACAGGAAAGTCAGAAAACAGAGAAAACTGGAATGTCAGAAAACAGGGTTAACTGAGAAAACAGGAAAGTCAGAAAACAGAGCAAACTGGAATGTCAGAAAACAGGGTTAACTGAGAAAACAGGAAAGTCAGAAAACAGAGAAAACTGGAATGTCAGAAAACAGGGTTAACTGAGAAAACAGGAAAGTCAGAAAACAGAGAAAACTGGAATGTCAGAAAACAGGGTTAACTGAGAAAACAGGAAAGTCAGAAAACAGAGAAAACTGGAATGTCAGAAAACAGGGTTAACTGAGAAAACAGGAAACTCGGAAAACAGAGAAAACTGGAATGTCAGAAAACAGGGTTAACTGAGAAAACAGGAAAGTCAGAAAACAGAGAAAACTGGAATGTCAGAAAACAGGGTTAACTGAGAAAACAGGAAAGTCAGAAAACAGAGAAAACTGGAATGTCCGAAAACAGGGTTAACTGAGAAAACAGGAAAGTCAGAAAACAGAGAAAACTGGAATGTCAGAAAACAGGGTTAACTGAGAAAACATGAAAGTCACAAAACAGAGTAAACTGAGAAAACAGGAAACTCAGAAACAGGGTTAACTGAGAAAATAGGAAAGTCAGAAAACAGAGAAAACTGGAATGTCAGAAAACAGGGTTAACTGAGAAAACAGGAAAGTCAGAAAACAGAGAAAACTGGAATGTCAGAAAACAGGGTTAACTGAGAAAACAGGAAAGTCAAAAAACAGAGAAAACTGGAATGTCTGAAAACAGGGTTAACTGAGAAAACAGGAAAGTCAGAAAACAGAGAAAACTGGAATGTCAGAAAACAGGGTTATTTGAGAAAACAGGAAAGTCAGAAAACAGAGAAAACTGGAATGTCAGAAAACAGGGTTAACTGAGAAAACAGGAAAGTCAGAAAACAGAGAAAACTGGAATGTCCGAAAACAGGGTTAACTGAGAAAACAGGAAAGTCAGAAAACAGAGAAAACTGGAATGTCAGGAAACAGGGTTAACTGAGAAAACAGGAAAGTCAGAAAACAGAGAAAACTGGAATGTCAGAAAACAGGGTTAACTGAGAAAACAGGAAAGTCAGAAAACAGAGAAAACTGGAATGCCAGGAAACAGAGTAAACTGAGAAAACAGGAAAGTCAGAAAACAGAGAAAACTGGAATGTCAGAAAACAGGGTTAACTGAGAAAACAGGAAAGTCAGAAAACAGAGAAAACTGGAATGTCTGAAAACAGGGTTAACTGAGAAAACAGGAAAGTCAGAAAACAGAGAAAACTGGAATGTCAGAAAACAGGGTTAACTGAGAAAACAGGAAAGTCAGAAAACAGAGAAAACTGGAATGTCTGAAAACAGGGTTAACTGAGAAAACAGGAAAGTCAGAAAACAGAGAAAACTGGAATGTCAGAAAACAGGGTTAACTGAGAAAACAGGAAAGTCAGAAAACAGAGAAAACTGGATTGTCAGAAAACAGGGTTAACTGAGAAAACAGGAAAGTCAGAAAACAGAGAAAACTGGAATGTCAGAAAACAGGGTTAACTGAGAAAACAGGAAAGTCAGAAAACAGAGAAAACTGTAATGTCAGAAAACAGGGTTAACTGAGAAAACAGGAAACTCAGAAAACAGAGCAAACTGGAATGTCAGAAAACAGGGTTAACTGAGAAAACAGGAAAGTCAGAAAACAGAGAAAACTGGAATGTCAGAAAACAGGGTTAACTGAGAAAACAGGAAAGTCAGAAAACAGAGAAAACTGGAATGTCAGAAAACAGGGTTAACTGAGAAAACAGGAAAGTCAGGAAACAGAGTAAACTGAGAAAACAGGAAACTCGGAAAACAGAGAAAACTGGAATGTCAGAAAACAGGGTTAACTGAGAAAACAGGAATGTCAGAAAACAGAGAAAACTGGAATGTCAGAAAACAGGGTTAACTGAGAAAACAGGAAAGTCAGAAAACAGAGAAAACTGGAATGTCAGAAAACAGGGTTAACTGAGAAAACAGGAAAGTCAGAAAACAGAGAAAACTGGAATGTCAGAAAACAGGGTTAACTGAGAAAACAGGAAAGTCAGAAAACAGAGAAAACTGGAATGTCAGAAAACAGGGTTAACTGAGAAAACAGGAAAGTCAGAAAACAGAGAAAACTGGATTGTCAGAAAACAGGGTTAACTGAGAAAACAGGAAAGTCAGAAAACAGAGAAAACTGGAATGTCAGAAAACAGGGTTAACTGAGAAAACAGGAAAGTCAGAAAACAGAGAAAACTGGAATGTCAGAAAACAGGGTTAACTGAGAAAACAGGAAAGTCAGAAAACAGAGAAAACTGGAATGTCAGAAAACAGGGTTAACTGAGAAAACAGGAAAGTCAGAAAACAGAGAAAACTGGAATGTCAGAAAACAGGGTTAACTGAGAAAACAGGAAAGTCAGAAAACAGAGCAAACTGGAATGTCAGAAAACAGGGTTAACTGAGAAAACAGGAAAGTCAGAAAACAGAGAAAACTGGAATGTCAGAAAACAGGGTTAACTGAGAAAACAGGAAAGTCAGAAAACAGAGAAAACTGGAATGTCAGAAAACAGGGTTAACTGAGAAAACAGGAAAGTCAGAAAACAGAGAAAACTGGAATGTCAGAAAACAGGGTTAACTGAGAAAACAGGAAACTCGGAAAACAGAGAAAACTGGAATGTCAGAAAACAGGGTTAACTGAGAAAACAGGAAAGTCAGAAAACAGAGAAAACTGGAATGTCAGAAAACAGGGTTAACTGAGAAAACAGGAAAGTCAGAAAACAGAGAAAACTGGAATGTCAGAAAACAGGGTTAACTGAGAAAACAGGAAAGTCAGAAAACAGAGAAAACTGGAATGTCAGAAAACAGGGTTAACTGAGAAAACATGAAAGTCACAAAACAGAGTAAACTGAGAAAACAGGAAACTCAGAAACAGGGTTAACTGAGAAAATAGGAAAGTCAGAAAACAGAGAAAACTGGAATGTCAGAAAACAGGGTTAACTGAGAAAACAGGAAACTCAGAAAACAGAGCAAACTGGAATGTCAGAAAACAAGGTTAACTGAGAAAACAGGAAAGTCAAAAAACAGAGTAAACTGAGAAAACAGGAAACTCAAAAACAGAGTAAACTGAGAAAACAGGAAAGTCAGAAAACAGAGAAAACTGGAATGTCAGAAAACAGGGTTAACTGAGAAAACAGGAAAGTCAGAAAACAGAGAAAACTGGAATGTCCGAAAACAGGGTTAACTGAGAAAACAGGAAAGTCAGAAAACGGAGAAAACTGGAATGTCAGAAAACAGGGTTAACTGACAAAACAGGAAAGTCACAAAACAGAGTAAACTGAGAAAACAGGAAAGTCAGAAAACAGAGAAAACTGGACTGTCCGAAAACAGGGTTAACTGAGAAAACAGGAAAGTCAGAAAACAGAGAAAACTGGAATGTCAGAAAACAGGGTTAACTGAGAAAACAGGACAGTCAGAAAACAGAGAAAACTGGAATGTCAGAAAACAGGGTTAACTGAGAAAACAGGAAAGTCAGAAAACAGAGAAAACTGGAATGTCAGAAAACAGGGTTAACTGAGAAAACAGGAAAGTCAGAAAACAGAGAAAACTGGACTGTCCGAAAACAGGGTTAACTGAGAAAACAGGAAAGTCAGAAAACAGAGCAAACTGGAATGTCAGAAAACAGGGTTAACTGACAAAACAGGAAAGTCACAAAACAGAGTAAACTGAGAAAACAGGAAACTCAGAATACAGCGTAAACTGAGAAAACAGGAAAGTCAGAAAAGAGAGTAAACTGAGAAAACAGGAAAGTCAGGAAACAGAGTAAACTGAGAAAACAGGAAACTCGGAAAACAGAGAAAACTGGAATGTCAGAAAACAGGGTTAGCTGAGAAAACAGGAAAGTCAGAAAACAGAGAAAACTGGAATGTCAGAAAACAGGGTTAACTGAGAAAACAGGAAAGTCAGAAAACAGAGAAAACTGGAATGTCAGAAAACAGGGTTAACTGAGAAAACAGGAAAGTCAGAAAACAGAGAAAACTGGAATGTCAGAAAACAGGGTTAACTGAGAAAACAGGAAAGTCAGGAAACAGAGTAAACTGAGAAAACAGGAAACTCGGAAAACAGAGAAAACTGGAATGTCAGAAAACAGGGTTAACTGAGAAAACAGGAAAGTCAGAAAACAGAGAAAACTGGAATGTCAGAAAACAGGGTTAACTGAGAAAACAGGAAAGTCAGAAAACAGAGAAAACTGGAATGTCAGAAAACAGGGTTAACTGAGAAAACAGGAAAGTCAGGAAACAGAGTAAACTGAGAAAACAGGAAACTCCGAAAACAGAGAAAACTGGAATGTCAGAAAACAGGGTTAACTGAGAAAACAGGAAAGTCAGAAAACAGAGAAAACTGGAATGTCAGAAAACAGGGTTAACTGAGAAAACAGGAAAGTCACAAAACAGAGTAAACTGAGAAAACAGGAAACTCAGAATACAGCGTAAACTGAGAAAACAGGAAAGTCACAAAACAGAGTAAACTGAGAAAACAGGAAACTCAGAAACAGGGTTAACTGAGAAAATAGGAAAGTCAGAAAACAGAGAAAACTGGAATGTCAGAAAACAGGGTTAACTGAGAAAACAGAGCAAACTGGAATGTCAGAAAACAAGGTTAACTGAGAAAACAGGAAACTCAGAAATCAGAGTAAACTGAGAAAACAGGAAAGTCAGAAAACAGAGAAAACTGGAATGTCAGAAAACAGGGTTAACTGAGAAAACAGGAAAGTCAGAAAACAGAGAAAACTGGAATGTCAGAAAACAGGGTTAACTGAGAAAACAGGAAAGTCACAAAACAGAGTAAACTGAGAAAACAGGAAACTCAGAATACAGCGTAAACTGAGAAAACAGGAAAGTCAGAAAAGAGAGTAAACTGAGAAAACAGGAAAGTCAGAAAACAGAGAAAACTGGAATGTCAGAAAACAGAGAAAACTGGAATGTCAGAAAACAGGGTTAACTGAGAAAACAGGAAACTCAGAAAACAGTGCAAACTGGAATGTCAGAAAACAGGGTTAACTGAGAAAACAGGAAAGTCACAAAACAGAGTAAACTGAGAAAACAGGAAACTCAGAAAACAGCGTAAACTGAGAAAACAGGAAAGTCAGAAAAGAGAGTAAACTGAGAAAACAGGAAAGTCAGGAAACAGAGAAAACTGGAATGTCAGAAAACAGGGTTAACTGAGAAAACAGTAAAGTCACAAAACAGAGTAAACTGAGAAAACAGGAAAGTCAGAAAACAGAGAAAACTGGACTGTCCGAAAACAGGGTTAACTGAGAAAACAGGAAAGTCACAAAACAGAGAAAACTGGAATGTCAGAAAACAGGGTTAACTGAGAAAACAGGAAAGTCAGGAAACAGAGAAAACTGGAATGTCAGAAAACAGGGTTAACTGAGAAAACAGGAAAGTCACAAAACAGAGTAAACTGAGAAAACAGGAAACTCAGAAAACAGCGTAAACTGAGAAAACAGGAAAGTCAGAAAAAAGAGTAAACTGAGAAAACAGGAAAGTCAGGAAACGGAGTAAACTGCGAAAACAGGAAACTCGGAAAACAGAGAAAACTGGAATGTCAGATAACAGGGTTATTTGAGAAAACAAGAAAGTCAGAAAACAGAGAAAACTGGAATGTCAGAAAACAGGGTTAACTGAGAAAACAGGAAAGTCAGAAAACAGAGAAAACTGGAATGTCAGAAAACAGGGTTAACTGAGAAAACAGGAAAGTCAGAAAACAGAGAAAACTGGAATGTCAGAAAACAGGGTTAACTGAGAAAACAGGAAAGTCACAAAACAGAGTAAACTGAGAAAACAGGAAACTCAGAATACAGCGTAAACTGAGAAAACAGGAAAGTCAGAAAAGAGAGTAAACTGAGAAAACAGGAAAGTCAGGAAACGGAGAAAACTGGAATGTCAGAAAACAGGGTTAACTGAGAAAACAGGAAAGTCAGAAAACAGAGAAAACTGGAATGTCAGAAAACAGGGTTATTTGAGAAAACAGGAAAGTCAGAAAACAGAGAAAACTGGAATGTCAGAAAACAGGGTTAACTGAGAAAACAGGAAAGTCAGAAAACAGAGAAAACTGGAATGTCCGAAAACAGGGTTAACTGAGAAAACAGGAAAGTCAGAAAACAGAGAAAACTGGAATGTCAGAAAACAGGGTTAACTGAGAAAACAGGAAAGTCACAAAACAGAGTAAACTGAGAAAACAGGAAACTCAGAATACAGCGTAAACTGAGAAAACAGGAAAGTCAGAAAAGAGAGTAAACTGAGAAAACAAGAAAGTCAGAAAACAAAGAAAACTGGAATGTCAGAAAACAGGGTTAACTGAGAAAACAGGAAAGTCAGAAAACAGAGAAAACTGGAATGTCAGAAAACAGGGTTATTTGAGAAAACAGGAAAGTAAGAAAACAGAGAAAACTGGAATGTCAGAAAACAGGGTTAACTGAGAAAACAGGAAAGTCAGAAAACAGAGAAAACTGGAATGTCCGAAAACAGGGTTAACTGAGAAAACAGGAAAGTCAGAAAACAGAGAAAACTGGAATGTCAGAAAACAGGGTTAACTGAGAAAACAGGAAAGTCAGAAAACAGAGAAAACTGGATTGTCAGAAAACAGGGTTAACTGAGAAAACAGGAAAGTCAGAAAACAGAGAAAACTGGAATGTCAGAAAACAGGGTTAACTGAGAAAACAGGAAAGTCAGAAAACAGAGAAAACTGGAATGTCAGAAAACAGGGTTAACTGAGAAAACAGGAAAGTCAGAAAACAGAGAAAACTGGAATGTCAGAAAACAGGGTTAACTGAGAAAACAGGAAAGTCAGAAAACAGAGAAAACTGGAATGTCAGAAAACAGGGTTAACTGAGAAAACAGGAAAGTCAGAAAACAGAGCAAACTGGAATGTCAGAAAACAGGGTTAACTGAGAAAACAGGAAAGTCAGAAAACAGAGAAAACTGGAATGTCAGAAAACAGGGTTAACTGAGAAAACAGGAAAGTCAGAAAACAGAGAAAACTGGAATGTCAGAAAACAGGGTTAACTGAGAAAACAGGAAAGTCAGAAAACAGAGAAAACTGGAATGTCAGAAAACAGGGTTAACTGAGAAAACAGGAAACTCGGAAAACAGAGAAAACTGGAATGTCAGAAAACAGGGTTAACTGAGAAAACAGGAAAGTCAGAAAACAGAGAAAACTGGAATGTCAGAAAACAGGGTTAACTGAGAAAACAGGAAAGTCAGAAAACAGAGAAAACTGGAATGTCAGAAAACAGGGTTAACTGAGAAAACATGAAAGTCACAAAACAGAGTAAACTGAGAAAACAGGAAACTCAGAAACAGGGTTAACTGAGAAAATAGGAAAGTCAGAAAACAGAGAAAACTGGAATGTCAGAAAACAGGGTTAACTGAGAAAACAGGAAAGTCAGAAAACAGAGAAAACTGGAATGTCCGAAAACAGGGTTAACTGAGAAAACAGGAAAGTCAGAAAACGGAGAAAACTGGAATGTCAGAAAACAGGGTTAACTGACAAAACAGGAAAGTCACAAAACAGAGTAAACTGAGAAAACAGGAAAGTCAGAAAACAGAGAAAACTGGACTGTCCGAAAACAGGGTTAACTGAGAAAACAGGAAAGTCAGAAAACAGAGAAAACTGGAATGTCAGAAAACAGGGTTAACTGAGAAAACAGGACAGTCAGAAAACAGAGAAAACTGGAATGTCAGAAAACAGGGTTAACTGAGAAAACAGGAAAGTCAGAAAACAGAGAAAACTGGAATGTCAGAAAACAGGGTTAACTGAGAAAACAGGAAAGTCAGAAAACAGAGAAAACTGGACTGTCCGAAAACAGGGTTAACTGAGAAAACAGGAAAGTCAGAAAACAGAGCAAACTGGAATGTCAGAAAACAGGGTTAACTGACAAAACAGGAAAGTCACAAAACAGAGTAAACTGAGAAAACAGGAAACTCAGAATACAGCGTAAACTGAGAAAACAGGAAAGTCAGAAAAGAGAGTAAACTGAGAAAACAGGAAAGTCAGGAAACAGAGTAAACTGAGAAAACAGGAAACTCGGAAAACAGAGAAAACTGGAATGTCAGAAAACAGGGTTAGCTGAGAAAACAGGAAAGTCAGAAAACAGAGAAAACTGGAATGTCAGAAAACAGGGTTAACTGAGAAAACAGGAAAGTCAGAAAACAGAGAAAACTGGAATGTCAGAAAACAGGGTTAACTGAGAAAACAGGAAAGTCAGAAAACAGAGAAAACTGGAATGTCAGAAAACAGGGTTAACTGAGAAAACAGGAAAGTCACAAAACAGAGTAAACTGAGAAAACAGGAAACTCAGAATACAGCGTAAACTGAGAAAACAGGAAAGTCACAAAACAGAGTAAACTGAGAAAACAGGAAACTCAGAAACAGGGTTAACTGAGAAAATAGGAAAGTCAGAAAACAGAGAAAACTGGAATGTCAGAAAACAGGGTTAACTGAGAAAACAGAGCAAACTGGAATGTCAGAAAACAAGGTTAACTGAGAAAACAGGAAACTCAGAAATCAGAGTAAACTGAGAAAACAGGAAAGTCAGAAAACAGAGAAAACTGGAATGTCAGAAAACAGGGTTAACTGAGAAAACAGGAAAGTCAGAAAACAGAGAAAACTGGAATGTCAGAAAACAGGGTTAACTGAGAAAACAGGAAAGTCACAAAACAGAGTAAACTGAGAAAACAGGAAACTCAGAATACAGCGTAAACTGAGAAAACAGGAAAGTCAGAAAAGAGAGTAAACTGAGAAAACAGGAAAGTCAGAAAACAGAGAAAACTGGAATGTCAGAAAACAGAGAAAACTGGAATGTCAGAAAACAGGGTTAACTGAGAAAACAGGAAACTCAGAAAACAGTGCAAACTGGAATGTCAGAAAACAGGGTTAACTGAGAAAACAGGAAAGTCACAAAACAGAGTAAACTGAGAAAACAGGAAACTCAGAAAACAGCGTAAACTGAGAAAACAGGAAAGTCAGAAAAGAGAGTAAACTGAGAAAACAGGAAAGTCAGGAAACAGAGAAAACTGGAATGTCAGAAAACAGGGTTAACTGAGAAAACAGTAAAGTCACAAAACAGAGTAAACTGAGAAAACAGGAAAGTCAGAAAACAGAGAAAACTGGACTGTCCGAAAACAGGGTTAACTGAGAAAACAGGAAAGTCACAAAACAGAGAAAACTGGAATGTCAGAAAACAGGGTTAACTGAGAAAACAGGAAAGTCACAAAACAGAGTAAACTGAGAAAACAGGAAACTCAGAATACAGCGTAAACTGAGAAAACAGGAAAGTCAGAAAAGAGAGTAAACTGAGAAAACAGGAAAGTCAGGAAACGGAGAAAACTGGAATGTCAGAAAACAGGGTTAACTGAGAAAACAGGAAAGTCAGAAAACAGAGAAAACTGGAATGTCAGAAAACAGGGTTATTTGAGAAAACAGGAAAGTCAGAAAACAGAGAAAACTGGAATGTCAGAAAACAGGGTTAACTGAGAAAACAGGAAAGTCAGAAAACAGAGAAAACTGGAATGTCCGAAAACAGGGTTAACTGAGAAAACAGGAAAGTCAGAAAACAGAGAAAACTGGAATGTCAGAAAACAGGGTTAACTGAGAAAACAGGAAAGTCACAAAACAGAGTAAACTGAGAAAACAGGAAACTCAGAATACAGCGTAAACTGAGAAAACAGGAAAGTCAGAAAAGAGAGTAAACTGAGAAAACAAGAAAGTCAGAAAACAAAGAAAACTGGAATGTCAGAAAACAGGGTTAACTGAGAAAACAGGAAAGTCAGAAAACAGAGAAAACTGGAATGTCAGAAAACAGGGTTATTTGAGAAAACAGGAAAGTAAGAAAACAGAGAAAACTGGAATGTCAGAAAACAGGGTTAACTGAGAAAACAGGAAAGTCAGAAAACAGAGAAAACTGGAATGTCCGAAAACAGGGTTAACTGAGAAAACAGGAAAGTCAGAAAACAGAGAAAACTGGAATGTCAGAAAACAGGGTTAACTGAGAAAACAGGAAAGTCAGAAAACAGAGAAAACTGGAATGTCAGAAAACAGGGTTAACTGAGAAAACAGGAAAGTCAGAAAACAGAGAAAACTGGAATGTCAGAAAACAGGGTTAACTGAGAAAACAGGAAAGTCAGAAAACAGAGAAAACTGGAATGTCAGAAAACAGGGTTAACTGAGAAAACAGGAAAGTCAGAAAACAGAGAAAACTGGAATGCCAGGAAACAGAGTAAACTGAGAAAACAGGAAAGTCAGAAAACAGAGAAAACTGGAATGTCAGAAAACAGGGTTAACTGAGAAAACAGGAAAGTCAGAAAACAGAGAAAACTGGAATGTCTGAAAACAGGGTTAACTGAGAAAACAGGAAAGTCAGAAAACAGAGAAAACTGGAATGTCAGAAAACAGGGTTAACTGAGAAAACAGGAAAGTCAGAAAACAGAGAAAACTGGATTGTCAGAAAACAGGGTTAACTGAGAAAACAGGAAAGTCAGAAAACAGAGAAAACTGGAATGTCAGAAAACAGGGTTAACTGAGAAAACAGGAAAGTCAGAAAACAGAGAAAACTGTAATGTCAGAAAACAGGGTTAACTGAGAAAACAGGAAACTCAGAAAACAGAGCAAACTGGAATGTCAGAAAACAGGGTTAACTGAGAAAACAGGAAAGTCAGAAAACAGAGAAAACTGGAATGTCAGAAAACAGGGTTAACTGAGAAAACAGGAAAGTCAGAAAACAGAGAAAACTGGAATGTCAGAAAACAGGGTTAACTGAGAAAACAGGAATGTCAGGAAACAGAGTAAACTGAGAAAACAGGAAAGTCAGAAAACAGAGAAAACTGGAATGTCAGAAAACAGGGTTAACTGAGAAAACTGGAATGTCAGAAAACAGAGAAAACTGGAATGTCAGAAAACAGGGTTAACTGAGAAAACAGGAAAGTCAGAAAACAGAGAAAACTGGAATGTCAGAAAACAGGGTTAACTGAGAAAACAGGAAAGTCAGAAAACAGAGAAAACTGGAATGTCAGAAAACAGGGTTAACTGAGAAAACAGGAAAGTCAGAAAACAGAGAAAACTGGAATGTCAGAAAACAGGGTTAACTGAGAAAACAGGAAAGTCAGAAAACAGAGAAAACTGGAATGTCAGAAAACAGGGTTAACTGAGAAAACAGGAAAGTCAGAAAACAGAGAAAACTGGAATGTCAGAAAACAGGGTTAACTGAGAAAACAGGAAAGTCAGAAAACAGAGAAAACTGGATTGTCAGAAAACAGGGTTAACTGAGAAAACAGGAAAGTCAGAAAACAGAGAAAACTGGAATGTCAGAAAACAGGGTTAACTGAGAAAACAGGAAAGTCAGAAAACAGAGAAAACTGTAATGTCAGAAAACAGGGTTAACTGAGAAAACAGGAAACTCAGAAAACAGAGCAAACTGGAATGTCAGAAAACAGGGTTAACTGAGAAAACAGGAAAGTCAGAAAACAGAGAAAACTGGAATGTCAGAAAACAGGGTTAACTGAGAAAACAGGAAAGTCAGAAAACAGAGAAAACTGGAATGTCAGAAAACAGGGTTAACTGAGAAAACAGGAAAGTCAGGAAACAGAGTAAACTGAGAAAACAGGAAACTCGGAAAACAGAGAAAACTGGAATGTCAGAAAACAGGGTTAACTGAGAAAACAGGAATGTCAGAAAACAGAGAAAACTGGAATGTCAGAAAACAGGGTTAACTGAGAAAACAGGAAAGTCAGAAAACAGAGAAAACTGGAATGTCAGAAAACAGGGTTAACTGAGAAAACAGGAAAGTCAGAAAACAGAGAAAACTGGAATGTCAGAAAACAGGGTTAACTGAGAAAACAGGAAAGTCAGAAAACAGAGAAAACTGGAATGTCAGAAAACAGGGTTAACTGAGAAAACAGGAAAGTCAGAAAACAGAGCAAACTGGAATGTCAGAAAACAGGGTTAACTGAGTAAACAGGAAAGTCAGAAAACAGAGAAAACTGGAATGTCAGAAAACAGGGTTAACTGAGAAAACAGGAAAGTCAGAAAACAGAGAAAACTGGAATGTCAGAAAACAGGGTTAACTGAGAAAACAGGAAAGTCAGAAAACAGAGAAAACTGTAATGTCAGAAAACAGGGTTAACTGAGAAAACAGGAAAGTCAGAAAACAGAGAAAACTGGAATGTCAGAAAACAGGGTTAACTGAGAAAACAGGAAAGTCAGAAAACAGAGCAAACTGGAATGTCAGAAAACAGGGTTAACTGAGTAAACAGGAAAGTCAGAAAACAGAGAAAACTGGAATGTCAGAAAACAGGGTTAACTGAGAAAACAGGAAAGTCAGAAAACAGAGAAAACTGGAATGTCAGAAAACAAGGTTAACTGAGAAAACAGGAAAGTCAGAAAACAGAGAAAACTGTAATGTCAGAAAACAGGGTTAACTGAGAAAACAGGAAAGTCAGAAAACAGAGAAAACTGTAATGTCAGAAAACAGAGTAAACTGAGAAAACAGGAAAGTCAGAAAACAGAGCAAACTGGAATGTCAGAAAACAGGGTTAACTGAGAAAACAGGAAAGTCAGAAAACAGAGAAAACTGGAATGTCAGAAAACAGGGTTAACTGAGAAAACAGGAAACTCGGAAAACAGAGAAAACTGGAATGTCAGAAAACAGGGTTAACTGAGAAAACAGGAAAGTCAGAAAACAGAGAAAACTGGAATGTCAGAAAACAGGGTTAACTGAGAAAACAGGAAAGTCAGAAAACAGAGAAAACTGGAATGTCAGAAAACAGGGTTAACTGAGAAAACAGGAAAGTCAGAAAACAGAGAAAACTGTAATGTCAGAAAACAGGGTTAACTGAGAAAACAGGAAAGTCAGAAAACAGAGAAAACTGGAATGTCAGAAAACAGGGTTAACTGAGAAAACAGGAAAGTCAGAAAACAGAGCAAACTGGAATGTCAGAAAACAGGGTTAACTGAGTAAACAGGAAAGTCAGAAAACAGAGAAAACTGGAATGTCAGAAAACAGGGTTAACTGAGAAAACAGGAAAGTCAGAAAACAGAGAAAACTGGAATGTCAGAAAACAAGGTTAACTGAGAAAACAGGAAAGTCAGAAAACAGAGAAAACTGTAATGTCAGAAAACAGGGTTAACTGAGAAAACAGGAAAGTCAGAAAACAGAGAAAACTGTAATGTCAGAAAACAGAGTAAACTGAGAAAACAGGAAAGTCAGAAAACAGAGCAAACTGGAATGTCAGAAAACAGGGTTAACTGAGAAAACAGGAAAGTCAGAAAACAGAGAAAACTGGAATGTCAGAAAACAGGGTTAACTGAGAAAACAGGAAACTCGGAAAACAGAGAAAACTGGAATGTCAGAAAACAGGGTTAACTGAGAAAACAGGAAAGTCAGAAAACAGAGAAAACTGGAATGTCAGAAAACAGGGTTAACTGAGAAAACAGGAAAGTCAGAAAACAGAGAAAACTGGAATGTCAGAAAACAGGGTTAACTGAGAAAACAGGAAAGTCAGGAAACAGAGTAAACTGAGAAAACAGGAAACTCGGAAAACAGAGAAAACTGGAATGTCAGAAAACAGGGTTAACTGAGAAAACAGGAATGTCAGAAAACAGAGAAAACTGGAATGTCAGAAAACAGGGTTAACTGAGAAAACAGGAAAGTCAGAAAACAGAGAAAACTGGAATGTCAGAAAACAGGGTTAACTGAGAAAACAGGAAAGTCAGAAAACAGAGAAAACTGGAATGTCAGAAAACAGGGTTAACTGAGAAAACAGGAAAGTCAGAAAACAGAGAAAACTGGAATGTCAGAAAACAGGGTTAACTGAGAAAACAGGAAAGTCAGAAAACAGAGCAAACTGGAATGTCAGAAAACAGGGTTAACTGAGAAAACAGGAAAGTCAGAAAACAGAGAAAACTGGAATGTCAGAAAACAGGGTTAACTGAGAAAACAGGAAACTCGGAAAACAGAGAAAACTGGAATGTCAGAAAACAGGGTTAACTGAGAAAACAGGAATGTCAGAAAACAGAGAAAACTGGAATGTCAGAAAACAGGGTTAACTGAGAAAACAGGAAAGTCAGAAAACAGAGAAAACTGGAATGTCAGAAAACAGGGTTAACTGAGAAAACAGGAAAGTCAGAAAACAGAGAAAACTGGAATGTCAGAAAACAGGGTTAACTGAGAAAACAGGAAAGTCAGAAAACAGAGAAAACTGGAATGTCAGAAAACAGGGTTAACTGAGAAAACAGGAAAGTCAGAAAACAGAGAAAACTGGAATGTCAGAAAACAGGGTTAACTGAGAAAACAGAAAAGTCAGAAAACAGAGTAAACTGGAATGTCAGAAAACAAGGTTAACTGAGAAAACAGGAAAGTCACAAAACAGAGTAAACTGAGAAAACAGGAAACTCAGAAAACAGAGTAAACTGAGAAAATAGGAAAGTCAGAAAACAGAGAAAACTGGAATGTCAGAAAACAGGGTTAACTGAGAAAACAGGAAAGTCAGAAAACAGAGAAAACTGGAATGTCAGAAAACAGGGTTAACTGAGAAAACAGGAAAGTCAGAAAACAGAGAAAACTGGAATGTCAGAAAACAAGGTTAACTGAGAAAACAGGAAAGTCACAAAACAGAGTAAACTGAGAAAACAGGAAACTCAGAAAACAGAGTAAACTGAGAAAACAGGAAAGTCAGAAAACAGAGAAAACTGGAATGTCAGAAAACAGGGTTAACTGAGAAAACAGGAAACTCGGAAAACAGAGAAAACTGGAATGTCAGAAAACAGGGTTAACTGAGAAAACAGGAATGTCAGAAAACAGAGAAAACTGGAATGTCAGAAAACAGGGTTAACTGAGAAAACAGGAAAGTCAGAAAACAGAGAAAACTGGAATGTCAGAAAACAGGGTTAACTGAGAAAACAGGAAAGTCAGAAAACAGAGAAAACTGGAATGTCAGAAAACAGGGTTAACTGAGAAAACAGGAAAGTCAGAAAACAGAGAAAACTGGAATGTCAGAAAACAGGGTTAACTGAGAAAACAGGAAAGTCAGAAAACAGAGAAAACTGGAATGTCAGAAAACAGGGTTAACTGAGAAAACAGAAAAGTCAGAAAACAGAGTAAACTGGAATGTCAGAAAACAGGGTTAACTGAGAAAACATGAAAGTCACAAAACAGAGTAAACTGAGAAAACAGGAAACTCAGAAACAGGGTTAACTGAGAAAATAGGAAAGTCAGAAAACAGAGAAAACTGGAATGTCAGAAAACAGGGTTAACTGAGAAAACAGGAAACTCAGAAAACAGAGAAAACTGGAATGTCAGAAAACAAGGTTAACTGAGAAAACAGGAAAGTCACAAAACAGAGTAAACTGAGAAAACAGGAAACTCAGAAAACAGAGTAAACTGAGAAAACAGGAAAGTCAGAAAACAGAGAAAACTGGAATGTCAGAAAACAGGGTTAACTGAGAAAACAGGAAACTCAGAAAACAGAGCAAACTGGAATGTCAGAAAACAGGGTTAATTGAGAAAACAGGAAAGTCAGAAAACAGAGAAAACTGGAATGTCAGAAAACAGGGTTAACTGAGAAAACAGGAAAGTCAGAAAACAGAGAAAACTGGAATGTCCGAAAACAGGGTTAACTGAGAAAACAGGAAAGTCAGAAAACGGAGAAAACTGGAATGTCAGAAAACAGGGTTAACTTACAAAACAGTAAAGTCACAAAACAGAGTAAACTGAGAAAACAGGAAAGTCAGAAAACAGAGAAAACTGGACTGTCCGAAAACAGGGTTAACTGAGAAAACAGGAAAGTCAGAAAACAGAGAAAACTGGAATGTCAGAAAACAGGGTTAACTGAGAAAACAGGAAAGTCAGAAAACAGAGAAAACTGGAATGTCAGAAAACAGGGTTAACTGAGAAAACAGGAAAGTCAGAAAACAGAGAAAACTGGAATGTCAGAAAACAGGGTTAACTGAGAAAACAGGAAACTCAGAATACAGCGTAAACTGAGAAAACAGGAAAGTCAGAAAAGAGAGTAAACTGAGAAAACAGGAAAGTCAGGAAACAGAGTAAACTGAGAAAACAGGAAACTCGGAAAACAGAGAAAACTGGAATGTCAGAAAACAGGGTTAGCTGAGAAAACAGGAAAGTCAGAAAACAGAGAAAACTGGAATGTCAGAAAACAGGGTTAACTGAGAAAACAGGAAAGTCAGAAAACAGAGAAAACTGGAATGTCAGAAAACAGGGTTAACTGAGAAAACAGGAAAGTCAGAAAACAGAGAAAACTGGAATGTCAGAAAACAGGGTTAACTGAGAAAACAGGAAAGTCAGGAAACAGAGTAAACTGAGAAAACAGGAAACTCGGAAAACAGAGAAAACTGGAATGTCAGAAAACAGGGTTAACTGAGAAAACAGGAAAGTCAGAAAACAGAGAAAACTGGAATGTCAGAAAACAGGGTTAACTGAGAAAACAGGAAAGTCAGAAAACAGAGAAAACTGGAATGTCAGAAAACAGGGTTAACTGAGAAAACAGGAAAGTCAGAAAACAGAGAAAACTGGAATGTCAGAAAACAGGGTTAACTGAGAAAACAGGAAAGTCAGAAAACAGAGAAAACTGGAATGTCAGAAAACAGGGTTAACTGAGAAAACAGGAAAGTCAGAAAACAGAGAAAACTGGAATGTCAGAAAACAGGGTTAACTGAGAAAACAGGAAAGTCACAAAACAGAGTAAACTGAGAAAACAGGAAACTCAGAATACAGCGTAAACTGAGAAAACAGGAAAGTCAGAAAAGAGAGTAAACTGAGAAAACAGGAAAATCAGAAAACAGAGAAAACTGGAATGTCAGAAAACAGGGTTAACTGAGAAAACATGAAAGTCACAAAACAGAGTAAACTGAGAAAACAGGAAACTCAGAAACAGGGTTAACTGAGAAAATAGGAAAGTCAGAAAACAGAGAAAACTGGAATGTCAGAAAACAGGGTTAACTGAGAAAACAGGAAAGTCACAAAACAGAGTAAACTGCGAAAACAGGAAACTCAGAATACAGCGTAAACTGAGAAAACAGGAAAGTCAGAAAAGAGAGTAAACTGAGAAAACAGGAAAATCAGAAAACAGAGAAAACTGGAATGTCAGAAAACAGGGTTAACTGAGAAAACATGAAAGTCACAAAACAGAGTAAACTGAGAAAACAGGAAACTCAGAAACAGGGTTAACTGAGAAAATAGGAAAGTCAGAAAACAGAGAAAACTGGAATGTCAGAAAACAGGGTTAACTGAGAAAACAGGAAACTCAGAAAACAGAGCAAACTGGAATGTCAGAAAACAAGGTTAACTGAGAAAACAGGAAAGTCACAAAACAGAGTAAACTGAGAAAACAGGAAACTCAGAAATCAGAGTAAACTGAGAAAACAGGAAAGTCAGAAAACAGAGAAAACTGGAATGTCAGAAAACAGGGTTAACTGAGAAAACAGGAAAGTCAGAAAACAGAGAAAACTGGAATGTCAGAAAACAGGGTTAACTGAGAAAACAGGAAAGTCAGAAAACAGAGAAAACTGGAATGTCAGAAAACAGAGAAAACTGGAATGTCAGAAAACAGGGTTAACTGAGAAAACAGGAAACTCAGAAAACAGTGCAAACTGGAATGTCAGAAAACAGGGTTAACTGAGAAAACAGGAAAGTCACAAAACAGAGTAAACTGAGAAAACAGGAAACTCAGAAAACAGCGTAAACTGAGAAAACAGGAAAGTCAGAAAACAGAGAAAACTGGAATGTCAGAAAACAGGGTTAACTGAGAAAACAGGAAAGTCACAAAACAGAGAAAACTGGAATGTCAGAAAACAGGGTTAACTGAGAAAACAGGAAAGTCAGGAAACAGAGAAAACTGGACTGTCCGAAAACAGGGTTAACTGAGAAAACAGGAAAGTCACAAAACAGAGAAAACTGGAATGTCAGAAAACAGGGTTAACTGAGAAAACAGGAAAGTCAGGAAACAGAGAAAACTGGAATGTCAGAAAACAGGGTTAACTGAGAAAACAGGAAAGTCACAAAACAGAGTAAACTGAGAAAACAGGAAACTCAGAAAACAGCGTAAACTGAGAAAACAGGAAAGTCAGAAAAAAGAGTAAACTGAGAAAACAGGAAAGTCAGGAAACGGAGTAAACTGCGAAAACAGGAAACAGGGAAAACAGAGAAAACTGGAATGTCAGATAACAAGGTTATTTGAGAAAACAAGAAAGTCAGAAAACAGAGAAAACTGGAATGTCAGAAAACAGGGTTAACTGAGAAAACAGGAAAGTCAGAAAACAGAGAAAACTGGAATGTCAGAAAACAGGGTTAACTGAGAAAACAGGAAAGTCAGAAAACAGAGAAAACTGGAATGTCAGAAAACAGGGTTAACTGAGAAAACAGGAAAGTCAGAAAACAGAGAAAACTGGAATGTCAGAAAACAGGGTTAACTGAGAAAACAGGAAAGTCACAAAACAGAGTAAACTGAGAAAACAGGAAACTCAGAATACAGCGTAAACTGAGAAAACAGGAAAGTCAGAAAAGAGAGTTAACTGAGAAAACAGGAAAGTCAGGAAACGGAGTAAACTGAGAAAACAGGAAACTCGGAAAACAGAGAAAACTGGAATGTCCGAAAACAGGGTTAACTGAGAAAACAGGAAAGTCAGAAAACAGAGAAAACTGGAATGTGAGAAAACAGGGTTAACTGACAAAACAGGAAAGTCACAAAACAGAGAAAACTGGAATGTCAGAAAACAGGGTTAACTGAGAAAACAGGAAAGTCAGGAAACAGAGAAAACTGGAATGTCAGAAAACAGGGTTAACTGAGAAAACAGGAAAGTCAGGAAACAGAGTAAACTGAGAAAACAGGAAACTCGGAAAACAGAGAAAACTGGAATGTCAGAAAACAGGGTTAACTGAGAAAACAGGAAAGTCAGAAAACAGAGAAAACTGGAATGTCAGAAAACAGGGTTAACTGAGAAAACAGAAAAGTCAGAAAACAGAGTAAACTGGAATGTCAGAAAACAGGGTTAACTGAGAAAACATGAAAGTCACAAAACAGAGTAAACTGAGAAAACAGGAAACTCAGAAACAGGGTTAACTGAGAAAATAGGAAAGTCAGAAAACAGAGAAAACTGGAATGTCAGAAAACAGGGTTAACTGAGAAAACAGGAAACTCAGAAAACAGAGAAAACTGGAATGTCAGAAAACAAGGTTAACTGAGAAAACAGGAAAGTCACAAAACAGAGTAAACTGAGAAAACAGGAAACTCAGAAAACAGAGTAAACTGAGAAAACAGGAAACTCGGAAAACAGAGAAAACTGGAATGTCCGAAAACAGGGTTAACTGAGAAAACAGGAAAGTCAGAAAACAGAGCAAACTGGAATGTCAGAAAACAGGGTTAATTGAGAAAACAGGAAAGTCAGAAAACAGAGAAAACTGGAATGTCCGAAAACAGGGTTAACTGAGAAAACAGGAAAGTCAGAAAACGGAGAAAACTGGAATGTCAGAAAACAGGGTTAACTTACAAAACAGGAAAGTCACAAAACAGAGTAAACTGAGAAAACAGGAAAGTCAGAAAACAGAGAAAACTGGAATGTCAGAAAACAGGGTTAACTGAGAAAACAGGAAAGTCAGAAAACAGAGAAAACTGGAATGTCAGAAAACAGGGTTAACTGAGAAAACAGGAAACTCAGAATACAGCGTAAACTGAGAAAACAGGAAAGTCAGAAAAGAGAGTAAACTGAGAAAACAGGAAAGTCAGGAAACAGAGTAAACTGAGAAAACAGGAAACTCGGAAAACAGAGAAAACTGGAATGTCAGAAAACAGGGTTAGCTGAGAAAACAGGAAAGTCAGAAAACAGAGAAAACTGGAATGTCAGAAAACAGGGTTAACTGAGAAAACAGGAAAGTCAGAAAACAGAGAAAACTGGAATGTCAGAAAACAGGGTTAACTGAGAAAACAGGAAAGTCAGAAAACAGAGAAAACTGGAATGTCAGAAAACAGGGTTAACTGAGAAAACAGGAAAGTCAGGAAACAGAGTAAACTGAGAAAACAGGAAACTCGGAAAACAGAGAAAACTGGAATGTCAGAAAACAGGGTTAACTGAGAAAACAGGAAAGTCAGAAAACAGAGAAAACTGGAATGTCAGAAAACAGGGTTAACTGAGAAAACAGGAAAGTCAGAAAACAGAGAAAACTGGAATGTCAGAAAACAGGGTTAACTGAGAAAACAGGAAAGTCAGAAAACAGAGAAAACTGGAATGTCAGAAAACAGGGTTAACTGAGAAAACAGGAAAGTCAGAAAACAGAGAAAACTGGAATGTCAGAAAACAGGGTTAACTGAGAAAACAGGAAAGTCAGAAAACAGAGAAAACTGGAATGTCAGAAAACAGGGTTAACTGAGAAAACAGGAAAGTCACAAAACAGAGTAAACTGAGAAAACAGGAAACTCAGAATACAGCGTAAACTGAGAAAACAGGAAAGTCAGAAAAGAGAGTAAACTGAGAAAACAGGAAAATCAGAAAACAGAGAAAACTGGAATGTCAGAAAACAGGGTTAACTGAGAAAACATGAAAGTCACAAAACAGAGTAAACTGAGAAAACAGGAAACTCAGAAACAGGGTTAACTGAGAAAATAGGAAAGTCAGAAAACAGAGAAAACTGGAATGTCAGAAAACAGGGTTAACTGAGAAAACAGGAAAGTCACAAAACAGAGTAAACTGCGAAAACAGGAAACTCAGAATACAGCGTAAACTGAGAAAACAGGAAAGTCAGAAAAGAGAGTAAACTGAGAAAACAGGAAAATCAGAAAACAGAGAAAACTGGACTGTCAGAAAACAGGGTTAACTGAGAAAACATGAAAGTCACAAAACAGAGTAAACTGAGAAAACAGGAAACTCAGAAACAGGGTTAACTGAGAAAATAGGAAAGTCAGAAAACAGAGAAAACTGGAATGTCAGAAAACAGGGTTAACTGAAAAAACAGGAAACTCAGAAAACAGAGCAAACTGGAATGTCAGAAAACAAGGTTAACTGAGAAAACAGGAAAGTCACAAAACAGAGTAAACTGAGAAAACAGGAAACTCAGAAATCAGAGTAAACTGAGAAAACAGGAAAGTCAGAAAACAGAGAAAACTGGAATGTCAGAAAACAGGGTAAACTGAGAAAACAGGAAAGTCAGAAAACAGAGAAAACTGGAATGTCAGAAAACAGGGTTAACTGAGAAAACAGGAAAGTCAGGAAACAGAGAAAACTGGAATGTCAGAAAACAGGGTTAACTGAGAAAACAGGAAAGTCACAAAACAGAGTAAACTGAGAAAACAGGAAACTCAGAATACAGCGTAAACTGAGAAAACAGGAAAGTCAGAAAAGAGAGTAAACTGAGAAAACAGGAAAGTCAGAAAACAGAGAAAACTGGAATGTCAGAAAACAGAGAAAACTGGAATGTCAGAAAACAGGGTTAACTGAGAAAACAGGAAACTCAGAAAACAGTGCAAACTGGAATGTCAGAAAACAGGGTTAACTGAGAAAACAGGAAAGTCACAAAACAGAGTAAACTGAGAAAACAGGAAACTCAGAAAACAGCGTAAACTGAGAAAACAGGAAAGTCAGAAAACAGAGAAAACTGGAATGTCAGAAAACAGGGTTAACTGAGAAAACAGTAAAGTCACAAAACAGAGTAAACTGAGAAAACAGGAAAGTCAGAAAACAGAGAAAACTGGACTGTCCGAAAACAGGGTTAACTGAGAAAACAGGAAAGTCACAAAACAGAGAAAACTGGAATGTCAGAAAACAGGGTTAACTGAGAAAACAGGAAAGTCAGGAAACAGAGAAAACTGGAATGTCAGAAAACAGGGTTAACTGAGAAAACAGGAAAGTCACAAAACAGAGTAAACTGAGAAAACAGGAAACTCAGAAAACAGCGTAAACTGAGAAAACAGGAAAGTCAGAAAAAAGAGTAAACTGAGAAAACAGGAAAGTCAGGAAACGGAGTAAACTGCGAAAACAGGAAACAGGGAAAACAGAGAAAACTGGAATGTCAGATAACAGGGTTATTTGAGAAAACAAGAAAGTCAGAAAACAGAGAAAACTGGAATGTCAGAAAACAGGGTTAACTGAGAAAACAGGAAAGTCAGAAAACAGAGAAAACTGGAATGTCAGAAAACAGGGTTAACTGAGAAAACAGGAAAGTCAGAAAACAGAGAAAACTGGAATGTCAGAAAACAGGGTTAACTGAGAAAACAGGAAAGTCACAAAACAGAGAAAACTGGAATGTCAGAAAACAGGGTTAACTGAGAAAACAGGAAAGTCACAAAACAGAGTAAACTGAGAAAACAGGAAACTCAGAATACAGCGTAAACTGAGAAAACAGGAAAGTCAGAAAAGAGAGTAAACTGAGAAAACAGGAAAGTCAGAAAACAGGGTTAACTGAGAAAACAGGAAAGTCAGAAAACAGAGAAAACTGGAATGTCAGAAAACAGGGTTAACTGAGAAAACAGGAAAGTCAGGAAACAGAGTAAACTGAGAAAACAGGAAACTCGGAAAACAGAGAAAACTGGAATGTCAGAAAACAGGGTTAACTGAGAAAACAGGAAAGTCAGAAAACAGAGAAAACTGGAATGTCAGAAAACAGGGTTAACTGAGAAAACAGGAAAGTCAGAAAACAGAGAAAACTGGAATGTCAGAAAACAGGGTTAACTGAGAAAACAGGAAAGTCAGAAAACAGAGCAAACTGGAATGTCAGAAAACAGGGTTAACTGAGAAAACAGGAAAGTCAGAAAACAGAGAAAACTGGAATGTCAGTAAACAGGGTTAACTGAGAAAACAGGAAACTCGGAAAACAGAGAAAACTGGAATGTCAGAAAACAGGGTTAACTGAGAAAACAGGAAAGTCAGAAAACAGAGAAAACTGGAATGTCAGAAAACAGGGTTAACTGAGAAAACAGGAAAGTCAGAAAACAGAGGAAACTGGAATGTCAGAAAACAGGGTTAACTGAGAAAACAGGAAAGTCAGAAAACAGAGAAAACTGGAATGTCAGAAAACAGGGTTAACTGAGAAAACATGAAAGTCACAAAACAGAGTAAACTGAGAAAACAGGAAACTCAGAAACAGGGTTAACTGAGAAAATAGGAAAGTCAGAAAACAGAGAAAACTGGAATGTCAGAAAACAGGGTTAACTGAGAAAACAGGAAAGTCAGAAAACAGAGAAAACTGGAATGTCAGAAAACAGGGTTAACTGAGAAAACATGAAAGTCACAAAACAGAGTAAACTGAGAAAACAGGGAACTCAGAAACAGGGTTAACTGAGAAAATAGGAAAGTCAGAAAACAGAGAAAACTGGAATGTCAGAAAACAGGGTTAACTGACAAAACAGGAAAGTCACAAAACAGAGAAAACTGGAATGTCAGAAAACAGGGTTAACTGAGAAAACAGGAAAGTCAGAAAACAGAGAAAACTGGAATGTCAGAAAACAGGGTTAACTGAGAAAACAGGAAAGTCAGGAAACAGAGTAAACTGAGAAAACAGGAAACTCGGAAAACAGAGAAAACTGGAATGTCAGAAAACAGGGTTAACTGAGAAAACAGGAAAGTCAGAAAACAGAGAAAACTGGAATGTCAGAAAACAGGGTTAACTGAGAAAACAGGAAAGTCAGAAAACAGAGAAAACTGGAATGTCAGAAAACAGGGTTAACTGAGAAAACAGGAAAGTCAGAAAACAGAGCAAACTGGAATGTCAGAAAACAGGGTTAACTGAGAAAACAGGAAACTCGGAAAACAGAGAAAACTGGAATGTCAGAAAACAGGGTTAACTGAGAAAACAGGAAAGTCAGAAAACAGAGAAAACTGGAATGTCAGAAAACAGGGTTAACTGAGAAAACAGGAAACTCAGAAAACAGAGCAAACTGGAATGTCAGAAAACAGGGTTAATTGAGAAAACAGGAAAGTCAGAAAACAGAGAAAACTGGAATGTCAGAAAACAGGGTTAACTGAGAAAACAGGAAAGTCAGAAAACAGAGAAAACTGGAATGTCCGAAAACAGGGTTAACTGAGAAAACAGGAAAGTCAGAAAACGGAGAAAACTGGAATGTCAGAAAACAGGGTTAACTTACAAAACAGGAAAGTCACAAAACAGAGTAAACTGAGAAAACAGGAAAGTCAGAAAACAGAGAAAACTGGACTGTCCGAAAACAGGGTTAACTGAGAAAACAGGAAAGTCAGAAAACAGAGAAAACTGGAATGTCAGAAAACAGGGTTAACTGAGAAAACAGGAAAGTCAGAAAACAGAGAAAACTGGAATGTCAGAAAACAGGGTTAACTGAGAAAACAGGAAAGTCAGAAAACAGAGAAAACTGGAATGTCAGAAAACAGGGTTAACTGAGAAAACAGGAAAGTCAGAAAACAGAGAAAACTGGACTGTCCGAAAACAGGGTTAACTGAGAAAACAGGAAAGTCAGAAAACAGAGCAAACTGGAATGTCAGAAAACAGGGTTAACTGACAAAACAGGAAAGTCACAAAACAGAGTAAACTGAGAAAACAGGAAACTCAGAATACAGCGTAAACTGAGAAAACAGGAAAGTCAGAAAAGAGAGTAAACTGAGAAAACAGGAAAGTCAGGAAACAGAGTAAACTGAGAAAACAGGAAACTCGGAAAACAGAGAAAACTGGAATGTCAGAAAACAGGGTTAGCTGAGAAAACAGGAAAGTCAGAAAACAGAGAAAACTGGAATGTCAGAAAACAGGGTTATCTGAGAAAACAGGAAAGTCAGAAAACAGAGAAAACTGGAATGTCAGAAAACAGGGTTAACTGAGAAAACAGGAAAGTCAGAAAACAGAGAAAACTGGAATGTCAGAAAACAGGGTTAACTGAGAAAACAGGAAAGTCAGGAAACAGAGTAAACTGAGAAAACAGGAAACTCGGAAAACAGAGAAAACTGGAATGTCAGAAAACAGGGTTAGCTGAGAAAACAGGAAACTCGGAAAACAGAGAAAACTGGAATGTCAGAAAACAGGGTTAACTGAGAAAACAGGAAAGTCAGAAAACAGAGAAAACTGGAATGTCAGAAAACAGGGTTAACTGAGAAAACAGGAAAGTCAGAAAACAGAGAAAACTGGAATGTCAGAAAACAGGGTTAACTGAGAAAACAGGTAAGTCACAAAACAGAGTAAACTGAGAAAACAGGAAACTCAGAATACAGCGTAAACTGAGAAAACAGGAAAGTCAGAAAAGAGAGTAAACAGAGAAAACAGGAAAGTCAGAAAACAGAGAAAACTGGAATGTCAGAAAACAGGGTTAACTGAGAAAACAGGAAACTCAGAAAACAGTGCAAACTGGAATGTCAGAAAACAGGGTTAACTGAGAAAACAGGAAAGTCACAAAACAGAGTAAACTGAGAAAACAGGAAAGTCAGAAAACAGAGAAAACTGGAATGTCAGAAAACAGGGTTAACTGAGAAAACAGGAAAGTCAGAAAACAGAGAAAACTGGAATGTCAGAAAACAGGGTTAACTGAGAAAACAGGAAAGTCACAAAACAGAGTAAACTGAGAAAACAGGAAACTCAGAATACAGCGTAAACTGAGAAAACAGGAAAGTCAGAAAAGAGAGTAAACTGAGAAAACAGGAAAATCAGAAAACAGAGAAAACTGGAATGTCAGAAAACAGGGTTAACTGAGAAAACATGAAAGTCACAAAACAGAGTAAACTGAGAAAACAGGAAACTCAGAAACAGGGTTAACTGAGAAAATAGGAAAGTCAGAAAACAGAGAAAACTGGAATGTCAGAAAACAGGGTTAACTGAGAAAACAGGAAAGTCACAAAACAGAGTAAACTGAGAAAACAGGAAACTCAGAATACAGCGTAAACTGAGAAAACAGGAAAGTCAGAAAAGAGAGTAAACTGAGAAAACAGGAAAATCAGAAAACAGAGAAAACTGGAATGTCAGAAAACAGGGTTAACTGAGAAAACAGGAAACTCAGAAAACAGAGCAAACTGGAATGTCAGATAACAAGGTTAACTGAGAAAACAGGAAAGTCACAAAACAGAGTAAACTGAGAAAACAGGAAACTCAGAAATCAGAGTAAACTGAGAAAACAGGAAAGTCAGAAAACAGAGAAAACTGGAATGTCAGAAAACAGGGTTAACTGAGAAAACAGGAAAGTCAGAAAACAGAGAAAACTGGAATGTCAGAAAACAGGGTTAACTGAGAAAACAGGAAAGTCAGAAAACAGAGAAAACTGGAATGTCAGAAAACAGGGTTAACTGAGAAAACAGGAAAGTCACAAAACAGAGTAAACTGAGAAAACAGGAAACTCAGAATACAGCGTAAACTGAGAAAACAGGAAAGTCAGAAAAGAGAGTAAACTGAGAAAACAGGAAAGTCAGAAAACAGAGAAAACTGGAATGTCAGAAAACAGGGTTAACTGAGAAAACAGGAAACTCAGAAAACAGTGCAAACTGGAATGTCAGAAAACAGGGTTAACTGAGAAAACAGGAAAGTCACAAAACAGAGTAAACTGAGAAAACAGGAAACTCAGAAAACAGCGTAAACTGAGAAAACAGGAAAGTCAGAAAAGAGAGAAAACTGGAATGTCAGAAAACAGGGTTAACTGAGAAAACAGTAAAGTCACAAAACAGAGTAAACTGAGAAAACAGGAAAGTCAGAAAACAGAGAAAACTGGACTGTCCGAAAACAGGGTTAACTGAGAAAACAGGAAAGTCAGGAAACAGAGAAAACTGGAATGTCAGAAAACAGGGTTAACTGACAAAACAGGAAAGTCACAAAACAGAGTAAACTGAGAAAACAGGAAACTCAGAAAACAGCGTAAACTGAGAAAACAGGAAAGTCAGAAAAAAGAGTTAACTGAGAAAACAGGAAAGTCAGGAAACGGAGTAAACTGCGAAAACAGGAAACTCGGAGAACAGAGAAAACTGGAATGCCAGATAACAGGGTTATTTGAGAAAACAAGAAAGTCAGAAAACAGAGAAAGCTGGAATGTCAGAAAACAGGGTTAACTGAGAAAACAGGAAAGTCAGAAAACAGAGAAAACTGGAATGTCAGAAAACAGGGTTAACTGAGAAAACAGTAAAGTCACAAAACAGAGTAAACTGAGAAAACAGGAAAGTCAGAAAACAGAGAAAACTGGACTGTCCGAAAACAGGGTTAACTGAGAAAACAGGAAAGTCACAAAACAGAGAAAACTGGAATGTCAGAAAACAGGGTTAACTGAGAAAACAGGAAAGTCAGGAAACAGAGAAAACTGGAATGTCAGAAAACAGGGTTAACTGAGAAAACAGGAAAGTCACAAAACAGAGTAAACTGAGAAAACAGGAAACTCAGAAAACAGCGTAAACTGAGAAAACAGGAAAGTCAGAAAAAAGAGTAAACTGAGAAAACAGGAAAGTCAGGAAACTGAGTAAACTGCGAAAACAGGAAACTCGGAAAACAGAGAAAACTGGAATGTCAGATAACAGGGTTATTTGAGAAAACAAGAAAGTCAGAAAACAGAGAAAACTGGAATGTCAGAAAACAGGGTTAACTGAGAAAACAGGAAAGTCAGAAAACAGAGAAAACTGGAATGTCAGAAAACAGGGTTAACTGAGAAAACAGGAAAGTCACAAAACAGAGTAAACTGAGAAAACAGGAAACTCAGAATACAGCGTAAACTGAGAAAACAGGAAAGTCAGAAAAGAGAGTAAACTGAGAAAACAGGAAAGTCAGGAAACGGAGTAAACTGAGAAAACAGGAAACTCGGAAAACAGAGAAAACTGGAATGTCCGAAAACAGGGTTAACTGAGAAAACAGGAAAGTCAGAAAACAGAGAAAACTGGAATGTCAGAAAACAGGGTTAACTGAGAAAACAGGAAAGTCACAAAACAGAGTAAACTGAGAAAACAGGAAACTCAGAATACAGCGTAAACTGAGAAAACAGGAAAGTCAGAAAAGAGAGTAAACTGAGAAAACAGGAAAGTCAGGAAACGGAGTAAACTGAGAAAACAGGAAACTCGGAAAACAGAGAAAACTGGAATGTCCGAAAACAGGGTTAACTGAGAAAACAGGAAAGTCAGAAAACAGAGTAAACTGGAATGTCAGAAAACAGGGTTAACTGACAAAACAGGAAAGTCACAAAACAGAGTAAACTGAGAAAACAGGAAACTCAGAATACAGCGTAAACTGAGAAAACAGGAAAGTCAGAAAAGAGAGTAAACTGAGAAAACAGGAAAGTCAGGAAACAGAGTAAACTGAGAAAACAGGAAACTCGGAAAACAGAGAAAACTGGAATGTCAGAAAACAGGGTTAGCTGAGAAAACAGGAAAGTCAGAAAACAGAGAAAACTGGAATGTCAGAAAACAGGGTTAACTGAGAAAACAGGAAAGTCAGAAAACAGAGAAAACTGGAATGTCAGAAAACAGGGTTAACTGAGAAAACAGGAAAGTCAGAAAACAGAGAAAACTGGAATGTCAGAAAACAGGGTTAACTGAGAAAACAGGAAAGTCAGAAAACAGAGAAAACTGGAATGTCAGAAAACAGGGTTAACTGAGAAAACAGGAAAGTCAGAAAACAGAGCAAACTGGAATGTCAGAAAACAGGGTTAACTGAGAAAACAGGAAAGTCAGAAAACAGAGAAAACTGGAATGTCAGAAAACAGGGTTAACTGAGAAAACAGGAAACTCGGAAAACAGAGAAAACTGGAATGTCAGAAAACAGGGTTAACTGAGAAAACAGGAAAGTCAGAAAACAGAGAAAACTGGAATGTCAGAAAACAGGGTTAACTGAGAAAACAGGAAAGTCAGAAAACAGAGGAAACTGGAATGTCAGAAAACAGGGTTAACTGAGAAAACAGGAAAGTCAGAAAACAGAGAAAACTGGAATGTCAGAAAACAGGGTTAACTGAGAAAACATGAAAGTCACAAAACAGAGTAAACTGAGAAAACAGGAAACTCAGAAACAGGGTTAACTGAGAAAATAGGAAAGTCAGAAAACAGAGAAAACTGGAATGTCAGAAAACAGGGTTAACTGAGAAAACAGGAAACTCAGAAAACAGAGCAAACTGGAATGTCAGAAAACAAGGTTAACTGAGAAAACAGGAAAGTCACAAAACAGAGTAAACTGAGAAAACAGGAAACTCAGAAAACAGAGTAAACTGAGAAAACAGGAAAGTCAGAAAACAGAGAAAACTGGAATGTCAGAAAACAGGGTTAACTGAGAAAACAGGAAACTCAGAAAACAGAGCAAACTGGAATGTCAGAAAACAGGGTTAATTGAGAAAACAGGAAAGTCAGAAAACAGAGAAAACTGGAATGTCAGAAAACAGGGTTAACTGAGAAAACAGGAAAGTCAGAAAACAGAGAAAACTGGAATGTCAGAAAACAGGGTTAACTGAGAAAACATGAAAGTCACAAAACAGAGTAAACTGAGAAAACAGGAAACTCAGAAACAGGGTTAACTGAGAAAATAGGAAAGTCAGAAAACAGAGAAAACTGGAATGTCAGAAAACAGGGTTAACTGAGAAAACAGGAAACTCAGAAAACAGAGCAAACTGGAATGTCAGAAAACAAGGTTAACTGAGAAAACAGGAAAGTCACAAAACAGAGTAAACTGAGAAAACAGGAAACTCAGAAAACAGAGTAAACTGAGAAAACAGGAAAGTCAGAAAACAGAGAAAACTGGAATGTCAGAAAACAGGGTTAACTGAGAAAACAGGAAACTCAGAAAACAGAGCAAACTGGAATGTCAGAAAACAGGGTTAATTGAGAAAACAGGAAAGTCAGAAAACAGAGAAAACTGGAATGTCAGAAAACAGGGTTAACTGAGAAAACAGGAAACTCAGAAAACAGAGCAAACTGGAATGTCAGAAAACAGGGTTAATTGAGAAAACAGGAAAGTCAGAAAACAGAGAAAACTGGAATGTCAGAAAACAGGGTTAACTGAGAAAACAGGAAAGTCAGAAAACAGAGAAAACTGGAATGTCAGAAAACAGGGTTAACTGAGAAAACAGGAAAGTCAGAAAACAGAGAAAACTGGAATGTCAGAAAACAGGGTTAACTGAGAAAACAGGAAAGTCAGAAAACAGAGCAAACTGGAATGTCAGAAAACAGGGTTAACTGAGAAAACAGGAAACTCGGAAAACAGAGAAAACTGGAATGTCTGAAAACAGGGTTAACTGAGAAAACAGGAAAGTCAGAAAACAGAGAAAACTGGAATGTCAGAAAACAGGGTTAACTGAGAAAACAGGAAAGTCAGAAAACAGAGGAAACTGGAATGTCAGAAAACAGGGTTAACTGAGAAAACAGGAAAGTCAGAAAACAGAGAAAACTGGAATGTCAGAAAACAGGGTTAACTGAGAAAACATGAAAGTCACAAAACAGAGTAAACTGAGAAAACAGGAAACTCAGAAACAGGGTTAACTGAGAAAATAGGAAAGTCAGAAAACAGAGAAAACTGGAATGTCAGAAAACAGGGTTAACTGAGAAAACAGGAAACTCAGAAAACAGAGCAAACTGGAATGTCAGAAAACAAGGTTAACTGAGAAAACAGGAAAGTCACAAAACAGAGTAAACTGAGAAAACAGGAAACTCAGAAAACAGAGTAAACTGAGAAAACAGGAAAGTCAGAAAACAGAGAAAACTGGAATGTCAGAAAACAGGGTTAACTGAGAAAACAGGAAACTCAGAAAACAGAGCAAACTGCAATGTCAGAAAACAGGGTTAATTGAGAAAACAGGAAAGTCAGAAAACAGAGAAAACTGGAATGTCAGAAAACAGGGTTAACTGAGAAAACAGGAAAGTCAGAAAACAGAGAAAACTGGAATGTCCGAAAACAGGGTTAACTGAGAAAACAGGAAAGTCAGAAAACGGAGAAAACTGGAATGTCAAAAAACAGGGTTAACTTACAAAACAGGAAAGTCACAAAACAGAGTAAACTGAGAAAACAGGAAAGTCAGAAAACAGAGAAAACTGGACTGTCCGAAAACAGGGTTAACTGAGAAAACAGGAAAGTCAGAAAACAGAGAAAACTGGAATGTCAGAAAACAGGGTTAACTGAGAAAACAGGAAAGTCAGAAAACAGAGAAAACTGGAATGTCAGAAAACAGGGTTAACTGAGAAAACAGGAAAGTCAGAAAACGGAGAAAACTGGAATGTCAAAAAACAGGGTTAACTTACAAAACAGGAAAGTCACAAAACAGGGTTAACTTACAAAACAGGAAAGTCACAAAACAGAGTAAACTGAGAAAACAGGAAAGTCAGAAAACAGAGAAAACTGGACTGTCCGAAAACAGGGTTAACTGAGAAAACAGGAAAGTCAGAAAACAGAGAAAACTGGAATGTCAGAAAACAGGGTTAACTGAGAAAACAGGAAAGTCAGAAAACAGAGAAAACTGGAATGTCCGAAAACAGGGTTAACTGAGAAAACAGGAAAGTCAGAAAACGGAGAAAACTGGAATGTCAAAAAACAGGGTTAACTTACAAAACAGGAAAGTCACAAAACAGGGTTAACTTACAAAACAGGAAAGTCACAAAACAGAGTAAACTGAGAAAACAGGAAAGTCAGAAAACAGAGAAAACTGGACTGTCCGAAAACAGGGTTAACTGAGAAAACAGGAAAGTCAGAAAACAGAGAAAACTGGAATGTCAGAAAACAGGGTTAACTGAGAAAACAGGAAAGTCAGAAAACAGAGAAAACTGGACTGTCCGAAAACAGGGTTAACTGAGAAAACAGGAAAGTCAGAAAACAGAGCAAACTGGAATGTCAGAAAACAGGGTTAACTGACAAAACAGGAAAGTCACAAAACAGAGTAAACTGAGAAAACAGGAAACTCAGAAACAGGGTTAACTGAGAAAATAGGAAAGTCAGAAAACAGAGAAAACTGGAATGTCAGAAAACAGGGTTAACTGAGAAAACAGGAAACTCAGAAAACAGAGCAAACTGGAATGTCAGAAAACAAGGTTAACTGAGAAAACAGGAAAGTCACAAAACAGAGTAAACTGAGAAAACAGGAAACTCAGAAAACAGAGTAAACTGAGAAAACAGGAAAGTCAGAAAACAGAGAAAACTGGAATGTCAGAAAACAGGGTTAACTGAGAAAACAGGAAACTCAGAAAACAGAGCAAACTGGAATGTCAGAAAACAGGGTTAATTGAGAAAACAGGAAAGTCAGAAAACAGATAAAACTGGAATGTCAGAAAACAGGGTTAACTGAGAAAACAGGAAACTCAGAAAACAGAGCAAACTGGAATGTCAGAAAACAGGGTTAATTGAGAAAACAGGAAAGTCAGAAAACAGAGAAAACTGGAATGTCAGAAAACAGGGTTAACTGAGAAAACAGGAAAGTCAGAAAACAGAGAAAACTGGAATGTCAGAAAACAGGGTTAACTGAGAAAACAGGAAAGTCAGAAAACAGAGAAAACTGGAATGTCAGAAAACAGGGTTAACTGAGAAAACAGGAAAGTCAGAAAACAGAGCAAACTGGAATGTCAGAAAACAGGGTTAACTGAGAAAACAGGAAACTCGGAAAACAGAGAAAACTGGAATGTCTGAAAACAGGGTTAACTGAGAAAACAGGAAAGTCAGAAAACAGAGAAAACTGGAATGTCAGAAAACAGGGTTAACTGAGAAAACAGGAAAGTCAGAAAACAGAGGAAACTGGAATGTCAGAAAACAGGGTTAACTGAGAAAACAGGAAAGTCAGAAAACAGAGAAAACTGGAATGTCAGAAAACAGGGTTAACTGAGAAAACATGAAAGTCACAAAACAGAGTAAACTGAGAAAACAGGAAACTCAGAAACAGGGTTAACTGAGAAAATAGGAAAGTCAGAAAACAGAGAAAACTGGAATGTCAGAAAACAGGGTTAACTGAGAAAACAGGAAACTCAGAAAACAGAGCAAACTGGAATGTCAGAAAACAAGGTTAACTGAGAAAACAGGAAAGTCACAAAACAGAGTAAACTGAGAAAACAGGAAACTCAGAAAACAGAGTAAACTGAGAAAACAGGAAAGTCAGAAAACAGAGAAAACTGGAATGTCAGAAAACAGGGTTAACTGAGAAAACAGGAAACTCAGAAAACAGAGCAAACTGGAATGTCAGAAAACAGGGTTAATTGAGAAAACAGGAAAGTCAGAAAACAGAGAAAACTGGAATGTCAGAAAACAGGGTTAACTGAGAAAACAGGAAAGTCAGAAAACAGAGAAAACTGGAATGTCCGAAAACAGGGTTAACTGAGAAAACAGGAAAGTCAGAAAACGGAGAAAACTGGAATGTCAAAAAACAGGGTTAACTTACAAAACAGGAAAGTCACAAAACAGAGTAAACTGAGAAAACAGGAAAGTCAGAAAAC
Organism: Sabethes cyaneus; assembly: GCF_943734655.1. Classification (NCBI taxonomy): domain Eukaryota; kingdom Metazoa; phylum Arthropoda; class Insecta; order Diptera; family Culicidae; genus Sabethes; species Sabethes cyaneus. The sequence continues at coordinate 92,830,304 of NC_071355.1, forward strand.
AGAGAAAACTGGACTGTCCGAAAACAGGGTTAACTGAGAAAACAGGAAAGTCAGAAAACAGAGAAAACTGGAATGTCAGAAAACAGGGTTAACTGAGAAAACAGGAAAGTCAGAAAACAGAGAAAACTGGAATGTCAGAAAACAGGGTTAACTGAGAAAACAGGAAAGTCAGAAAACAGAGAAAACTGGAATGTCAGAAAACAGGGTTAACTGAGAAAACAGGAAAGTCAGAAAACAGAGAAAACTGGACTGTCCGAAAACAGGGTTAACTGAGAAAACAGGAAAGTCAGAAAACAGAGCAAACTGGAATGTCAGAAAACAGGGTTAACTGACAAAACAGGAAAGTCACAAAACAGAGTAAACTGAGAAAACAGGAAACTCAGAATACAGCGTAAACTGAGAAAACAGGAAAGTCAGAAAAGAGAGTAAACTGAGAAAACAGGAAAGTCAGGAAACAGAGTAAACTGAGAAAACAGGAAACTCGGAAAACAGAGAAAACTGGAATGTCAGAAAACAGGGTTAGCTGAGAAAACAGGAAAGTCAGAAAACAGAGAAAACTGGAATGTCAGAAAACAGGGTTAACTGAGAAAACAGGAAAGTCAGAAAACAGAGAAAACTGGAATGTCAGAAAACAGGGTTAACTGAGAAAACAGGAAAGTCAGAAAACAGAGAAAACTGGAATGTCAGAAAACAGGGTTAACTGAGAAAACAGGAAAGTCAGGAAACAGAGTAAACTGAGAAAACAGGAAACTCGGAAAACAGAGAAAACTGGAATGTCAGAAAACAGGGTTAACTGAGAAAACAGGAAAGTCAGAAAACAGAGAAAACTGGAATGTCAGAAAACAGGGTTAACTGAGAAAACAGGAAAGTCAGAAAACAGAGAAAACTGGAATGTCAGAAAACAGGGTTAACTGAGAAAACAGGAAAGTCAGAAAACAGAGAAAACTGGAATGTCAGAAAACAGGGTTAACTGAGAAAACAGGAAAGTCAGAAAACAGAGAAAACTGGAATGTCAGAAAACAGGGTTAACTGAGAAAACAGGAAAGTCAGAAAACAAAGAAAACTGGAATGTCAGAAAACAGGGTTAACTGAGAAAACAGGAAAGTCACAAAACAGAGTAAACTGAGAAAACAGGAAACTCAGAATACAGCGTAAACTGAGAAAACAGGAAAGTCAGAAAAGAGAGTAAACTGAGAAAACAGGAAAGTCAGGAAACAGAGTAAACTGAGAAAACAGGAAACTCGGAAAACAGAGAAAACTGGAATGTCAGAAAACAGGGTTAGCTGAGAAAACAGGAAAGTCAGAAAACAGAGAAAACTGGAATGTCAGAAAACAGGGTTAACTGAGAAAACAGGAAAGTCAGAAAACAGAGAAAACTGGAATGTCAGAAAACAGGGTTAACTGAGAAAACAGGAAAGTCAGAAAACAGAGTAAACTGGAATGTCAGAAAACAGGGTTAACTGAGAAAACAGGAAAGTCAGGAAACAGAGTAAACTGAGAAAACAGGAAACTCGGAAAACAGAGAAAACTGGAATGTCAGAAAACAGGGTTAACTGAGAAAACAGGAAAGTCAGAAAACAGAGAAAACTGGAATGTCAGAAAACAGGGTTAACTGAGAAAACAGGAAAGTCAGAAAACAGAGAAAACTGGAATGTCAGAAAACAGGGTTAACTGAGAAAACAGGAAAGTCAGAAAACAGAGAAAACTGGAATGTCAGAAAACAGGGTTAACTGAGAAAACAGGAAAGTCAGAAAACAGAGAAAACTGGAATGTCAGAAAACAGGGTTAACTGAGAAAACAGGAAAGTCAGAAAACAGAGAAAACTGGAATGTCAGAAAACAGGGTTAACTGAGAAAACAGGAAAGTCAGAAAACAGAGAAAACTGGAAACTCGGAAAACAGGGTTAACTGAGAAAACAGGAAAGTCAGAAAACAAAGAAAACTGGAATGTCAGAAAACAGGGTTAACTGAGAAAACAGGAAAGTCACAAAACAGAGTAAACTGAGAAAACAGGAAAGTCCGAAAAGAGAGTAAACTGAGAAAACTGGAAAGTCAGGAAACAGAGTAAACTGAGAAAACAGGAAACTCGGAAAACAGAGAAAACTGGAATGTCAGAAAACAGGGTTAGCTGAGAAAACAGGAAAGTCAGAAAACAGAGAAAACTGGAATGTCAGAAAACAGGGTTAACTGAGAAAACAGGAAAGTCAGAAAACAGAGAAAACTGGAATGTCAGAAAACAGGGTTAACTGAGAAAACAGGAAAGTCAGAAAACAGAGAAAACTGGAATGTCAGAAAACAGGGTTAACTGAGAAAACAGGAAAGTCAGGAAACAGAGTAAACTGAGAAAACAGGAAACTCGGAAAACAGAGAAAACTGGAATGTCAGAAAACAGGGTTAACTGAGAAAACAGGAAAGTCAGAAAACAGAGAAAACTGGAATGTCAGAAAACAGGGTTAACTGAGAAAACAGGAAAGTCAGAAAACAGAGAAAACTGGAATGTCAGAAAACAGGGTTAACTGAGAAAACAGGAAAGTCAGAAAACAGAGAAAACTGGAATGTCAGAAAACAGGGTTAACTGAGAAAACAGGAAAGTCACAAAACAGAGCAAACTGGAATGTCAGAAAACAAGGTTAACTGAGAAAACAGGAAAGTCACAAAACAGAGTAAACTGAGAAAACAGGAAACTCAGAAATCAGAGTAAACTGAGAAAACAGGAAAGTCAGAAAACAGAGAAAACTGGAATGTCAGAAAACAGGGTTAACTGAGAAAACAGGAAAGTCAGAAAACAGAGAAAACTGGACTGTCCGAAAACAGGGTTAACTGAGAAAACAGGAAAGTCACAAAACAGAGAAAACTGGAATGTCAGAAAACAGGGTTAACTGAGAAAACAGGAAAGTCACAAAACAGAGTAAACTGAGAAAACAGGAAACTCAGAAATCAGAGTAAACTGAGAAAACAGGAAAGTCAGAAAACGGAGAAAACTGGAATGTCAAAAAACAGGGTTAACTTACAAAACAGGAAAGTCACAAAACAGAGTAAACTGAGAAAACAGGAAAGTCAGAAAACAGAGAAAACTGGACTGTCCGAAAACAGGGTTAACTGAGAAAACAGGAAAGTCAGAAAACAGAGAAAACTGGAATGTCAGAAAACAGGGTTAACTGAGAAAACAGGAAAGTCAGAAAACAGAGAAAACTGGAATGTCAGAAAACAGGGTTAACTGAGAAAACAGGAAAGTCAGAAAACAGAGAAAACTGGAATGTCAGAAAACAGGGTTAACTGAGAAAACAGGAAAGTCAGAAAACAGAGAAAACTGGAATGTCAGAAAACAGGGTTAACTTAGAAAACAGGAAACTCAGAAAACAGAGCAAACTGGAATGTCAGAAAACAAGGTTAACTGAGAAAACAGGAAAGTCACAAAACAGAGTAAACTGAGAAAACAGGAAACTCAGAAATCAGAGTAAACTGAGAAAACAGGAAAGTCAGAAAACAGAGCAAACTGGAATGTCAGAAAACAGGGTTAACTGAGAAAACAGGAAACTCGGAAAACAGAGAAAACTGGAATGTCTGAAAACAGGGTTAACTGAGAAAACAGGAAAGTCAGAAAACAGAGAAAACTGGAATGTCAGAAAACAGGGTTAACTGAGAAAACAGGAAAGTCAGAAAACAGAGGAAACTGGAATGTCAGAAAACAGGGTTAACTGAGAAAACAGGAAAGTCAGAAAACAGAGAAAACTGGAATGTCAGAAAACAGGGTTAACTGAGAAAACATGAAAGTCACAAAACAGAGTAAACTGAGAAAACAGGAAACTCAGAAACAGGGTTAACTGAGAAAATAGGAAAGTCAGAAAACAGAGAAAACTGGAATGTCAGAAAACAGGGTTAACTGAGAAAACAGGAAACTCAGAAAACAGAGCAAACTGGAATGTCAGAAAACAAGGTTAACTGAGAAAACAGGAAAGTCACAAAACAGAGTAAACTGAGAAAACAGGAAACTCAGAAAACAGAGTAAACTGAGAAAACAGGAAAGTCAGAAAACAGAGAAAACTGGAATGTCAGAAAACAGGGTTAACTGAGAAAACAGGAAACTCAGAAAACAGAGCAAACTGCAATGTCAGAAAACAGGGTTAATTGAGAAAACAGGAAAGTCAGAAAACAGAGAAAACTGGAATGTCAGAAAACAGGGTTAACTGAGAAAACAGGAAAGTCAGAAAACAGAGAAAACTGGAATGTCCGAAAACAGGGTTAACTGAGAAAACAGGAAAGTCAGAAAACGGAGAAAACTGGAATGTCAAAAAACAGGGTTAACTTACAAAACAGGAAAGTCACAAAACAGAGTAAACTGAGAAAACAGGAAAGTCAGAAAACAGAGAAAACTGGACTGTCCGAAAACAGGGTTAACTGAGAAAACAGGAAAGTCAGAAAACAGAGAAAACTGGAATGTCAGAAAACAGGGTTAACTGAGAAAACAGGAAAGTCAGAAAACAGAGAAAACTGGAATGTCAGAAAACAGGGTTAACTGAGAAAACAGGAAAGTCAGAAAACGGAGAAAACTGGAATGTCAAAAAACAGGGTTAACTTACAAAACAGGAAAGTCACAAAACAGGGTTAACTTACAAAACAGGAAAGTCACAAAACAGAGTAAACTGAGAAAACAGGAAAGTCAGAAAACAGAGAAAACTGGACTGTCCGAAAACAGGGTTAACTGAGAAAACAGGAAAGTCAGAAAACAGAGAAAACTGGAATGTCAGAAAACAGGGTTAACTGAGAAAACAGGAAAGTCAGAAAACAGAGAAAACTGGAATGTCCGAAAACAGGGTTAACTGAGAAAACAGGAAAGTCAGAAAACGGAGAAAACTGGAATGTCAAAAAACAGGGTTAACTTACAAAACAGGAAAGTCACAAAACAGGGTTAACTTACAAAACAGGAAAGTCACAAAACAGAGTAAACTGAGAAAACAGGAAAGTCAGAAAACAGAGAAAACTGGACTGTCCGAAAACAGGGTTAACTGAGAAAACAGGAAAGTCAGAAAACAGAGAAAACTGGAATGTCAGAAAACAGGGTTAACTGAGAAAACAGGAAAGTCAGAAAACAGAGAAAACTGGACTGTCCGAAAACAGGGTTAACTGAGAAAACAGGAAAGTCAGAAAACAGAGCAAACTGGAATGTCAGAAAACAGGGTTAACTGACAAAACAGGAAAGTCACAAAACAGAGTAAACTGAGAAAACAGGAAACTCAGAAACAGGGTTAACTGAGAAAATAGGAAAGTCAGAAAACAGAGAAAACTGGAATGTCAGAAAACAGGGTTAACTGAGAAAACAGGAAACTCAGAAAACAGAGCAAACTGGAATGTCAGAAAACAAGGTTAACTGAGAAAACAGGAAAGTCACAAAACAGAGTAAACTGAGAAAACAGGAAACTCAGAAAACAGAGTAAACTGAGAAAACAGGAAAGTCAGAAAACAGAGAAAACTGGAATGTCAGAAAACAGGGTTAACTGAGAAAACAGGAAACTCAGAAAACAGAGCAAACTGGAATGTCAGAAAACAGGGTTAATTGAGAAAACAGGAAAGTCAGAAAACAGATAAAACTGGAATGTCAGAAAACAGGGTTAACTGAGAAAACAGGAAACTCAGAAAACAGAGCAAACTGGAATGTCAGAAAACAGGGTTAATTGAGAAAACAGGAAAGTCAGAAAACAGAGAAAACTGGAATGTCAGAAAACAGGGTTAACTGAGAAAACAGGAAAGTCAGAAAACAGAGAAAACTGGAATGTCAGAAAACAGGGTTAACTGAGAAAACAGGAAAGTCAGAAAACAGAGAAAACTGGAATGTCAGAAAACAGGGTTAACTGAGAAAACAGGAAAGTCAGAAAACAGAGCAAACTGGAATGTCAGAAAACAGGGTTAACTGAGAAAACAGGAAAGTCAGAAAACAGAGAAAACTGGAATGTCTGAAAACAGGGTTAACTGAGAAAACAGGAAAGTCAGAAAACAGAGAAAACTGGAATGTCAGAAAACAGGGTTAACTGAGAAAACAGGAAAGTCAGAAAACAGAGGAAACTGGAATGTCAGAAAACAGGGTTAACTGAGAAAACAGGAAAGTCAGAAAACAGAGAAAACTGGAATGTCAGAAAACAGGGTTAACTGAGAAAACATGAAAGTCACAAAACAGAGTAAACTGAGAAAACAGGAAACTCAGAAACAGGGTTAACTGAGAAAATAGGAAAGTCAGAAAACAGACAAAACTGGAATGTCAGAAAACAGGGTTAACTGAGAAAACAGGAAACTCAGAAAACAGAGCAAACTGGAATGTCAGAAAACAAGGTTAACTGAGAAAACAGGAAAGTCACAAAACAGAGTAAACTGAGAAAACAGGAAACTCAGAAAACAGAGTAAACTGAGAAAACAGGAAAGTCAGAAAACAGAGAAAACTGGAATGTCAGAAAACAGGGTTAACTGAGAAAACAGGAAACTCAGAAAACAGAGCAAACTGGAATGTCAGAAAACAGGGTTAATTGAGAAAACAGGAAAGTCAGAAAACAGAGAAAACTGGAATGTCAGAAAACAGGGTTAACTGAGAAAACAGGAAAGTCAGAAAACAGAGAAAACTGGAATGTCCGAAAACAGGGTTAACTGAGAAAACAGGAAAGTCAGAAAACGGAGAAAACTGGAATGTCAAAAAACAGGGTTAACTTACAAAACAGGAAAGTCACAAAACAGAGTAAACTGAGAAAACAGGAAAGTCAGAAAACAGAGAAAACTGGACTGTCCGAAAACAGGGTTAACTGAGAAAACAGGAAAGTCAGAAAACAGAGAAAACTGGAATGTCAGAAAACAGGGTTAACTGAGAAAACAGGAAAGTCAGAAAACAGAGAAAACTGGAATGTCAGAAAACAGGGTTAACTGAGAAAACAGGAAAGTCAGAAAACAGAGAAAACTGGAATGTCAGAAAACAGGGTTAACTGAGAAAACAGGAAAGTCAGAAAACAGAGAAAACTGGACTGTCCGAAAACAGGGTTAACTGAGAAAACAGGAAAGTCAGAAAACAGAGCAAACTGGAATGTCAGAAAACAGGGTTAACTGACAAAACAGGAAAGTCACAAAACAGAGTAAACTGAGAAAACAGGAAACTCAGAATACAGCGTAAACTGAGAAAACAGGAAAGTCAGAAAAGAGAGTAAACTGAGAAAACAGGAAAGTCAGGAAACAGAGTAAACTGAGAAAACAGGAAACTCGGAAAACAGAGAAAACTGGAATGTCAGAAAACAGGGTTAGCTGAGAAAACAGGAAAGTCAGAAAACAGAGAAAACTGGAATGTCAGAAAACAGGGTTAACTGAGAAAACAGGAAAGTCAGAAAACAGAGAAAACTGGAATGTCAGAAAACAGGGTTAACTGAGAAAACAGGAAAGTCAGAAAACAGAGAAAACTGGAATGTCAGAAAACAGGGTTAACTGAGAAAACAGGAAAGTCAGGAAACAGAGTAAACTGAGAAAACAGGAAACTCGGAAAACAGAGAAAACTGGAATGTCAGAAAACAGGGTTAACTGAGAAAACAGGAAAGTCAGAAAACAGAGAAAACTGGAATGTCAGAAAACAGGGTTAACTGAGAAAACAGGAAAGTCAGAAAACAGAGAAAACTGGAATGTCAGAAAACAGGGTTAACTGAGAAAACAGGAAAGTCAGAAAACAGAGAAAACTGGAATGTCAGAAAACAGGGTTAACTGAGAAAACAGGAAAGTCAGAAAACAGAGAAAACTGGAATGTCAGAAAACAGGGTTAACTGAGAAAACAGGAAAGTCAGAAAACAAAGAAAACTGGAATGTCAGAAAACAGGGTTAACTGAGAAAACAGGAAAGTCACAAAACAGAGTAAACTGAGAAAACAGGAAACTCAGAATACAGCGTAAACTGAGAAAACAGGAAAGTCAGAAAAGAGAGTAAACTGAGAAAACAGGAAAGTCAGGAAACAGAGTAAACTGAGAAAACAGGAAACTCGGAAAACAGAGAAAACTGGAATGTCAGAAAACAGGGTTAGCTGAGAAAACAGGAAAGTCAGAAAACAGAGAAAACTGGAATGTCAGAAAACAGGGTTAACTGAGAAAACAGGAAAGTCAGAAAACAGAGAAAACTGGAATGTCAGAAAACAGGGTTAACTGAGAAAACAGGAAAGTCAGAAAACAGAGTAAACTGGAATGTCAGAAAACAGGGTTAACTGAGAAAACAGGAAAGTCAGGAAACAGAGTAAACTGAGAAAACAGGAAACTCGGAAAACAGAGAAAACTGGAATGTCAGAAAACAGGGTTAACTGAGAAAACAGGAAAGTCAGAAAACAGAGAAAACTGGAATGTCAGAAAACAGGGTTAACTGAGAAAACAGGAAAGTCAGAAAACAGAGAAAACTGGAATGTCAGAAAACAGGGTTAACTGAGAAAACAGGAAAGTCAGAAAACAGAGAAAACTGGAATGTCAGAAAACAGGGTTAACTGAGAAAACAGGAAAGTCAGAAAACAGAGAAAACTGGAATGTCAGAAAACAGGGTTAACTGAGAAAACAGGAAAGTCAGAAAACAGAGAAAACTGGAATGTCAGAAAACAGGGTTAACTGAGAAAACAGGAAAGTCAGAAAACAGAGAAAACTGGAAACTCGGAAAACAGGGTTAACTGAGAAAACAGGAAAGTCAGAAAACAAAGAAAACTGGAATGTCAGAAAACAGGGTTAACTGAGAAAACAGGAAAGTCACAAAACAGAGTAAACTGAGAAAACAGGAAAGTCCGAAAAGAGAGTAAACTGAGAAAACAGGAAAGTCAGGAAACAGAGTAAACTGAGAAAACAGGAAACTCGGAAAACAGAGAAAACTGGAATGTCAGAAAACAGGGTTAGCTGAGAAAACAGGAAAGTCAGAAAACAGAGAAAACTGGAATGTCAGAAAACAGGGTTAACTGAGAAAACAGGAAAGTCAGAAAACAGAGAAAACTGGAATGTCAGAAAACAGGGTTAACTGAGAAAACAGGAAAGTCAGAAAACAGAGAAAACTGGAATGTCAGAAAACAGGGTTAACTGAGAAAACAGGAAAGTCAGGAAACAGAGTAAACTGAGAAAACAGGAAACTCGGAAAACAGAGAAAACTGGAATGTCAGAAAACAGGGTTAACTGAGAAAACAGGAAAGTCAGAAAACAGAGAAAACTGGAATGTCAGAAAACAGGGTTAACTGAGAAAACAGGAAAGTCAGAAAACAGAGAAAACTGGAATGTCAGAAAACAGGGTTAACTGAGAAAACAGGAAAGTCAGAAAACAGAGAAAACTGGAATGTCAGAAAACAGGGTTAACTGAGAAAACAGGAAAGTCACAAAACAGAGCAAACTGGAATGTCAGAAAACAAGGTTAACTGAGAAAACAGGAAAGTCACAAAACAGAGTAAACTGAGAAAACAGGAAACTCAGAAATCAGAGTAAACTGAGAAAACAGGAAAGTCAGAAAACAGAGAAAACTGGAATGTCAGAAAACAGGGTTAACTGAGAAAACAGGAAAGTCAGAAAACAGAGAAAACTGGACTGTCCGAAAACAGGGTTAACTGAGAAAACAGGAAAGTCACAAAACAGAGAAAACTGGAATGTCAGAAAACAGGGTTAACTGAGAAAACAGGAAAGTCACAAAACAGAGTAAACTGAGAAAACAGGAAACTCAGAAATCAGAGTAAACTGAGAAAACAGGAAAGTCAGAAAACGGAGAAAACTGGAATGTCAAAAAACAGGGTTAACTTACAAAACAGGAAAGTCACAAAACAGAGTAAACTGAGAAAACAGGAAAGTCAGAAAACAGAGAAAACTGGACTGTCCGAAAACAGGGTTAACTGAGAAAACAGGAAAGTCAGAAAACAGAGAAAACTGGAATGTCAGAAAACAGGGTTAACTGAGAAAACAGGAAAGTCAGAAAACAAAGAAAACTGGAATGTCAGAAAACAGGGTTAACTGAGAAAACAGGAAAGTCAGAAAACAGAGAAAACTGGAATGTCAGAAAACAGGGTTAACTGAGAAAACAGGAAAGTCAGAAAACAGAGAAAACTGGAATGTCAGAAAACAGGGTTAACTTAGAAAACAGGAAACTCAGAAAACAGAGCAAACTGGAATGTCAGAAAACAAGGTTAACTGAGAAAACAGGAAAGTCACAAAACAGAGTAAACTGAGAAAACAGGAAACTCAGAAATCAGAGTAAACTGAGAAAACAGGAAAGTCAGAAAACAGAGAAAACTGGAATGTCAGAAAACAGGGTTAACTGAGAAAACAGGAAAGTCAGAAAACAGAGAAAACTGGAATGTCAGAAAACAGGGTTAACTGAGAAAACAGGAAAGTCAGAAAACAGAGAAAACTGGAATGTCAGAAAACAGGGTTAACTGAGAAAACAGGAAAGTCACAAAACAGAGTAAACTGAGAAAACAGGAAACTCAGAATACAGAGTAAACTGAGAAAACAGGAAAGTCAGAAAAGAGAGTAAACTGAGAAAACAGGAAAGTCAGAAAACAGAGAAAACTGGAATGTCAGAAAACAGGGTTAACTGAGAAAACAGGAAACTCAGAAAACAGTGCAAACTGGAATGTCAGAAAACAGGGTTAACTGAGAAAACAGGAAAGTCACAAAACAGAGTAAACTGAGAAAACAGGAAACTCAGAAAACAGCGTAAACTGAGAAAACAGGAAAGTCAGAAAAGAGAGAAAACTGGAATGTCAGAAAACAGGGTTAACTGAGAAAACAGTAAAGTCACAAAACAGAGTAAACTGAGAAAACAGGAAAGTCAGAAAACAGAGAAAACTGGAATGTCAGAAAACAGGGTTAACTGAGAAAACAGTAAAGTCACAAAACAGAGTAAACTGAGAAAACAGGAAAGTCAGAAAACAGAGAAAACTGGAATGTCAGAAAACAGGGTTAACTGAGAAAACAGGAAAGTCACAAAACAGAGTAAACTGAGAAAACAGGAAACTCAGAAAACAGCGTAAACTGAGAAAACAGGAAAGTCAGAAAAAAGAGTAAACTGAGAAAACAGGAAAGTCAGGAAACGGAGTAAACTGCGAAAACAGGAAACTCGGAAAACAGAGAAAACTGGAATGTCATATAACAGGGTTATTTGAGAAAACAAGAAAGTCAGAAAACAGAGAAAACTGGAATGTCAGAAAACAGGGTTAACTGAGAAAACAGGAAAGTCAGAAAACAGAGAAAACTGGAATGTCAGAAAACAGGGTTAACTGAGAAAACAGTAAAGTCACAAAACAGAGTAAACTGAGAAAACAGGAAAGTCAGAAAACAGAGAAAACTGGACTGTCCGAAAACAGGGTTAACTGAGAAAACAGGAAAGTCACAAAACAGAGAAAACTGGAATGTCAGAAAACAGGGTTAACTGAGAAAACAGGAAAGTCACAAAACAGAGTAAACTGAGAAAACAGGAAACTCAGAAATCAGAGTAAACTGAGAAAACAGGAAAGTCAGAAAACGGAGAAAACTGGAATGTCAAAAAACAGGGTTAACTTACAAAACAGGAAAGTCACAAAACAGAGTAAACTGAGAAAACAGGAAAGTCAGAAAACAGAGAAAACTGGACTGTCCGAAAACAGGGTTAACTGAGAAAACAGGAAAGTCAGAAAACAGAGAAAACTGGAATGTCAGAAAACAGGGTTAACTGAGAAAACAGGAAAGTCAGAAAACAGAGAAAACTGGAATGTCAGAAAACAGGGTTAACTGAGAAAACAGGAAAGTCAGAAAACAGAGAAAACTGGAATGTCAGAAAACAGGGTTAACTGAGAAAACAGGAAAGTCAGAAAACAGAGAAAACTGGACTGTCCGAAAACAGGGTTAACTGAGAAAACAGGAAAGTCAGAAAACAGAGCAAACTGGAATGTCAGAAAACAGGGTTAACTGACAAAACAGGAAAGTCACAAAACAGAGTAAACTGAGAAAACAGGAAACTCAGAATACAGCGTAAACTGAGAAAACAGGAAAGTCAGAAAAGAGAGTAAACTGAGAAAACAGGAAAGTCAGGAAACAGAGTAAACTGAGAAAACAGGAAACTCGGAAAACAGAGAAAACTGGAATGTCAGAAAACAGGGTTAGCTGAGAAAACAGGAAAGTCAGAAAACAGAGAAAACTGGAATGTCAGAAAACAGGGTTAACTGAGAAAACAGGAAAGTCAGAAAACAGAGAAAACTGGAATGTCAGAAAACAGGGTTAACTGAGAAAACAGGAAAGTCAGAAAACAGAGAAAACTGGAATGTCAGAAAACAGGGTTAACTGAGAAAACAGGAAAGTCAGGAAACAGAGTAAACTGAGAAAACAGGAAACTCGGAAAACAGAGAAAACTGGAATGTCAGAAAACAGGGTTAACTGAGAAAACAGGAAAGTCAGAAAACAGAGAAAACTGGAATGTCAGAAAACAGGGTTAACTGAGAAAACAGGAAAGTCAGAAAACAGAGAAAACTGGAATGTCAGAAAACAGGGTTAACTGAGAAAACAGGAAAGTCAGAAAACAGAGAAAACTGGAATGTCAGAAAACAGGGTTAACTGAGAAAACAGGAAAGTCAGAAAACAGAGAAAACTGGAATGTCAGAAAACAGGGTTAACTGAGAAAACAGGAAAGTCAGAAAACAAAGAAAACTGGAATGTCAGAAAACAGGGTTAACTGAGAAAACAGGAAAGTCACAAAACAGAGTAAACTGAGAAAACAGGAAACTCAGAATACAGCGTAAACTGAGAAAACAGGAAAGTCAGAAAAGAGAGTAAACTGAGAAAACAGGAAAGTCAGGAAACAGAGTAAACTGAGAAAACAGGAAACTCGGAAAACAGAGAAAACTGGAATGTCAGAAAACAGGGTTAGCTGAGAAAACAGGAAAGTCAGGAAACAGAGTAAACTGAGAAAACAGGAAACTCGGAAAACAGAGAAAACTGGAATGTCAGAAAACAGGGTTAACTGAGAAAACAGGAAAGTCAGAAAACAGAGAAAACTGGAATGTCAGAAAACAGGGTTAACTGAGAAAACAGGAAAGTCAGAAAACAGAGAAAACTGGAATGTCAGAAAACAGGGTTAACTGAGAAAACAGGAAAGTCAGAAAACAGAGAAAACTGGAATGTCAGAAAACAGGGTTAACTGAGAAAACAGGAAAGTCAGAAAACAGAGAAAACTGGAATGTCAGAAAACAGGGTTAACTGAGAAAACAGGAAAGTCAGAAAACAGAGAAAACTGGAATGTCAGAAAACAGGGTTAACTGAGAAAACAGGAAAGTCAGAAAACAGAGAAAACTGGAAACTCGGAAAACAGGGTTAACTGAGAAAACAGGAAAGTCAGAAAACAAAGAAAACTGGAATGTCAGAAAACAGGGTTAACTGAGAAAACAGGAAAGTCACAAAACAGAGTAAACTGAGAAAACAGGAAAGTCAGAAAAGAGAGTAAACTGAGAAAACAGGAAAGTCAGGAAACAGAGTAAACTGAGAAAACAGGAAACTCGGAAAACAGAGAAAACTGGAATGTCAGAAAACAGGGTTAACTGAGAAAACAGGAAAGTCAGAAAACAGAGAAAACTGGAATGTCAGAAAACAGGGTTAACTGAGAAAACAGGAAAGTCAGAAAACAGAGAAAACTGGAATGTCAGAAAACAGGGTTAACTGAGAAAACAGGAAAGTCAGAAAACAGAGTAAACTGGAATGTCAGAAAACAGGGTTAGCTGAGAAAACAGGAAAGTCAGGAAACAGAGTAAACTGAGAAAACAGGAAACTCGGAAAACAGAGAAAACTGGAATGTCAGAAAACAGGGTTAACTGAGAAAACAGGAAAGTCAGAAAACAGAGAAAACTGGAATGTCAGAAAACAGGGTTAACTGAGAAAACAGGAAAGTCAGAAAACAGAGAAAACTGGAATGTCAGAAAACAGGGTTAACTGAGAAAACAGGAAAGTCAGAAAACAGAGTAAACTGGAATGTCAGAAAACAGGGTTAACTGAGAAAACAGGAAAGTCAGGAAACAGAGTAAACTGAGAAAACAGGAAACTCGGAAAACAGAGAAAACTGGAATGTCAGAAAACAGGGTTAACTGAGAAAACAGGAAAGTCAGAAAACAGAGAAAACTGGAATGTCAGAAAACAGGGTTAACTGAGAAAACAGGAAAGTCAGAAAACAGAGAAAACTGGAATGTCAGAAAACAGGGTTAACTGAGAAAACAGGAAAGTCAGAAAACAGAGAAAACTGGAATGTCAGAAAACAGGGTTAACTGAGAAAACAGGAAAGTCAGAAAACAGAGAAAACTGGAATGTCAGAAAACAGGGTTAACTGAGAAAACAGGAAAGTCAGAAAACAGAGAAAACTGGAATGTCAGAAAACAGGGTTAACTGAGAAAACAGGAAAGTCAGAAAACAGAGAAAACTGGAAACTCGGAAAACAGGGTTAACTGAGAAAACAGGAAAGTCAGAAAACAAAGAAAACTGGAATGTCAGAAAACAGGGTTAACTGAGAAAACAGGAAAGTCACAAAACAGAGTAAACTGAGAAAACAGGAAAGTCAGAAAAGAGAGTAAACTGAGAAAACAGGAAAGTCAGGAAACAGAGTAAACTGAGAAAACAGGAAACTCGGAAAACAGAGAAAACTGGAATGTCAGAAAACAGGGTTAGCTGAGAAAACAGGAAAGTCAGAAAACAGAGAAAACTGGAATGTCAGAAAACAGGGTTAACTGAGAAAACAGGAAAGTCAGAAAACAGAGAAAACTGGAATGTCAGAAAACAGGGTTAACTGAGAAAACAGGAAAGTCAGAAAACAGAGAAAACTGGAATGTCAGAAAACAGGGTTAACTGAGAAAACAGGAAAGTCAGGAAACAGAGTAAACTGAGAAAACAGGAAACTCGGAAAACAGAGAAAACTGGAATGTCAGAAAACAGGGTTAACTGAGAAAACAGGAAAGTCAGAAAACAGAGAAAACTGGAATGTCAGAAAACAGGGTTAACTGAGAAAACAGGAAAGTCAGAAAACAGAGAAAACTGGAATGTCAGAAAACAGGGTTAACTGAGAAAACAGGAAAGTCAGAAAACAGAGAAAACTGGAATGTCAGAAAACAGGGTTAACTGAGAAAACAGGAAAGTCAGAAAACAGAGAAAACTGGAATGTCAGAAAACAGGGTTAACTGAGAAAACAGGAAACTCAGAAAACAGAGCAAACTGGAATGTCAGAAAACAAGGTTAACTGAGAAAACAGGAAAGTCACAAAACAGAGTAAACTGAGAAAACAGGAAACTCAGAAATCAGAGTAAACTGAGAAAACAGGAAAGTCAGAAAACAGAGAAAACTGGAATGTCAGAAAACAGGGTTAACTGAGAAAACAGGAAAGTCAGAAAACAGAGAAAACTGGAATGTCAGAAAACAGGGTTAACTGAGAAAACAGGAAAGTCAGAAAACAGAGAAAACTGGAATGTCAGAAAACAGGGTTAACTGAGAAAACAGGAAAGTCACAAAACAGAGTAAACTGAGAAAACAGGAAACTCAGAATACAGAGTAAACTGAGAAAACAGGAAAGTCAGAAAAGAGAGTAAACTGAGAAAACAGGAAAGTCAGAAAACAGAGAAAACTGGAATGTCAGAAAACAGGGTTAACTGAGAAAACAGGAAACTCAGAAAACAGTGCAAACTGGAATGTCAGAAAACAGGGTTAACTGAGAAAACAGGAAAGTCACAAAACAGAGTAAACTGAGAAAACAGGAAACTCAGAAAACAGCGTAAACTGAGAAAACAGGAAAGTCAGAAAAGAGAGAAAACTGGAATGTCAGAAAACAGGGTTAACTGAGAAAACAGTAAAGTCACAAAACAGAGTAAACTGAGAAAACAGGAAAGTCAGAAAACAGAGAAAACTGGAATGTCAGAAAACAGGGTTAACTGAGAAAACAGTAGAGTCACAAAACAGAGTAAACTGAGAAAACAGGAAAGTCAGAAAACAGAGAAAACTGGAATGTCAGAAAACAGGGTTAACTGAGAAAACAGGAAAGTCACAAAACAGAGTAAACTGAGAAAACAGGAAACTCAGAAAACAGCGTAAACTGAGAAAACAGGAAAGTCAGAAAAAAGAGTAAACTGAGAAAACAGGAAAGTCAGGAAACGGAGTAAACTGCGAAAACAGGAAACTCGGAAAACAGAGAAAACTGGAATGTCATATAACAGGGTTATTTGAGAAAACAAGAAAGTCAGAAAACAGAGAAAACTGGAATGTCAGAAAACAGGGTTAACTGAGAAAACAGGAAAGTCAGAAAACAGAGAAAACTGGAATGTCAGAAAACAGGGTTAACTGAGAAAACAGTAAAGTCACAAAACAGAGTAAACTGAGAAAACAGGAAAGTCAGAAAACAGAGAAAACTGGACTGTCCGAAAACAGGGTTAACTGAGAAAACAGGAAAGTCACAAAACAGAGAAAACTGGAATGTCAGAAAACAGGGTTAACTGAGAAAACAGGAAAGTCAGGAAACAGAGAAAACTGGAATGTCAGAAAACAGGGTTAACTGAGAAAACAGGAAAGTCACAAAACAGAGTAAACTGAGAAAACAGGAAACTCAGAAAACAGCGTAAACTGAGAAAACAGGAAAGTCAGAAAAAAGAGTAAACTGAGAAAACAGGAAAGTCAGGAAACGGAGTAAACTGCGAAAACAGGAAACTCGGAAAACAGAGAAAACTGGAATGTCAGATAACAGGGTTATTTGAGAAAACAAGAAAGTCAGAAAACAGAGAAAACTGGAATGTCAGAAAACAGGGTTAACTGAGAAAACAGGAAAGTCAGAAAACAGAGAAAACTGGAATGTCAGAAAACAGGGTTAACTGAGAAAACAGGAAAGTCAGAAAACAGAGAAAACTGGAATGTCAGAAAACAGGGTTAACTGAGAAAACAGGAAAGTCACAAAACAGAGAAAACTGGAATGTCAGAAAACAGGGTTAACTGAGAAAACAGGAAAGTCACAAAACAGAGTAAACTGAGAAAACAGGAAACTCAGAATACAGCGTAAACTGAGAAAACAGGAAAGTCAGAAAAGAGAGTAAACTGAGAAAACAGGAAAGTCAGGAAACGGAGTAAACTGAGAAAACAGGAAACTCGGAAAACAGAGAAAACTGGAATGTCCGAAAACAGGGTTAACTGAGAAAACAGGAAAGTCAGAAAACAGAGCAAACTGGAATGTCAGAAAACAGGGTTAACTGACAAAACAGGAAAGTCACAAAACAGAGTAAACTGAGAAAACAGGAAACTCAGAATACAGCGTAAACTGAGAAAACAGGAAAGTCAGAAAAGAGAGTAAACTGAGAAAACAGGAAAGTCAGGAAACAGAGTAAACTGAGAAAACAGGAAACTCGGAAAACAGAGAAAACTGGAATGTCAGAAAACAGGGTTACCTGAGAAAACAGGAAAGTCAGAAAACAGAGAAAACTGGAATGTCAGAAAACAGGGTTAACTGAGAAAACAGGAAAGTCAGAAAACAGAGAAAACTGGAATGTCAGAAAACAGGGTTAACTGAGAAAACAGGAAAGTCACAAAACAGAGTAAACTGAGAAAACAGGAAACTCAGAATACAGCGTAAACTGAGAAAACAGGAAAGTCAGAAAAGAGAGTAAACTGAGAAAACAGGAAAGTCAGGAAACGGAGTAAACTGAGAAAACAGGAAACTCGGAAAACAGAGAAAACTGGAATGTCCGAAAACAGGGTTAACTGAGAAAACAGGAAAGTCAGAAAACAGAGCAAACTGGAATGTCAGAAAACAGGGTTAACTGACAAAACAGGAAAGTCACAAAACAGAGTAAACTGAGAAAACAGGAAACTCAGAATACAGCGTAAACTGAGAAAACAGGAAAGTCAGAAAAGAGAGTAAACTGAGAAAACAGGAAAGTCAGGAAACAGAGTAAACTGAGAAAACAGGAAACTCGGAAAACAGAGAAAACTGGAATGTCAGAAAACAGGGTTACCTGAGAAAACAGGAAAGTCAGAAAACAGAGAAAACTGGAATGTCAGAAAACAGGGTTAACTGAGAAAACAGGAAAGTCAGAAAACAGAGAAAACTGGAATGTCAGAAAACAGGGTTAACTGAGAAAACAGGAAAGTCAGAAAACAGAGAAAACTGGAATGTCAGAAAACAGGGTTAACTGAGAAAACAGGAAACTCAGAAAACAGAGCAAACTGGAATGTCAGAAAACAGGGTTAATTGAGAAAACAGGAAAGTCAGAAAACAGAGAAAACTGGAATGTCAGAAAACAGGGTTAACTGAGAAAACAGGAAACTCAGAAAACAGAGCAAACTGGAATGTCAGAAAACAGGGTTAATTGAGAAAACAGGAAAGTCAGAAAACAGAGAAAACTGGAATGTCAGAAAACAGGGTTAACTGAGAAAACAGGAAAGTCAGAAAACAGAGTAAACTGAGAAAACAGGAAAGTCAGAAAACAGAGAAAACTGGAATGTCAGAAAACAGGGTTAACTGAGAAAACAGGAAACTCAGAAAACAGAGCAAACTGGAATGTCAGAAAACAGGGTTAATTGAGAAAACAGGAAAGTCAGAAAACAGAGCAAACTGGAATGTCAGAAAACAGGGTTAACTGAGAAAACAGGAAACTCGGAAAACAGAGAAAACTGGAATGTCAGAAAACAGGGTTAACTGAGAAAACAGGAAAGTCAGGAAACAGAGAAAACTGGAATGTCAGAAAACAGGGTTAACTGAGAAAACAGGAAAGTCAGAAAACAGAGGAAACTGGAATGTCAGAAAACAGGGTTAACTGAGAAAACAGGAAAGTCAGAAAACAGAGAAAACTGGAATGTCAGAAAACAGGGTTAACTGAGAAAACATGAAAGTCACAAAACAGAGAAAACTGGAATGTCAGAAAACAGGGTTAACTGAGAAAACAGGAAAGTCAGAAAACAGAGAAAACTGGAATGTCAGAAAACAGGGTTAACTGAGAAAACAGGAAAGTCAGAAAACAGAGAAAACTGGAATGTCAGAAAACAGGGTTAACTGAGAAAACAGGAAAGTCAGAAAACAGAGAAAACTGGAATGTCAGAAAACAGGGTTAACTGAGAAAACAGGAAAGTCAGAAAACAGAGCAAACTGGAATGTCAGAAAACAGGGTTAACTGAGAAAACAGGAAACTCGGAAAACAGAGAAAACTGGAATGTCAGAAAACAGGGTTAACTGAGAAAACAGGAAAGTCAGAAAACAGAGAAAACTGGAATGTCAGAAAACAGGGTTAACTGAGAAAACAGGAAAGTCAGAAAACAGAGGAAACTGGAATGTCAGAAAACAGGGTTAACTGAGAAAACAGGAAAGTCAGAAAACAGAGAAAACTGGAATGTCAGAAAACAGGGTTAACTGAGAAAACATGAAAGTCACAAAACAGAGTAAACTGAGAAAACAGGAAACTCAGAAACAGGGTTAACTGAGAAAATAGGAAAGTCAGAAAACAGAGAAAACTGGAATGTCAGAAAACAGGGTTAACTGAGAAAACAGGAAACTCAGAAAACAGAGCAAACTGGAATGTCAGAAAACAAGGTTAACTGAGAAAACAGGAAAGTCACAAAACAGAGTAAACTGAGAAAACAGGAAACTCAGAAAACAGAGTAAACTGAGAAAACAGGAAAGTCAGAAAACAGAGAAAACTGGAATGTCAGAAAACAGGGTTAACTGAGAAAACAGGAAACTCAGAAAACAGAGCAAACTGGAATGTCAGAAAACAGGGTTAATTGAGAAAACAGGAAAGTCAGAAAACAGAGAAAACTGGAATGTCAGAAAACAGGGTTAACTGAGAAAACAGGAAAGTCAGAAAACAGAGAAAACTGGAATGTCCGAAAACAGGGTTAACTGAGAAAACAGGAAAGTCAGAAAACGGAGAAAACTGGAATGTCAGAAAACAGGGTTAACTTACAAAACAGGAAAGTCACAAAACAGAGTAAACTGAGAAAACAGGAAAGTCAGAAAACAGAGAAAACTGGACTGTCCGAAAACAGGGTTAACTGAGAAAACAGGAAAGTCAGAAAACAGAGAAAACTGGAATGTCAGAAAACAGGGTTAACTGAGAAAACAGGAAAGTCAGAAAACAGAGAAAACTGGAATGTCAGAAAACAGGGTTAACTGAGAAAACAGGAAAGTCAGAAAACAGAGAAAACTGGAATGTCAGAAAACAGGGTTAACTGAGAAAACAGGAAAGTCAGGAAACAGAGTAAACTGAGAAAACAGGAAACTCGGAAAACAGAGAAAACTGGAATGTCAGAAAACAGGGTTAACTGAGAAAACAGGAAAGTCAGAAAACAGAGAAAACTGGAATGTCAGAAAACAGGGTTAACTGAGAAAACAGGAAAGTCAGAAAACAGAGAAAACTGGAATGTCAGAAAACAGGGTTAACTGAGAAAACAGGAAAGTCAGAAAACAGAGAAAACTGGAATGTCAGAAAACAGGGTTAACTGAGAAAACAGGAAAGTCACAAAACAGAGCAAACTGGAATGTCAGAAAACAAGGTTAACTGAGAAAACAGGAAAGTCACAAAACAGAGTAAACTGAGAAAACAGGAAACTCAGAAATCAGAGTAAACTGAGAAAACAGGAAAGTCAGAAAACAGAGAAAACTGGAATGTCAGAAAACAGGGTTAACTGAGAAAACAGGAAAGTCAGAAAACAGAGAAAACTGGACTGTCCGAAAACAGGGTTAACTGAGAAAACAGGAAAGTCACAAAACAGAGAAAACTGGAATGTCAGAAAACAGGGTTAACTGAGAAAACAGGAAAGTCACAAAACAGAGTAAACTGAGAAAACAGGAAACTCAGAAATCAGAGTAAACTGAGAAAACAGGAAAGTCAGAAAACGGAGAAAACTGGAATGTCAAAAAACAGGGTTAACTTACAAAACAGGAAAGTCACAAAACAGAGTAAACTGAGAAAACAGGAAAGTCAGAAAACAGAGAAAACTGGACTGTCCGAAAACAGGGTTAACTGAGAAAACAGGAAAGTCAGAAAACAGAGAAAACTGGAATGTCAGAAAACAGGGTTAACTGAGAAAACAGGAAAGTCAGAAAACAGAGAAAACTGGAATGTCAGAAAACAGGGTTAACTGAGAAAACAGGAAAGTCAGAAAACAGAGAAAACTGGAATGTCAGAAAACAGGGTTAACTGAGAAAACAGGAAAGTCAGAAAACAGAGAAAACTGGAATGTCAGAAAACAGGGTTAACTGAGAAAACAGGAAACTCAGAAAACAGAGCAAACTGGAATGTCAGAAAACAAGGTTAACTGAGAAAACAGGAAAGTCACAAAACAGAGTAAACTGAGAAAACAGGAAACTCAGAAATCAGAGTAAACTGAGAAAACAGGAAAGTCAGAAAACAGAGAAAACTGGAATGTCAGAAAACAGGGTTAACTGAGAAAACAGGAAAGTCAGAAAACAGAGAAAACTGGAATGTCAGAAAACAGGGTTAACTGAGAAAACAGGAAAGTCAGAAAACAGAGAAAACTGGAATGTCAGAAAACAGGGTTAACTGAGAAAACAGGAAAGTCACAAAACAGAGTAAACTGAGAAAACAGGAAACTCAGAATACAGAGTAAACTGAGAAAACAGGAAAGTCAGAAAAGAGAGTAAACTGAGAAAACAGGAAAGTCAGAAAACAGAGAAAACTGGAATGTCAGAAAACAGGGTTAACTGAGAAAACAGGAAACTCAGAAAACAGTGCAAACTGGAATGTCAGAAAACAGGGTTAACTGAGAAAACAGGAAAGTCACAAAACAGAGTAAACTGAGAAAACAGGAAACTCAGAAAACAGCGTAAACTGAGAAAACAGGAAAGTCAGAAAAGAGAGAAAACTGGAATGTCAGAAAACAGGGTTAACTGAGAAAACAGTAAAGTCACAAAACAGAGTAAACTGAGAAAACAGGAAAGTCAGAAAACAGAGAAAACTGGAATGTCAGAAAACAGGGTTAACTGAGAAAACAGTAAAGTCACAAAACAGAGTAAACTGAGAAAACAGGAAAGTCAGAAAACAGAGAAAACTGGAATGTCAGAAAACAGGGTTAACTGAGAAAACAGTAAAGTCACAAAACAGAGTAAACTGAGAAAACAAGAAAGTCAGAAAACAGAGAAAACTGGAATGTCAGAAAACAGGGTTAACTGAGAAAACAGGAAAGTCAGAAAACAGAGAAAACTGGAATGTCAGAAAACAGGGTTAACTGAGAAAACAGTAAAGTCACAAAACAGAGTAAACTGAGAAAACAGGAAAGTCAGAAAACAGAGAAAACTGGACTGTCCGAAAACAGGGTTAACTGAGAAAACAGGAAAGTCACAAAACAGAGAAAACTGGAATGTCAGAAAACAGGGTTAACTGAGAAAACAGGAAAGTCACAAAACAGAGTAAACTGAGAAAACAGGAAACTCAGAAATCAGAGTAAACTGAGAAAACAGGAAAGTCAGAAAACGGAGAAAACTGGAATGTCAAAAAACAGGGTTAACTTACAAAACAGGAAAGTCACAAAACAGAGTAAACTGAGAAAACAGGAAAGTCAGAAAACAGAGAAAACTGGACTGTCCGAAAACAGGGTTAACTGAGAAAACAGGAAAGTCAGAAAACAGAGAAAACTGGAATGTCAGAAAACAGGGTTAACTGAGAAAACAGGAAAGTCAGAAAACAGAGAAAACTGGAATGTCAGAAAACAGGGTTAACTGAGAAAACAGGAAAGTCAGAAAACAGAGAAAACTGGAATGTCAGAAAACAGGGTTAACTGAGAAAACAGGAAAGTCAGAAAACAGAGAAAACTGGACTGTCCGAAAACAGGGTTAACTGAGAAAACAGGAAAGTCAGAAAACAGAGCAAACTGGAATGTCAGAAAACAGGGTTAACTGACAAAACAGGAAAGTCACAAAACAGAGTAAACTGAGAAAACAGGAAACTCAGAATACAGCGTAAACTGAGAAAACAGGAAAGTCAGAAAAGAGAGTAAACTGAGAAAACAGGAAAGTCAGGAAACAGAGTAAACTGAGAAAACAGGAAACTCGGAAAACAGAGAAAACTGGAATGTCAGAAAACAGGGTTAGCTGAGAAAACAGGAAAGTCAGAAAACAGAGAAAACTGGAATGTCAGAAAACAGGGTTAACTGAGAAAACAGGAAAGTCAGAAAACAGAGAAAACTGGAATGTCAGAAAACAGGGTTAACTGAGAAAACAGGAAAGTCAGAAAACAGAGAAAACTGGAATGTCAGAAAACAGGGTTAACTGAGAAAACAGGAAAGTCAGGAAACAGAGTAAACTGAGAAAACAGGAAACTCGGAAAACAGAGAAAACTGGAATGTCAGAAAACAGGGTTAACTGAGAAAACAGGAAAGTCAGAAAACAGAGAAAACTGGAATGTCAGAAAACAGGGTTAACTGAGAAAACAGGAAAGTCAGAAAACAGAGAAAACTGGAATGTCAGAAAACAGGGTTAACTGAGAAAACAGGAAAGTCAGAAAACAGAGAAAACTGGAATGTCAGAAAACAGGGTTAACTGAGAAAACAGGAAAGTCAGAAAACAGAGAAAACTGGAATGTCAGAAAACAGGGTTAACTGAGAAAACAGGAAAGTCAGAAAACAAAGAAAACTGGAATGTCAGAAAACAGGGTTAACTGAGAAAACAGGAAAGTCACAAAACAGAGTAAACTGAGAAAACAGGAAACTCAGAATACAGCGTAAACTGAGAAAACAGGAAAGTCAGAAAAGAGAGTAAACTGAGAAAACAGGAAAGTCAGGAAACAGAGTAAACTGAGAAAACAGGAAACTCGGAAAACAGAGAAAACTGGAATGTCAGAAAACAGGGTTAGCTGAGAAAACAGGAAAGTCAGAAAACAGAGAAAACTGGAATGTCAGAAAACAGGGTTAACTGAGAAAACAGGAAAGTCAGAAAACAGAGAAAACTGGAATGTCAGAAAACAGGGTTAACTGAGAAAACAGGAAAGTCAGAAAACAGAGTAAACTGGAATGTCAGAAAACAGGGTTAACTGAGAAAACAGGAAAGTCAGGAAACAGAGTAAACTGAGAAAACAGGAAACTCGGAAAACAGAGAAAACTGGAATGTCAGAAAACAGGGTTAACTGAGAAAACAGGAAAGTCAGAAAACAGAGAAAACTGGAATGTCAGAAAACAGGGTTAACTGAGAAAACAGGAAAGTCAGAAAACAGAGAAAACTGGAATGTCAGAAAACAGGGTTAACTGAGAAAACAGGAAAGTCAGAAAACAGAGAAAACTGGAATGTCAGAAAACAGGGTTAACTGAGAAAACAGGAAAGTCAGAAAACAGAGAAAACTGGAATGTCAGAAAACAGGGTTAACTGAGAAAACAGGAAAGTCAGAAAACAGAGAAAACTGGAATGTCAGAAAACAGGGTTAACTGAGAAAACAGGAAAGTCAGAAAACAGAGAAAACTGGAAACTCGGAAAACAGGGTTAACTGAGAAAACAGGAAAGTCAGAAAACAAAGAAAACTGGAATGTCAGAAAACAGGGTTAACTGAGAAAACAGGAAAGTCACAAAACAGAGTAAACTGAGAAAACAGGAAAGTCAGAAAAGAGAGTAAACTGAGAAAACAGGAAAGTCAGGAAACAGAGTAAACTGAGAAAACAGGAAACTCGGAAAACAGAGAAAACTGGAATGTCAGAAAACAGGGTTAGCTGAGAAAACAGGAAAGTCAGAAAACAGAGAAAACTGGAATGTCAGAAAACAGGGTTAACTGAGAAAACAGGAAAGTCAGAAAACAGAGAAAACTGGAATGTCAGAAAACAGGGTTAACTGAGAAAACAGGAAAGTCAGAAAACAGAGAAAACTGGAATGTCAGAAAACAGGGTTAACTGA
Organism: Sabethes cyaneus; assembly: GCF_943734655.1. Classification (NCBI taxonomy): domain Eukaryota; kingdom Metazoa; phylum Arthropoda; class Insecta; order Diptera; family Culicidae; genus Sabethes; species Sabethes cyaneus. The sequence goes on from NC_071355.1 coordinate 92,855,131, forward strand.
GAAAACAGGAAAGTCAGGAAACAGAGTAAACTGAGAAAACAGGAAACTCGGAAAACAGAGAAAACTGGAATGTCAGAAAACAGGGTTAACTGAGAAAACAGGAAAGTCAGAAAACAGAGAAAACTGGAATGTCAGAAAACAGGGTTAACTGAGAAAACAGGAAAGTCAGAAAACAGAGAAAACTGGAATGTCAGAAAACAGGGTTAACTGAGAAAACAGGAAAGTCAGAAAACAGAGAAAACTGGAATGTCAGAAAACAGGGTTAACTGAGAAAACAGGAAAGTCAGAAAACAGAGAAAACTGGAATGTCAGAAAACAGGGTTAACTGAGAAAACAGGAAACTCAGAAAACAGAGCAAACTGGAATGTCAGAAAACAAGGTTAACTGAGAAAACAGGAAAGTCACAAAACAGAGTAAACTGAGAAAACAGGAAACTCAGAAATCAGAGTAAACTGAGAAAACAGGAAAGTCAGAAAACAGAGAAAACTGGAATGTCAGAAAACAGGGTTAACTGAGAAAACAGGAAAGTCAGAAAACAGAGAAAACTGGAATGTCAGAAAACAGGGTTAACTGAGAAAACAGGAAAGTCAGAAAACAGAGAAAACTGGAATGTCAGAAAACAGGGTTAACTGAGAAAACAGGAAAGTCACAAAACAGAGTAAACTGAGAAAACAGGAAACTCAGAATACAGAGTAAACTGAGAAAACAGGAAAGTCAGAAAAGAGAGTAAACTGAGAAAACAGGAAAGTCAGAAAACAGAGAAAACTGGAATGTCAGAAAACAGGGTTAACTGAGAAAACAGGAAACTCAGAAAACAGTGCAAACTGGAATGTCAGAAAACAGGGTTAACTGAGAAAACAGGAAAGTCACAAAACAGAGTAAACTGAGAAAACAGGAAACTCAGAAAACAGCGTAAACTGAGAAAACAGGAAAGTCAGAAAAAAGAGTAAACTGAGAAAACAGGAAAGTCAGGAAACGGAGTAAACTGCGAAAACAGGAAACTCGGAAAACAGAGAAAACTGGAATGTCATATAACAGGGTTATTTGAGAAAACAAGAAAGTCAGAAAACAGAGAAAACTGGAATGTCAGAAAACAGGGTTAACTGAGAAAACAGGAAAGTCAGAAAACAGAGAAAACTGGAATGTCAGAAAACAGGGTTAACTGAGAAAACAGTAAAGTCACAAAACAGAGTAAACTGAGAAAACAGGAAAGTCAGAAAACAGAGAAAACTGGACTGTCCGAAAACAGGGTTAACTGAGAAAACAGGAAAGTCACAAAACAGAGAAAACTGGAATGTCAGAAAACAGGGTTAACTGAGAAAACAGGAAAGTCAGGAAACAGAGAAAACTGGAATGTCAGAAAACAGGGTTAACTGAGAAAACAGGAAAGTCACAAAACAGAGTAAACTGAGAAAACAGGAAACTCAGAAAACAGCGTAAACTGAGAAAACAGGAAAGTCAGAAAAAAGAGTAAACTGAGAAAACAGGAAAGTCAGGAAACGGAGTAAACTGCGAAAACAGGAAACTCGGAAAACAGAGAAAACTGGAATGTCAGATAACAGGGTTATTTGAGAAAACAAGAAAGTCAGAAAACAGAGAAAACTGGAATGTCAGAAAACAGGGTTAACTGAGAAAACAGGAAAGTCAGAAAACAGAGAAAACTGGAATGTCAGAAAACAGGGTTAACTGAGAAAACAGGAAAGTCAGAAAACAGAGAAAACTGGAATGTCAGAAAACAGGGTTAACTGAGAAAACAGGAAAGTCACAAAACAGAGAAAACTGGAATGTCAGAAAACAGGGTTAACTGAGAAAACAGGAAAGTCACAAAACAGAGTAAACTGAGAAAACAGGAAACTCAGAATACAGCGTAAACTGAGAAAACAGGAAAGTCAGAAAAGAGAGTAAACTGAGAAAACAGGAAAGTCAGGAAACGGAGTAAACTGAGAAAACAGGAAACTCGGAAAACAGAGAAAACTGGAATGTCCGAAAACAGGGTTAACTGAGAAAACAGGAAAGTCAGAAAACAGAGCAAACTGGAATGTCAGAAAACAGGGTTAACTGACAAAACAGGAAAGTCACAAAACAGAGTAAACTGAGAAAACAGGAAACTCAGAATACAGCGTAAACTGAGAAAACAGGAAAGTCAGAAAAGAGAGTAAACTGAGAAAACAGGAAAGTCAGGAAACAGAGTAAACTGAGAAAACAGGAAACTCGGAAAACAGAGAAAACTGGAATGTCAGAAAACAGGGTTACCTGAGAAAACAGGAAAGTCAGAAAACAGAGAAAACTGGAATGTCAGAAAACAGGGTTAACTGAGAAAACAGGAAAGTCAGAAAACAGAGAAAACTGGAATGTCAGAAAACAGGGTTAACTGAGAAAACAGGAAAGTCAGAAAACAGAGAAAACTGGAATGTCAGAAAACAGGGTTAACTGAGAAAACAGGAAACTCAGAAAACAGAGCAAACTGGAATGTCAGAAAACAGGGTTAATTGAGAAAACAGGAAAGTCAGAAAACAGAGAAAACTGGAATGTCAGAAAACAGGGTTAACTGAGAAAACAGGAAACTCAGAAAACAGAGCAAACTGGAATGTCAGAAAACAGGGTTAATTGAGAAAACAGGAAAGTCAGAAAACAGAGAAAACTGGAATGTCAGAAAACAGGGTTAACTGAGAAAACAGGAAAGTCAGAAAACAGAGTAAACTGAGAAAACAGGAAAGTCAGAAAACAGAGAAAACTGGAATGTCAGAAAACAGGGTTAACTGAGAAAACAGGAAACTCAGAAAACAGAGCAAACTGGAATGTCAGAAAACAGGGTTAATTGAGAAAACAGGAAAGTCAGAAAACAGAGCAAACTGGAATGTCAGAAAACAGGGTTAACTGAGAAAACAGGAAACTCGGAAAACAGAGAAAACTGGAATGTCAGAAAACAGGGTTAACTGAGAAAACAGGAAAGTCAGAAAACAGAGAAAACTGGAATGTCAGAAAACAGGGTTAACTGAGAAAACAGGAAAGTCAGAAAACAGAGGAAACTGGAATGTCAGAAAACAGGGTTAACTGAGAAAACAGGAAAGTCAGAAAACAGAGAAAACTGGAATGTCAGAAAACAGGGTTAACTGAGAAAACATGAAAGTCACAAAACAGAGAAAACTGGAATGTCAGAAAACAGGGTTAACTGAGAAAACAGGAAAGTCAGAAAACAGAGAAAACTGGAATGTCAGAAAACAGGGTTAACTGAGAAAACAGGAAAGTCAGAAAACAGAGAAAACTGGAATGTCAGAAAACAGGGTTAACTGAGAAAACAGGAAAGTCAGAAAACAGAGAAAACTGGAATGTCAGAAAACAGGGTTAACTGAGAAAACAGGAAAGTCAGAAAACAGAGCAAACTGGAATGTCAGAAAACAGGGTTAACTGAGAAAACAGGAAACTCGGAAAACAGAGAAAACTGGAATGTCAGAAAACAGGGTTAACTGAGAAAACAGGAAAGTCAGAAAACAGAGAAAACTGGAATGTCAGAAAACAGGGTTAACTGAGAAAACAGGAAAGTCAGAAAACAGAGGAAACTGGAATGTCAGAAAACAGGGTTAACTGAGAAAACAGGAAAGTCAGAAAACAGAGAAAACTGGAATGTCAGAAAACAGGGTTAACTGAGAAAACATGAAAGTCACAAAACAGAGTAAACTGAGAAAACAGGAAACTCAGAAACAGGGTTAACTGAGAAAATAGGAAAGTCAGAAAACAGAGAAAACTGGAATGTCAGAAAACAGGGTTAACTGAGAAAACAGGAAACTCAGAAAACAGAGCAAACTGGAATGTCAGAAAACAAGGTTAACTGAGAAAACAGGAAAGTCACAAAACAGAGTAAACTGAGAAAACAGGAAACTCAGAAAACAGAGTAAACTGAGAAAACAGGAAAGTCAGAAAACAGAGAAAACTGGAATGTCAGAAAACAGGGTTAACTGAGAAAACAGGAAACTCAGAAAACAGAGCAAACTGGAATGTCAGAAAACAGGGTTAATTGAGAAAACAGGAAAGTCAGAAAACAGAGAAAACTGGAATGTCAGAAAACAGGGTTAACTGAGAAAACAGGAAAGTCAGAAAACAGAGAAAACTGGAATGTCCGAAAACAGGGTTAACTGAGAAAACAGGAAAGTCAGAAAACGGAGAAAACTGGAATGTCAGAAAACAGGGTTAACTTACAAAACAGGAAAGTCACAAAACAGAGTAAACTGAGAAAACAGGAAAGTCAGAAAACAGAGAAAACTGGAATGTCAGAAAACAGGGTTAACTGAGAAAACAGGAAAGTCAGAAAACAGAGAAAACTGGAATGTCAGAAAACAGGGTTAACTGAGAAAACAGGAAAGTCAGAAAACAGAGAAAACTGGAATGTCAGAAAACAGGGTTAACTGAGAAAACAGGAAACTCAGAAAACAGAGCAAACTGGAATGTCAGAAAACAAGGTTAACTGAGAAAACAGGAAAGTCACAAAACAGAGTAAACTGAGAAAACAGGAAACTCAGAAATCAGAGTAAACTGAGAAAACAGGAAAGTCAGAAAACAGAGAAAACTGGAATGTCAGAAAACAGGGTTAACTGAGAAAACAGGAAAGTCAGAAAACAGAGAAAACTGGAATGTCAGAAAACAGGGTTAACTGAGAAAACAGGAAAGTCAGAAAACAGAGAAAACTGGAATGTCAGAAAACAGGGTTAACTGAGAAAACAGGAAAGTCACAAAACAGAGTAAACTGAGAAAACAGGAAACTCAGAATACAGAGTAAACTGAGAAAACAGGAAAGTCAGAAAAGAGAGTAAACTGAGAAAACAGAAAAGTCAGAAAACAGAGAAAACTGGAATGTCAGAAAACAGGGTTAACTGAGAAAACAGGAAACTCAGAAAACAGTGCAAACTGGAATGTCAGAAAACAGGGTTAACTGAGAAAACAGGAAAGTCACAAAACAGAGTAAACTGAGAAAACAGGAAACTCAGAAAACAGCGTAAACTGAGAAAACAGGAAAGTCAGAAAAGAGAGAAAACTGGAATGTCAGAAAACAGGGTTAACTGAGAAAACAGTAAAGTCACAAAACAGAGTAAACTGAGAAAACAGGAAAGTCAGAAAACAGAGAAAACTGGAATGTCAGAAAACAGGGTTAACTGAGAAAACAGTAGAGTCACAAAACAGAGTAAACTGAGAAAACAGGAAAGTCAGAAAACAGAGAAAACTGGAATGTCAGAAAACAGGGTTAACTGAGAAAACAGGAAAGTCACAAAACAGAGTAAACTGAGAAAACAGGAAACTCAGAAAACAGCGTAAACTGAGAAAACAGGAAAGTCAGAAAAAAGAGTAAACTGAGAAAACAGGAAAGTCAGGAAACGGAGTAAACTGCGAAAACAGGAAACTCGGAAAACAGAGAAAACTGGAATGTCATATAACAGGGTTATTTGAGAAAACAAGAAAGTCAGAAAACAGAGAAAACTGGAATGTCAGAAAACAGGGTTAACTGAGAAAACAGGAAAGTCAGAAAACAGAGAAAACTGGAATGTCAGAAAACAGGGTTAACTGAGAAAACAGTAAAGTCACAAAACAGAGTAAACTGAGAAAACAGGAAAGTCAGAAATCAGAGTAAACTGAGAAAACAGGAAAGTCAGAAAAGAGAGAAAACTGGAATGTCAGAAAACAGGGTTAACTGAGAAAACAGGAAAGTCAGAAAACAGAGAAAACTGGAATGTCAGAAAACAGGGTTAACTGAGAAAACAGGAAAGTCAGAAAACAGAGAAAACTGGAATGTCAGAAAACAGGGTTAACTGAGAAAACAGGAAAGTCACAAAACAGAGTAAACTGAGAAAACAGGAAACTCAGAATACAGAGTAAACTGAGAAAACAGGAAAGTCAGAAAAGAGAGTAAACTGAGAAAACAGGAAAGTCAGAAAACAGAGAAAACTGGAATGTCAGAAAACAGGGTTAACTGAGAAAACAGGAAACTCAGAAAACAGTGCAAACTGGAATGTCAGAAAACAGGGTTAACTGAGAAAACAGGAAAGTCACAAAACAGAGTAAACTGAGAAAACAGGAAACTCAGAAAACAGCGTAAACTGAGAAAACAGGAAAGTCAGAAAAGAGAGAAAACTGGAATGTCAGAAAACAGGGTTAACTGAGAAAACAGGAAAGTCAGAAAACAGAGAAAACTGGAATGTCAGAAAACAGGGTTAACTGAGAAAACAGGAAAGTCAGAAAACAGAGAAAACTGGAATGTCAGAAAACAGGGTTAACTGAGAAAACAGGAAAGTCAGAAAACAGAGAAAACTGGAAACTCGGAAAACAGGGTTAACTGAGAAAACAGGAAAGTCAGAAAACAAAGAAAACTGGAATGTCAGAAAACAGGGTTAACTGAGAAAACAGGAAAGTCACAAAACAGAGTAAACTGAGAAAACAGGAAAGTCAGAAAAGAGAGTAAACTGAGAAAACAGGAAAGTCAGGAAACAGAGTAAACTGAGAAAACAGGAAACTCGGAAAACAGAGAAAACTGGAATGTCAGAAAACAGGGTTAGCTGAGAAAACAGGAAAGTCAGAAAACAGAGAAAACTGGAATGTCAGAAAACAGGGTTAACTGAGAAAACAGGAAAGTCAGAAAACAGAGAAAACTGGAATGTCAGAAAACAGGGTTAACTGAGAAAACAGGAAAGTCAGAAAACAGAGAAAACTGGAAACTCGGAAAACAGGGTTAACTGAGAAAACAGGAAAGTCAGAAAACAAAGAAAACTGGAATGTCAGAAAACAGGGTTAACTGAGAAAACAGGAAAGTCAGGAAACAGAGTAAACTGAGAAAACAGGAAACTCGGAAAACAGAGAAAACTGGAATGTCAGAAAACAGGGTTAGCTGAGAAAACAGGAAAGTCAGAAAACAGAGAAAACTGGAATGTCAGAAAACAGGGTTAACTGAGAAAACAGGAAAGTCAGAAAACAGAGAAAACTGGAATGTCAGAAAACAGGGTTAACTGAGAAAACAGGAAAGTCAGAAAACAGAGAAAACTGGAAACTCGGAAAACAGGGTTAACTGAGAAAACAGGAAAGTCAGAAAACAAAGAAAACTGGAATGTCAGAAAACAGGGTTAACTGAGAAAACAGGAAAGTCACAAAACAGAGTAAACTGAGAAAACAGGAAAGTCAGAAAAGAGAGTAAACTGAGAAAACAGGAAAGTCAGGAAACAGAGTAAACTGAGAAAACAGGAAACTCGGAAAACAGAGAAAACTGGAATGTCAGAAAACAGGGTTAGCTGAGAAAACAGGAAAGTCAGAAAACAGAGAAAACTGGAATGTCAGAAAACAGGGTTAACTGAGAAAACAGGAAAGTCAGAAAACAGAGAAAACTGGAATGTCAGAAAACAGGGTTAACTGAGAAAACAGGAAAGTCAGAAAACAGAGAAAACTGGAATGTCAGAAAACAGGGTTAACTGAGAAAACAGGAAAGTCAGGAAACAGAGTAAACTGAGAAAACAGGAAACTCGGAAAACAGAGAAAACTGGAATGTCAGAAAACAGGGTTAACTGAGAAAACAGGAAAGTCAGAAAACAGAGAAAACTGGAATGTCAGAAAACAGGGTTAACTGAGAAAACAGGAAAGTCAGAAAACAGAGAAAACTGGAATGTCAGAAAACAGGGTTAACTGAGAAAACAGGAAAGTCAGAAAACAGAGAAAACTGGAATGTCAGAAAACAGGGTTAACTGAGAAAACAGGAAAGTCAGAAAACAGAGAAAACTGGAATGTCAGAAAACAGGGTTAACTGAGAAAACAGGAAACTCAGAAAACAGAGCAAACTGGAATGTCAGAAAACAAGGTTAACTGAGAAAACAGGAAAGTCACAAAACAGAGTAAACTGAGAAAACAGGAAACTCAGAAATCAGAGTAAACTGAGAAAACAGGAAAGTCAGAAAACAGAGAAAACTGGAATGTCAGAAAACAGGGTTAACTGAGAAAACAGGAAAGTCAGAAAACAGAGAAAACTGGAATGTCAGAAAACAGGGTTAACTGAGAAAACAGGAAAGTCAGAAAACAGAGAAAACTGGAATGTCAGAAAACAGGGTTAACTGAGAAAACAGGAAAGTCACAAAACAGAGTAAACTGAGAAAACAGGAAACTCAGAATACAGAGTAAACTGAGAAAACAGGAAAGTCAGAAAAGAGAGTAAACTGAGAAAACAGGAAAGTCAGAAAACAGAGAAAACTGGAATGTCAGAAAACAGGGTTAACTGAGAAAACAGGAAACTCAGAAAACAGTGCAAACTGGAATGTCAGAAAACAGGGTTAACTGAGAAAACAGGAAAGTCACAAAACAGAGTAAACTGAGAAAACAGGAAACTCAGAAAACAGCGTAAACTGAGAAAACAGGAAAGTCAGAAAAGAGAGAAAACTGGAATGTCAGAAAACAGGGTTAACTGAGAAAACAGTAAAGTCACAAAACAGAGTAAACTGAGAAAACAGGAAAGTCAGAAAACAGAGAAAACTGGAATGTCAGAAAACAGGGTTAACTGAGAAAACAGTAGAGTCACAAAACAGAGTAAACTGAGAAAACAGGAAAGTCAGAAAACAGAGAAAACTGGAATGTCAGAAAACAGGGTTAACTGAGAAAACAGGAAAGTCACAAAACAGAGTAAACTGAGAAAACAGGAAACTCAGAAAACAGCGTAAACTGAGAAAACAGGAAAGTCAGAAAAAAGAGTAAACTGAGAAAACAGGAAAGTCAGGAAACGGAGTAAACTGCGAAAACAGGAAACTCGGAAAACAGAGAAAACTGGAATGTCATATAACAGGGTTATTTGAGAAAACAAGAAAGTCAGAAAACAGAGAAAACTGGAATGTCAGAAAACAGGGTTAACTGAGAAAACAGGAAAGTCAGAAAACAGAGAAAACTGGAATGTCAGAAAACAGGGTTAACTGAGAAAACAGTAAAGTCACAAAACAGAGTAAACTGAGAAAACAGGAAAGTCAGAAAACAGAGAAAACTGGACTGTCCGAAAACAGGGTTAACTGAGAAAACAGGAAAGTCACAAAACAGAGAAAACTGGAATGTCAGAAAACAGGGTTAACTGAGAAAACAGGAAAGTCAGGAAACAGAGAAAACTGGAATGTCAGAAAACAGGGTTAACTGAGAAAACAGGAAAGTCACAAAACAGAGTAAACTGAGAAAACAGGAAACTCAGAAAACAGCGTAAACTGAGAAAACAGGAAAGTCAGAAAAAAGAGTAAACTGAGAAAACAGGAAAGTCAGGAAACGGAGTAAACTGCGAAAACAGGAAACTCGGAAAACAGAGAAAACTGGAATGTCAGATAACAGGGTTATTTGAGAAAACAAGAAAGTCAGAAAACAGAGAAAACTGGAATGTCAGAAAACAGGGTTAACTGAGAAAACAGGAAAGTCAGAAAACAGAGAAAACTGGAATGTCAGAAAACAGGGTTAACTGAGAAAACAGGAAAGTCAGAAAACAGAGAAAACTGGAATGTCAGAAAACAGGGTTAACTGAGAAAACAGGAAAGTCACAAAACAGAGAAAACTGGAATGTCAGAAAACAGGGTTAACTGAGAAAACAGGAAAGTCACAAAACAGAGTAAACTGAGAAAACAGGAAACTCAGAATACAGCGTAAACTGAGAAAACAGGAAAGTCAGAAAAGAGAGTAAACTGAGAAAACAGGAAAGTCAGGAAACGGAGTAAACTGAGAAAACAGGAAACTCGGAAAACAGAGAAAACTGGAATGTCCGAAAACAGGGTTAACTGAGAAAACAGGAAAGTCAGAAAACAGAGCAAACTGGAATGTCAGAAAACAGGGTTAACTGACAAAACAGGAAAGTCACAAAACAGAGTAAACTGAGAAAACAGGAAACTCAGAATACAGCGTAAACTGAGAAAACAGGAAAGTCAGAAAAGAGAGTAAACTGAGAAAACAGGAAAGTCAGGAAACAGAGTAAACTGAGAAAACAGGAAACTCGGAAAACAGAGAAAACTGGAATGTCAGAAAACAGGGTTACCTGAGAAAACAGGAAAGTCAGAAAACAGAGAAAACTGGAATGTCAGAAAACAGGGTTAACTGAGAAAACAGGAAAGTCAGAAAACAGAGAAAACTGGAATGTCAGAAAACAGGGTTAACTGAGAAAACAGGAAAGTCACAAAACAGAGTAAACTGAGAAAACAGGAAACTCAGAATACAGCGTAAACTGAGAAAACAGGAAAGTCAGAAAAGAGAGTAAACTGAGAAAACAGGAAAGTCAGGAAACGGAGTAAACTGAGAAAACAGGAAACTCGGAAAACAGAGAAAACTGGAATGTCCGAAAACAGGGTTAACTGAGAAAACAGGAAAGTCAGAAAACAGAGCAAACTGGAATGTCAGAAAACAGGGTTAACTGACAAAACAGGAAAGTCACAAAACAGAGTAAACTGAGAAAACAGGAAACTCAGAATACAGCGTAAACTGAGAAAACAGGAAAGTCAGAAAAGAGAGTAAACTGAGAAAACAGGAAAGTCAGGAAACAGAGTAAACTGAGAAAACAGGAAACTCGGAAAACAGAGAAAACTGGAATGTCAGAAAACAGGGTTACCTGAGAAAACAGGAAAGTCAGAAAACAGAGAAAACTGGAATGTCAGAAAACAGGGTTAACTGAGAAAACAGGAAAGTCAGAAAACAGAGAAAACTGGAATGTCAGAAAACAGGGTTAACTGAGAAAACAGGAAAGTCAGAAAACAGAGAAAACTGGAATGTCAGAAAACAGGGTTAACTGAGAAAACAGGAAACTCAGAAAACAGAGCAAACTGGAATGTCAGAAAACAGGGTTAATTGAGAAAACAGGAAAGTCAGAAAACAGAGAAAACTGGAATGTCAGAAAACAGGGTTAACTGAGAAAACAGGAAACTCAGAAAACAGAGCAAACTGGAATGTCAGAAAACAGGGTTAATTGAGAAAACAGGAAAGTCAGAAAACAGAGAAAACTGGAATGTCAGAAAACAGGGTTAACTGAGAAAACAGGAAAGTCAGAAAACAGAGTAAACTGAGAAAACAGGAAAGTCAGAAAACAGAGAAAACTGGAATGTCAGAAAACAGGGTTAACTGAGAAAACAGGAAACTCAGAAAACAGAGCAAACTGGAATGTCAGAAAACAGGGTTAATTGAGAAAACAGGAAAGTCAGAAAACAGAGCAAACTGGAATGTCAGAAAACAGGGTTAACTGAGAAAACAGGAAACTCGGAAAACAGAGAAAACTGGAATGTCAGAAAACAGGGTTAACTGAGAAAACAGGAAAGTCAGAAAACAGAGAAAACTGGAATGTCAGAAAACAGGGTTAACTGAGAAAACAGGAAAGTCAGAAAACAGAGGAAACTGGAATGTCAGAAAACAGGGTTAACTGAGAAAACAGGAAAGTCAGAAAACAGAGAAAACTGGAATGTCAGAAAACAGGGTTAACTGAGAAAACATGAAAGTCACAAAACAGAGAAAACTGGAATGTCAGAAAACAGGGTTAACTGAGAAAACAGGAAAGTCAGAAAACAGAGAAAACTGGAATGTCAGAAAACAGGGTTAACTGAGAAAACAGGAAAGTCAGAAAACAGAGAAAACTGGAATGTCAGAAAACAGGGTTAACTGAGAAAACAGGAAAGTCAGAAAACAGAGAAAACTGGAATGTCAGAAAACAGGGTTAACTGAGAAAACAGGAAAGTCAGAAAACAGAGCAAACTGGAATGTCAGAAAACAGGGTTAACTGAGAAAACAGGAAACTCGGAAAACAGAGAAAACTGGAATGTCAGAAAACAGGGTTAACTGAGAAAACAGGAAAGTCAGAAAACAGAGAAAACTGGAATGTCAGAAAACAGGGTTAACTGAGAAAACAGGAAAGTCAGAAAACAGAGGAAACTGGAATGTCAGAAAACAGGGTTAACTGAGAAAACAGGAAAGTCAGAAAACAGAGAAAACTGGAATGTCAGAAAACAGGGTTAACTGAGAAAACATGAAAGTCACAAAACAGAGTAAACTGAGAAAACAGGAAACTCAGAAACAGGGTTAACTGAGAAAATAGGAAAGTCAGAAAACAGAGAAAACTGGAATGTCAGAAAACAGGGTTAACTGAGAAAACAGGAAACTCAGAAAACAGAGCAAACTGGAATGTCAGAAAACAAGGTTAACTGAGAAAACAGGAAAGTCACAAAACAGAGTAAACTGAGAAAACAGGAAACTCAGAAAACAGAGTAAACTGAGAAAACAGGAAAGTCAGAAAACAGAGAAAACTGGAATGTCAGAAAACAGGGTTAACTGAGAAAACAGGAAACTCAGAAAACAGAGCAAACTGGAATGTCAGAAAACAGGGTTAATTGAGAAAACAGGAAAGTCAGAAAACAGAGAAAACTGGAATGTCAGAAAACAGGGTTAACTGAGAAAACAGGAAAGTCAGAAAACAGAGAAAACTGGAATGTCCGAAAACAGGGTTAACTGAGAAAACAGGAAAGTCAGAAAACGGAGAAAACTGGAATGTCAGAAAACAGGGTTAACTTACAAAACAGGAAAGTCACAAAACAGAGTAAACTGAGAAAACAGGAAAGTCAGAAAACAGAGAAAACTGGACTGTCCGAAAACAGGGTTAACTGAGAAAACAGGAAAGTCAGAAAACAGAGAAAACTGGAATGTCAGAAAACAGGGTTAACTGAGAAAACAGGAAAGTCAGAAAACGGAGAAAACTGGAATGTCAGAAAACAGGGTTAACTTACAAAACAGGAAAGTCACAAAACAGAGTAAACTGAGAAAACAGGAAAGTCAGAAAACAGAGAAAACTGGACTGTCCGAAAACAGGGTTAACTGAGAAAACAGGAAAGTCAGAAAACAGAGAAAACTGGAATGTCAGAAAACAGGGTTAACTGAGAAAACAGGAAAGTCAGAAAACAGAGAAAACTGGACTGTCCGAAAACAGGGTTAACTGAGAAAACAGGAAAGTCAGAAAACAGAGCAAACTGGAATGTCAGAAAACAGGGTTAACTGACAAAACAGGAAAGTCACAAAACAGAGTAAACTGAGAAAACAGGAAACTCAGAATACAGCGTAAACTGAGAAAACAGGAAAGTCAGAAAAGAGAGTAAACTGAGAAAACAGGAAAGTCAGGAAACAGAGTAAACTGAGAAAACAGGAAACTCGGAAAACAGAGAAAACTGGAATGTCAGAAAACAGGGTTAGCTGAGAAAACAGGAAAGTCAGAAAACAGAGAAAACTGGAATGTCAGAAAACAGGGTTAACTGAGAAAACAGGAAAGTCAGAAAACAGAGAAAACTGGAATGTCAGAAAACAGGGTTAACTGAGAAAACAGGAAAGTCAGAAAACAGAGAAAACTGGAATGTCAGAAAACAGGGTTAACTGAGAAAACAGGAAAGTCAGGAAACAGAGTAAACTGAGAAAACAGGAAACTCGGAAAACAGAGAAAACTGGAATGTCAGAAAACAGGGTTAACTGAGAAAACAGGAAAGTCAGAAAACAGAGAAAACTGGAATGTCAGAAAACAGGGTTAACTGAGAAAACAGGAAAGTCAGAAAACAGAGAAAACTGGAATGTCAGAAAACAGGGTTAACTGAGAAAACAGGAAAGTCAGAAAACAGAGAAAACTGGAATGTCAGAAAACAGGGTTAACTGAGAAAACAGGAAAGTCACAAAACAGAGTAAACTGAGAAAACAGGAAACTCAGAATACAGCGTAAACTGAGAAAACAGGAAAGTCAGAAAAGAGAGTAAACTGAGAAAACAGGAAAATCAGAAAACAGAGAAAACTGGAATGTCAGAAAACAGGGTTAACTGAGAAAACATGAAAGTCACAAAACAGAGTAAACTGAGAAAACAGGAAACTCAGAAACAGGGTTAACTGAGAAAATAGGAAAGTCAGAAAACAGAGAAAACTGGAATGTCAGAAAACAGGGTTAACTGAGAAAACAGGAAAGTCACAAAACAGAGTAAACTGAGAAAACAGGAAACTCAGAATACAGCGTAAACTGAGAAAACAGGAAAGTCAGAAAAGAGAGTAAACTGAGAAAACAGGAAAATCAGAAAACAGAGAAAACTGGAATGTCAGAAAACAGGGTTAACTGAGAAAACAGGAAACTCAGAAAACAGAGCAAACTGGAATGTCAGAAAACAAGGTTAACTGAGAAAACAGGAAAGTCACAAAACAGAGTAAACTGAGAAAACAGGAAACTCAGAAATCAGAGTAAACTGAGAAAACAGGAAAGTCAGAAAACAGAGAAAACTGGAATGTCAGAAAACAGGGTTAACTGAGAAAACAGGAAAGTCAGAAAACAGAGAAAACTGGAATGTCAGAAAACAGGGTTAACTGAGAAAACAGGAAAGTCAGAAAACAGAGAAAACTGGAATGTCAGAAAACAGGGTTAACTGAGAAAACAGGAAAGTCACAAAACAGAGTAAACTGAGAAAACAGGAAACTCAGAATACAGCGTAAACTGAGAAAACAGGAAAGTCAGAAAAGAGAGTAAACTGAGAAAACAGGAAAGTCAGAAAACAGAGAAAACTGGAATGTCAGAAAACAGGGTTAACTGAGAAAACAGGAAACTCAGAAAACAGTGCAAACTGGAATGTCAGAAAACAGGGTTAACTGAGAAAACAGGAAAGTCACAAAACAGAGTAAACTGAGAAAACAGGAAACTCAGAAAACAGCGTAAACTGAGAAAACAGGAAAGTCAGAAAAGAGAGAAAACTGGAATGTCAGAAAACAGGGTTAACTGAGAAAACAGTAAAGTCACAAAACAGAGTAAACTGAGAAAACAGGAAAGTCAGAAAACAGAGAAAACTGGAATGTCAGAAAACAGGGTTAACTGAGAAAACAGGAAAGTCAGGAAACAGAGAAAACTGGAATGTCAGAAAACAGGGTTAACTGAGAAAACAGGAAAGTCACAAAACAGAGTAAACTGAGAAAACAGGAAACTCAGAAAACAGCGTAAACTGAGAAAACAGGAAAGTCAGAAAAAAGAGTAAACTGAGAAAACAGGAAAGTCAGGAAACGGAGTAAACTGCGAAAACAGGAAACTCGGAAAACAGAGAAAACTGGAATGTCATATAACAGGGTTATTTGAGAAAACAAGAAAGTCAGAAAACAGAGAAAACTGGAATGTCAGAAAACAGGGTTAACTGAGAAAACAGGAAAGTCAGAAAACAGAGAAAACTGGAATGTCAGAAAACAGGGTTAACTGAGAAAACAGGAAAGTCAGAAAACAGAGAAAACTGGAATGTCAGAAAACAGGGTTAACTGAGAAAACAGGAAAGTCACAAAACAGAGAAAACTGGAATGTCAGAAAACAGGGTTAACTGAGAAAACAGGAAAGTCACAAAACAGAGTAAACTGAGAAAACAGGAAACTCAGAATACAGCGTAAACTGAGAAAACAGGAAAGTCAGAAAAGAGAGTAAACTGAGAAAACAGGAAAGTCAGGAAACGGAGTAAACTGAGAAAACAGGAAACTCGGAAAACAGAGAAAACTGGAATGTCAGAAAACAGGGTTAACTGAGAAAACAGGAAACTCAGAAAACAGTGTAAACTGAGAAAACAGGAAAGTCAGGAAACAGAGTAAACTTAGAAAACAGGAAACTCGGAAAACAGAGTAAACTGAGAAAACAGGAAAGTCAGAAAACAGAGTAAACTGAGAAAACAGGAAAGTCAGAAAACAGAGAAAACTGGCAAGTCAGAAAACAGAGTAAACTGAGAAAACAGAAAGGCCAGAAAACAGGGAAAACTGAGAAAACAAGAAAGTCAGAAAAGAGATAAAATAGGAAAGTTAGAAATCAGACAGAACTTAGTAAGCAGAAAAGTTAGGAAACAGAGAAAACAGGAAAGTCGGTAAGCTGAGTAAACCGCAAAAACAAGAAAGTTAGGAAACAGAGAATACGGATAATGCAGAAAAGTCTGAAAACAAAGAAAACTGAGAAATCAAGAATTTCAGAAAACAGAGAAAACACAGAAAAAAGGAAAGTCAGAAAACAGAAAAACAGCCAAATTTTAATTTCTCTCACACTTTTTAGACGTACTACCGAATATTTGCAGTATCTGGTAAAACTTTAAAATAGGACTGAAAGTCTTTATTTGTAATCAAATCTTCAGAGAGATATATTTAAAGATTTTATGTGGAGGAAGAATTTTAAAATTATGACAGTTATAGGTTACACAGTCGAAAAAATCCAATTGCCGCGGGGTACCTTTTCAACGGAAATTAAAAATTGAGGTAAAATAACACAGCTTCACTTTACAAGCAGAGTTGCCAAAAAAGCTCTGGCCTTCGGCATGTTGTTTATCTGTTTTATTTCGACAGTATATTAAAATTAAATTCAAATTAATGCATGAAATCTTGTGAAAGCGATACAAATAATAATTGCACTCCAGGTTTTATTAAGGATATTTTAAATTCAATATACCTACGTTTTTTCAAAGGTTTATAGATAATGATGATGATAATGATGATGATGGTTAAACTCAGCTGCAATGAAAAAATTAAGAATAGGTCATTTTTTTGAATATATTATATTTTGATGCCAATATTATCTTATTGAAGTTTTATAAAATGCATCGACGCCTAGAGCCATTTCAAATTACGGCTCCTAGAGCTGTTTTTAATTACTGACCATATGCAATTCGCTACCTAACGCTGGCAGCAAAATTCTGATGAATGCTACTGTACTGCAATGAAAGATCAACGTTATTTCCTTTGCCTGTGCATTGCAGCCAAACCGGATGCTGTTCGGAACTCACATCGCAATGAGATTTGCAGAATAAGTGCTGTTCGATGCAGTGCCAAATTTAGTTTTTCGTTGCGGCAGATAACACGCTGTCCATTCTACCACCATACCCGGCTAGTGCCACTGCTCACACCGGAAACACGCCAGGTTCCCCGCAGAACATCTCCGTCGATTATACAGTAGTGTCATCTAGAGAGATTGTGTTGAAACCATTGCATCACTTATAAACTTCAGCGGCAAAATCACAAAAAATAGTAATATTTAGTAACAACGGATTGCTGCTGCAGCTATCAACAAAATTTAGCATAGCATCAGTTCATAGCAATTAGTTTTCGTAAATTTACCTATCAAAATTATTAGCAAATATAAGTTTGTTTGTAAGTATTTAGTTAGTTTTTGATTATTCTTGATAAAGAATAAGTCGCCTAAGTTTTTGTCACATACTGTATATCGTCGTGTACACTCACAAATAACTTGTCGACATTCGCCCGTATCGCAGTTGTGAGCGAAATACTTCCGGATCCGTTTGGCAGTTATTTTAATGGCAGGAAATTATGTTGGAACGGTAACATTCGACATGAGAAACAATTCAATAGTATTGCATGTTCGTTCGGTTAAATGGTTTGCTTGGCCGTTTACATTCTTTTGTTCAATGCAATGAAAACAACACAATTTAAAACCATTGAACTTCATCAAAGAGATGAATTTTTAATTTATTTCAGCTTTAACCAAATTCAAAGATCATATCGAAATATTAACTGAAAACTGCTATATAGACATCAACAAATTCTTTTATTAAATAATCTCTTGCAGTTATAAATTATTCATGTTATACATACTACATTGAATAGCAAGAGATGAACAAATATTTCACACATTCTCTGAGGTAACGACTAAAAATGCTGCCATCCTCACCAATAAGCTACCTTCTAAATAATTGATGTCTATTGTCAATCATATTCATAGATACCAAGAAATCACTTCCGACTGCTTTTAATGTGATTGCAATTCAGTTATGCTTTAGACCAGCGGGATTCGACTATCCAGCACCGAGAGAGAGAGAGAGAGAGAGAGAGAGAGAGAGAGAGAGAGAGAGAGAGAGAAGAAGAAGAAGCGAAAGATCGACGTCCTAGCGTGTCCATTCTTTCGATGCCGCCAGGAAGGAAATATAAACGATACAAAATCAAATATTCAATCCGCCCAAAGTAAATATCGTTTGACGGAACTTGAAGTAGATTTATACCCTCAAATCGAATTACTGACTACTTTTGTGCCACGGGTTAGTTGATTGTGGTCCTAGGTGAATATGACCAACGATGCATACCAAACATGCGCTATCATGAAGATTTCAGATGTAGGTACCTAGTTGAGCTGCAACAAACTGCGAACCTAGTTACAAAGGACCCTGCTATCATCTAATTTTCCACTCTTTTTCGTTCACGTCTTTTCCTATCCCATGGACATTACCATTTCCTTTGTCTATTACCATTGAAATATCTGACTCTATTATTAAGTCAACACTAAAACACGAGGTACACGAGTTCGTATTAATAACTGGTAAAGTGCGCGATCTCTCTCGGGGCATCTTTGCCTTTATCTGTCAGTATGGGCGTAGTGAAGGGGGGGGAGGGTGGCTTTGAAGAAGAAAGTTCGTTCTACACTTTTAAGCTTGAAATTTCACAACCGGCTGTTTAGAGCACAGGGAAATGGACGAGGCTGGTTTTACTCGTCGGTGTCAGTGTTTTAAGCTCCATTCAACTCGATCTTGGATTATTTGTCGCCCATTTCGCAGCGTCTCTAAAGTCGCAGTTTTTTACTAAAAAATGTCGCTTTAGGCCTTTAGGCCATCTCGCACGTTGAGTCCCTTTGTGCCGATGCCGGTAGGGTTGTTGTGTAGAACCGTTTTCCTTACGACGTGTCCGGTTTACACGTCCAACTTTCGACAAATGTACGTTGGTAATCTCCCCAAGCAGCGCCTGTACGATTGATTCATGCAGCTCCGCTACTCTTCGGTTTCAGCTTCTACTCCGCTAAATGTCATCCGCAAAGGCGCGTAAGTCCTCTGTCAGCACGGTCTGTCGATCTAATTGGGGGTTTGTACATCGTCAGGTTCGCATGTTAATCGCAGCGTTTTGCGAAGGGCGAGAATCCAACAGTTGAATCCCCGGGATACCTATAACTCGGTAAAGGAAACGCCTGCACTATGAAATAAGAATCCGCTATATTCTAAAAGCAGGATTCCTGGAGTATTAGCAAGGGTAGGCTCGATGCTCTGCTTAAATGTTTCGCAGGATCTCATGATTTATGTTGTTCTGTGAACTCAACTACTATTTCTTGTTTATCGCCATCCAACATTACCGTCCGCGAAAAAGGCACGTTCGTTTCATTAGAACCTCTATCATTGATGTATTTGGTCTTCAACACATTTTTTTGTCGGAAGATTTGACCACTGCGACCATTATTTTGATTTATTGTGGTAAACACGTTCAACACGTTTATTTCAATCCCAATCTTTCAAGCCTCCGCTTTCAATCTAGCGCAGTCTCCACCATGGCAAATTTTCTATCTTTAATATCTAAGTCACTTCTTGGCTACGCAGGTTGCTACCTTTCCTGAAAATCAGGCCTCTCGTTTCGATATCTGTTCGTCTGATCACCTTAAGAGCGATGTTAAAAATCATGCAGGATAAGGTTAAAAATCATACACGTCTGTCTGTATGTCTGCGGACGTTTCGACCTACGAGTTAGGTAGATGACGAGATAGAGAATATACGTGTTAATGCGTAGTCAATGACCGAAGAATAGTAGGTCGAAACGTCCGCTGAAAACACAGTATTGGTCTAAATTTCACCGAAAATATCAAGAAACTCAGATTATAAAGTGAACGGTGACTAACTCAAACAATAAATGTCTGTCTGTCTGTCTGTCTGTCTGTCTGTCTGTCTGTCTGTCTGTCTGTCTGTCTGTCTGTCTGTCTGTCTGTCTGTCTGTCTGTCTGTCTGTCTGTCTGTCTGTCTGTCTGTCTGTCTGTCTGTCTGTCTGTCTGTCTGTCTGTCTGTCTGTCTGTCTGTCTGTCTGTCTGTCTGTCTGTCTGTCTGTCTGTCTGTCTGTCTGTCTGTCTGTCTGTCTGTCTGTCTGTCTGTCTGTCTGTCTGTCTGTCTGTCTGTCTGTCTGTCTGTCTGTCTGTCTGTCTGTCTGTCTGTCTGTCTGTCTGTCTGTCTGTCTGTCTGTCTGTCTGTCTGTCTGTCTGTCTGTCTGTCTGTCTGTCTGTCTGTCTGTCTGTCTGTCTGTCTGTCTGTCTGTCTGTCTGTCTGTCTGTCTGTCTGTCTGTCTGTCTGTCTGTCTGTCTGTCTGTCTGTCTGTCTGTCTGTCTGTCTGTCTGTCTGTCTGTCTGTCTGTCTGTCTGTCTGTCTGTCTGTCTGTCTGTCTGTCTGTCTGTCTGTCTGTCTGTCTGTCTGTCTGTCTGTCTGTCTGTCTGTCTGTCTGTCTGTCTGTCTGTCTGTCTGTCTGTCTGTCTGTCTGTCTGTCTGTCTGTCTGTCTGTCTGTCTGTCTGTCTGTCTGTCTGTCTGTCTGTCTGTCTGTCTGTCTGTCTGTCTGTCTGTCTGTCTGTCTGTCTGTCTGTCTGTCTGTCTGTCTGTCTGTCTGTCTGTCTGTCTGTCTGTCTGTCTGTCTGTCTGTCTGTCTGTCTGTCTGTCTGTCTGTCTGTCTGTCTGTCTGTCTGTCTGTCTGTCTGTCTGTCTGTCTGTCTGTCTGTCTGTCTGTCTGTCTGTCTGTCTGTCTGTCTGTCTGTCTGTCTGTCTGTCTGTCTGTCTGTCTGTCTGTCTGTCTGTCTGTCTGTCTGTCTGTCTGTCTGTCTGTCTGTCTGTCTGTCTGTCTGTCTGTCTGTCTGTCTGTCTGTCTGTCTGTCTGTCTGTCTGTCTGTCTGTCTGTCTGTCTGTCTGTCTGTCTGTCTGTCTGTCTGTCTGTCTGTCTGTCTGTCTGTCTGTCTGTCTGTCTGTCTGTCTGTCTGTCTGTCTGTCTGTCTGTCTGTCTGTCTGTCTGTCTGTCTGTCTGTCTGTCTGTCTGTCTGTCTGTCTGTCTGTCTGTCTGTCTGTCTGTCTGTCTGTCTGTCTGTCTGTCTGTCTGTCTGTCTGTCTGTCTGTCTGTCTGTCTGTCTGTCTGTCTGTCTGTCTGTCTGTCTGTCTGTCTGTCTGTCTGTCTGTCTGTCTGTCTGTCTGTCTGTCTGTCTGTCTGTCTGTCTGTCTGTCTGTCTGTCTGTCTGTCTGTCTGTCTGTCTGTCTGTCTGTCTGTCTGTCTGTCTGTCTGTCTGTCTGTCTGTCTGTCTGTCTGTCTGTCTGTCTGTCTGTCTGTCTGTCTGTCTGTCTGTCTGTCTGTCTGTCTGTCTGTCTGTCTGTCTGTCTGTCTGTCTGTCTGTCTGTCTGTCTGTCTGTCTGTCTGTCTGTCTGTCTGTCTGTCTGTCTGTCTGTCTGTCTGTCTGTCTGTCTGTCTGTCTGTCTGTCTGTCTGTCTGTCTGTCTGTCTGTCTGTCTGTCTGTCTGTCTGTCTGTCTGTCTGTCTGTCTGTCTGTCTGTCTGTCTGTCTGTCTGTCTGTCTGTCTGTCTGTCTGTCTGTCTGTCTGTCTGTCTGTCTGTCTGTCTGTCTGTCTGTCTGTCTGTCTGTCTGTCTGTCTGTCTGTCTGTCTGTCTGTCTGTCTGTCTGTCTGTCTGTCTGTCTGTCTGTCTGTCTGTCTGTCTGTCTGTCTGTCTGTCTGTCTGTCTGTCTGTCTGTCTGTCTGTCTGTCTGTCTGTCTGTCTGTCTGTCTGTCTGTCTGTCTGTCTGTCTGTCTGTCTGTCTGTCTGTCTGTCTGTCTGTCTGTCTGTCTGTCTGTCTGTCTGTCTGTCTGTCTGTCTGTCTGTCTGTCTGTCTGTCTGTCTGTCTGTCTGTCTGTCTGTCTGTCTGTCTGTCTGTCTGTCTGTCTGTCTGTCTGTCTGTCTGTCTGTCTGTCTGTCTGTCTGTCTGTCTGTCTGTCTGTCTGTCTGTCTGTCTGTCTGTCTGTCTGTCTGTCTGTCTGTCTGTCTGTCTGTCTGTCTGTCTGTCTGTCTGTCTGTCTGTCTGTCTGTCTGTCTGTCTGTCTGTCTGTCTGTCTGTCTGTCTGTCTGTCTGTCTGTCTGTCTGTCTGTCTGTCTGTCTGTCTGTCTGTCTGTCTGTCTGTCTGTCTGTCTGTCTGTCTGTCTGTCTGTCTGTCTGTCTGTCTGTCTGTCTGTCTGTCTGTCTGTCTGTCTGTCTGTCTGTCTGTCTGTCTGTCTGTCTGTCTGTCTGTCTGTCTGTCTGTCTGTCTGTCTGTCTGTCTGTCTGTCTGTCTGTCTGTCTGTCTGTCTGTCTGTCTGTCTGTCTGTCTGTCTGTCTGTCTGTCTGTCTGTCTGTCTGTCTGTCTGTCTGTCTGTCTGTCTGTCTGTCTGTCTGTCTGTCTGTCTGTCTGTCTGTCTGTCTGTCTGTCTGTCTGTCTGTCTGTCTGTCTGTCTGTCTGTCTGTCTGTCTGTCTGTCTGTCTGTCTGTCTGTCTGTCTGTCTGTCTGTCTGTCTGTCTGTCTGTCTGTCTGTCTGTCTGTCTGTCTGTCTGTCTGTCTGTCTGTCTGTCTGTCTGTCTGTCTGTCTGTCTGTCTGTCTGTCTGTCTGTCTGTCTGTCTGTCTGTCTGTCTGTCTGTCTGTCTGTCTGTCTGTCTGTCTGTCTGTCTGTCTGTCTGTCTGTCTGTCTGTCTGTCTGTCTGTCTGTCTGTCTGTCTGTCTGTCTGTCTGTCTGTCTGTCTGTCTGTCTGTCTGTCTGTCTGTCTGTCTGTCTGTCTGTCTGTCTGTCTGTCTGTCTGTCTGTCTGTCTGTCTGTCTGTCTGTCTGTCTGTCTGTCTGTCTGTCTGTCTGTCTGTCTGTCTGTCTGTCTGTCTGTCTGTCTGTCTGTCTGTCTGTCTGTCTGTCTGTCTGTCTGTCTGTCTGTCTGTCTGTCTGTCTGTCTGTCTGTCTGTCTGTCTGTCTGTCTGTCTGTCTGTCTGTCTGTCTGTCTGTCTGTCTGTCTGTCTGTCTGTCTGTCTGTCTGTCTGTCTGTCTGTCTGTCTGTCTGTCTGTCTGTCTGTCTGTCTGTCTGTCTGTCTGTCTGTCTGTCTGTCTGTCTGTCTGTCTGTCTGTCTGTCTGTCTGTCTGTCTGTCTGTCTGTCTGTCTGTCTGTCTGTCTGTCTGTCTGTCTGTCTGTCTGTCTGTCTGTCTGTCTGTCTGTCTGTCTGTCTGTCTGTCTGTCTGTCTGTCTGTCTGTCTGTCTGTCTGTCTGTCTGTCTGTCTGTCTGTCTGTCTGTCTGTCTGTCTGTCTGTCTGTCTGTCTGTCTGTCTGTCTGTCTGTCTGTCTGTCTGTCTGTCTGTCTGTCTGTCTGTCTGTCTGTCTGTCTGTCTGTCTGTCTGTCTGTCTGTCTGTCTGTCTGTCTGTCTGTCTGTCTGTCTGTCTGTCTGTCTGTCTGTCTGTCTGTCTGTCTGTCTGTCTGTCTGTCTGTCTGTCTGTCTGTCTGTCTGTCTGTCTGTCTGTCTGTCTGTCTGTCTGTCTGTCTGTCTGTCTGTCTGTCTGTCTGTCTGTCTGTCTGTCTGTCTGTCTGTCTGTCTGTCTGTCTGTCTGTCTGTCTGTCTGTCTGTCTGTCTGTCTGTCTGTCTGTCTGTCTGTCTGTCTGTCTGTCTGTCTGTCTGTCTGTCTGTCTGTCTGTCTGTCTGTCTGTCTGTCTGTCTGTCTGTCTGTCTGTCTGTCTGTCTGTCTGTCTGTCTGTCTGTCTGTCTGTCTGTCTGTCTGTCTGTCTGTCTGTCTGTCTGTCTGTCTGTCTGTCTGTCTGTCTGTCTGTCTGTCTGTCTGTCTGTCTGTCTGTCTGTCTGTCTGTCTGTCTGTCTGTCTGTCTGTCTGTCTGTCTGTCTGTCTGTCTGTCTGTCTGTCTGTCTGTCTGTCTGTCTGTCTGTCTGTCTGTCTGTCTGTCTGTCTGTCTGTCTGTCTGTCTGTCTGTCTGTCTGTCTGTCTGTCTGTCTGTCTGTCTGTCTGTCTGTCTGTCTGTCTGTCTGTCTGTCTGTCTGTCTGTCTGTCTGTCTGTCTGTCTGTCTGTCTGTCTGTCTGTCTGTCTGTCTGTCTGTCTGTCTGTCTGTCTGTCTGTCTGTCTGTCTGTCTGTCTGTCTGTCTGTCTGTCTGTCTGTCTGTCTGTCTGTCTGTCTGTCTGTCTGTCTGTCTGTCTGTCTGTCTGTCTGTCTGTCTGTCTGTCTGTCTGTCTGTCTGTCTGTCTGTCTGTCTGTCTGTCTGTCTGTCTGTCTGTCTGTCTGTCTGTCTGTCTGTCTGTCTGTCTGTCTGTCTGTCTGTCTGTCTGTCTGTCTGTCTGTCTGTCTGTCTGTCTGTCTGTCTGTCTGTCTGTCTGTCTGTCTGTCTGTCTGTCTGTCTGTCTGTCTGTCTGTCTGTCTGTCTGTCTGTCTGTCTGTCTGTCTGTCTGTCTGTCTGTCTGTCTGTCTGTCTGTCTGTCTGTCTGTCTGTCTGTCTGTCTGTCTGTCTGTCTGTCTGTCTGTCTGTCTGTCTGTCTGTCTGTCTGTCTGTCTGTCTGTCTGTCTGTCTGTCTGTCTGTCTGTCTGTCTGTCTGTCTGTCTGTCTGTCTGTCTGTCTGTCTGTCTGTCTGTCTGTCTGTCTGTCTGTCTGTCTGTCTGTCTGTCTGTCTGTCTGTCTGTCTGTCTGTCTGTCTGTCTGTCTGTCTGTCTGTCTGTCTGTCTGTCTGTCTGTCTGTCTGTCTGTCTGTCTGTCCGTCCGTCCGTCCGTATGTTCCTTATAGAATCGAAAACTACTGAACCAATCGGCATGAAAATATGCATGTAGAGGTTTTTTGGGGCCAAGAAAGGTTTTAGTGATGGTTAGAAACCCCTCCCCCCACTAAGAGGGGCGGGGCTCCCATACAAATGAAACACAAATTTCTGCATAACTCGACAACTAATCAAGCAAATAGAACAAAATTTGGCATGTGGGTGTTTTCGGTGACAAAAATTTATTCTATGGTAAATTGAGACCCCTCCGCTCTTTATAAGGGGAATTATAACTCCTCGCTTCTTTAAAAGGGGGGGGGGCTTCCAAACAAATTTCCTCATAACTCGAGAACTAATCATGCAAATGGAACCAAATTTGGCATGTGGGTGTTTTTGGAGACAAAAATTTTTTCTATGATGAATTGGGACCCCTCTCCATTTTAGGAGGGGGGGATCCTATACACATGAAATACAAATGTCCTCATAACTGAAGAACTAATCAAGCAAATGGAACAAAATTTGGCATGTGAAAGTTTTCGAGGGCAAGAATATTTTCTATGGTGAATAAGGACCCCTCCCCACTTTAGGAGGGGGGGCTCCCATACAAACGAAATACAAATTTCCTCATAACTCGAGAACTAATCAAGCAAATGGAACAAAATTTGGCACGTGGGTGTTCTAGGAGACAAAATTTTTTCCTATGATGAATTGGGACCCCTCTCCACTTCAGGAAGGGGGGCTCCTATACAAATGAAATGCTAATTTCCTTATAACTCGAGAATTAATCAAGCAAATGGAACCAAATTTGGCATGTGAAAGTTTTCTAGAGCATGAATATTTTCATTGGTGAATTAGAACCCCTCCCCACTTTAAGAGGGGGGGCTCCTATACAAACGAAATACAAATTTCCTCATAACTCGAGAACTAATCAAGCAAATGGAACCAAATTTGACACGTGGGTGCTTTTGGAGACAAAAATTTTTTTTATGATGAATTGGGACCCCTACCCACTTTAGGAGGGGGGGCTCCTATACAAATGAAATTCAAATTTCCTCATAACTGGACAACTAATCAAGAAAATAGAACCAAATTTGGCATGTGGAGGTTTCTGGAGGCAAAAATATTTTCTATGGTGAATTGGGACCCCTCCCAACTTTAAGAGGGGGTGATTCTGCACAAATGAAATACAAATTTCCTCATAATTCGTGAACTAATTAAGCAAATGGAACCATATTTGGCATGTGAAAGTTTTTGGAGGCAACCATTTTTTATATGGTGAATTAGGACCCCTTACCTTTTTAAGAGGGGGGCTCTCATACAAACGAAATACAAATTTCCTCATAACTCTAGAACTAATCAAGCAAATGGAACCAAATTTATCATGTGGGTGTTTTTGTAGGCAAGAATATTTTCTATGGATTTCCCCACTTTAAGAGGGTGGGGCTCCTATACAAATGAAAAACAAATTTCCTCATAACTCGAGAACTAATCAAGCAAATGGAATCAAATTTGACATGTAAGTGGTTTTGGACGCAAGATTTTTTTCTATGGTGAATTGAGACCCCTCTCATCTTTAGAAAGCGAGTTATGGCCCATTTCCCCTTTAAGAGGGTGGGCTTCCATACAAATGAAATGCAAATTTCCTCTTATCTCGAGAACTAATCAATCAAATGGAACCAAATTTGGCATGTGGGAGTTTTAGATGCCAGAAATTTTTTCTATTGTGAATTACGCCCCCTTCTCCTTTTAAGAGGGGAGCTCCCATACAAATGAAATTCAAATTTCCTTATAACTTGAGAACTAATCAAGCAAATGGAACCAAATTTGGCATGTGGGAGATTTTGGAGTCTTGAATTTATTTTACGATAGTTAGAGACCTCTCACCCCTGTGGTAGGGAGATATGGACTCCCATACAAATAAAACAGAAATTTTTGCGAAACTCAAAAACTAATCGAACTCGAGAAATTCGAGACTCTTCCATAAAACATTAGTCAATACAAGACCACAAAAACTATCTATAGTAACACTAGATCATTCAGGACGAGACGGTCGCGAGTGTTGCCGGTGACCCGCCGTCGGAAGCGCCGCCCACTGGGGGGCTTGCAAAACTCGAGATTGTGACAAAGATCATCCGAGATTCATGATTTATGTACAACACAGGTTAATTTGTGGCAATACGAAGTTTGTCGGATCAGCTAGTTCCCAATAAAAAATACTTGCTACTGCGAGGGATACTCCTGTTGCTATTTGATATTTGGGAATGCCGATCATAGATGGTGCTAGTGTTCAGGCTAAATGTGAGGTACGATAATTTTTATTGATTTTTCTTCCAAGAGTTATGTCTGTTTGTCTGTGCTATAACCTTCCACGTATATCACAACCAGATCGATTATTCCAATATGAACTTTCTAACATGCGTCAACGTTGTAAGTAATTATATGTGTAATGATGAAGATTGTTTAAATAATTGTGTTGTTTTATAGCAATAGTTGCTCCGATGATGAAGGCATAGTTCTTCGAAACGTCAGCTGAACGTAAAATAAAGTTTTCGTTAGAAACCCGAGACCGAAAAGCCACATCTTTTAATAAAAATTCAACGGTTTATTGTAATCATTAATTATATCTCATTAAATAATTTCGTAATTAGTTAATCTGTTACATTTGATTGAGACAAATGGGGCAGATTGATGAGTTACAATCAAATTAAATATTTAACGCAGCTTTGTCAATATTCAATATTGAAAACAAGTTGATAAAAAATAACTGCAAAGTACTTCGGAAACACATAGATAAAATAATCGTAATGCAGTGGCTATTTCAACAACTCCGTAACCCGCACTTTGATATCGGCACGACCACGTCGATAATGTCAGGCTATAAAGCTTGATTTCCAGACAAAAATCATGGAACCCGTATTACATCGGTCAGCGCTTATCTGGCAGCAATTTCATTTGACATTTCTTGGCCGACGAAGAAAGAAAAAGGCACCATTAATGGCTTTCGGTGCTTTCCAGCCTGAGAAAGTCTACTGTAATGAAGAAAAATACCAATTTAACACAAACACGACGTCCTGTAAAATAAAGTACGCCATTTCGAGCAATTTTTTTCTGCCACCCGAAGACGGTGCGCGGCAGGGTGCCGGCCAGCATTCGGGTCGTAACTACGTAACAGCCCAGAGCTGGCACAATGATTCTTTTATTTTAGCCTGTTACATCTAGAAAAAAAAACTGAAGGTGTTACCTTCGCACCTTTTTTATCACATCGGAACTAAAGGGTTTCCAGTATCAAACGAAATGCAGTAATTCTTTTCATTTCTTTTACTCTTTATGCTGCTTTATGATCAAACGAAGAACAAAGTCTTTATATGGTGCTTCAAGAATATCGTAATAGGATGACGTAAAGAGTATAAGTCACCCAAGTAATTTTGGTATTAGTGGTGATGCAATGATTTGAAGTTAAATTTAAACAGTTAATGGATTGTCATATATTTATATGACTTCAATGTGATATCAATTGTTATCATATCCGGTATCACTTAGCAAATACGTAGTTATATTTTTATTTGTAAATAAATACCTAACATTGCAGGTTTTTCTGTATTCTTTTTGAATATCTTTTCACAAAGACTGCGATTACATCGTTTAACCGTCTGAAATTTTACGATTCGTTGTTCGAAATAAGATTATTTCTAAGATATTTTCAGTTATTTATACAGAATTATTTAACAGAAGTGAAATGCACATATTACTATCTGAGTGGAAAATTTCGGTGATGATGGTAGAACCTTACTCAAAAAGTTTTATTAGTTCTAAGATTTAATATAAATGTTGATACCAATATAATTTAACAAAGTAAGTTCTGTAATATGCATAACTTTACATATGAATGAATACATTAAAACATTACACGTCTCATCTTAATTCACCAACTTCAATTACTTCTGCATTATTCGTTTTGAAAGCGGCATTGTTAGCCGGAAGTTCGTCTAGTTAATAGTGACCATAGCTTGCTAGAAACAATCGCTCCATGGTTGACCTGGATAAAACCAGGATGCTTCGTTTAATTGGTACTGTATTGCGATTTAATTATTCATTCCGTCAACTCTATTCGCTACTCAAACCAAAGAGCGTGATTAAAAGCTGTCCATGAAGATCCCACAGTTCGCCTTTGTTTCGTACGATTGCCGAAGCATTGCTGAAGGCTCCTAGTGGCATCCCGGTTCCACCGGTGTGTACCGGAATCACTCACCGTAAATAAGTTATGGTCGCACAACAATGCAAAGCGCAAAAGTTGGAACCGAACGATGCTGCTCTGCCGTAGCTGCGATAACGGCGCCAATGAGAAGACCACCAGCACAACTCAAACAGACCACTGAACGAGTTGGTAAACCAGCGTGAGGAAGTTCAGTTCGCTTTAATTATGTCTGTCAAAATATAATTATTCTTTAATGCAAATTGAAGCATGAAAAATGTTCAACAGAAATGAAAAAGGAAAAAGTTCGCACCTTGCACGTGGCAACATTTGCAGCCACCTAAAACGGGGTGCGCTGGAAAGCAGCCAAATTTGACCCTTAACATAACTGGAAACATGGCAGGAGAGAAAAACGCAAACCGGTGACAGTATCGTATTCCAGCTGACAGAGCCAGCAATTGCAATTGCGAGCAACGAATGAAGTGTTTACGGCTGAGTGGATCAGTAGGAAAGTAATTTTTGCAGTGCAGCCAATCTGAATCTCTCTTAAATTGCCGAACTTAAGGCCAAATATGTAAGTGGTTATTTGTCAATTGACGGATTTATTCAAATTGCTTGATACACTGTCTAAATTTGAATTCTCAAAACGAAAAATTCACGTTAATGAAATAGAATCGATTGTTTGTGTTTGTTAACAAACTGGATAAACGAACGAGTATTTTGCATTAGGTTCAGCACCATTATTAAGTACAGAGTAAATAAAGCATCCACGTGTAAAATGCAAACTAAAATAACTGACACAGATATTGGGATTCATAGTTACAAACAGAGAAAATTATTGGAATAATCCCCTGAAAAATTATCGCTGCGGAAAATATCATTTCACCCGTGACAAAGCAAAACTATTTATGGTAGACTCACATTGTTTCGCAATGAAGTTTTAATTGCATCAGTTTGACAGAGCACATGTGACATATTTCTACTGCTTACTTTTTTATGTATCACTGCAGAGCATTCGCAGTAGGAGAGTTGAGTGAAGGATATTTTTCATTACTGTTCCCGCTATCACCGTTTCGCCGGATTATGTACAATAGTTTTCTTGACGACATGTAATAAGTATAATTGATTAAATTAATGAAACATCATGTTGTCATAATTAAATATTTCCAATCTAAAACTCGTGATAAATAGACCACTGCTTGCTTACTGTTTGCTACATTTTTGTTACACCATTCCCAAAATTGTTTTTAAAATCCAAAAAGTCAATGACAACTATGTAGTATCTGAACCTCAATCTCTTTGGCAAGCGATTTTTTAACGAGCTTGCCCACAAAATCTTTATACAATTCACAAGGAATGTTAGCTAGGAAGGGAAGGGAGCTTGTTGGTTTTTCTCTAAGACTCTGTTACGGATCATGTGATATACTAGCTACTTACCTGTGAAAAGTGATGAAATACTTACCAATGAAAATATCCTGCAATTTAAAATAATACTTACTAAATTAAACAATTATACTTACCCAAATACTTACCTTATATTATGCACACTTTGATACTTACCTCTATGATAAAGTAAAGCAACTAGAGAAACGTATAATATCATAAATAAACGTATAAACGTATAATTCATCAAAACAGAAAGTTTGGATAAATTATAGATCAGTATTGTTACAACCAAGCAATCGAAAACGTCTTACATTTTATTGTTCATACGCTCCGAAAATAAT
This sequence comes from Sabethes cyaneus, assembly GCF_943734655.1. NCBI lineage: Eukaryota > Metazoa > Arthropoda > Insecta > Diptera > Culicidae > Sabethes > Sabethes cyaneus. Next base: position 92,885,568 of record NC_071355.1, read on the forward strand.
AACTAATAACGTGGTTCCAGAGAACCACACGTTTGTTCACCCAGCGTGATCTCTTTACCCGGATCGATTCCGGAAGATTCCGAAATAGGGTTCAGTAGGGTGCAGAAGTGCCACATCTACGGATTTATCAGATGATAACGAAAATCTGATGGAAGATTACGAAAAAGCGATGAAAAGTTAAGGAAAAGGCGGCGAAAAAATTACGACGAAAATAAAATAAAAATACAGTGCAAAGATAAACAAAAAGCGATAAAGAATATCATAAAGTGTTAAAAAGCTGACGAAACATGCTAAGAACGAAAAGATATCGAATATACCACAAAAAGACGACGAAACAACAACAGAAAGATAGTCAAAAGACAACATTTATGTTATCTTGACAACAAACAAACATGGATGACAAAGAATGACTAAACGAAAAGATGGCGAAATAACGACAAAAGACGATTAAAATAAAATGAAGACAAGACGACACATAGATGATGCTTAGATACCAGCAACAGCAACAAAAATGGCAAAATACCGCCAAAACTGTGGCAAACAATACTAAAAACAGACGACGCCAAAAAAAAAACGTTGAAAAAACGACAATAATGATAATAAGGCTTGTTCGCGACAAAATCTGGACACCTCAATTTTACAATAAAACAAATTTGCTAGAAGTTTAATCCATGAAACAATTTTATATCATTTATGTGTGTATGGTTAATAATTATCAAACAAATTAACATTACTTTTATTTGGTCTGCATGAAAAATTGGCGAACTTTGGAGTTCACCCTTGCCATGAGGGTCAGTGCAGACTTGTTGTTAACCAATTTAGCTACGTTTGTACAAGATTTTCGAAATTTATCTATAGTTGTTGCTTGTTGTTTGTGCTGGGACAGCTCTCTCTTCCCCAAGCCCAATACCGCTCGATGGGGCGTAACTCTGGACAGTTAGGTGGATTCGCCTCTTTCGGTACATTATGGACTCCATTAGCATCATACTATTCCAAAACATCTTTGGCGTAGTGACAGGATGCCAAATCAGGCCAAAACAGCGAGGGTACATCATGGCTGTGTAGGAACGGTAACAATCGTTTCTGCAGGCATTCTTCACGGTATATTTGCTTGTTAACCGTTCCCGTAGTGATGTAACTTTTGCTTGCTCGACCACAGCTGCATATGGCCTGCCATACTAAATATTTTTTGGGGAACTTGGCTTTCTTCTTTGTCCTAAAATGCTGTGCAACGCTATTCCGTTTCATGGCAGCATAAAACGACATACCAGGAAGCTGTTTGAAGTCTTCTAGGACATACGTTTCATCATCCATTATAATGCATGGAAACTTCGTTAAATATTCGTGATAAAGCTTACGAGCGCGTTTGGCCGTCGTATTTTGCTTATTTTTGCGACATTTTTATTTTACGAGCAATGGTACGTACAGAAAGATCTGGTCTCCTCCGTAATATTGGTTTTACCTTCGCATCCTTGTGGTGGTTCCTCAGATCCGTTTTTGTTCCACTTTCCTTCTTCCTAGCTGTTGTCAAGCGAGCATCGAACGATTTTAAAACACTGTGAACAGTGCTTGGAGGAAATCCAAGCTCTTTGGCAAGTTTTCTTAACGAGAGATCCGGATTTTCATTGCGACCGCACACAATTGCTTTTCGCACCTGCTCTTCTTTCGACGCCATTTTACGCTGAGTGTTTGTAATATAAACAAGTGTTATATTTTCAGCAAGAATACACGTACGTCTACCACTCTGCAAAATCTTTCACTCATTGTTAAAGTATTTCCGAAGCTGTGTGTGTTTGGGGGTGTCCAAATTTTGTCGCGAACAAGCCTTAGTATCCAAAGTCAATTCTTTGGAGCTCCCTAGTTTGCCTAGCAGGTAACCCCATGCATAGAAGTCAAGAGGATTCAAATCAGGCGATGAAGTTGGTCATTCTTTCGAAAAAATAAAACTCGGGAAATTATGCTCACACTAAGTCTGTGAGCTGTCGCCTGGTGAGACGGTGCAGAATCTTGTTGGAAGCATTATGGTGCATTCTTGTAGTGTTTTTTGACGATGGAAAGCAACTGGTTCTTCAAAATATTACTTACTTACTTTACTTTAGTGGCAACGATCCGTTACCGATCCTGCACCGAATAAATTATGGTCCTCCAGTACCGTCGGTCCTGGGCTGTCCATGATTCGTGACCGTAAAGCGCCAGTTTTGTGCGAATTTGCAAACTACGGGACTTCAGCTGGCTACGTAATCCGTAGAAAGCCCGATTCGCGGGTACAACTCGTCGTTTCACTTCGCGACTTACATCGTTATCACATGTCACGAGTGTACCAAGGTATTTAAATTTCTCCACTACTTCATATCGTTTCCCATCTAACTCCGCCTCGGCACCAACACCACTTGGGCTCCCACGTTCCCTACCAGCAACCATGTACTTCGTTTTGGCGGTATTAATGGTAAGTCTCGCAGCTTCCCTTTTAAAGGGCCTGAAGGCCTCTTCCACTGCTCTACGGTTGATTCCGATGATATCGACATCATCCGCAAAACCAAGAAGCATGTAAGATTTCGTGATGATAGTTCCATTCCTTTCCACGTTTGCCTTTCGTAATGCGCCTTCGAATAGGAAGACACGTTTATGAATAGTACGTATGTATAACGGGTTTTTAGAGATATACACTTTCCTGTATAACTTCTGCAATTATTGGATGGTGAAAGCTAAAACCGTCACACCAACTGTTTTTCTTATTATCAATCTGTAGGGTCATTCAATTTAAGTCCATTTATATATGCTAGAGCGCTGACTGAGTTATTGAGGTGAACTTCACGATTAGAGACGTAATTGCGTTCGCGCCTCTCCCACGTCGACTTCTGCAAACTCAGTAACCGTTCACCATCCAATCATCCAATTTATTTCTATTTCTCCATGATGGGGTAAGACCCAATGGTTCAATGGTCGCAGTGATGAGTCCAGATAGTAAAAAGTATGAAGGGGTTGAGCCTAAGGGCACGAACGAGGGGCTTACGTAGGACCACGAAAACAGGTTCAATTCCATAAAGCTTGACATTTTACAAATGTTTGTCATGCAAATTTTTAATATACTGTATTGTAATAAATGCTGCGGAACATTCCTATAAATTTGATACAAGAAACCTAGTTTCAATTTACTAAATTTCCGTGCTCTTTACATTAGTTTTATTCGTTTCTTCGAGTTTGTAGTTCCACTAAGAGTTTCATTAGGCCATAATGCACACTTCTTCAATTAAAGCAACATATTAAACGCCTAACACCTATTTTCAGATCAGACAGCCACTAATTCGTCATCACTTCGAAAATTGCTGCATCACGTCACATGCATGAATATTCCGTCAACCCCTTTTTCATATAAGACATTAGTTTTGAATAAATTCTTTCAGTATTTCGATACAATCGGGGAATACGGAAAGATAGGGTTATTGCTCACTTTTTAAAAATTGTTCACTTTCGGGACATCAAATTGGACTAGGTCTATCGCGGTCCTTAAAAAATCTTGCTGGGAAGAGGAGATTTATCACTTTTTCTGGCGCATTTCCCTAACACAGACATCAAATTGGTCTAGGCTTATAGCGGTCCTAAGAAATTTTGTTGGGACGCGAGGGCTTTATCACTTTTTCTGGCGTACTTCCCAAGCACAGATATCAAATTTGTATAAGCCTGAACGTCGCTATGAATCTTCGACCTGTTGGGACGAGGGGACTTTGTCACCTTTTTTATAAAAATGAAGGAAAAATTTAACGAAAACCATTAAAAGCAAGTGTAAAAACTGGAATGACTGTAAATTTAAGTACGGTTGTATACAACCGAACTGCTTGGGTATGGAAACATCATTATCGCTACGGGAAATCAGCACTACTTATTCCGATCAATCACAGAGCGTGGATTTTTAGTTAGACAATGCCTAACATTTTTCAATTATTTGAAAATGTATAAGTGAAACATGTAACCTACTGTATTGAAATGGATTCTTAGAAAAATTTCCAACCGATTGATACCAATATCTCTAGAATCTGTTGAAGGATGACTGCGTTATAAGCGTGCGAACTATAACCACTTTTCGTTACATGTTCCCTTTTCGTTTCTCTAAAGTGCACCCTAATATAGAAATCAAAGACGTAGTCCTACGTTAAAAAAAAAGACCCAATTGATACGGTACTGAAGAACTCAGTAACTGGAGTGTCGGCGGAAAACAGCGGCGTAATTGCATTCGCGCTCCGCCTGCACGTCAACTTGTCAACCTCCAAACCCTGCAGTTTTTTTTGTTTGATTATAGTCACTTTAACAGCTTAGGCCATTCGTGACTTCTGCGGCGTTGGGATTGAAACCTGGGTCCTCGATGGGAATGCTAACCTGTACGCCGGGGTTGACCCTATGTGCGTATGTCCAAACCGTGTAGTGATTCTCAATCTAATCATCATTGGCGTAGCTAGGAACTTTCTCTGGAGGGGGCCTAGGGGGTGCCTTCCAAAAAAATTTCGATTATGATCTTGTTACTCTGGTGTAGTGATGGGCAATCCGCTCCTAATCCATGTAAAAGATCCGGATCCGTAAAAAGAATGACTGATCCGTGAATCTTCTCTTTTAAGACACGGATCTTGTCCGTGCGACTTTTAGTTTGTAGCGAACTTTATTAGGTTTTATTTCGCTGATGACAGTTCTACATAGAATTTCATTTTATGTCTTATCTAGTAGTTCTTCGTTCTCTTCACTCTATTTCAGGTTACTGTCATGAAGGCAGACTACTGACAAGGCAGGATAAAACGAGATTAGAGACAATAGGCCGTATGAATAAAAGAGTTAGAGCAAATACTCCTATACGATAAACGGGAAAAGCAAAGCAAACTGTTTTATTCATACGGCCTAATGGCTCTATTCTTCGCGCGCTTGAATAATAAATTCAAATTTGGGTTTGAATGGAAATGTCTCCGTAGCCAGAACGCATTTTAACAAAATGAGAGAAAACGGAAAACCCGTTTAAAAGTACTAGCTTGTACGAGAAACGCGTGCCCGTAGAATCTTCTTCAGAGTTATGTCTTTCTCTCTACGGAGTAACATTGACTCTTTTTCTAAAATTTTGCCTGAAGAGTAGGGAAAACCCCAGTGTAACTAAAGATGTTCAGTGTAACTAAAGATCCGATGAACCGTTCCGAAGATCCGGATCCTTGACTAGATTAACCGGCTCTGATCCGATCAGTCTAGTGATCCGTTTTGCCCATCACTACTCTGGCGGTCACCGATAGCACAAGATATTGCAGGGAAATACCAGCCGTGCTTGATGAAGGTCCGCGCAATTGCCAGATATGTCGGGAGTACAACCTGTCCGCGCATCACATGTTTATTGATTTCAAAGCAACATACGATACAGTCGATCGCGACCAGCTATGGCAGATAATGCACGAACACGGTTTTCCGAATAAACTGATGCAACTGAGCTTTGCTACATTGAAGAGAGTGTTGTGTTTCGTGTGCATCTCGGGGATACTTTCGAATTACTTTGAGACGCGGCGAAAGTTGGGACAAGGTGACGACTTATTTTGCATGCTATTCAACATCGCACTTGGTGATCCGACGAAATCGCAATCTAGGACGTCTGTTCTAAATATAAATGCGGCCAAGACCAAATACTCGAAGGAAACAAACGCGTGCCTCTCGCGGACGGTAATTGTTGATGGCGACGAACTAGAAGTGGCAGATGGGTTCGTGTATTTGGGATTGCTGGTGCACACGGACAACAACACTAGTAAAAAGATCTAGTTGCGCATTTAAGCGGGAAATTATGCTTCCTTAGCCCTTCGCAAAACGCTAGGCATACGCTATTTTCGAGCGGAAGGTACTGCGGGCGATATTTGGCGGAGTACAAACTGAAAGCTGAGAGTAACGGAGACGTATGAATCATGAGCTACAATCACTGTTTGGAGAGATTGCCATCGTCATCTGACGAATTTCAGTAGGCTACAGTGCGACGAAAATAGTTCTCTTTAACTACTGCACCAGCATCAGGAACAGGGAGGCTCAACGTGATGGCTCGACCAGGTCGAAAGTGATTTGCGACTTCTGTGAGTGGGAAATTCGCGACGAGTGGCCCAAGACGTAGTTTAATGGAGACGAACGCTTGAAACAGCATGAGCCGGGGTGGCTACTAAGCTACTGACGACGACGACAACTACGCTTTTGCGATGCCTAGTGAAAAAGAAAATATCTACACAGCGGGAATATATACATTGAGTTTTTTCCCGGTTTCCAATTCCAATGAGGAAAATTTTCTGGAGTTGGCCTGCAGAATTCTGGAGGGGGCCTGGTACCCCAGGCACCCCCACTAGCTACGCCAATGCTAATCATTCAACCTACCACGTCCACATACCACTTTTCCATGGCAGAAGCTGCTAGTGTGTTGACGGACCGCTAAGTGGCGGTGGTTCCTGCTACTGGGATGGCAGCGGACTCTTGGCCAGTGGCATAGTTGCATTCGCGCACTTCTGCCACGTTAATCCCTCAAAACACTTTAACCCATTTCCACCTAGTTATCTAATTTAGGTCTCCATGGTCACTTCTCCATGGTGATGTGACGAACGACACTACTTATCTAATACTTTGAGTTACCGAGGTGGCGGTGGATATAGCAGCAGCGGCATAGTTTGCCTACTTCTCCCACGATACGCCTTGCAAATCCAGTAACGGTTCTCCATATTGCAAATTACAAAAATATCAAATACTGTCCAAACCATTCCAGTTACCAGACCATTCAATCATACTTTACATGCGATTTCTTTTACTTCGATTTGGAAAACAAAAGTGACAGAGTTTTCTTGTCTCAACAGCTCAAGGATGATTGGGTCTCGCTTGAGCTTTCTTGAAAGTAAACTGTGTTGTTGTGAAAGTGTATAACTACCGTTTCGGTTCGAACGCTTTTACCGATACCTATGCTACTAGAATTTAATTAAAACTGGAGACTTGTTTACACTCAAGAACCTACTATAGATTACATGAATCAGTGCTTAGTATGTGCCCGGTCCTTAATAGCTGCTACGACGTGTTTGATTTTCATGTGTCTCGTGAAAGCAATCAGCGTTGTTTTAAAAGATATGTGTGTTAGTTCAGTTGTCATTAGAGTTACATTTTATCTGCTGACCATAAGTAAATAAATAAAAATAAAAAAGTACACTAGCGGATGTTCAAAATTTTCCGACTATTCTAACTAAGCTGATTCGAATGACGCTACGGATCAGAATCATGGGTCATGGCTAAAACACAATCCATATTGTTTTGGCTAAGTTTAGGAAATTTGACCATTTTTTCACGCCATTTAGTAGTGCATCGGTCAGATGGTTCATTACCTATACTATGATAGTGAAATTACCGCAAACCGCACTATTCACAATCAGTAAAACAAGGCTTGTGACGATATGTTTACGTTTTTAGGTAACCGATATTGACAACTACTACGTAAGTAGTCCATCACACCAGTAGTAAAGTGTCTTGGGTAAAATGATATTGATACGAAGATTCACTAAAAAGGCATTATTTCACTGCTAGGTGGTTTTCGGTGGTAGTTCAAGTAGAAAATAATTGTAAACTTTTTACGTCACTAACGTAAACAAGAAATTATTGCATTGTTTGTATTTTTATCCCAAACATATTGGTCAGTAAAAATTCTCACTCTATTTGGCACCCCACCAACACACTTTTGTGCAGTGCGATATGATTTATGACTGGGATCTGTCCAATCAAGGCAATTTCCACGCTCGCTGCTGCTGAATGATGCATTGATTTTTCCTTTTTTGTCCATAACTGATGATGGATATATCTGTGTTACTGATTGACCGTATCGGCTGGATTTGATAGAGAAACAACGAACCGAAAAGCGTGGAAAAGCGGTTGAAGTTAGAAAAACCCGATTTAATCCACCTAGTGGTGAAAGGAACCTTTGTTATACGGTCTTACTTGCTATTTGAGATAGAAATCGACACATCTTCGAAACATAATTCATCTATTGGTTATCGTTGCGTAGTGCGTTGGTTTACATAAAATTTTCGAAAATTGAATAAGTTTACAAAATTTGAACAAAATAGGAACACTTTTTAATTTTGATAGATCCTTTTTTCATGAAATTGCCGAGTAAGGATAAGTAAGATGTTATTAATCTAAGTAAGTACAAACAAAAGTAAGTTGTAAGTGGAAATCTTATCCTTTAGCATATACATTGTCTAGTAAAGGTCTAGTTTATAGGTTTTTGAACTATGAATAGTTTCCTGTAATGCCATTCTATTTGAATCACATCAATAGAGTTTTCATGAATAATTTTCATCAATTTTTATTAACTCACGCTGTAGTATTTTATACAACACGTGTAGGTTTTTCAACGCCATATTGTTATAAAGTTACCGTTGTTTAACTAATGTATATTCTTCAACAAACTTATTATGAGCAAAATATCATAATTATTCAATGCATTAATAATTTAAATTGGTGGGCAAATTTATGCAGCAAAACTATCAGCAAATGTAAAATGTTTAAAATGTATCCGTCTGCTGGTAGTCGAGTAATTCGGAGTCAAAATTAGGGTATTTTTTAGAATCAAAGTTCTACAGATCCTAAACAAACAAACATAGAGGTATACTATTTCCAGCAAAGTTGTGTATTTTTAATATTTGTACTATTTTGTAGTACATGAAAAAGTCATACAACAATTACAAAAAGAGCAAAAATAGAAAAACTGATTTTACAAATTCATATACAATAAATAAGATATTTCTATCTTCGCTCCAGAGATAGAAGGTTACTGTCTTCAGCAAAATTTCTTGTAATAATATGCTCTATAACTTTGTAGAACACATCAATGTGTTATATTGACACTGAAGAAAAACAATTTTTTTATTTCACTTTTAGGGGGATTAATCAAAATTTAAATTCCACCAGACGATAGAGCTTTCAATTTCAAGAAACTCTTACAAAGGTTCGATAAACCTAAAACCAAATTTTCCCAGTCAAAATTCTAGTGCACTTCCCAGTCAAAATTCTAGTGCACACGTTTTCTTTGGTTTGGGGCTGTTTTGCGTGCGAGTAACTGTGTTGCAAAAGTTGGCGCGAGTGTTCGAGGGTTAATATCTTTTAACCGGTAAAACCAATTCTTATGCAATTTTGCATATATATTCTTAGTGTCAAAACCTCTCGTTTGATATTAAAATAATTGAAATTAGGTAAATTATCTTGGTTAAAATCATTATAAATTATTTTTAATTTTGGTGTGGTGTATACGGTTGCTCATAACTTTCAAATTAAACGTCCAATCAAAAAACCATTCAATAGTGATCTATTAGGATATATTATCTTCCAAATGAGACTAATAGCGCATAAATCGGTTTAGCCATGTCTAAGAAACAGGCGATAATTATTACCTTGTCAAAACAGGTTTTTTAAGCATAACTTTTAAACTACTTGTTTGTTTACAATTAAAAATTCCTGAACAATTTAGCTTTAATAAGGGCTTTCAGTTGATACTAAGATCGTTGAAATCGGTCATGTAGTTCCGAAGAAACCCGTGTCACGTATTTTTCACATTTTTGCTTATAACTTTTAAACGAAACGTCGTATCACGAAACAACTCAATAGTGATCTACTAGACAATAACACCTTTCAAATAAAAGTAATAGCGAACTATTCGGTTCAGCCATCTCTGAGAAACAGGCGATAGAAAAAATCATTACATACATACACACACACACACACACACACACACACACACACACACACACACACACACACACACACACACACACACACACACACACACACACACACACACACACACACACACACACACACACACACACACACACACACACACACACACACACACACACACACACACACACACACACACACACACACACACACACACACACACACACACACACACACACACACACACACACACACACACACACACACACACACACACACACACACACACACACACACACACACACACACACACACACACACACACACACACACACACACACACACACACACACACACACACACACACACACACACACACACACACACACACACACACACACACACACACACATGGGTATCCAAATGGGTTTGGATAGCGGCTTGAAGGGGGACCCTTTAGAATCAGAATGAGTCTTCTAAACAAATTTACAGCAAGTGCGGATACGGTGGAAAACCCGTTCGCGAGGGGAGGCATCCAACGTTCTCCACCAAGGGTGGAGAAGGATGCAACCCGAAGTGCTAGTGTGGGTGGCAAGGGCAGCGGTACGCCTGCCACGCCAGACACAGCGATGAACGGCCCATCGCTAATCAAGGCGATGGGAAAGAATAGAGAGGAACTACCCAAAGTGGTAGCCGCGTCACAGCAGCTCGATTTAATCATCGAGTTCACGTCAGGTCGCGGCAACTTCTCCAAGGACCTGAAGCAGAGCTTGCTCATGCTTCGGAGAACCTTGTGTGCTGCGACCAAAGTGCATAACGACTTCGTGGCGCATGTAGGAGAGGTGAAGACCGTGAAGGCGTCGAAGTCGGTACAAACGGATGCCTGCTCGTTGACGGCGTGTCGCAACGTGGCCCTGGAAGCCACGGAGAGCGCTACCAACAGCGGTAAGGCATCTGCTAAGCGTCTGAGACAGTCCCCGGGGGATGGCACCCCTGGTGGACCAAAAAAACGCCTGATCGGTAAAAGCCCTCAGGCTAGCGAGTTGGTGGAGCCAACTGACCAAGCAGCGGGAAACACCAAAACGGGTGGCCCGTGGATCGAGGTCACGGCCAAGCGGAAGAAAAGAAGAAGCTCCACCAAAAAGAAAGCTTCACCTAAACCGACAGGGAAGCGAGCGAAGAAGGGCGACGCTCTTATCCTGAAAACCGACGGGTCGAAATACTCGGAGGTTTTGAAGGCCATGAGAGGAGATGCCCTACTCAAGGACCTGGGCGCGGACGTGCGGAGCATCCGCCGCTCACGCACGGGCGAAATGATCCTTGAGTTGAAGAAGGACGCCACCAAGAAGAGTTCCGCATATAAGTCGATAGCGGAAGGAGTGCTCGGGGAGGGAGTGCAGGTACGTGCTCTCACACCAGAAATGACTCTCCAGCTTAAAAACCTGGATGAGATCACCGATGTGTGTGAGGTCGTACAGGCCCTCAAAGAGCAAAGTGGAGTGGTGGTGGCAACCGAGGCGGTTCGCCTGCGTAAGGGTCCTGTCGGGACCCAGGTAGCAACCATACGACTTCCGCTGGCGGACGGAAATGAAGCCCTGAAAGCTGCTAGGCTAAAAGTGGGGTAGTCGGTATGCCCACTAAGCGTGCTGAAGCAATCGGAGGCTTGCTTCCGATGCTTCGAGCACGGGCATAAGGCCTGGAACTGCAAAGGGCCAGATAGGAGCCAATTGTGCAGGAGATGTGGCAGTGCTGGCCATAAAGCAAGGGACTGCGCGGAGCCTCCCCAGTGCTTGATCTGTACCGGTAAAAGGGACGCAAAGCACGTAACGGGAGGTCCAAGGTGCCCGGCTGGTGTGCCGGCGACCAAGCCACGATCATAGTGCAAGTGACACAACTCAACCTGAACCACTGCAGCACGGCTCAGCAGCTGTTACACCAAGCAGTTTCCGAGTCGGCAACGGACGTTGCCATCATCTCGGACCCATATCGCGTCCCTGCCGGAAACGGCAACTGGGTGTCGGATGGGTCCGGGACGGCGGCTATATGGACGACAAGCAGGTTCCCGGTTCAGGAGGTTGTGTCAACTGCAGACGAGGGATTTGCGGTTGCCAAAGTGGGTGGAGTGTTCTACTGCAGCTGTTATGCTCCGCCGAGATGGTCTATCGAGCAGTTTACGCGGATGGTAGACCGAGTATCAGTTGTGCTGACTGGTCTAAGGCCGGTGGTTGTGGCGGGAGACTTTAACGCTTGGGCGGTAGAGTGGGGAAGTCGTCGCACTAACCATAGGGGTCGGATTCTGCTTGAGGCTCTGGCAAAGCTCAACGTAGATTTGGCCAACGTCGGCACCACAAGTACCTTCAGTAGGAACGGTGCGGAGTCTATCATCGACGTGACATTTGGCAGTCCTGGTCTGATAGGAGACTGGAGGGTAGACAATGGCTACACTCACAGTGACCATCAGGCGGTCCGCTATGGTGTCGGTCAGATAACGAGGCGGCAGGTGGCGAGTAGAGCCAACACTCCAACCACCCGTGGATGGAAGACATCATACTTCGATCCCGAAGTATTTGTGGAAGCGATCCGGAGAGAGTGCGGTGATCGCGGTATGCCCGATCCGAACGCTGATCATTTGGTTGAGGTACTGTCGCGATCGTGTGACGCTACCATGCCTAGGAAAGGTCGACCTAGGTATGGCAGGTCACCGGCTTACTGGTGGACAGATGAAATTGCGGAACTCCGCGGAGCCTGCTTTCGTGCGAGGAGAATTATGCAAAGAGCTCGTTCGGACGAAGGCAGGGTTGAATGTCGAGTAGCACTTGTTGCTGCACGCGCAGCGCTTAAGAGTGGGATAAAAGCTAGTAAACGAGGCTGCTTTGAAAGGTTATGTGCTAGTGCCAATGCGAACCCGTGGGGTGATGCCTACAGGGTCGTAATGGCAAAGACCAAGGGCGTGATGGCGCCCGCTGAGCAATCACCAGAGATGCTGGAGCGAATCATCGAGGGCCTCTTTCCGCGCCACGAGCCAAGGCCCTGGCCCCAGGCCGCTGAGTCGTCCCACGGCCGACGTTCCAGTATCTCAGACCATAGCGTAGGATGGTCGGCCTCCCAGCCGAACATCCAAAGTAACGTGGGCGACGGCGGTTTGGAAGTCGGGGAGGAAGTGACGGTTACGAACGAGGAACTCATCGATATCGCTAAATCCCTAAAGGTGAGCAAGGTACCGGGGCCAGACGGTATCCCGAATATGGCCATTAAAGCGGCTATTCTGGAGGCTCCCGAATTATTCGGGGCAGTAATGAATAGATGCCTGGAAGCTGGCCACTTCCCGGACAGATGGAAGCGACAGCACCTGGTCTTATTGCCGAAGCCGGGAAAACCTCCGGGTGTCCCCTCGTCATATAGGCCGATCTGTCTACTCGATACTGCCGGCAAGGTGCTGGAGAGGGTTATCCTTAACAGACTCGTACAGTACACGGAGGGTACAAACGGGCTGTCAAGGAACCAATTCGGCTTCCGAAAGGCAAATCTACGGTGGATGCCATCTTGTCTGTCACTAAGACAGCTGAGGTGGCAATCCAGCCCAAGAGGACAGGTATTCGTTATTGCACAGTTGTCACGCTCGACGTGAGAAATGCGTTTAATAGCGCTAGCTGGGACTCCATAGCCAGCTCGCTTCGGAGCGTCCAAGTGCCGGTGTCGCTGTACAGAATTCTGGAAAATTATTTCCAGAATCGTGTGCTATGCTACAACACGGAGGAGGGTCAGAAATGCGTTCCAATCACCTCAGGGGTTCCGCAAGGTTCCATACTGGGCCCGGTGTTGTGGAACGTCATGTATGACGAGGTGTTGAGGCTAAAGCTCCCGGTAGGGGTGGTGATTGTCGGCTTTGCGGACGATATCACCTTGGAAGTCTACGGCGAATCTATCAGAGAGGTTGAGTTGACGGCTGCCCACTCTATAAGCATTGTTGAAGATTGGATGCGATCCAGGAAACTGGACCTAGCGCATCATAAAACGGAGGTTATTGTGGTGAACAACCGCAAGTCGGTGCAGCAAGCAAATATCAGCGTCGGGGACTGCACTATTTCGTCAACGCGGTCCTTAAAACTCCTTGGAGTCATGGTCGACGACAAGCTCAAGTTCGGGAGCCACGTCGACTATGCCTGCAAGAAGGCTTCCACAGCTATTTCGGCATTGTCTCGTATGATGTCTAATAGCTCTGCGGTATATGGCAGCAAGCGAAGGCTTTTAGCCAACGTGGTCCAGTCCATACTCAGGTATGGCGGGCCGGTGTGGTCATCGGCGTTAGGTACCAAAAGCTATCTAGCCAAGCTGGAAAGCACCTATCGTCTCATGTGCTTAAGAGTGGCGAGTGCGTATCGCACAGTTTCACATGACGCAATCTGCGTCTTAGCGGGTATGATGCCTATTGGTATTATCATCAGCGAGGACGTAGAGTGCTTCAACCAACGTGGAACTAGAGGCATACGGAGTACCACAAGATCGGCCTCGATGATCACATGGCAGCGGGCATGGTCTGATTCCACAAAAGGCCGGTGGACACATCGACTTATCCCGGAACTATCCGGATGGGTCAACAGGCGCCATGGCGAAGTCAACTTCCACCTGACACAGATTCTGTCAGGGCATGGTTGTTTTAAACAGTATCTGCACAAGTTTGGGCATGCGGAGTCCCCCGAGTGTCCAGAATGCGTGGACGTCGAGGAAACTGCAGAACATGCTTTCTTCATGTGCCCTCGTTTCGCGGGCGTGAGAAGCAACATGATGGCAGTTAGCGGACAGGACACTACTCCGGATAACTTAGTCCAAAGGATGTGTTCTAGCTCGGACGTCTGGGGTGCGGTAAATGCGGCTGCTACTCAGATCGTACTTGAGCTACAAAACCGCTGGAAAGCCGATCAACGGCGAATAAACAGCCTAACTACCATAGTCCAGTAGTTATCTAAGAGTGTGCGTTAAGCACAATAGCCCCTCCCTGAAGTAATACCGATAAGGTGGTTCCAGGGGGGATTGAGGCTGGAGACTCGAGTAGGGTTTTAGTGGGTCTGGATCTTCACGATCTTCACGGGATACCAAACCCCACTCCCTGAGCTGTCTTCTCAGGTGTCTGATAGCAGATTTCCCTACTCGTAAAAAAAAAAACACACACACACACACACACACACACACACACACACACACACACACACACACACACACACACACACACACACACACACACACACACACACACACACACACACACACACACACACACACACACACACACACACACACACACACACACACACACACACACACACACACACACACACACACACACACACACACACACACACACACACACACACACACACACACACACACACACACACACACACACACACACACACACACACACACACAGACATTGCTCAAATCGTCGAACCCTATCGATTGGTATATGTGACTTGGCCCTCCGGGCCTCGGATCAATTTCATGTTTTTCGACCAATTTTTAAACCTTTGTTATAGTATAACAAAGGTAAAACAGTTAATTTGGTTATGTTGGGCAGAATGGCCACATTGAAGCACGAAGCTTTGATACATTTGTTTTAAAATGCACAATTAGAATATTTAAGCTAAATTTAGTTTTTTTTCAGCAACCCAACAGATAATTTAACGCAACCCAACAGATAAAATAACGATGCATGATTTTTTTTCGTTCACCGAAAGGAACGAAACGTAAACGGAGCTTCTTATAAAGAGCATTTATTTCTCTACACATCTTCCTGGGAAAAAAAAGCTTAGCGAAACCAGTAGTACTTGTTTGACATACATTTTTGCAAGGCCAACCATCTGTACTTTTCCCTAATAAGTTGAAGATTTCACCGCACTGACTGTAGTCGAAATATACAGAATGATGAACTGATGGAAAGCCCGAAATGGAGCGACCGACGCTGGGAAAAATAAGTCTTTCGTGAGTTCGCAAGTCCTTCCCGGGGCTATTGAGCAACAAGTTCATTAAGTAAGAAAAAAAAATCTTTTTGATATCATCAGAGAAAAAGTATCGTCGGATAACTCGGGAAAATCTTTCACTTTCGTGACACAAAGTATGCACATCAACTTTATCAAACAAATTTATTACGACATCGGAAAAGTGTGAAACGGGAGACGTTTTCAATGCTTCCGCAGATACTTTCGCTTGACATGAAAAAGCAAAGCTTACGGTTTCGTCAGTGCGGTGTCGTAAAAGTGAAATGTGATTTTGTGTTTTTCTTTTTCTCTGTGTATCACTGGCTGATAGAGAAACGATTGAGACACCAACGGGTGATTTTTTTACCAAAAAAAACCTTTAAATCGTTTTCTTTTTCGTTCTATTAATACATCATTTGTAATGTGTTCTTAATAGTCACAGTGCGTTGACAGCACACATCTTACTAAACAATGTTCCTGGAAATTTATCCTTTTTGCTGATAACAAAACATCTGATGACAGTCACATTCCAGTTTCCCCTCGTGTAAGACAGTAGTAAGACAATAGTAAAATTAATTCCGTTTGCTTATCTGACGTTCTGTCACTCATGGGACGGACAGATGAGTGACTACTATTTATTCGTCTCTGATGACATTTAATGTTTACTGTAAGATTATCCTACATTTTCAAAGGGCATTCAATGTATAACTTGGACGCTTTCCGATAAAAATGTTACTAAAACCAGTTGAATGTCGCATACTAAATTTTTGATATTTTAGGCTCAATATCTTTTTGATTTAAATTTTCGTGCTTTCTTAAACTTCTTTGTTGCTCGTTCAGAACATCCATAGTAAAGTCGCATCTGTCATTAACAACTATCGCTAAACTTGTCATTTGCTAACGTTGAGTCTATTATTGTGAAACGTGCCAGTAAAGGTTTAAAATAATAAAACAACTTATTTCGCAGCTAGGACGTCACAATGATATTCTCTTCAAAAGGATGCATCCAACGATGCTACCGTTATGATTTTAAAGTTGGACGTTGCGCTTTATCATTTACGCTGGAAGCGAAAAACGCTCTATGCTTGTACAGCGACGAAACAGTGTTTCTAATTTTTAGGATACGCTATGTCTCCTCATGTTTAATAGATTAACAAATTGTTGGAAATTTCCAGCACATTGGGCATGAGACCGAAGTGCAGCTTTTCAAATTTGAATAGAAATGACATCCAGTCTGCTCCCAGCTTACAGCATGAAGAAATTCCATGGTTTAAAATTCAGCGCTTACTACGCAAACATCCTCTTCTAACCGTTTTCCTATCTACCTAACTCCGGACAATACTACCTACCTACCTGTCTATACAGATGGCCTCGAATTCTTACATGAATGAACAGTTTCACTTTAAACTTCACTGTTGGCCAACGTTCGCATATTCTTTCATCCTAAGGTTAATTATTCATTGAGCAAATATGAATTGTGATCATAATTCTTATGGTTATAAATGATTGTCTATTCCCGCCTCTCTGATGAAAGTCAAGCAGATGAAGTCGTAACTGAAATACTCTTATCGGGCCTAAGTCTTGATTGCTCCTATTTAGGGAACAAACTATGCACTCTGAAAGTCCTAATTACCCAACAACAGCAACACCAACAACAACTACAGTAACAGTAACAGTCTAACAACAACAGCAACAGCAACAGCCAGGGCCGGCGCTAGCCAATTTGTTGCTCCACTCAAATTCTCAAAACGGCGCCCACAGAACAAACAAAAAACAGCCGGCGTTGCTGTGTGCCGACATTCTACTACCTACACACTCGCAAACGTACAGTCTCGTAGCGTCTTTCTGCATAACCACTTACGTAGCAAACAACTCGTGAGCAGCCAGCAGCGCATGAGGGCTAGCGGCATACTGGGATACAGATTTTGCATTACTTTTTGTTTTTTTTCTTCATCTTACGCCCTCAATTCTACACGCAGGTGACAGTGCGAGTCCTCGCGAGTTATCGGTATCAGTTGCTCTGGCTGTAATAAAGTGCGAGAGCGACGACCGTGACTGTTAGCTAAATACACACTCGCAAAAGTCGTTGCAGTGCATGAATAAACAAGGGCGGGAGTCCGAAAAAAATGCTTATGCCGGTGTGTTCATCAGAACGAGTACGCGAGTGTGAGAAAATTAGCCCACACAAGTGCGAGCTTCGTAACACTGGTCACAGTCAACTGTCATTTCTTTTGAATAATTTTCGGTTTCTAGAAACCCATTAGGCCATTGCAAATCATTTTCAAAGTTTTTGTCCCCCCGCCCTTCAAAATTGGCTTGAAAAATCGGGGGGCAAAAAAATAATTTGTAGGATATGAGTTAATTTTTTTTATAAAATCAATTGTCTGTGGGCTCTACAGCCCGAAAAACTCGAAAAATGAGTGTAAGAGTTGAGTCAACGTTTTTAGCACGAAATAGAAATGGAAGTTCAAACAGTGGAATTTCCGAAACTCGGCCAAAAAAATTTTCGTTCGTTTTTGTCTTTTTGTTCGTAGATTTTTGCATGAAAAATAACAACGTATTTATTAAAAGCAAGAATAAGATTGGTTTTCACGTTTAAACTTTAAGTAAAAAATGCCTAAAAACCATATTTTTTTGCTCGATTAAAAAATTCTCTTTGTTTTTTTTCGCCCCCCCCCCCCCTTCAGGTGGCCCAACACCGGAGGGACAAAAACTTTTTTAAATATTTGTAATGGCCTTATTAGAATGATAAACCTTCAAAAACGAAAAAGTTCGGTTCATATTTCCTGTTACTTCAGAAACTTCGTCCTCATACCTTGCTACTTTATCGAAGATGAATCTGCTGATTGCGGATTCTGAAGAGATTCGAAAATCTCTCCCGAAAAATCCATGTCACTTTCCCACCACGTTTATCTGTGTGTTTGGATTGTTGTGTTTTGTTGCGAATAGATTTTATCAGGAGGAGGTCAAGCGCAAACGGAAAGCGAAGAATGGCGTAGGCGTATGAGCCATGCACTGCAGGCACTACTTGGAATGATTCTCAAAGTACACTTGTCGAAAGTTGGGTCGATCACGTCGCAAGAATACCGGATGATCATGCAGTGAAACTCTTCTCTTCTAGACCTTCATTGGCCTTAAGGGCCTCATACACGTACGCATATGTTAGGCTGCAAACAAATAAGCCCGCCACCATGGTCATTCAGGTCGAGTGACAAGCCCAACATCTTCTTCTGCCTGCTTAATTCGTGGCGCTCATACACAGGCGTGAGTGTTGACCGAACATGAATTCACCAACATTTTCGGCCAATATGTTCGTACGCGTATGAGGGCCTTTAGAAAAAGAGAAACCCAACTTATTAGATGGCTCGAACAGGTTGAAGCCGATTTGCTTGTGTCGAGATGCTCAACGAATTGGCGGCAAATAGCCCAGGACCCAATACAGCGAAGAGTAACTCTAGTTACACCACTTGCCATCCCTGTTTTGTGCTGCTTAAGGAGAGGAAAGAAAGTTTTATAGTAACCACTTATTTATTTAATGGTACAGTTTTTTTTAATGTAGGCGAAATGGCGCCCCCTCGAAGAGGCGCTACAAGCAGCTGCTTGGTCTGATTAAGGTAAGCGCCGGTCTTGGCAACAGCAACTGCAGCAGCAGCAGCAGCAACAGCAACAGCAACAGCAACAGCAACAGCAACAGTAACAGCAACAACAACAACAACAGCAACAGCAACAGCAACAGCAACAGCAACAGCAACAGCAACAGCAACAGCAACAGCAACAGCAACAGCAACAGCAACAGCAACAGCAACAGCAACAGCAACAGCAACAGCAACAGCAACAGCAACAGCAACATCAACAGCAACAGCAACAGCAACAGCAACAGCAACATCAACAGCAACAGCAACAGCAACAGCAACAGCAACAGCAACAGTAACAGCAACAGCAACAGCAACAGCAACAGCAACAGCAACAGCAACAGCAACGGCAACAGCAACACCAACAGCAACACCAACAGCAACACCAACAGCAACACCAACAGCAACACCAACAGCAACACCAACAGCAACAGCAACTACTACTACTACTACTACTACTACTACTACTACTACTACTACTACTACTACTACTACTACTACTACTACTACTACTACTACTACTACTACTACTACTACTACTACTACTACTACTACTACTACTACTACTACTACTACTACTACTACTACTACTACTACTACTACTACTACTACTACTACTACTACTACTACTACTACTACTACTACTACTACTACTACTACTACTAAAAACAGCTAAAAATTAAGGTTAGAAAAATACTAACTGTGAATAGGCCCTATTAACCCCAACCCCTGGAGAAAACGTCTAGCATCTCGCACAAGGAAATTCGCCCGAAAGTTGACAGCCCTGTGGTATCCGGGTTTAGACAAAGAAGGAAGGCGAAGTTCGGTCTTTGTCTGCCTTAGAAACGACGAAGAAAAAGCCATTAAAGAACAAAAGGGAGTTGGCCGTGAATGTCCGTTGAGAACAGTCACCACGTGAGTGGTTGGGAGTAGTAAAAGTGACCCGCGTGTGAAAAATTTATCCCCGAGTTTGACCAAGTAACCAAGGCGCCGTTTTGTGAACCAGAAAACTGGATAGTTTTCCCGGAACGGAAGCAGAATTGTGGGCTCGGCGTTTCCCACGTGACCAATTATCTACACCACACGTTACGGCCCATAGTTGCTGCCGCTATCCGTATACCTTCACGACGCCCAGCTAACGCATCCTAAGATATAGTATTCCGGACCACCAGTATAGTATGATTGTTATTGCGTACTATTGGTAAGGTACGATCGTTGTTACATACCACGTACATTTACCGGAACATCGTCCGTCGTGGCCCGGAGAGGCATCAAGTTCTATCATAACCTCGCTTTACGCCGAAAGAAGTCCCAGAATGCATTGGCTAACAAAACCCGTCCGTAAGTTTCACCTGTAAGCTATACGCCAGACCGTCGGAAGGTCCTAGTGACCTGCAAGACCCTTTCCGATATCGTCGTCGTTACACAGGGGTGTTGGTCGGAGAAAACAGACGTTTCGGACACTAAAGCTCGCCAACTCAGCGTTGGCCGATGAGTTTACCCTCCGCATCCGAGCACCAGAAGTAGAACCCTCGTCCCCGTGATCACCGGAACCGAAGAGAATTCTTCGAAAACTACGCCGAAGGTACCCAATAAGATACGCTCCTGTTGAAGATCAGAAACGAGAGTAAGTCAACCTCTTTATGACCCGCACGAAATCGGAATGAGCTTCAACGAATCCTGCACGACCGCAACACAACCCTATCCCTTTTCCTAAATTGTATATCTTATCAATAAATATGTTATGTTATTAGTATAGTTATTCTTTAGAGGAGAAACTAAAGGTCTGTTTGTCTTGTCAAGCCTATTTTTGTCTGTGGTATACACGTTAGTAGAGATGTCATTAGTCTCCGCAAGCAGTGTTCCCTACTGGCAACCGAAATATGACTAATTTGAGTCGTAATCAGGTTGCTAAACTAAATGGACTCTACAACTAAATGGATCTATAGTGTGCTATGTGGGTTGGGCGAGCCGACCCTTAAAGAAAGAGTGGGGCTGAGCTAGCCATTTGTTACCACGTTTAGAGATGGACTTACCATCTACCAGAGTTGCGGCAACACACGCAAGCTTGGTCCAGCTTTCATAGTGATGGGCGAAATGCGGAAACGGGTGATTGGGTGGTGGCCAATCAATCCTCGAATGTGCAGGCTAAGAATCCAGGGCTTGTTCATCAACATAAGCATCAACATCAAAATGAATTCTACGCGCAGTTGGAGAGTGAATACGACCGCGGCCCAAAACATTATTTCAAGATCGTCATCGGGGATTTCAATGATCAGGCCAGCCAAGCAGAGGAGCACAAACCGGTGATTGGAGGGTTCAGCGCACACCAGCTGACCAATGAAATAGGCCTAAGACATATCGACTTTGTCGCTTCCAAAAACACGGTCGTACGTAATACCTTATTCCAGCACGGATTTTTACCTGGAGATCACCAAATAAGACCGAATCACAGATCGACCAGTACCTAGTGATGGTTAAGATGCTATCAAAGCTCTCCGTTGTGAACAACATTCGGCACCGACGCCAATTTCGGTTAGATCTCGCGCGGCTGAAGCAGCCAGACGTCACCGTAAATTACGTGCATTCACTTGAAGCCGCGCTGTCGCCAGAGGATGAACTGGACGAAGCCCCTCTCGAGGACCATTAAAACAGCTATTAGCTGTGTAGCGGAGAGCCCCATCGGGCATGTGGTACGGAATCAGCGAAACGAATGGTTTGACGATGAAAGTAGGAGGGTGATGGATGAGAAGAACGCTGAACGGGCGGTCAGGATACGCAGTGCCACACATTAGAACGTGGAGAAACACAAATAAAAGAAGATGCATCGAAACCAAATCTTCAGGTAGACGAAGCACTACCTGAAAGAGCTGGAACATGCAGAGTTGGAGCGGCTGCATCACTCTCGAGAAACGCGAAAGTTCTGCCAGCAAAAGCTACCGGAAAGGCCAAAGTCTTTGCCGCGAGCCGAAATATGTCGGAATAAGCATAATAGTATTTTGAAGGGCAGACCATGAGCTGACCGATTGGTGGAAGCAGCACCTCGATGGTACCAGACGGAAAACCATGGTAAAGCGATTTCGACGATTCAGCAAACGGGAAAGTGGTGCCAGCCTCAACGATTGGCGATGCTAAGGAGACCATCATACCGCCAAAGAACAATAAATCGGCTGGGAAAGATGGCATCGGAGCGGAGCCTATTAAAATGGGATTACAAAACTGTCCGTTCGTATGAATTTGGGATACTGACCAGCTACCGGAAGAGTTGAAAGATGGGTATATCTGCCCGATCTATAAAAAGGGCGATAAAAGCTGGACTGCGAGAAATCTCGAGCGAACACCGTTCTCAATGCCGCCTACAAAGTGCTGTCCCAAATCATTTTCTGCCGTCGATCACCAATTGCGAACAGATCTGAGGAAACTTATTAAGCCGGGAACTTCGTCGAAGGTTTGTCTACAAAGAATCAAATAATTACACTGCGGCAGATACTCCAAACGGTTCGTGAATGCAGAGTTCCCACAGTAGAATCAATATATATATAGAATGCCAGTGTCGCTGTTTTTCTACAGGACTCATGGTGGTAAACATGATGCTAACAATCTGTATCAAGTCTGTGAATCGTGAGCTTCATTGTCAAAGTTGCTCATTGTTATTTATCTGTTCTTTATCTGTGCGCTGGTTGGTGCTGTCATCAGTGCGCTCATCGCTGTGTTTTTATGCCAGAGAAATGTTTTTAAGCATTCTTTTTCTTTCGTCCGGATGAATTGAATCCCACAACTGCACCCTTTTGCACCGATTTTTCAGGAATTTGAAGCAAGCGAAGTTTCCAATCACATTACTTGGCAGCCATATTTGAAATTTTAAACAAAGTTGTCAAAGTTTGACAATGAGATTCCCCTTTTGATGAATCTCAGGCACACACACATGCGACACTGACATTCTATATATATATATTGATTATACTGTTCCCACGCATCATTTGTTCGTTGACTTCAAAGCCGCATATGATACCATCAACCGGAAAGAGCTGTGGAAAATCGTGGACGACAATAGCTTCCCAGGAAGCTCATCAAACTGACACAGTCTGCGATGGATGCTATACAGTACCGTGTTCGGATTTCGGGTGGATTGTCAAGTACATTCGAATCACATAGAGGGCTTCGTCAAGGTGAAGGTCTCTCATGCCTGCTGTCCAAAATAGCACTACAAGTTGTTATGAATCGAGCGGATATCAACACGCGAGCTACGATCTTCAACAAATCTAGTCAATTCGTCTGTTTTGCCAACGATATGGATATTATCGGCAGAACATCTGTGCCAATGGTTGAACAGTTAAGGTTTGAGGTTGTTGTAGTTGATGAACCTTAGTAGTTATCTAGCTTGGCAAACTGAAACATGGATAATGCTCGAGGAGGACCTGCGAGTGCTCGGAGTTTCCGAAAGATGAATACTAAGAACGATCTTTGGTGGCGTACAGGAGAATGGAGTATGGAGGCAGAGAATGAACCGTGAACTCGCACAGTTCTATGGGAAACACAGTATGCAAAAGGTGGCTAAGCTGGACGGATACGATGGTCAGGGCATGTTGCAAGAATGCCGGAGGACTACCCTGCATAGATAGTGTTTGCATCAAATACGGTTGGAACAAGACGACCAGCAGCACAGCGGGCAAGATGGTTAGACCAGGTGGAGCAAGATCTGGCGGAGAGTACTCGGAGTCCGAAGAATTGGAGAGCGGTAGGTACCGAGTTAACTGAACAAACTTTGTTCAACAGGCTTTGTTTTAGGACAGCAAGCCACTTAGGTAAGTAAGTAAGTGCGTTAAGATATCAAAACAGTTTAACGTAAAATCGCACTTTTAACGACGTTTCCACCCTTTGCACTATTCCACTTTTAAGTGCGCAATGGACAATAACTTCCTAGAAATTATATGCTATTCCATTCTGCACACCCTAAAGGATTTCAGTAATTAACGGCATGGTCATGCAACTTAAAATGATTGGTACCATTATGCACCAGCAAAGATACACAATAAAATCAGCGTTTAACGTTAGTATATTTAAAACTCTCACAAACAGTCGGTCTTGTTGGCAATCTTATTCCCACCAGGATAGTGATGTTTCTCTGCAGTTGTAGATAAAATAATAAAATTTAGCACTGGTATATTGAACTCCTTTTGCAGATGGTTGTGTGTCTAGAGAATTTTCTCACGGAACTTGTTTTGCAAATGCAATTATACCACATGCAGGAACTAAACCAGCATTTTTAAGGTTAGCGGAGCAACGAAAAAACGTTTCCCGCATCGAGATTGGACACGGAACTTGTTGAAGTAGTGCATTTGAAAATTTGTCTCACACTAAACTATTCGGTTTATGTTTGAAAACTTGGACGAGAACTATTAGAGCAGATAGAAGCACATTTGCGGTCAATGCCTTGCTGCTCATCCAACGTGGCATTCTTCCGATCTCGCAATGGAGATGATTTGTGTTTTCCGATAAAGTGTGCCAAATTCATTTCTAAGTTTCAGGTTTATTTATTGGTCACAAAAAAAGAAAAGTTTAACATTTGACATATTGATTGGAAACAGTTCACTTTGAATTGAACGTCAGTAATGTTTGAATATAATTTGATGTATGTACGTTAAAAAATAGTATATTTCTGTATTGTTTAGCAAAACAATTTTTTTTTTCAAATGCAAAAGAACTTACAGCTAGGTAAAGTTCTATGTTCAATATGCTAAACCGCACTGCTGCCACACTGTCGGAAACAGCATATAAAATGGCCGCAAAATAATAACAAGTTCAAACATTGCAAAGCCGTGTTTTTATGCTGATGGTCTGCACTCATTTTGCAAGCAACGGAAACCGCTACTTGCTGTGAAAGAATAACAATTTCAAACTTTGTGAAAACTTCGGTTACGTGTACTCTGCCCGCCGCGCCGTTCGGAAGGCGGAAGCATGGAGTGAACAAATACTTGGATCAACTAAGTATTCCGCGAAATTCCGTAAAACAGAACCGGATGCATTAGCATAAGAAAATAAGAAATATTTATCGGACTCTGGCATATTTTTCATCAATCCCTGTGGTTGGTAAAAATAACTTTACTTCCATGGGATTACAGAGATAAGTGAAAAGTTTTCCAGGAATTTTGCTTACTCCGTCTGATCATGCGGGCGAAGTTGTTGTGATAGTACCTATTTCGTTAGTGTTTACTATTTACCATTTCAGTTTCTGCATGAGTAGGAGTATGGCAACCAACGTATTTTGAACCCCATCAGCAGCTGCACATAATTTGGACAGTTCCATTTGATTTTGCTGTGTTTGTTTGTTATGTACAGCTGCTGATGGGGTTCAAAATACGTTGGTTACTCTAGGTGACTGTCACTGAAAATCTGTATTGCTCACCAGTTGCATTTTAGAGTATTGTTCACTAAGTAGGACGCGTACTGAGCTTTTATTTAAACTTTACTTTTATGTACCCCACTGAAAATATACATAAGCTTCCATAAAATCCACAGTTGCAAAACTATAATAACGTTATAACATTTTTAATTGCCATCTGTTAAGAATAACAATTTGCAAACAACACTATGCTCCGTACTGTGTTACGGGTGTTACGATCAAAATTAGGTCAAACAAGAATGCATATAAATTAATTAAATTAAAGGCAATTTTATTTTATTTTTTGAAAGATGAATTAGAATAAAGTACAGAAAAATTCAATTGACCAAATCTGAATTGCCTGGCCTTTCGTGCAAAGCACGTTGTTGACGGCATTCTACAACATAGCCTTTGTTCCGTAATGATAGGATGCCACAACCGGCCAAAACAGCACAGAACAAACGTGTTGCGTCAGGAAAGGCAGAAGAAATTCACGCAAATTTCCTGATTCACGGTTGCATTGAAATGTCATTTCCTTATCACGGCAGCTATGAAAATGTCGTATTTCAAGATACAGGCACGGGACATCAAGATCGTCATCACCTAGGTAGGTAGGAATTTAATGTATAGTCTCATAGCTTGCACACCGACACGAATGAAGCCTGGTAATTCAATTCGCAGCACCTTATCCCAAGCAAAAGTACCACAAATGACATCACCTGGACATCTCCTTACCGACGTACAATGAACCAGATTGATCACGTTCTCAAAAATGGCCGGTTCTTCTCTAACGTTACGTTAAAAAAAACGTTACGAATATACGTTCCCTACGGGGTGTGGATATTGACACTGACTATTAGTAATTAGTATATTATATGAAAACAGTACCTATACGTGCGCTCAAAACTATAAACCACATACAAATAGACGAGGCACTCCGTTAATTCCATCGTCCATGCAAAAACCAGTCATTTTCCAAAAAAGCCACACCGCAGCGTTCGAATGTTGCTTCGAGTTTTCAGCAAAAAAAGAGCTCGAGAAATTATCTGAACTATGTAAATCATTGATATTGGGGAGAACTTGGTCAAATACCGGCGGGCAAAGAACCAGTTGACCACGATCCTGAGGAATAAAAAGTGTCAGAAGGAGGACAGAGATTATGAACCACTATTTAGAGCTTGGCTGGTAAATGGCTGGGTAATGCGTAACATCGGTACCTCGCGTACCTGCAGTTATAAAATAGACCTCACAGTGGTCATTAGCCTCTTATCCAGCTACTCCTCTCGCTACTTCCTCGTGGTACCAGCCGGAATACGAGCAACCTTGGTGGAGATCGGGTAACCAACCCCGGTGGAAGCTAAGGTCGTATACCGACAGGGAAGGAGGCACTCATGCATCTGCTGAGTGTTGGCAAAAGGAACAGCCTTGCCAGCCGAGAGCGTCTGACTCCAGGTTAGGGGCGGCTCGCGATGGTGATTCCACTGCACAGTGAAGCGCCGTTTGCGTACCAGGTATGCGGCTGTATCCCAGGTTAGGGGCGGCATACAACAGCGACTGATCCGGAGTGGACGGCTGACTTATGAAACGCTGTGTCTCGCCAGCTATACCCAAGACAGCAACCCTGTCCGCGAGACTAGGCATCGCAGCCCCAGTAAGGCAGTATGCTTAAACAACTTTCGCTAGAAGAAATTCAGGAAAGGAACTACAACCGGATAATCGGGATGGACCCAGGCCAAAGAAAAAGGACAACGATTATTGAAAACTTGGTACTTGTTTATAGGAGACTAGACCACTGCGACCAGCGACTTGGTACTTGGAATATCAGGACCCTACTTGAACCGGAACGCGTGGGTATCCTACCAAGAGAGCTGCAGAAGATGAAGGTCGAGGTTGAATTCCGCGCAGTAGATCCTATTGCGGGCATGACATTCAAGTATCACATCTACTACATTCTTTAACTACAGTCTGGTAAATGTGTACGCACCGACGAACGACAAGCCCGATGACGTAAAAGAGGCGCTCTATGATCTTCTCGACAGGACATATGGTGAGTGCCCAAGACATGACATAAAGATTGTCATCGGGGATACAAATACACAGGTTGGACGTGAAGAGTTCTTTCGCCCCGTTATTGGTAGAAAAAGCCTCCATCCTCCCACAAACGACAATGGCCTGAGGCTAATCAATTTCACTGCAGATGGAACATTCGGAAGCACACTTGGAAACACTCTAATGGAGAGGCCTGCTCTCAGATCGACCACGTTCTGGTTGATGGCCGGCACTTTCCTGATGTCGCAGACGTGCGATCCTTCCGGGGACCAAACGTTGACTCGGACCCCTATCTCGTAGTAAGCAAGACCCGCGCCCGGTTGTCCAACGTATTCAAATCGAAGCAAACGAGGAAGATACGACTGAACATTCGGCGGTTATCAGAGGAGGGAGTTGCTGCAGAGTACTCTCGGAAGACTGATGAGCGGATCGGTGAACATCTCGGAGAGAACCTGAACGAACAGTGGAGACACATCCACGACGCGATCAGTACTACAGCGCGAGAAGTGTTGGGTACTACTGCTGTAGCTACTTCCAGTGAGTGGTTTGACGCAGAGTGCCAGCGTGTGACTGATGAGAAGAATCGAGCCAGAAGTCACACTTTGGCAGCAACTGTGACACGCCAGAGCAGAGAGAGATACCAAGATGCTAGAACTGTCGAAAAGAGACTTCACCGTCGTAAGAAACGTCAGCACGGGGATCGCATTCTTGTGGAAGCGGAGAATTGCTTCGAGAGGCACGATACGAGAAGCTGTTACCGTTCGAATACTTTGCCCCATAAAACCCTGTGAGAGCGTTCAGAGCCGGAGATGAGAAGAACTAATATACTGGAGATCATGATGAATGCAATTGAGATCCATGCTATGAAATACTATTGCTACAACTATTGATTTTGCTATAATTTTAGGGTACGCTATTTTTGCCACGATGTAGAATTAAAATATTGTAAATTAAATAAATAAATATTAAAGTATATAGGATACAGGATTAAAGATAAGGGAAATAGTTTAGTAATACGATGGGCGGCTAACGATCAATTAAAACACATTTATAAATAACACTCACAATTAGGGTTTACACAACACAAAACACTCATAAAATCTGCCGGAAAATGGGGATAATGGAAATAAGAATAAGGACCATGCTAGAAGGAAAAAGGGAAATTGGCTTAAGATAAGGAGTTATGCTGGTTAAGTTGGGACAGGCTCGGTCATTTAGACTTGAACAAGTGATCACGAAGGTATGAAAAGTCGATTAAGTGACAATAAGAAAAAGAACGTGTACTATTTAACATAAATTAATTAGCCTCAGTAGGCTCTGAGTAATTATTCGAAATCAGGTAACTAAGAAACCAATTTATCACTGTGACCGAGTCTCAGAATAACCTGCCAGCTCTAAAACCAGCTATTATTCTCTACAACAGACCCAGCAGGTTGTGGTCATAGATTGTGGCCGGAATAAGCCGCAGTTCTCGCAAAGTACACCAACTCCATGTGGTATGATCGAATCCGATCAGCAGCAGTACCCTTTCTAGTCGACGCAGTCCCAGAATAAAGCAGCACACGGTAGATCATCAACGGCATATTCATCCGTGCAGCACACATCGCCTTCCCCGAAAGCATCATACCCGCTTCCCCGAAAGCATCATCTACACCCGCTTCACCGTTAAACATCGCCACGTAGGGGAATCGAGAGAAGCAGCGCTCCTAGCAGGAGGAGAGACTCACCACCGTTCATCATTCCCATCAGCAGATTCCGCAGCCGGCCGGCACTTCCACACACACACAAAGAGATTTTGTAAGTTAGTTTAGTCAATAAATTAATCAACCGTAGAGTGAGATCTTTTCCATAAGCCGACTTGTGTCCCTGATCGTGTCAAGGAGCCGACCTCGAGAAGGAGAGTTTCCCTTTAGGTCGAGCTAGCCGTAAAAAGAGACCGTGAGTGTCCACACCGGAAGTCCCCAGTGGTTCGACCAGGAACTTGGGGTAGTAGCGGGAGACCCGTCCGGTCACCGAGTAATAAAGCTTCTTTAATACGATCAACGGAATCAGGAACCGGACCGTACCAACTCCTGTTATCTGCAACAACAAGGAGGGGAACCTGACCACCGAAAGATCGGAGGTGGCTAGGCGTTGGAAACAATATTTCGATGCATTGGAAAGGAGGAGGAGGAAAGGAGGAATTACCTACTGACTAGTTGGAAGGTTTCATATGCCCAATTTACAAAAAGGGCCATCAACTCGAATGCATCAATTATTGAGGTATTACTCTCCTCAAATCTGTATACGAAATTCTCTCCTGCATCCTGTTTCTCAGACTGAGGCCGTTGCAGGAAACCTTTGTTGGCGAATACCAGTGCGGTTTTCGGGAGGGACGCTCCGCGATGGACCAAATGTTATTTATTTATTTACTATTTGATGGGGCTTTCAACCGTTGGTTGGTTCGCCCCAACGGGCCAAATGTTCACCTTGCGACAGATCCTCGATAAATTCCGAGAATTCAACTTGCAGACTCATCATTTGTTTATAAACTTCAATGCGGCGTATGATTCAGTTAAACGACACGAGCTGTGGCAGATTTTGCTTGAACATGGTATGCTAACAAGACTAATTAGGCTGATACGTGCTACCCTTGATGGTTCAAAATCAAGCGATAGCGGGTGAGACATCGTACTCGTTTGTGACGTTAGATGGTTTGAACCAAGGTGACGGACTATCGAACTTGCTGTTCAACGTTGCATTGGAAGGTGCTATTCGAAGAGCCGGCGTGCAGAGAAGTGGTACCATCATCACGAAATCTCATATGCTCCTAGGGTTCTCGGACGACATCAATATCATCGGTGTTAACCGTAGAGCTGTGGAAGAAGCGTACATGCATCTTAAGGAGGAAGCTGCGAGGATAGGGCTTAGCATAAATTCTACCAAAACAAGGTATATGGTGACTGGTAGAGAGCGTGGTAGCTCTTCGGGTGTTGGAACTGCGGTGGTGATAGATGGAGATACTTTTGAAGTGGTCGACGAATTTGTTTACCTTGGTACGTTAGTGACATATGACAACGATGTGAGCCGTGAAGTAAAAAGGCGGATAGCCGCTGCCAACAGGGCCTTCTACGGATTACGTAGCCAGGTGCTCCGCCCATGGAAGACAGATGGAGCAGGATACGTTCGTTCGTCAATAAGGCTGCAACCGCTGCGCTAGGTGACAAAATCTCAAGTGCACCAAATGATTGATTTGACGTGGAATGCCAACGAACTAAAGAGAGGATATAAAATGCTTAGAAAAAGAATCTAAGCATTACCACGAGGGAGGATTTGGCCAAGTATCGATGAGCACGGAATGAGTTGACCATGATCCTGAGAAGAAAAAAGCGGACTCAGTCTTCGTGTAGAGCTAGAATAACTATTACGAGCCAATAAAACACGTAAGATCTATGAGAATGTAAATCAATCTCGCAAAGGATTCACAATGCAATGAGCCTGATATATGTAGGAACAAGAATGAAAACCTGGTCACAAACGAGTGCGAGGAGGTCGACAGGTGGAAGCAGTTGTTCGATGCCATCTCGATGGCGATATAACAGAAGGAGCCGAAACGGAAGTTAACTTTGAAATGCAAACGATAACGTGCCGGCTCCCGTTCTCGAAAAGATCCGTAATAGAGCCGGCGGAAAGGGCCGACTCTGCAAGAATGGCCAAGAACCACTAACTAGGGTACATCACTGGATAATTTCAAGCATTTGGGAGGAGAAGAAACTACCGGAAGACTAGATGGAAGAACTAAACCTACGAAAAGGGCGATGGGTTTGCGGGATTGCTGTTATTACCGCGTTATTACCATTCAGCTGGTCAACGTCGCCTTCAAGGTGCTTTCCCAAATTTTGTTACGTCATCTATACTTAATAGCTGGAGATTTCGTAGAACAGCATCTGGCGGTTTTATGAGGACCCATGCTTCTACGGATCAAATTTTAACTCTCCAACAAATCTCCAGAAATTTCGGGAGTATAACGTCTCATGCATCATATTTTCGTGAATTTCAGGTTAGCGTGTGATACAGTCGAGCGCAAGCAGCTATGGCAGATAATACACGAGAACGGTTTTCCGGACAAACTGACGCGGCTGATCAAAGCTATACTGGAGCGAGTGGCGTGCTACATGCATGCTTCGGGGGCACTCTCATGTCCCTTGATATCGCTCTTAGGGTTGCTGCAAGGGGAAGAACTGTCCTGTATGCTTTTTCAACATCGCTAATAAAGATATAATCTGATGAGCGGGCATTGAAATTGAGAGAAACTATCTGCGGCCAAAGTAGCCAACTCCTAGCCTTCACAGACCGTCTTGACATCACTACTAGAAACCTTGGGACGGAACGAGGCAATCTACGGCAGACCAAAAACAGAGACTAGAGATACAAATCAACCTACGCCATCTCCCAAAGCAATGTAGACAATGTAGAAAACTTTAATCGGACCAGTAGTCCTCTATGAACTTGAGACAGTCACATTGCTTACAGAAGACTTACGTGCACTTGACGTATTTGCACGAAAGGTGTTGCGGACTATTTCAGGAGGAGTACAAACGGAAAGCGGAGAGTGGCGTAGGCGTATGAATCACGAGTTGTAAGCACTACTTGGAGAAATTCCCATCGTACATCTGGTAAAGTTTGGAGAATACTATAGGCCGACCACGTCGCAAAGATGCCGGACGACTATGCAGTGAAATTCGTTCTTTTCAAAACCCCTACCGGCTCCAGAAATAGAGAGGCCCAACGTGCTAAATGGCTCGACCAGGTTGAAACCGACTTACGTGTGTCGAAACGCTGAACGAATTGACGACGAGCAGCCCAGAACCGAGTACAGTGGGGAGGAATTCTTGAAACGGCAAGAGTCACTCCGGCTCTCAGCTGCTAGAAGTAAAGTAAGAAGTGCAACGTGCCTACGGACCACATCTTTATTAACTTCAAAGCAATATACGATACAGTCGATCGAGACCAGCAGATGACAAGTAATGCACGAACACGGTTTTCCGGAAAAACTGACTCGACTGATCAGAATTACCGCTTATTAGGGGGTGATCCGAGGATTGGGTATCGAAACAAGAGTATCGATTTTTAGCAAAGGTAGCCAACTCCTATGCTTTGCTGATGATTATGATATAATAGCCTGAAACTTTGAGACGACGAGAGAAGTCTCCGCCAGACTGAAAACGAAGCGAAGTCACTTCTTTTGTGGTCATTGTGGCTTCCGGCTTTCGATTTCTCTCTAATTCAGGCTTCGGAGCTGTTGACCAACGTTCTCCGAACATTTTCTTCACATCAATGATAGTTGTTGCTTGAACGCTATTTTAATATCTGGAGAACAAGTGTCAAAATCAAAGTAGTGCTATTATGCTGCATGCTGCAAACACCTGCAAAGTGAGGGTTTTTTTACCTTTGTTATACTATAACAAAGGTTTAAAAATTGGTCGAAAAACACGAAATTGATCCGAGGCCCGGAGGGCCAAGTCACATATACCAATCGATAGGGTTCGACGATTTGAGCAATGTCTGTGTGTGTGTGTGTGTGTGTATGTATGTAATGATTTTTTCTATCGCCTGTTTCTCAGAGATGGCTGAACCGAATCGTTCGCTATTACTTTTGTTTGAAAGGTGTTATTGTCTAGTAGATCACTATTAAGTTGCTTCGTGATACGACGTTTCGTTTAAAAGTTATAAGCAAAAATGTGAAAAATACGTGACACGGGTTTCTTTGAAACTACATGACTGATTTCATCGATCTTAGTATCAAATGAAAGCCCTTATTAAAGGTAAATTGTTCAGGAATTTTTAATTGAAAACAAACAAGTAGTTTAAAAGTTAGCCTTAAAAAACCTGTTTTGACAAGGTAATAATTATCGCCTGTTTCTTAGAGATGGCCAAACCGATTTATGCGCTATTAGTCTCATTCGAAACATAATATATCCTAATAGATCACTATTGAATGGTTTTTTGATTGGACGTTTAATTTGAAAGTTATGAGCAACCGTATACACCCCACCAAAATTAACAATAATTTATAATGATTTTAACCAAGATAATTTACTTAATTTCAATTATTTTAATATGAAACGAGAGGTTTTGACACTACAAATATATATGCAAAATTTCATAAGAATTGGTTTTACCGGTTAAAATATATTAACCGTCGAACACTCGCGCCAACTTTTGTAACACAGTTACTCGCGCGCACAATAGCCCCAAACCAAAGAAAACGTGTGCACTAGAGTTTTGACTGGGAAAACTTGGTTTTAGGTTTATCGAATCTTTGGAAGAGTTTCTTGAAATTGAAAGCTCTTTCATCTGGTGGAATTTAAATTTTTATTAATCCCCCTAAAAGTAAAATAAAAAAAATATTTTTCTTCAGTGTCAATATAACACATTGATGTGTTCTGCAAAGTTATAGAGCATATTATTACAAGAAATTTTGCTAAAGACAGTAACCTTCTATCTCTTTAGCGAAGATAGAAAAATCTTATTTATTATTTATGAATTTGTAAAATCAGTTTTTCTATTTTTGCTCTTTTTGTAATTGTTGTATGACTTTTTTATGTACTACAAAATTATACAAATAGTAAAAATACACAACTTTGCTGAAAATAGTATACCTGTATGTTTGCTTGTTTAGGAACTGTAGAACTTTGATTATAAAGAATACCCTAATTTTGACTTCTAATTACTCGACTACCAGCAGACGGATACATTTTAAACATTTTACATTTGCTGATAGTTTTTCTGCATATATTTTCCCAACAATTTAAATTATTAATGCATTGAATAATTATGATATTTTGCTCACAATAAGTTTGTTGAAGAATATACGTTAGTTAAACAACGATTTGTAACTTTATAACAATATGGCGTTAAAAAACCTACACGTGTTGTATAAAATACAACAGCGTGAGTTAATAAAAATTGATGAAGATTATTCAAGAAAATTCTATTGATGTGATTCAAATAGAATGGCATTACAGGAAACTATGCATAGTTCAAAAACCTATAAACTAGACCTTTACTAGACTATGTATATGCTAAAGGATAAGATTTCCTCTTACAACTTACTTTTATTTGCACTTACTCAGATTAATAACAACTTACTTATCCTTACTCAGCCATTTCATGAAAAAAGGATCTATCAAAATTTAAAAGTGTTCCTATTTTGTTCAAATTTTGTAAACTTTTTCAATTTTCAAAAATTTTATGTAAACCAACGCACTACGCAACGATAACCAATAGATGAATTATGTTCCGAAGACGTGTCGATTTCTATCTCAAATAGCAAGTAAGACCGTATAACAAAGGTTGCTTTCACCACTAGGTGGATTAAATCGGGTTTTTATATTCACCATTAAAATGCGTCAACTTCAAGTCGATCCAATTTTCATGATTTCTGAAAAAGAATGGATTCTTTTTTATCTGTGATTATTATTTCGTTTGCAAGAGTGTACCGAACCACTGAGATTAAAATTTGAGCCGCACAGTAAATATTTTTATTTGAATGAGCTTGTTTTCATTCCCTCAAATCAAATTTCACTGCAGCAGCTATCAGAGCATGAAGTATTAACGGTTCACGCTCTGTAATGTCTCTGTATATCAAAGTACAAAAAATATCGTAAATATCTCTTAATAAACTCGGAATCGT
This sequence comes from Sabethes cyaneus, assembly GCF_943734655.1. Lineage (NCBI taxonomy): Eukaryota > Metazoa > Arthropoda > Insecta > Diptera > Culicidae > Sabethes > Sabethes cyaneus. The sequence continues at coordinate 92,920,986 of NC_071355.1, forward strand.
AACTAATGCTTAATAAAGTGCGCCCAAGTTGATTTTCTGTCGTATATAATGACAGTAACTGACACACATACGATATTCTGCCCAGAATCCTATAGCAGTACGGAGCGAGCCGGGCCTAATCAGATATTATCGTATATAATTACTTATATAGCAGAAACGCGTATATTTATTCCTCATCACGTATATCTCCTCCAAAATACTACGAATATGCCAGTTTTTCCGCATCAAATACGATTTATTAGCATGTATATATGTACGTAATGCTGATTTTTAACTTTTTTACCTTTGTTATACTATAACAAAGGTTTAAAAATTGGTCGAAAAACACGAAATTGATCCGAGGCCCGGAGGGCCAAGTCACATATACCAATCGATAGGGTTCGACGATTTGAGCAATGTCTGTGTGTGTGTGTGTATGTATGTAATGATTTTTTCTATCGCCTGTTTCTCAGAGATGGCTGAACCGAATGGTTCGCTATTACTTTTGTTTGAAAGGTGTTATTGTCTAGTAGATCACTATTGAGTTGTTTCGTGACACGACGTTTCGTTTAAGAGTTATAAGCAAAAATGTGAAAAATACGTGACACGGGTTTCTTCAAAACTACATGACCGATTTCAACGATCTTAGTATCAAATGAAAGCCCTTATTAAAGCTAAATTGTTCAGGAATTTTTAATTGAAAACAAACAAGTAGTTTAAAAGTCATGCTTAAAAAACCTGTTTTGACAAGGTAATAATTATCGCCTGTTTCTTAGAGATGGCCAAACCGATTTATGTGCTATTAGTCTCATATAGTCTCATATTGAATGGTTTTTTGATTGGCCTTTTAATTTGAAAGTTATGAGCAACCGTATACACCACACCAAAATTTACAATAATTTATAATGATTTTAACCAAGATAATTTACCTAATTTCAATTATTTTAATATCAAACGAGAGGTTTTGAGACTACGAATATATATGCAAAATTTCATAAGAATTGGTTTTACCGATTAAAATATATTAACCGTCAAACACTCGCGCCAACTTTTGTAACACAGTTACTCGCGCGCACAATAGCCCCAAACCAAAGAAAACGTGTGCACTAGAGTTTTGACTGGAAAAACTTGGTTTTAGGTTTATCGAACCTTTGGAAGAGTTTCTTGAAATTGGAAGCTCTATCGTCTGGTGGAATTTAAATTTTTATTAAACCCCCTAAAAGTGAAATAAAAAAAAATATTTTTCTTCAGTGTCAATATAACACATTGTTGTGTTCTGCAAAGTTATAGAGCATATTATTACAAGAAATTTTTCTGAAGACAGTAACCTTCTATCTCTGCAGCCAAGATAGAAAAATCTTATTTATTGTATATGAATTTGTAAAATCAGTTTTTCTATTATTGCTCTTTTTGTAATTGTTGCATGACTTTTTCATGTACTACAAAATTATACAAATAGTAAAAACACACAACTTTTCTGAAAATAGTATACCTGTATGTTTGCTTGTTTAGGAACTGTAGAACTTTGATTATAAAGAATACCCTAATTTTGACTCCGAATTACTCGACTATCAGCAGACGGATACATTTTAAACATTTTACATTTGCTGATAATTTTGCTGCATAAATTTTCCCAACAATTTAAATTATTAATGCATTGAATAATTATGATATTTTGCTCACAATAAGTTTGTTGAAGAATATACGTTAGTTAAACAACGATTTGTAACTTTATAACAATATGGCGTTGAAAAACCTACACGTGTTCTATAAAATACAACAGCGTGGGTTAATAAAAAGTGATGAAAATTATTCAAGAAAACTCTATTGATGTGAATCAAATAGAATGGCATTACAGGAAACTATGCATAGTTCAAAAACCTATAAACTAGACCTTTACTAGACAATGTATATGCTAAAGGACAAGATTTCCTCTTACAACTTACTTTTATTTGCACTTACTCAGATTAATAACAACTTACTTATCCTTACTCAGCAATTTCATGATCCTTTTTTCATCAAAATTTAAAAGTGTTCCTATTTTGTTCAAATGTAAACTTATTCAATTTTCAAAAATATTATGTAAACCAACGCACTACGCAACTACAACCAATAGATGAATTATTTTCCGGAGACGTGTCGATTTCTATCTCAAATAGCAAGTAAGACCGTATAACAAAGGTTCCTTTCACCACTAGGTGGATTAAATCGGGTTTTATACATATAAAAATGCTAGCTGGGTGGTGAATGTTAGCATACTTTCAAATTTCGTGAAGCTTCCTTTGAAATTACTACACCCTCAGCAATATATCGTATCCATCACGGCATCATTCAAAATGTGTTGATATAATGTACCTACAATGAAGGCTGCTTATTCATTGAAACCATGCAAACCGTGGTTCATTCGATTCAATAGGATTGGATTAGGGCTTCATAAGGTTATTGGAAAATTTTTTCCTGATTCAGACAATATTTCCAAATAACACAAATTTACAACGCCGGTGCTGCTGGAATCATATTTACATACGATTTCAACTTGAATGGCTTACAATTCACAGAACAACGTTACCTGGTGGTTGTTGGCACCCACGACTGGCACATTTGTTCGCCTCGACACTCCCCCCCACCTCCTACCGAGTCATCAAGTAATGGCGGTTAAGCAATGGCACTAGCTCAGCCTGAATTCATGTTAACGAGTGAAGAATAAATTAAGGCAAACCACAATGGTGAAATCAGGTGAGAATTGTAAATTGAACATTTTAAACATGAGTCCGGGCGATGTTTTGCAGCTTCAGTGACGTACAAACAACAACCACTGGTTTTGTGCCAGCCAGTTCGATATGCTTTAAATGACCAGCTGTTGATCGTGCGAAACCACAGAGAACCAGCGGTTTTTAATTCATGATCTCTGTAGAATATTAAGCTTTCTTCGTTGGCTGTTTACTCTAGATATCTAGAAACCAGTAAAATTCATATATGTAATGCGATTGCACGAAAACGCTGACATAGCACGTAAGCGTTTCCCACGGATTAGGAAAACCTGCGAAAACACCATCTTTCCGTTTTCCCTTTGGAGTGACTGACGGTAGCCGCACGATAAAGTCGTTTTTCGTTCGACATGATGGTATTATTTCCTTCCTTTAATCCCATTTTGAATTCGACAGCATTTGTTTGATGGAAGGGCGTGAATTTTATTGCTGATCTGAGCTGGTAAACTCTCCTGACGGCCTTCCTCCATTGGTCCCCATCACTGAATAGCAGTCAATTTGGTAAAATGAAGTCAACATTTATCATTGGTATTGCTGTTTTTTTTTTGCTGTTGCCCTCTGTTGCGTGTTAGCGTGTCAATTCAGCACAGACAATAAGTAGGTACCCATCAGAGAAAAATGAAAGCAAATAATATCAGCTGGGGAAAGTATCTCAACGTGCGAGTAATTTAAAAAAATGTTTCAGTTGTTATCATTTCGCTTATCAGCTTTTGAAAAAAAATTCATTATAGGGTGTCATATATAGCATAGTCCTTTGGAAGTACAATTTCCGTTTTGTTGACATTTTTGATATACGACTATATCCTAACTGATTATTACGGAAATTTGTATGACAGAAATGAAAATAAAGCTTTAATATTTACTACATACCACAGAATGAAATATGTACGCAAGTTCTAAGTTTATAATGTGTTGATTTTACCAATTACGAAAAAAGTGGGTAATGCAAATTAATCAAAACGTGTTTGTATTTTTTATTTGTGATTTTTCTCAATTATTTAACTGACAACATTAGTAACTCATTTTGATTTAAGTCTAAGTTAAGTGTGAACACGAAATTATTGCATCACTTTTAACCAGTTATACACTACTGAGTAGAAATAAACTAAGTATAGCACAACTTCTTTTTAAAGTGTTTAGTTTCAGGAGCTGGAAGGAAGCCAGGAGCACCTTGCAGGAAGACAGAGGGAAAGGTCAAGTCTAAATTCACCCGAAATCCCAATATTTCACCTCGAAATGTTGCCAAGAAGGTCTACTTTTCACAAAGCTACGTCCACAAAGTCAAGTTAAAACCTACATGCATACAGTTAAAAACGTTTATACTCAAGGCTTTGCATTATTGCATTCGGCATCAAACATTGTGCCTTTAACTACAGAGAGTTGCCCACAGTAACTATTGTTTGGGAATTGGCTCTTAGTTCCCGGACTAGTTCTTCCCTTGCGCGTGGACTGTATCACGGAATCCGAAATTGATCAAATCACGGCGCCAATCGCTGTCGCCGGGTAACCCCAGCAAACCACAAATCGTATAATAATGTATGAAAATTATCTTAAATATCGCTAAATAAACTCGAACTCGTACATAAAGCTTAATAAAGCGCACCCTAGTTTACATTTATTCGTACAAAATGATAGTAACTGATTCACATCCGATTTTCGTCGCAGAATTGTATAGCATTATGGAACTAATCATGTTGAGTCGGATTTCATCGTATAAAAATACTTATGAATGTGAATTATTTTCAAATAATCTGCAGTACGTATATCGCCTCCAAAATAGTACGCATATGCCGGTTTTGTGCATCTAATGCGATTTTTCTAGATATATATCGGTACATATTTCATATTTCTTACTCTGATATATGTACGAAAATGTTTGCTGGGACCTTGCCTAGGGTTGGGCAGTGAACCTCACTAACTCCGTTTTTCGCCAGGACTTTTTCTGTTGTCAAATTAAAACACGGGGCGTACAGAGACTACATTTTTATTGCCCTTTAAATTTTACACCGCAACCGTTTTATTTAATTAACGTAAATCTAATTTATTTGCCTTATAATTACAAAATATGAAGTTCAGTGTCCTCGCTGTTTGACGAGAAAAATGGCAATGGTGGCCACTTTTAAGAATTTATCCAAGTACGCACTCGTCCCTCGAATCAGCTCTAAACCGAAGTTTTACTCCGCCTCTGGCCGATTATCGTAGAGTTCCATCGGATGAGTTGATCATCTTTCGGACACTTGCTGCTTGGTGTTGCCACTGATGAGGATGATGATAACAGTTGCCGCTTAGCGTTAAGCTCGCAACCGACAGGGGTGGGTTGAAATGGCTCGTGATTGTGATATTCACTATCGAGTTTGTGATATTCGTGATAAGTTGCCAACAACTATGGTGTGCTGTAACTGTTCGACTTTGGATCGGGGCGTTCGATTTCGTCTCTTGTTACTGTTTCAAGCGTAAGTATACTGTAACTGATGATGAATCTAAATTTGTTCTGCACTACGTACAAATATTGCTGAATTTTCATTGAATTTGAACTCAAACGAAGAGTCTAATTTTTAGTAATTTCATTGCAATTGAATCGATTTGCTTTTGTTCTCGTGGAGGTTACCTTCTCCAATAAGCGCTTCGCTCTTTAAGAAATTATTTTTAATTTTTTCTTTACTCCCTTTTTCTTCCGGACTTACCAACAATGTTGCTAATCGCGTGAGAAGCAAACAATGTCTACTCTCGCGCGAGTGAGTAAGAGAAGTATAGCAACTAACGCTTACGCCACTGACGTAAACGTACGACAAAAAGCCGCCGTTGCCGTGTGCAGGCATTCTGCTATCTAGACATTAGCGAACGTACACCCTTATAGCGTCTTTCTGTATGGCCCGCTCCATATATCACTTTGCCAAATTTTGCTCGGCTGAAACGGTACTGTCAAAGGAATCAAAATTGAGTCAAAGTGATCGAAACATCCCTGGCTGGAAGAAGTGGTTTGTCCCATCTACAAAGAGGGTGAGTGGCAGGACTGCTGTAATTATCGCGGCATAACGCTGGTAAATGTCGATATAAGGTCCCAGATCTTGTTACACCGGCTGTCACCGATTTGCACAAGGTTTTGTAAAGAATTATCAGGCGGACTTCATGGGGGCACGCATCATTACAGACCAAGTTTTCACCATTCGACAGCTCTTGCAGAAATGGCGGGAGTACAACGTGCCAATGCCTTACATCTTTATTGATTTCAAAGCAGCATACGATACAATCGATCGAGACTAGCTGTGGCAAATAATGCATGTAAACGGTTTTCCGCATAAACTGACGCAACTGGTCAGAGCTATAGCTGGATCGTGTGATGTGTTGCGTGAGCATCTCGGGGACACTCTCGATTCCCTTTGAGATGCGGCCAAGGTTGAGACAAAGTGACGGTTTATACTGCATGCTGTTTAACCTCGTTCTTGAGGGGATGATCCGAATCTTGAGCGGGCATCGAAACGAGAGGCACGATTTTCAGCAAGGCTAGCCAACTCCTAGGCTTTGTAGAGGACTTTTATATCAAAGCCAGAAACTTTGCGACAGCGGAGGCAATCTAAGCTAGACTGAAAGCATTGGGCTAAAAATAAATGTGTCGCAGACCAAACACATAAAAGGAAGAGGCTCAAAGAAAACAAACGCGTGCTTCCCTCGGACGGTAACCTTTGACGGCGACGAATCAGAAGTGGTAGATGAATTCGGGTTCCCGCGGGATAACCGCGGACAATAACACTAGTAAGGAGATCCAGCATTCAAGCAGGAAATCAGGCCTTCTTTGTCCTTTGCAAAATGTATCGATCAAGAAGCATACGTCGCTGTACGAAACTCATATGTACAAAACCTTTATTAGACCGGTAGTTCTTTATGGACTTAAAGCTGTAACGCTGCTCACGGAGAACATATGCGCCCTTGCCTTGTTCGAGCCGGAGGTACTGTGGACGATATTTGGCGGAGTGCAAACTGAAAGCGACGGAAGTGTATGAATCACGAGTTACAGGCACTGCTTGAAGAGATTCCTATCGTACATCTAGCGAAAGTCGATAGACTACGGTAAGCCGGACACGTCGTAAGGATGCCGGATGACAATGCGACGAACAAAGTTCGCTTCAAGAACCCCACCGGCATCAGGAATAGAGGAGCCAACGTGTTAGATTGCTCGACCAGATTGAAGCTGATGCTTGTGTCGAGACGCGCAACGAATTGGTGACGAGTAACCCAGGCCCGAGTACAATGGAGAGGAATTTTTGATACGGCAAGAGTCACCCCGGCTCTCGGCTGGTAAAATCAATCTGTCTTATCCAGCAAAGTTCCCGCAACGAGACTATTTCAAAATTATAGCAACCCGAAAGGCAGACGATTTACAGTTCTCTGTTGGGAGTTTCCAATCGTGGTCTTTACATCTTGTAGCCGGCCCTGGTCGATTCCTATTCAGCGTGCAGCTTAAGCGCCACTCCGTAAGGGAGACTGCACGCCACATTGTGTTTGCCCGGTGAGACTCCCCTTAGGGCCAGTCAAAGATTGTTAATTAAGGAATCAGGTTCGAACCAGATAGGCTTACCTAAATTAAGTCACCAAACCAGGCACGCGACACTTTTATCAACCAGCAGTAATCTTCAGTACCGAACTACACGAAACGAAAGCTCGCAGTAAGAAAACACCAAAAATTCAAAAGCTATCATCACTGGCAATGTCGCTATTTGCCACCAGACGGCGGAAGCATCTCAAAAATGATTTGCCGTTCATTCAAACTTTGACGGCCGATATAAACTCGAACTAAACGAAACGATAACGAAATGACGTGAACACATTAGAACGTAACTAACTTCATCATAAGAACTACACGTTGTTTGAATTATCCTAGGAAAACATTTTATTTATACATTCGGAAAACGGTTTGTATTTAAATTATTTGAATTCTGCATGCATGCTTTAACGTGTGAATGTATTCATATTCGTGTTTCTTATATTCTAGGCCTAACTATAATATCATTGTGTGCGTTTTTCTCTCTCTACTGTGTTCTATCGACCCATGTGCTTTTCAATCCAACTTCAATCAGCTGCTTCCAAATTCTTCAGTGACGTCATTCGATGCGGTGTCTAGACAATTCTGGTTGGGCGGCGATCATCAATTCGGAAACGCGTGCACGCGGTTACATTCAGATCCCAACCTCAAAATGTATCAAGCAATGAAAACTCGTGATCAAGGTATTTCAAAACGGTTTAACTACGTGAATTCACGTGCACCGTACTATGGCGTGTTTCTAGGATGCTCCCTTATAGATCAATGGAATGAACACGACTCACCAAAAGCTGTGTACTGTTGCTGCTGTTGGCTTACGTAGTGTCGGCCGCTGCTAGGTGATTCGCGTTGACGAACGTAAATTGCTGCCACCACCAATAGTTTACTGTAGGGGTGAAGCGGAATAGGAATTTCTTAAAGAGCGCAAGAGATCGAAACATTTTGGCAGATTTTCACCCACACATACATACGGGCATTTCTATGAGTGTGCAAGAGATCGTTTAATGCCGTCAACGCGAATCGCTACCGTCGGCTGCTGTGCGGCTTACATGCGAGGCGGCAAGAACTCTACGATGCGATGCTAGATGACGTCACAGGCGGAAATGAACTTCGATTTTGGGATGATTTTTTCAGATGAAACTAGAACTGCTTAGCGCCGCTTTCCGGGAATACTCGACCGGAAACGGCCACTAGCCTCACCGGAGGACTCCGGTCCGTCCGATGCTTCAGAATGTGGATGTTGGGCGATCCACGTGTCGACCGGCAGAATAGCGTGCGCCGGGAGAATTTCGTCCGAAATGTGCTGGATGCGTCTATCGCTGTCCTTCCTTCTCTCTTTCGTAGTGCTGCGAAATAAAATTGTAGCAGTGCGGCTTTTGTTCAAGGGTCATTAGCACTTGCACGAGACAATGGCATTTTGAGTTACCATGTAACCTGCTAACTTTTGACGCACTCCAAATTTCGCACACTACAATTTATGTTCGATGCTATTTAGCGAAAGAGATATAATAAAATTAGCACAAATCTAACACTGTCACACCACTTTATATACTTAATATAACTTAAAGGAAAAGCGCGGACAACAGACTACAGTTCCGAAATGCTTTGCGGTTTAGGACGAAATGAACGATCATTTTGATCCTCAGATAAGGGAAGGTGACTTCATTTTCCGCTAACTTCGTTGGGTTAATTCGGGAATCTACGATCCTGCTAGTTGTTTCATTTCGGCAACTTAACTTGGCTCTATGTGATTCTCACCAACCTTTCTACGAAGCATCTTTCGTTGCTACCCCTTCGGTTCTGTCTCAACGGAATTTACGAGTAGCTGAATGGGAGAGAATTTTTAGGGGGTTCGACATTCGGTCGAAATCCGGTTCTGCATTTTAGCGCAACGAACTTGTTGGACTAATTAAATAACTACGAATAATTATTATATGAATATAATTATTCGTATATCATAAATGAAAAGCTTTGCTATAATAAATTTCCGTTTAACTACTGAAGTGCAACATTAATTATGCATAACGAAATGATATTGCTACAATCTTCACCTAATCGTTTGCAAATTGTTCAAATTTATAATGTCTACTGTGTTACTTGCAATGTTTTACTCTAATAGAGCGGCTTCTTAGTTCTATCCCAACTCGCCACCTCGCTAGAAAGACAACGTTTACAGCAATGTTTAGACTAGCACTCTAATACAAGCACAATCATAAACAGCCCCCAACATTGAGTTAAGACGCCGTTTTGAGCCGCTCCCGACATATAGGATTGGCGCTGATAGTATTCGAACAAGCTTTCACCGTCACCGTTTAGTCAACTCATCTATCTCAGACCACTACGGGGTCTATTGCAAAAAAGTATTCGGGGCTTCGATGGCACGCACTATCCAGCCGTTTACCAGGCACAACAGAGATAGGGTCTTTTTCTAATTCCCGTCGTAATAAGGAAAGCCATTCTAATTTTCATCATTTGCTGGATGGATTTAGTGAATACTCCAAAAGTTCTTATACTGATTTGACTAAAACACACTTACCTTCCGATCCGTGAACTTTGAAATCACTGAAAAGCGACTATTAAAGCATATTATTGAAATTACGCAACTGACTTCATTACTAAAATTCGTCGTACCGTTTTAAAATCCGTTCAACAAAATTTTTCATCGTCCGAACTAAAAATCACAACAATGTTTACGAAGCTAACGCGCATGTATTTGTGTAGGACGGCATGACAAATGTTATTCTACAAATTTTCTGCAGGTCAGGCAAGTTTTTCTGGCTGTAGAATAACGACAATGCCTTGCGTGAGTTATTTTCATTTATGAATGACGGAAATTAAAATGATTAGTCGACATTGTCTTCTTCGTCGCACGAAAAAACGTAGGAAATTTGGCTGGTAGGACTTCTTTAATGATAAAAAGCATTTAAATAGATCTCAGCTCACTTTGATTGATTGCGTATGATAAACAACTAACTAAAATATTAGGGAATAATTAGTTTTGCATTGTGTGTCATGAAAATGGTGATATTTTTAATAATTTGTGTTGGATAGGACGGGAATAGGCAATTACGACGATGTAGCAACATACCCTATATAAAATAATTTATCGCTTTCATTGCACTGTAAATTTCGACATATGTTCTAATTTTATTTTAAATACCCATTTTGCCATATTCAAATTCCTTTTTGTCTCTAGCGGGTACATTATATCATATAACTAATGTATATTCAATCTCATAGCCGCAGTTCATCCCATCCATGCAACTACCCCTTCGTCTTCACAGCATTATCAGAATCGAAAGTATTCTTCCTTCAGATAGATAATCTGTTCAGAAAGAGAGAGAGAGACAGAGAAACAAAAATGAAAATGACGTAGCTTTTGTTCCACGCCGGAAGGAAATGCGGTGCGGTCCAACGATTACGAACAATATTACCATCGTTTCTGATAACATCAATCCGACATGATGGAATTTCGCCGCGAACCGTTATGACGGCTCCATTCCCATTTGCCATAAATAACTTCAGATATACATGAAGAGACCATTAACTGTTCAAAAAATGACTTCAATATTCCGTTCGGCAATCACACCGGCACGCGGAGGCGAGTTATTAAATTAAACATTGCATTTCAGTGCGGACTCACCGGTCAGTTTTCCTCGCGCAGAACAATGCCATTTTCTGTTGAAGTGTTCCCCGGATGGCAATAAATCTGTCGAAAAAAGTTAAAATTATCCTAGCATCCGCTTGCAAGCTGTCGGCTCAAATGTCCAGCTCCAGCTAAAACGCTCCGTACTTGAAAAGGGTGTAACGAAAATGTAAATTGGACACGCAGTGCAATTGCCGGCGTGGAAGTTAGCAGTTAATAAGGCTTTTTACTGGGTGGAAAAATTTTCTGCCTTACTCCGGTCCGGACGGTTTCACGGCTAACAGATATTAACTACGGCGGACGCCTATATAAATGATGACTGAAATTTAATTTAGTTGCTATATGTAGGTATAATCCATTTGTTTAGTTTTTTTTTATTTTTCGGAACTGTACACGGTATTTATTACCATAATCATAATCTACATTTCGATATGCGTAACATTAAACACGTATCGCTCGATCGTCATAGGTGGTATGGAAGTTAGAAAATTGAAATTGCAGTCACATCTTGCATCTCCGATGCACCGATTCAGCAACTGTAGTTTATTTGTTTGTGCAAATTATGTTTATCCTGCAAAATGAATAATCATTAGAGAGCAATTTATTCCGGATTCAGCTGTCAAAACGACACTATTGTTATGCATCCAACTGGCCATACAAACCTGGCAGAGGACATTTGGAAAGCAGAACATTTGTTTATACTTCTATTGCTGACCGCATAATGCGAGTATAGTTTATTCCGATATATATTGCGACTAAACACGCACCCTCGTAGCCAAATTTGGATATAAATTTAGAATAATATGTCTCTCGGGAAAATCATAAAAGATGAATGTTAAAAACTGGAACTGGCAAAAACTATTTCATTACATTTTTCAATAGCCAGACGCTGTAAAGGAGGAACGCATCTTTATGTCAATAATTTGATAAATCAAAGTCCTAGCTGAATGTGAAATACACTAGGGTAAAGAACTAGTTTTAAGCAGTCTAAGCGGGTCACTGATTGTTTTACCTTATTACAAGCGATGGGTTGACTAAGTGGAGGATATCAGCATACCAATCTTCTTGCTATCTTTAGTTCTTCATGCTGTTACCATTGGAAGACACTATTGTTGAGCTAAACTTTTGATTTTTCGCTTTAAAAGTTGGAGCGGCGGAACTAATTTTGAATAGACCGAACCTATTTTCACCCGCAAGGTGCTTTTTTAAGCAATCCTGAAATCTTAATTTTTTTACGTCCCCTTAAAAAATCTCTCGAACTTTTCCCCCTATTCAGTAAGTTCGCGTTCCTATCCGCGACCTACTAATCGGCATCTGATGCGTAATCGGCATAGCGTATCGGCATAGATGCGTAAAATGCCATCTGTCTAAATTGTTTATCGGGGCATACACTCACCGCACCGTTCGGCAAACGGTATTCGTCGTCTCTTTTATTCTCTGGTGTTCTTATGGGAAACTGCGAGTTTGACGTCTCACTCGCTGTTCATAAGGATGGTGGGAGAACAAAAGAGGTAAACATAGCAGTACAAACGATCCGACTCAGAACAGTGTTGTCAAAGCAAATAACATTGAAACACATCGTTGCTTTATTAAATCACTGAGAAAATCTTCGAAAATTATTGAAAAAGCTGTCTTTTGTGTTGTTTTTAATAAAGAAAAATTAATTATGAACATACATTTCTCTTGAAAGTATTGAACCACGTTTTCACCATAGGAGGTTTCAGTTAATTTCAAACTTAAAATTCTTATTTCCAGAACCGAAACAGTGTCTTGGCAACACGATAGTTCATCAGTTGTGCTGCAGCTGCTGCTACTGGTGAACAGGTTCCGTCAATTCAGAATTTGTTGTTAGTTTTGTTAGAAAATAATAAAACTTTCGGCTAGTGACAAAGCCTTAGATAATAGAAAAAAGAGAGTGAATAATATGGTATGTGACAATTGATTGCTTGACTTTTAGAGTCGTTGTAATTGCTGAAAAATGTGATGGGTTCGTTAGTTGCGAGGTGGCGATTGCCTTTAGCAGCTGAAAAATGTACGTTTTTGGACAACAATTTTTAATTCATCATATTTCTTGTCGTAAACCCAATAAATTGTGTTTGTGTGAATCAAATGTATGATTAAGTGATTTGTGAAGATGATCCTATCAAAAGATTTTGAAAATATGAATAAAAAAGTGCATTTTCGGCTCATTTATGTTCAACTGATTAAAATTGGTGACACTGCTTAACTCGTTCCTTACCCTACTAAACAGTCAGTTATTTACATTAAAGAATTCTTGTCTTGAAATATGCATTAATTCCGATGTAAGTATGAATAAAATGATTTAAAACGCGAATCAATTCAGTTGAGCTTAAGCGTTTAAACAATTAATTTCGCTATCAGCCATACTCGAATTTAAATTATTTCTCTTTGGTCAGGGAATAAAATACCGCTTTCAGAAAACCTATGTTAACAAGGAAGTATGTTATCTGGCTCCAGTCGAGTGCATTTCTCAGCCACTGCGGGAAATTTTAATTAAATTTTCCAAAGCTGAATGTCGCTGACAACCCACCATCACCATTCATTGAGCGAGCTGCATTGCGTTTCCTACCGGCGGAAACCGGTTCGGATGACGAGTGCACTCGAAACAATGTAATTATATCATTCTGTATTCAATTAATAGCGGTGACTGTGTAAAGTGGGGAAAAAATGTAATTCCGTATTTGCATCGGAACGGTTATAAAATCAATTCTTAATCGAAGGTTTGCCAGCTTTCGTGTTTTCATTTCGTTTCATTTTTTTGTTGCTATAATTTAGTAATCCTGCTCGACTTCCATAAATTAATTTGAAGAAAACACCCAACAAACATTTTATTCCAGTAATTTTAAAGCTTATTTAACTGTTAAATAGCCAATATCTGCGAAACATCCATCTGATGAGCCGTTATACAACATAAAAAGCAGGGGGAAGGTGTCGGTTATCTTTACAAATTTGAATCTCGGTCGGTATGGCTTTATAACTTGTAGGATTTGTTATGTATATTTTAAAGAAACTTTATTCCATTCTAAAAGGAATTATTTTAAAACGGTTGTTTTTTAAACACTTCTTATCTCACAGTTTTTATAAGTTATTGAAAAAGTTTAAGGGTACTCTAGAGGTTACAAAACACACGTTTAGACTCGTGTTTTTAGTCTTCGACCTTGAAATGCGGTCAGGCGTACTTACTTTACTTTAGTGGCAACGGTCCGTTACCGATCGTGCGCCGAACGAATTATGGTCCTCCAGTACCGTCGGTCCTGGACTGCCGTTCTCCAATCCCCACGAACACCAGCTGAACGTGCATCGTCTTCGACAGCACACACCCACCGGGTGCGGGGTCTGCCTCGGAGTCTACGGCCTCTTCCTGGTTCTCTGCTGAAAATAGGCTACTCTTTCGTCGGGCATTCTGGCCACGTGTCCAGCCTGCCACATTGCACTACCTTCACTATATCAGCATATTTGTATACTTGGTACAGATCGTGATTCATGCGTCTGCGCCACACTCCATTTTCCATTTTGCCATCAAGTATAGATTGCAGAGTTTTACGCTCAAAAACCTCCAGCACTCGCCGATAAGTTCCTTTAGCGTCCATGATTCGTGTCCTTAAAGGGTCACCGGGAGGATTAGTGTTCTGTAGAGTACCAGTTTTGTGCGAATTTACAAAGTATGGGACTTCAGCTGGCTACGTAATCCGTATAAAGCCAGATTAGCTTCGCGGCTTACATCGTTGTTATATGTCACGAGTGTACCAAGGTATATAAACTCGTCCACTACTTCATATCGTTTCCCATCTCCACCTCGGCACCAACACCATTTGAGCTTCCACGTTCACTACCAGCAACCACGTATTCGTTTTGGCGGTGTTAATGGTAAGCCCAATCTCGCCGCTTCCCTTTTTCTTCCACTGCTCTACGGTTGATTCCGATGATATCGACGTCATCCGCAAAACCAAGAAGCATGTGAGCTTTCGTGATGATAGTTCCATTCCTTTCCTCGTTTGCCCTTCGTAATGCACCTTCCAAGGCAATGTTGAATAGCAGGTTAGAAAGTGCAACCCCTTGCTTCACTCCATCCAACGTCACAAAAGCAGCTGAGGTCTCACCCGCTATTTTAACGCATGATTTGGATCCGTCCAGCGTCGCACGAATCAGCGTAACTAGTTTCGTCAGAAAACCATGTTCTAGCATTATCTGCCACAGCTCATTTCGTTTAACTGAATCGTACGCCGCTTTAAAGTCCACAAACAGTTGGTGTGTCTGCAAGTTGTACTCCCGGAACTTGTCTAGCAAATAACGCAGGGTAAAAATCTGATCCGTCGTGGAGCGACCCTCACGAAAACCAGCTTGGTACTTGCCGACGAAGGACTCCGCAAACAGTCTCAGTCTGCAGAACAGGATACGGGAAAGCACCTTGTAGGCAGTATTGGGCAATGTTATTCCTCGATAGTTTTTACACTCCAGTCGATGTTCCTTTATGAAAATTGGGCAAATGAGGCCATCCAACCACTCCACCGGCATTTGTTCTTCCTCCCAGATCCTGACAATAATCCGGTGGATTGCTTCGTACAGCCGCTCGCTCCCCGCTTTTAGAAGTTCGGCCGGGATACCGACCTTCCCAGCAGCCTTACCGTTTTTCAGCTCACTGATTGCCTTTTTAACCTACGCCTGTGTTGGTGGCTCCACAGCTTTACCATCGCTTACAATTCCTATCATATCCCTGCTGCTCTGCGCATTTACCACTCCATTCAACAGTGTCTGGAAGTGCTCCTTCCACCTGGTTGCTACCGCCGTTTTGTCGGTAAGCAGGTTGCCAGCACTATCATTGCATATCACAGGCATGGCAAAATTTCTGCATCTCACCGTTTTATAGAAACTCCGTGTGGCGTTGCTGGCGTATCGCTCCTCTGCGCCGGCGAGCACGTGCTCCTCTTACTCGCGTTTCTTTAGAAGATGGATTCTTTTTTCCGCAGCTCTAGTCTCTCTGTACCTCTCTCTGATTTGACGCGTTGCCGTAGTGAGCATGCGACTTCTGGCCTGGTTCTTTTCATCTGTCACTCTCTGGCAGTCGGCATCAAACCAGCTGTTACGCTGTCTTCCACGCGTCGGGCCTACCACCTCTCTCGCAGCTGTTTCGATGGCACCATGGATGTTCCTCCACAGCCCATTTATATCTTCTCCTTCTACCTGCTGTTCTGCGATTCGTTGGTCAAGCCTTGCGCGAAACTTACTCACTACGAGATAATAGTCAGAGTCGATATTAATTCCCAAAAAAGACCGAACATCGATAATTTCTGAAAAGTATCGACCGTCAATCAAGACATGATCGATCTGAGAGCTAGAGTCTCCCTTTGGATGCCTCCAGGTGTCTTTCCGAATATTCTAACGTGGAAAGTAATTGCTACAGATGGCCATTCCTCTGGCCGCGGCAAAATTTATGAGCTTCAGACCGTTATCATTGGTCGACAGATGAAGGCTATGTCTTCCAATGACTGGACGGAAGAATTCCTCCCTCCCTATCTGCGCATTTGCACGATGATGATTTTCACGTCGTGTTTTGGGCATTCTTCATAGGTTCTCTAAAGCCTGTCGTAAAATTCGTCCTTAGCATCATCGGATTGACTGAAGTTTTTCAGTTGTTTTTCCAACACTACGAAACCGACTCCATGTTCTGCTTTTTTACCGCCACTGTTGGTACTTGAAAGAAGTGCCTGCGATAGGGTCTACTGCACGGAGCTCCCTTTCTCCGGAATAGCAGCGATCTCCACTCCTAGTTGATGCAGCTCTCGAGCAAGCAAGCTAGCCCGTGCCGGTTCATGGAGAGTTCGGACATTCCAGGTTCCTAGTTTCCAATCATTATCCCTTAATCGTTTCCTTGTCGCTTGCCGTGTCCTATACCGATTGTTCCGTCCTGAATTTCTTTCTTCGTTATTCGTGGTAATTGAGTTTTCGGTATACTACCTCACCGGGGTCGCGATACCTACATCCCGCTGATTGGTGTGCCATCTTAGGTATAGCTTGCGGGATACAGCATTTCATATTCAGCCGCCCGTTTCGAGACAGACGCTGTGTGAGCCGCCCCTCACCTGGAGAACAGGCGCTCTAGTTCGCACCTCCTAGCTTAGCCGCTTCGGTAAGTACATGAAGCACTTCCGGGTAAGGCCATCGACCGACATCATTTGACTTAGATCTACGTGGAGGCGCTAGATGGTAGCTTGAGAGAGCCAGAGCTATGTTTGACGCTTCTTCCAGGTAACTCTCTCCATTTGATACCCCATGCGGTCAGGCATTGATATTAATATTTTTTTGAAACGGTGGTTCTACAATTGATTTAGGGACGACAGGGGAAAGTAATGAAATTGCGCATGACGCTGTCTGTCAGCGTGTTAGCCGCGATTCTCAGCGCGGGTTTTCGGAGAAAGGCTTTCAAAAAAATATTAACACATTTAGAAATAAAAGGGTTTGAAGACTTCGTAACCAACCATGGAAATCTAAATCCCTGTTTTTGACAGTAATAGTGAATATCTTGTCACTTTTGTAGCCTACTTTTGAAGGCTTTTCGAAACGCCTCTATTTAGTGAACCATTCCGGAAGTTAGGTTCTTGTTTTGTGTAGAGTGACTATATACAGAGTGGCGACAATGCCAAAATTGGAATGATAATTATCTGTCAGTGTCATTCCAATCGAGCAGATGACCTATCCAACGCGTATGCAGGAAAGAGAAAGAAAAACCTTGGAAGAACCGCATTGCATACATTTGGGATGAATTGTTCCACTCTGTATATAGTCACTCTAGTTTCGTGTTACAGTTTATCGAACTTCGAATTTCGTGTACAGCTTTAAACACCCCATCTCCCCTTGTATCCCTTCCGTAATTAACTTCACGTAGCAAACGTTCGCTAACTTTGCAGGTAATTCATTTTCCGATGCTTTTTATGTGTGCTGCAGCCAACGGTTGTGCCTCGAACGAAACTTGTCGAAATCACAGAAGTGCCATTTTTAAACTCTCGTTTGCCCTTTTTTTTCTCCACCGAACTGAAATATTATTCACCCTTTTTGCGCCCGCCGCTGCACGATGCTAAGTAAACGGGCTCTGATCAACTTTTTGGCAATCGAACAAAAAAAAAAAAATATAAATGAAATTCATACTAGAGAAAAACGGCCGCTAATAAATTGCACACTTTGTCTGGTGAGTGCCACAGACAGGCCTGCGCGGAACGAGAATGATTTTCATCAATTGATTCCATCCTTTGCCGGGCATATCCGCAAACATTGTTCTCTTGTGGGGAAAATGGCACGAGTCAAATGAGTAGTCCATTATGTTTCCGAGGCTTTTCATGCGGTGGCGTTGCATCGGGCCGCATGGTTTAACGATCATTTATAATGTGGATTGGGGGCGTAGTGCTTCTCGCCCGGTTTTCCACCTAAATGACTCTCAGCTGGGCGTAAGGATACTTTGAAGTTTGCTTTTGATTAAATAGCAGTAATGGGTACCTTCTGTGGATTGTTGTTTAACATAAATGATCAATTGCATTCAGACATTTGAGATTACTCACAGTACAAAGCAAGCGGGTTATTTCAGCACTCAAATATAATTAAAAGTTTTCCAGTACAATCCAGAACATCTTGAAAAAGTTCTTCATGAGAACAAGGAAAGAAATTACAGTATAAAGTAAAACTGATTGCTGCTAAAAGCTTCAATTCATAATACTTTTTCATATAACATTTTATACTTGGCTTGAGAGAAACTATAACGAATGATACTTTAAAACCAGAACTACAACTACAGCGACCGTACAGGTCGCTGAAAGTAGACCGAGTCCAACGGCGTAATGGCAGCAGCTAGAGTAGGCCAATGTGGTGAAGGTTAATGAAAAAATGGCCGGTGAGCTGCGCTTTTGTGTTGAAGACAAAAGCATCGTATATTTGAACGTTCGGAAAGGAATGGCATAAAATTCACCATGTTCGCGTACAGCGGGATCGAAAAATTCTAAAGCGCCGAAAGGGCATTAAAGGTAGCAAGGTTATTACAGTGTTGCTTGAAATTCAGGTTACACCGTAGAACATATCCCCTTGTTAAACGGCTATCGACAGAGTGTTAAGATTGATAAGAAAAGATCGGAGGAATCCTTAGGTGAACGTTTGTTGCTATAAGGCAGAATTTTGCCTAGCATCTGGACGAATGCCCCGAGAAGGATTTTTCAGCAACCGTGGGCGGCGTGGAAGCGTGGGCTACACATTGAGAAAGCTTAGATTTTAGTTTATTTTCGGAAGCACAGTTTACTTAGATAACAACAATAATATGGGATATTTCAAAACTTAATAAACTAAAAGGAGGCCAAGCATGACATCTTTTGAAACTGTTAAAACTAACCAATTGAGAGTTCGTTTTCCTAGTCCAACAAACAATAGATCTAACTCACTCTATTAAAGATATCTGCGAAGTTAGATAGAGATTGCATAACCAATCAATGTTGAACCAATTCGGCCACTTCGAATTCAATTGTAAGACGACCAGTTTTTCTTGAATTTCACAAACATACGCCACTTACTACGTGCAGTTATTGACTCGTATCGCTATCTAGTAGCAGTGCGTACCATTGACGATAAAGCCATCCTGCTCGGCTAAACATTTGGCATTTAGGGAACCTGTAAGATTCCGAGAACTACACGCGCTAGCTAGATGATGTATACCTTCCTTCCTCTATGAAACTAACGCAAGGAGGAGGAGAAGCTCGACCATCAGGTTAATGAACCCAGAGCACACGAATGCCTGATTTCATGCAGAATGTCAGCAAGCGATGGAAATGGAAAAAAGAGCTTGGAAAAACTCTCCAAGCATTGCCACGGGGAAGAATTTGGTCAAGTGCTGCTGAGCGCGGGACGATTTGAGCACGACCTTAAAGAGGAAAAAGCGCAGACAGCAGGATAGAGATAATGAAAATATAGAACAACTGATATAAGCTAATGACACGAACACGCCCAAATTCTTTGCGAAGGTGAACCAATCTTGTCAGGGCTAAACACCGAAACCGAAAGATGACATGGGTACAAAACAAGAGCGCAAACTGATCACAAACGAGCGCGAGGTGATCGACAGCTGAAAGCAGTTCTTCAATATCTATGCATCCAAATGACGATTTAACAAAGAGAAGCTGAACACAAGTTAATCCTTTGGATTTTAAGAAGATCCGCCTAGAAATCCGGAAGTTGAAGATTTATAGTGCCACCAAAACGATCCGACTCCGGGTAGCACTCTATAAACAAGGCAAGAAATCACTGCTAACGTGACTGAATTGAATATATTTTAGGATTATGGAGGAGAAGAGTAGATATAAGAAGTGATTTGTCCGGTCTACGAAAAGTGCCATCGACTTGATGGCTGCAATGACCGCAGCATAACGCTGATCTACGCCACCTACAAAGTACCCGTTCGGATATCGTTCATCCTCAATAGCAAGAAAATTTACAAGGCGTACGGCATTTTATCCCTACCTTTTCGTGGTACCAACCGGGATACGAGCAACCTTGTTGGAGATCGGGTAACCAACCCCGGCAACCACTACCTAGTGATGGTTAAGATGCGCCCAAAAATCTCCGTTCTGCACAACATTAGGTAGCGACGCTAATTTAGGTTAAATCTCGCACGACTGAAGCAGCCAGACGTCGCCGCAAACTACGCGCACTCACTCGAAGCTACGCTGCCGGTGAGCTTAGAGCTAGATGTCTCAGTGCCAGAAGATGCGCACATCGAGCAAGATCTGAGACGGACAGAGAGGAACGTAGAGAAGTCTACAGAGTGGCTAGGACTACCCTGAAACAGGAGATCAAGCGGTTCAAATCTAACCGTTTCAAGGAGCTGTGCCTAGACGCCGATGCCAACCCATGGGGTGACGCATACCGCATCACCATGAGAAGGTTGAAAGGCCCCTCGGTGCCCGCTGAAACATGTCCAAACAAGCTGAAGGTGATCATTCGAGCCCAACGACTTGGACCCCGACACCCTATCGTGAGCAATATCATAGCAACGCCACAGAAAGAATAATCACCAATGAGAAACTTGTGATAGTTGCAAAGGGATTGAAGGCGAGAAAAGCACCCGGAATGGATGGAATCCCCAACATTGCTTTGAAAACGGCGATCTTGGCGTTTCTGGACATGTTTGGGTCGGTCAAGCAGAAATGCCTGGACGAAAGCCACTTCCCAGACAGATGGAAGGCGCAGAAGCTGGTACTGCTACCTAAACCAGGTAAACCACCGGGCGTTCCTGCTTCGTTTAGGCCTATATGTTTGCTGGATACTCTAGGAAAACTCCTGAAAAGGGTAATTCTCAACAGATTGACGAGATACACGGAGAGCGAGCACGGATTGTCCAACAAGCAATTTGCTTTCCAGGAAAGGAAAGTCCACGGTGGATGCAATCCGGACAGTAATCGAGAGGGCCGAGAAATCGTTAATGCAGCGATCAAGCGGCGGGGTGATCGATGCTGCGCCGTGATAACCATAGACGTTAAGAACGCTTTCAACAGTGTCAGCTGGGAAGCAATCGCCGTAGCGCTGCACAGGATGAGGGTCCCCGACTACTTGTGCAGAATTCTGAGGAGCTACTTTCAGAATCGAGTGCTAGCGTATGACACGTCAGTTGGACAAAAGTCCATCAGGATCACGTCGGGCGTCCCTCAAGGCTCCATTCTCGGCCCAACGCTTTGGAATGGAATGTACAATGACGTATTGACATTAGTGATACCTAAAAGTGTGGAGATTGTCGGCTTTGCAGACGACGTAGTACTAACGTCCACAGATGAGTCGTTGGAAGAAGTGGAAAAGCTGGCGACTGAAACCATGGACATGATAGCACACAGTATGCAGGGAGTGAAACTCCAGCTGGCTCACCACAAGACGGAAGTACTAATGATTAGTAACCGTAAAGCAGTGAGGATCATGTCATAGTCTCGCACCGGAGGCTGAAATACCTGGGAGTGATGTGTGACAACTGGCCAAACTTCAATGGCCACGTTGATTACGCTTGCGAGAAGGCAGCGAAGGCCACTAATGCACTTGTTAGGATAATGCCATACAACTCTGGACCAAGGAGTCGCTTGCAGGCCAGTGTATCCTCTCAGATACTTAGGTACGGTGGTCCAGCTTGGATTGCACATTGCAGCATTAAATACTAAACGAAATCGAACGAAGTTGAACAGTACGTTCAGATTTATGGCAATGCGGGTTGCAAGTGCGTGCAGGACTATCTCGTTTGAAGCAGTATACGTTATCACCGGGATGATCCACATCGACATAATCCTGGAGGAGGACAGCGAGTGCTACAGGCGGAAGGAAACCAGTGGCATAAGGAAACTGGTGCGAGTGGAGTTAATGGTCAAGTGGCAGTCACAGTGGGACACGGCCGTGAACGGTAGACAGACCCACAGACTAATATCGAATCTCTCGACGTGGGTAAACAGAAAGCATGGAGAAGTTAACTTTTACCTGACGCAGTTTTTGTCTGGTCACGGCTGCTTTAGTCTATATCGTATCTATATCGGTTCGGACATGCAAGGTCACCCCTCTGTCCGGAGTGTAGAAACGTGGATGAAACACCAGAACATGTAGTGTTCAACTGTCTTAGATTCGAGGCAGCACGAAGAGAGATGCCCACTCTTTACGCGGAGAATATTGTCACCGAAATGTGTTGTGAAGAGGCCACATGGCATGCCGTTAGCGGAGCAGTGACACAAATTCTGTCGGAGCTGCAACGTAAATGGAGAAAACACCAGCGATCCGGCATCGGCGGGTTGGACACAGTGCAAGCAGCTGAAGAAGACGATTCGCGTGTCGGAGTCGGGAGATATGCCATCGCCGGGGGAATCTCTGTCGGAGTAGAATAAATCCATCGTCGGAGATTATATGAGTAAATACAAACGTGCGTCATAGCGAAAAATCCTGCGAGGATGGCCGTGAAAGGATGGAAGTCATGTAGGTCGCCACGCTTAAATCGGTGCACGTCTCGATAGATGAAGTGGAAGCGAAGTGGCGAACTCGACGGTGCAGTTTTGAGCTCGACGGAAACTCTGCGAGGGTGACTGTGAGGAGATGGAAGTCATGACGGTCGCCATCTTTGGATCGGTACATGTCTCGACAGAGGCAGAAAAGGTGGAAGGTCTAGCAACATGGAGCATCATCAAGCATCCGGGAAAAATCCTGCGAGGGTGGCTGTGAAGGAATGGACGTTATGACAGCCATATCCGGATTGGTCCACGTCTCGGCAGGTGTACGGAGCAGTGTACAGATGCAGCCTCTTTCCGAAGTAATACTTAACGGTAGTTCCGAGGGGGTTTAGGTCAGGCGCCCGTGAGGTTTTTAGTGGGTTAGAGTCCCAAACTGTGCCACGCGGTGTAAACATACATCATTAATGTGCCTGGCATAGAGCGTTTCCAGACAGACAGACAGACAGACAGACAGACAGACAGACAGACAGACAGACAGACAGACAGACAGACAGACAGACAGACAGACAGACAGACAGACAGACAGACAGACAGACAGACAGACAGACAGACAGACAGACAGACAGACAGACAGACAGACAGACAGACAGACAGACAGACAGACAGACAGACAGACAGACAGACAGACAGACAGACAGACAGACAGACAGACAGACAGACAGACAGACAGACAGACAGACAGACAGACAGACAGACAGACAGACAGACAGACAGACAGACAGACAGACAGACAGACAGACAGACAGACAGACAGACAGACAGACAGACAGACAGACAGACAGACAGACAGACAGACAGACAGACAGACAGACAGACAGACAGACAGACAGACAGACAGACAGACAGACAGACAGACAGACAGACAGACAGACAGACAGACAGACAGACAGACAGACAGACAGACAGACAGACAGACAGACAGACAGACAGACAGACAGACAGACAGACAGACAGACAGACAGACAGACAGACAGACAGACAGACAGACAGACAGACAGACAGACAGACAGACAGACAGACAGACAGACAGACAGACAGACAGACAGACAGACAGACAGACAGACAGACAGACAGACAGACAGACAGACAGACAGACAGACAGACAGACAGACAGACAGACAGACAGACAGACAGACAGACAGACAGACAGACAGACAGACAGACAGACAGACAGACAGACAGACAGACAGACAGACAGACAGACAGACAGACAGACAGACAGACAGACAGACAGACAGACAGACAGACAGACAGACAGACAGACAGACAGACAGACAGACAGACAGACAGACAGACAGACAGACAGACAGACAGACAGACAGACAGACAGACAGACAGACAGACAGACAGACAGACAGACAGACAGACAGACAGACAGACAGACAGACAGACAGACAGACAGACAGACAGACAGACAGACAGACAGACAGACAGACAGACAGACAGACAGACAGACAGACAGACAGACAGACAGACAGACAGACAGACAGACAGACAGACAGACAGACAGACAGACAGACAGACAGACAGACAGACAGACAGACAGACAGACAGACAGACAGACAGACAGACAGACAGACAGACAGACAGACAGACAGACAGACAGACAGACAGACAGACAGACAGACAGACAGACAGACAGACAGACAGACAGACAGACAGACAGACAGACAGACAGACAGACAGACAGACAGACAGACAGACAGACAGACAGACAGACAGACAGACAGACAGACAGACAGACAGACAGACAGACAGACAGACAGACAGACAGACAGACAGACAGACAGACAGACAGACAGACAGACAGACAGACAGACAGACAGACAGACAGACAGACAGACAGACAGACAGACAGACAGACAGACAGACAGACAGACAGACAGACAGACAGACAGACAGACAGACAGACAGACAGACAGACAGACAGACAGACAGACAGACAGACAGACAGACAGACAGACAGACAGACAGACAGACAGACAGACAGACAGACAGACAGACAGACAGACAGACAGACAGACAGACAGACAGACAGACAGACAGACAGACAGACAGACAGACAGACAGACAGACAGACAGACAGACAGACAGACAGACAGACAGACAGACAGACAGACAGACAGACAGACAGACAGACAGACAGACAGACAGACAGACAGACAGACAGACAGACAGACAGACAGACAGACAGACAGACAGACAGACAGACAGACAGACAGACAGACAGACAGACAGACAGACAGACAGACAGACAGACAGACAGACAGACAGACAGACAGACAGACAGACAGACAGACAGACAGACAGACAGACAGACAGACAGACAGACAGACAGACAGACAGACAGACAGACAGACAGACAGACAGACAGACAGACAGACAGACAGACAGACAGACAGACAGACAGACAGACAGACAGACAGACAGACAGACAGACAGACAGACAGACAGACAGACAGACAGACAGACAGACAGACAGACAGACAGACAGACAGACAGACAGACAGACAGACAGACAGACAGACAGACAGACAGACAGACAGACAGACAGACAGACAGACAGACAGACAGACAGACAGACAGACAGACAGACAGACAGACAGACAGACAGACAGACAGACAGACAGACAGACAGACAGACAGACAGACAGACAGACAGACAGACAGACAGACAGACAGACAGACAGACAGACAGACAGACAGACAGACAGACAGACAGACAGACAGACAGACAGACAGACAGACAGACAGACAGACAGACAGACAGACAGACAGACAGACAGACAGACAGACAGACAGACAGACAGACAGACAGACAGACAGACAGACAGACAGACAGACAGACAGACAGACAGACAGACAGACAGACAGACAGACAGACAGACAGACAGACAGACAGACAGACAGACAGACAGACAGACAGACAGACAGACAGACAGACAGACAGACAGACAGACAGACAGACAGACAGACAGACAGACAGACAGACAGACAGACAGACAGACAGACAGACAGACAGACAGACAGACAGACAGACAGACAGACAGACAGACAGACAGACAGACAGACAGACAGACAGACAGACAGACAGACAGACAGACTGCCACCAGCGAGAAGGTTGATACGAAACATTCGTGTTTATGCTATGATTAATTCTATTCCACTTCTACATTTTCCTACATTTGCTTTATATGTATAATCTAAACTAACATATTTCGGAGTTTGATTCAGATTCCTATATTAAACTTTTGTATTGTGGTTTACTGTATAGTGCTGATTTCCGGTAATCATAATTCTTGATTCTCTTGATTTGCCATTTTCAATACTGCCATGGAAAAAAGCTTTAATTTAGTTTTCTATGCAATTTAGCAAGCAATCTATTTAATTGTAGTTCATAGTTTATTAGTATCAGTACAGTTGAAGCAGAATATTTGGTTCCCATGTTTTACTGTCCATAAATCACTGTTCACATTATGAGCAGGGAAATCAATTGTTTTATCGTTCGACCGTTGGCAAGCTATTTTATGGGGCAATAAAAATGGTTTTCCGTTACCATGATCGTAAATGCTAGAC
The DNA here is from genome assembly GCF_943734655.1 of Sabethes cyaneus. Taxonomy (NCBI): domain Eukaryota; kingdom Metazoa; phylum Arthropoda; class Insecta; order Diptera; family Culicidae; genus Sabethes; species Sabethes cyaneus. The sequence continues at coordinate 92,947,512 of NC_071355.1, forward strand.
ATGAACACAAAACTCAGGTAATTGAATTTAATAATAGAAGACTAAAATGGATTACTGCACTTGCAAGAACATACCTTTCGAGCATACACTCAGTGAAGACCTAAAATCATTTCAAATAATCGAATTCAGTCCAAGTTATTTTAGTCTATTCACACTCATGTGCTACAGACGACACAAAAAGTCATCAATTTCGAACCGAATTTTACCTAATCCTTACAAAACCTGCATCTTAAGTAATTAAATCAAACTATCTCTTCCTCGAACATATTTGCTCTCATAAAGTAGATGATGCTTTGGGAACTTTTGACAGTGGGCGACCCAACTCAAACGGGGAATCGGAGCGAATGATGATGGGTCCACGTAAGTGTTATAATTGAATGAAATTAAATTTTATGTCCCGGCAGCTTCTTTGGTCAAGTTTGACTATCGACTTACGAGCTGCTTCAAAGGAAACTATATTATTAAGATTGTTAGTTTATCATTACCAAGGAAATTGTGATGTTCTATAATTGGGTCACTTGATTTATACTCTTCGTCTAATGTGGGATATTTGGCGGAACCATCATCATATTGCCCAGCAGCATTTTCATATGTAAAAAAAAGATAAAAATCAGCATTACGTACAGCTATACATGCTAAAAAATCGTATTTGATGCGCAAAATTGGCATATCCGTATTATTTTGGAGGCGATATACGTGATCACGAATAATTTTGAGCGTTACTACTGCATAAGTATTTATATACGACAATATCCGATTATGCGCGAGTCGCTCCGTACTACTATACGATTTTGTGCTGAAAATCGTATGTATGTCAGTTATTATCATTATATAGGATAGAAAATCAACCTGGTCCCAGTTTATCCAGCTTTAGTTACGATTTCGAATTTGTTAGGAGATATTTACGATAATTTTCGTACATTGATATACGAGTTGGTGCTAGCTAGGTGTTCATAACAACACTCTGATTCGAATTCGCAACACCGGTTTTGGCAGTTTGATTGAGGTGAAGTTTTTTTTTAAAGCAAACCATTGGAAAATTTGAAATAAAATTAGTACTAAACCTTCATTGTTTGACTAGCGTCTTTGATATTATTAGTAAATCGCATTTAAATTTTTAATTCCATATGAAATTGATCCTTATTATTGGTGAAACCTATCGTTTTCTTTTGAATGATCAAACGAACGGCCGTAAGTTTGTTTCTTTTCATCTGGTCGTTTGCAAGACTGCGTTTCAAACAGCAAGAAATATTAATTTAATTTAAAAATATAGCAGTCCCGCGAATAAGGCGGTGGGTGGTGGTGTACGCCCGCGGTGATTTCATACTAAATCGATGGAGGTGCTTGGTTCGTTACGGGTACAGTCATCTCCTTTACTTTTTGGGTTAACTGAAGCGTCGCATTTACCACGGAATAACCCTTCTTATATGGGTCTACTAGCTACGCTGTTGTTAAAAATACTATCTGAAATTATGAAACCAGTTTTAAAACAGAAAACCACTGTTCAACCGTTGTTATAATATATTCGATTTCCATTTGTCTCGTTCTATTCTTAAACAAGTTTTTTCACGTGCTTTAAAGTAAATTACGTTATTGTACTTGTGTAGTGTTAGCCGTTAGCATATAGATACTTTTTAATACATTACATGTAATAATTTTAAGTTTCCAATGTGCAGTTAGTGATAACTGGTATCATTTGGTATGTAATCTGTTGATGCAAAAAATGTAGGTTCTGAGCCTGCTGAAGAAGGAGTTGTTAAAGCCGATCCACTTCCGCGGGTTTTACCCTTCTCGAAGAATAAAGAGTAAAGAAAACCGTTTAAAAAATCAGTAATTTCATTTGCTTTAAATTCAGTTTAAATATTTTGTGATCAAAATCAGTCCGTGTCAGTCATGCCGAAAATGCATTGCACAGAATCAAAATTTTACTGCTCCTATGCAACATTTTTACTGACGAAAATTTATAATAACCAAGGCTGAGTAATTTGTTTTTCACCTGGAAAATAGCAATCTAGTCAGCTCAATCAGTATGCTTACTTCTGGATTGAAGTACAGATAAATGAGAGAAAATAAAGCACCACATGAAGCTGGTTGGTCATAAGAGTTATGAAATTTGATAAAGTTCAAGGGTATGACAATCTCGCAAACACACGTCCTTACGTTGTTAAGATGGTCCGTGCGGAGGGGAGAAGCATCTACCGAACAAGACGAACCAAAGAAACATATTACCCAGTCTTCCATTCATCAGTGCCGGAAAGGATACTGATTGGAAAATCGCTGTGATGGTACGTCTGGCTCTCGTTGGAACGATGTTTACCCAAGAGAATAAGCTTCCAAAGGGCAGATATCCGGAAGGTCAGTAACCGAGAACGGATGGTGCACCGGAGTTCGGAGAATTACGACCATCTTGCTCACACAGTCAGTAGCAAGAAGCGGTCGTTAAATGAAACTGAGTTTGTTAAGCTTGGATTGAGGAAGACAAAGATCATTAGAAATAAACTGGTTTGGAACCACATCTGTATAGAAACATATAGAGAGCAATTATTTTTATTTAAGTTTATCGGAATCGTTGCGCTAGTAAATCAGCCTGGTATGAATTGATTCTGTGACATGCTCAATTAGGTTTATGTCATTTTAACACTACAAACAAGTTTTTATTGCAGACAGGAAAAAATAGTATTAAAATGATTTTTTTTTTGTAATTTTTAATGGCAAACATCAATATTAGCTTGCTGGCAAATATTAAATGTTTAATTTCGAACACCAGCTGGCGCGTAAAGCTGGCACATTCCGATACGTTTACCAATTCGATTCACCAGCGCTGACAAAATTGAGCTCATTTACAAGCAAACAGGATATTAATCGGAAAGGCAGTGATACTATCAGTCACGGAATCGGAGAAACCCTCTGCTCGGAACGGGAACCGACATGTCACTTTCAGCTTAAAATCGTCACGTGACGAAGAAGCAATAAATAATTAAATTCAACTGAAGCGACTCCGGTTTCGTAACTGGTGTTCGTTTTTATTGATAGGCTTTAGTGCGGTGGATTGGATTCCAGTTCATCTGGAAGACTATTTTTATCGCATCATTTGTTTTTTGTTATCCAAAATGGGTCTTAATGGAATTGAATTGATATTTTTTTTAAATATTACGAAAGTGAAATATGACCTTTTCCATCGAGTCAATGTCTGAAAGCTGAAAACCAGCTTTAGCGTGGGTCCTGATGGAATCCCATCTGTTGTACTCAAAAAATGTGCTGAAGCATTATGTAAGCCATTGCAAAAGCTATGCAACATGTCGCTCGAGCAGCGCAAGTTTCCAGAGCCTTGGAAAAGGTCCTACATCTTTCCTATTTACAAAAAGGGAGATAAGCGTGACGTAACAAACTACCGTGGTATTACTTCGCTTTGTGCCGGTTCGAAGCTTTTGGAGATCCTCGTGGGGAAACTGCTGTTCTGTAAAGTGAAGTCTTACATTTCCATAGAGCAACATGGTTTTTTTCCCAAACGCTCAATTAACACGAATCTACTGCCGTTCTGTTCATTTTGCCTACGTCAGATGGAAGATGCAGCTCAGGTTGACACAGTATATACAGACCTTAAAGCTGCTTTTGACCGCATTGACCACCAAATACTGCTTCGCAAACTAAGACGTTTAGGCGCATCTGAAGGCTTCGTATGCTGGCTTCAAACGTATCTTACAAATCGTCAGCTTTCAGTGAAGTTAGGCTCCGTTGAATCGTACAGTTTCTGCAATCAATCTGGAGTTCCACAGGGAAGTAACTTAGGACCGTTACTATTCCTTATATTTTTTAACGACGTCTGTTTTGTTATACCGCCTGGCCGCAAGTTATTGTACGCTGACGATCTTAAAATATTCATCGCTGTGCGGTCAGTGGAAGACTGCAAACAACTGCAAGATCTTATCGACAAGTTTACAGATTGGTGCCGTTTAAACAACCTCATCATCAGTGTTTCTAAATGTGCAATTATCAGCTTCACTCGCAGCAAAACCCCGATTGTTGAACTAGATGCTAAACTGACCTTCCACAACCATTACTCGAACATCATTGCTAAAGCAAATCGCAACTTGGGTTTTATCATGCGTGTGGCCAATGATTTCCGTGACCCATATTGTCTGCGCGCTCTTTACTTCTCGCTTGTACGTTCCATTTTGGACACAGCTTCTGTGGTGTGGAGCCCGTATACAAATAATTGGTCAGCCAGAATTGAAGCAGTGCAACGAAGGTTCATTAGACATGCGCTGAGATTTTTGCCCTGGAATGATTCTCGTAACCTTCCTCGCTATGAGGACCGCTGTAAGTTGCTGAACATCGAAACCTTAGCCAAAAGAAGAGATGTATCCAGAGCCGTCTTTGTTGCTCAACTTTTGAAATTCGAAATTGATGCTCCTGATCTTCTGGCAATAGTAAACATTAACGTTATACCTCGACCGCTAAGATCCCGCGGATTTCTTCGACTTGATTTCCATCGCACACAATATGGACAACACGAACCAATCCAGGCGATGTGTTCTATTTTTAACGACGTATATAACCACTTTGACTTCTCTGTATCGACAAACACATTCAAAGCTAGGATTAGAACTTAACTTAACGACAATTTTATGTTTTTGTTTATGAATCTTATGTTTATTTAAGTTTATATTTTGATGTGATATTACAAAGGAAAAGATAATGGGTTTTTATGCCGATTTGAGAATGAGATAATAAATTTCAACTCAAATCGGCTTTTCCCATTCATAGCACTTAATCTTTATTTAGACTTTGTGTCAGATGAAGTAAATCAATAAAATAAATAAAATAAATAAAAATAACCACCAGCTTTATGTGAAGTACGCTTGAAAGGTTTTGTTCGGAAAACTATGGTCGGAGTGGATTTGAAACGAATGTAAAAAAATTCAGCTAATATATGTTTCAATGACGTCGGGCCCTTTTCCGGAAAGATGAAAAAATGGACACGGTGTTCAAAATACCGTTATTAAAAAATAAAATAAACCATCGAAACGGCCAATGCCAATTGGTTTGTATTGCCATCCTACACCTCTAAGCCAATTTTTTAAAAAATCGTTCAACGAATTTTTCAGTTACGGTCTTTTGAAGTTTTAAGGGCAGATTACTCATAAAAAGTAAATAAAAATCTTCAATGATACTTTCAAAATGAACGTAAATTACAGCCGGTATTTATTTATTATGCAACATATGCCCATTGGAGACAATTTAAGGAGTATTACGCTGTATTGGGACTAACCGGAAATGTTTCTGATTAAACCATCGCTGCGGGAAATTGCCAGTATCGAAAATGAACAAAGATTTATCATGCAATACCTCCAATTACGCCAGAATTTGAAAATTAGATCAATCAAAGTCAGATCAACTCCCTAGTACCACATTGGTTATATCTATACAAGTTCCGGGGACTCCCGGGAACATCCAGACAAGTGGCCAGTTTCGCCCATGAACAAAAACTTATCTTGCGACACCTTAACTAGAATTCAATATCCAATAACTAGATCAATGGAAGCCAAATCTGCTATCTAGGGTCAGGTTTGGTAATATCTGGACATGCTTGGGGGACTCCGAGAACCCCTTGGGAAGTCAATAACACAATGTGGTATATGTTTGATAACAAAAACATGTCTGGAATTGGCCATTGTGGTTCTAGGTATTTAATTTGGCTTACATGGATCTATTTTGAAAGTTTTAGTGTAATTTAAAGTTTTGTATGATGAGTTTTTGTTCATATTCGAAACTGGTCATTTCCTAAGGGTTTCCGGGTCCCTCAAATATTTTCAGATATGACCAAACCTGACCTTAGATAGCAGATTTGGCTTCCATTGCCCTAGTTATTGAGTTCTACTGTAATTTAAGGTGTCGTACGATAAGATAACTTGTCTGGATGTTCCTGGAAATCCCCGGAACTCGTCCAGATATAACCAACGTCGTGCTAGGGAGTTGATCTGACTTCGATTGATCTAGTTTTTAAATTCTGGCGTAATTTGCGGTATCGCATGATAAGTTTTTGTTTATGTTCGATACTGGCCATTTCCCGCAGCGATAACTTAATCCGGAACATTTCCGGTTAGTCCCAATACAGCGTTAAACTCCTGAAATAGTCGCCCATGGACATATGTTGCACAAATAATCAATACCAGCTGTGATTTACGTTCATTTTGGTACGCCCCCGCTACTCTCCACTTTCATTTTGTACTCCACCAAATATCGTACAAAGCTCCTTCCGCTGGAACACGACAAGGGCGTGTATGCCCTCCGTGAGCAATATCACGGCTTTAAGTCCATAAAGAACGACCAGTCTAATAACGGTTTTGTATATTGTCTCCTTCGTACGACGGCGTATAATTCCTGAACGTAGCGTTTTACGCACACTGCCTCAAAGTTTATTAAATTCAAAATACGCAATTCCTGTGGACAAATAATAAATTTTCCGTTAGCTTTAACCAATTTCCTCCCAGCGTTGCGAAAACGCAACCAACTCCGGAAGGTGGAGGCAAAACCGGTGAAAACGGGAACGCCAATGCCAGTATTCCTGGATTCGAATCGAATGTTCTATACTTTCCGGAACAATAAAGCTTTGTTAAAACTTCGTACCACGACCCAGCGCTGTAAGCTCCTGCGTTGCATTTTTTCAGCGTTTTTTCTTAGTTGATCTAAAACAAAACTTTCCAGAAGGTTTCAGCTTGTTATCTCTGCTGGAAAAAGTGTGGGGCATAATGGGTTAAGCTAGATCGTTCTGCTGATTGGTAGCAATCATGGCAAAAACAGCCAAACAACTACGCTTTATGCTTTATTTGTGCTGCCAGCTCCACTCCAGATAGATACTGTGAGCACTTCGTGTTCGCTGGATGTAGTCGATCCGGCATTACCAACAAACCCTTCGTTCTGGAAAAGTGCAAGCATCATACGGAAGCCTAGTTCCGGTCGCCCGAAGGTGCTGCACGGCCGTTAGGTGTGCAATAGAAGGTGAAGAAAAAGCCCAAGTATACTGATAATAAAACTTGGTTTATAGGTACTACGAAAACGAACGTAAGCTTTACGAATTCTTTCGTTGTTTTCTACCACGAAGTAGATTCGTAAAATCAGTCCTGAATTTTTCGTACATATTAACAAAGCTATACTTGTACGAATTATTGCATTTTACAAAATGATTCGTAGCTTTTACCATTGCACGAAAAGGCTGCCGATAAAAATAATACTAGATTTCACTATTTTCCGATAGGTGTCAGTATTCTACATTACCGGCATCTATCGATAAATAGCGAAATGTTTTCTATCTTCGAAAAAAGCAGATTTTATCGAGAATCGAACTGAGCTCGTTTGTTATACTTCTTTACGAACAGCCGACGACGCCGCAAACCACAGAACCACAGCTACTGCATACCAAGAAGGTCATAATTGCATAAGTCTATTTTCTCTTCATACAATCTTCGCAACCCGTTTTCGTCGATAACGATGCCAGACAGCAACCGTGCAACAAATGGGTCTTGATGCAGGACAGCTACGAATGTGCTCTCGTAGAAAATACGAACCATTCGTAATAACAACATTTGCGGTAGACAATAAGCCTACGAAAGTTTTTAAAAGGTATAAAATTATTTGTATCAGTTACGAATATAGTTTTACGAATGTTTAAAAAAAAACGAAATTATATTCTCAGTGTATAAGGTGGCCTCTTTGTTTCGTGTCTTGTACCGGTGCTTTCATAATCGTTTCGTATGGTAATTTAGCATCGATTGCTATCACGTCTCGCTCGTTGCATTTTTCCGACAGCGGTTGTTTTAGAAGGCCATTTTGAATTCATTTGAGCACACTTAGCAATGGTGCGTTTACAAACCGGAACTTTTATTGAAATTTTATAAACGTGCATTTTAATCGAGAAATCGATTACTTAGGAACATTGCGCGTTATTTCTATCATATGATTATCAAATATACATAGCTTATATACAGCTTTCCAATAAGGTAGTCAAAGATTTTAAGCCAATTCTATGATCGAAGGATGCCAAAAGGTATCTCGCGCAGTCAATGTTTTTGATGAATTGCCAAATAGACACGTTTGTGTCAGAACAGCTTTCGTGCATAGCAACAAATGTCTATCGGTATTAATAACCGACCACGCGCGATTTCGAACGAATCGAATATGTTGATAGCACATAACTTTCGGTGCGGTAAACTGATTTCTCATAGTTTTTTCTTATATCGGTATGTCGGATCTCCATTACCTATTGGCTACGTAACCAAAAACGTTCTCAAATCGTACACGGGCTCGAATGACAGTGATCGCACCACCTGCCTCGGTGGATTCAGATCAATTCCTTTCTACTAACAACAACTCCTTCCTGTGACACTTGTGGATAATGCAGTGGATACCTCGGTCTCTAGTAGCAGCAAATGTCGGACTAGCATTCTTTTCCCTTCCAAATTGACCTGCATGGGTGTGGCCAGCTTTGCTATTGATCATCATAAAGAATTAAATCACCAGAAAATGCATACTGAGAATGATTTGCTACTCCCAAGTATCATTCTGATGGTTCTTTGTGCAATTTCAGCTGATCTAGATAAATCGCGGGCAACTCACGGGCGGTCAAACTATGTTATGCTTGGTGTGTTCATTTGTACGCATTCTTGTATAAATATGGCCGATAACTGCGCAAAAATATGATGAAATAGATTATTATTTATGTGTTGTAGTATGATTTTATTTGTAAAAGGCACATATAATATAATTAAAATGAAAAATCCCACAGAGATTAGCATTTTTTGAAAGATCGTCAAAAAATTATTTCAACTTTACTCAATTTTTCCTTATTAAAGCATTTCTTGAGTGCATCAATTTTATGGAAGTAGAATGGCAAAGTTCACGATAAATTTAAAACCGCACTTTATTAATATTTTTTGAAACGATGGTTCTACAATTGATGAAGGGACGGTAGGGGAAAGAAATGAAAAAAATTTTTTTTTTTTTTTGTGAAGGAGGGGAAGAGCGGAAAGGAAGGGGGGGGGGATTGGTAGCTATGCTTGACAAGTAGACATTTTGACTCCTACCTTTTGTCCAATGTGGTTCGCTGGTACTTGTACCTTTGAACCACAGAGGCGCTGGACAAAAGGAGACCGCAAAATCCACTTCTCAAGAATAGCGACGCGTTTGGTTAGGTTATCGACACATATTGTGCCGCTTCCTACATCAATTGCAGATTACCACCGAGCGAGAAGTTTTAATCTAACTACTGTTTACTTTCAGGACGACGACACTATGCCGGCCCTTACGACTTTCAAGGTACTGCACGTGACGTTGTTCGTCTGTCAGCGTGTGTTAGCCGCGTTTCTCGGCGCGGGTTTTCGAGGGAAGGCCCCGTTCCTATGTAAGACTAATCTCAAGTTTTTAGTCTTGACCTTGAAATACGGTCATACATATATATTAATATTTTTTGAAACGATGGTTCTACAATTGATGAAGGGACGGTAGGGGAAAGAAATGAAATTTTTTTTTTTGGTGAAGGAGGGGAAGAGCGGAAAGGAAGGGGGGGGGAATTAGTAGCTATGCTTGACAAGCTCTTCCCCTCCTTCACCAAAAAAAAAATTTCATTTCTTTCCCCTACCGTCCCTTCATCAATTGTAGAACCATCGTTTCAAAAAATATTAATATATATGTATGACCGTATTTCAAGGTCAAAACTAAAAACTTGAGATTAGTCTACCGCACTTTAGTTTGGATTATGTGAACGCTACAATATTGCTTTAATTGATTGATGAATTACCGAATTATATTTTAGCCATTCTATCATACGAAAAATATCTGACATTAATTTGCTTGAAATACAAAGCTTCAGGGAAATTTTCAGAAAAAAAATCCCGTGAGGTGAGATTGTGCCAAAAAAGCATATATTTTTATTCTTAAGCTCAGTATACACACAATTTAGGAACTAAGTTGATTTCAAACCTGTCAATATATACTAAATTGTTCAATTAACAACTACCGTAGAGATGGTTTAGTTACAATGAAACTTAATTTTACTGGAAGAGCATGAACTTTGGCACAATCTCACCCCTTCTAGGGGGCGACATTGTGCCAAAAACATAAAGTTAGGCTAAAAATCTAAACAGTGAACATTAGCATGTTTATAAACAATACACATAAATATCAGTATAAAGTAGTTCACATGAGGCCATCCATGAACTAAGTTGACTATTAGGGGCAGGGGGTCGACCAAAAACAACGCATCATACAAAAAGTATGAACGAAAATAACCCGGAGAGGTCTGAATAACTAAAAATGAGTTCGTAGTCAATGGACAGCCTTTATATAGCCAGTAGCGTTTCTAGGGTTAACAAGGGGGAAATATATGAATATAATATATTTAATCATTTAACATTTAACATCATTTAACAAAAGTAATCATTACTTCGTTCGAGAACCCGCGGCCGTAGAACATGTGATTTATCCCACCCCCCTACCCCCTCCTTAAAACTGGCAGTTTATACACGGTATAATATATTCGTCTTACATATTAGAGTGTTTATTCAAAGTATCTGAAATTTCCAGAGAAAAAGTAAAACTTAGTTTAAAATATTTAGCTGACCTATGATGCTGTTTGTTCCAAAATGGATGATGCAATCTAATCTGTCAAAATATTTTGCTCAATAGTAAAGAATGTGAGTGCACTGGTGTATACTGACGTATTTTTGTTGTGTATGTGAAATCCACAAATTGGATCGATCATTGTGGCTTGGCACAATCTCACTCCCGTGAAGCTCAAAAAGTATAAAGTTTCGAAAAATATTATTTTCGTAATCAAAACTTATCCAACGCATAATAACCTTTCAATACATTGTAAATGATTAGTTTATATACCTTCAAGATAGCAAGTTGATGCGATTTCTTGTTTGGGTTGGTTTATGTGGAACATTTTTTACGAGCGTTATTTCCGCGTATTTTTGATCGCGAACTTTGAAGCCCTGTTTAGGCTAAATAGTTTGCTAATAGTATCTCTGTTCCATTCTAAGTTATGAATAAATATGTTATGTTCATCACCATTTTGAATTTAGGTCAGCAGTTTCTATAGATATAATAAATTTTCACAAATAAACATTTTTGGTTTTTGGCACAATCTCACCCCGGATGGCGATACGAAAACTTTGCAACGCATATGCGTCACTTTGACAAGTTTTACAAATATGTTACATTTTAGCTCATTTCTTGCGCTTTTCAGTGCTAAATTGGTTGTAAATGAGTCTGGGAAAACGAAAGGTAATTGCTGACCTTGTTTAAATCTGTCTCTGTTTTAAATCTGTTATCAATTCTTATTTAAGACCAATTGTCTTACTTGGGATGTCAAGGAGGATGTGGTCTTCTGGCTAGACCCGATCGGCCCATTGTGATAAAGCACGGGCGTAGCCAAAAATGTTTCTTGGGGGGGGGGGGGGGGGGGTTTATCAAGAAAAAATCTGACATAGCCTAACCGTAAGAAGTTTATTCAGGAAATGGGGAATTTTACGGTTAAAAACTATTTTGGTTGAAGTTGAGTGTTCTTCGTCAGACAAAAAAAATCAAATTGAAATAATAAAGTTAAAATTTTGGACTCCCAGCCGGCATTGAGGTACGTTGTATGTTGGAATCTTGGTTGGGAGAAGCTATTAATGTGCATAAATCTGAATCTCTTCGAGACGCGGCGAGGGTGCTGCAGAAGAACCTATCCTGTATGAAGTGGCAGATGAGCTCGTGTATGTGGGAACGCTGGTAGCCGCGGACAACAACACGAATAAGCAGATCGAGCGGCATATTCAAGCGGGACAACGGGCATACTTTGGCGTTCGTCAAACGCTGCTATTAAGAGGCATTAGCCACCTTATAAACCTGACAATGTACAAACCTCCTATTAGACCGATAGACCATGCTCACGGAGGACTTACGCACCTTTGCGAACGACATTTGACGCAGTACAATCTGAAAACGAAGAGTAGCGGAAGTGCATGAATCAAGGGCAACAGACACTGCTTGGGAAGATAACCAACGTACATTTAGCGAAAGTCGGTAAACTACAGTGAACTAGACACGTCGTAAGGAAAACGGTTCTATACAACAACCCCACTAACACCGGCACAGAGCGATTCAACGTGCGAGATGGTTTGTCCAGGTCTAAAGCGACATTTTTTTATTTTGTAAGTAAAAAGCTGCGACTACAGAGATGCGTGGGAAATGGGCGACGAGTAACCAAAGATCGAATTGAATGGAGCTTAAAACCCCCAAACCCCCCCCCCCCCTCCCCGTCGCTACGCCCATGTGATAAAGAGATTACTGGAGCTAATCCTCCCAACGTTCCCCAACTGCGATCGATAGGAAACTTTTAGGCCAATCTCAAACAGAGGATCGACATCAAAATTTTCAAGGCAAAAGCAAATGATGGATAAGCAGTTGATCACCAAAGCTACGAAAGAGCTGAAGCAGATGCTAACATCCATCTTTTCATTGACCATGAGTAAAGTTCCGACCAACTGCCTTAAGGTCATAACTAGTCTATTTTTTCATACGTTAGTCAATAGTTTTGGCAAGTATTGATGTTCCAAGTAGTTTAATTAGACAAAGTGCCCAAATTGATTTTTGTGGTTTTAACCCAGAGAGTTATTAACCACTTCAATTTCGTATTTGTAATTGTATTTGTATTTGTATTTGTATTTGTATTTGTATTTGTATTTGTATTTGTATTTGTATTTGTATTTGCATTTGTATTTGTATTTGTATTTGTATTTGTATTTGTATTTGTATTTGTATTTGTATTTGTATTTGTATTTGTATTTGTATTTGTATTTGTATTTGTATTTGTATTTGTATTTGCATTTGTATTTGTATTTGTATTTGTATTTGTATTTGTATTTGTATTTGTATTTGTATTTGTATTTGTATTTGTATTTGTATTTGTATTTGTATTTGTATTTGTATTTGTATTTGTATTTGTATTTGTATTTGTATTTGTATTTGTATTTGTATTTGTATTTGTACAGTAGACTCTCAGAAAAGTTAACTCTCTGAAAAGTTAATTGTTCAGAAAAGTTAAGCGTATATCAGTTCTCAAGCAACGCTCTAAAAAGTTAATTTTTGCCTTAACTTTTCTGAGAGTTTGAATTTATTGGTTGTCCAACCGTTTCTTCACACACGTGTGTTTACCTTCTATCTTTATTTCTCATTTTTCGGCTTATTGTCACCTTTCCACAGTTTCATAGAGTCGCATCATAACTGGGATTAAATAAAACTCTTGTATCGGACAGTTGTAACAATAGTTCAATACGGGCATATAATTACTTCAGGATTTTTGCAAACATACTGGAAAAGCGCAAACTCAGATTGAATTTTATATGCAAAACAACGAACAGCAAGGAACTAAAAATAAGCGCGAACGCTTATTTTTAAGCAAAACATAGTCGCAGACTACGAAAAAACAAAAGTAAACTAGTGTAACCGACTATTTTAAACTTACTGAAAGGTATTATTTTATAAAAAACTTTTTCGAAACTAAATATTATTTTATAAAGATATTGCTACATATTTCTTTCCAGTACAACTTCCAGATACATAAAAATATGTATCCTATATCCCGGAATGCATTGTTCGCTTTTGTATTTATCATTTTCAATGACTTTTAGGACTACTCAGAAAAGTTAATATTTCGGAAAAGTTAATCGACCCATTCCCCAATCGATTAACTTTTCTGAGAGTCTACTGTATTTGTATTTGTATTTGTATTTGTATTTGTATTTGTATTTGTATTTGTATTTGTATTTGTATTTGTATTTGTATTTGTATTTGTATTTGTATTTGTATTTGTATTTGTATTTGTATTTGTATTTGTATTTGTATTTGTATTTGTATTTGTATTTGTATTTGTATTTGTATTTGTATTTGTATTTGTATTTGTATTTGTATTTGTATTTGTATTTGTATTTGTATTTGTATTTGTATTTGTATTTGTATTTGTATTTGTATTTGTATTTGTATTTGTATTTGTATTTGTATTTGTATTTGTATTTGTATTTGTATTTGTATTTGTATTTGTATTTGTATTTGTATTTGTATTTGTATTTGTATTTGTATTTGTATTTGTATTTGTATTTGTATTTGTATTTGTATTTGTATTTGTATTTGTATTTGTATTTGTATTTGTATTTGTATTTGTATTTGTATTTGTATTTGTATTTGTATTTGTATTTGTATTTGTATTTGTATTTGTATTTGTATTTGTATTTGTATTTGTATTTGTATTTGTGTTTGAATAGAACATGTTATAGAAAAATCTACTTTATTTCAGCAAAGGATAAACTTCCCAATCATCAGCAACATCGACTATGTAAATGGTAAAGCTTGACAAATAACGTAAACAAAATTGAATGACTGCCAGCAGTGGCCGTAAATGATTCGAATCATGTAACTCCGATAACCACCCATAACAAAAGCCTAGTATTTTTGCCATCATCACCTAGGGCCAGTGACGGCTTTATTTGCAGTCTATCATTTATGCCGCCGGTAGCCGGTAGTGTGCAGTAAACGCTAGTAATGCTTACCATGACAACAAGATAGGTGGCGGTAATTAATACTAATTAGACCATACTCTGCTGCGTCAAGCATGGCATAACGACCACTTTGAGCGGTACGTCGAATGAGTTGTAATATATAGACTGTAATGAATATTATGTTTCTCCTTATAAATTAACTACTCCATCGTCTGCAGTCTACGGCCGAGCGGTCATGGCGAGTGCGGAAACTGTAGCTCAAAGAGAGCGGTGCGAAAAATAGACGTAAATAGATACGGAAAGCCATGCCCATTGCGGTTTAACCCATTCGAAGGCACCGGAAGCTGTGTTACCACTAGTGAATAAACAGGAATTATTTTTACTGGCTGACGGGTTGGTCATAATTATTTGTTTGTTTAGTGGATAGGTACGATATCTGTGTCACCAACTTCAGCTTTTTGTGAGCTGTGGGAGTAATATTCGTGTTTTTAAAGCGATGTTCTTTATTGGATTATTTTTATTGAAGTTATTATGGCCTTAGAGAGGTTTAATAGCTTCTAATAGTTGTATTGGACCCTAAATGATAACATGCCTTCAAGGGTGTTTGCCACAGGCTATAACATCTTTGAGCACTGTTTAGTTTTGTAACTAACCAAGCATTAGGTAAAGGTTAATAGTTAATGTGAAAATTAGCAAAAATATTGACAAACCTTGGTTATAGAACTCGATATGGTAAATTTATTTGAATACTCAGATTGAAACTAGCTTGAAAGCAGATTAACTACCAATAATGATGCTAGAGTTGGATTAACCAAAGAGCAGTTGTAGTGAAGGTAGCTGTATATGGTGCTTTTATTCTAATTTGGAGAATAATAGCAGGGCATTCAATACATAATATCGGAAAATTTTATACCACATGATGTGGAACAGCATCAATGTTGTAACATTTCGTTCAAAATTGAGTATCCAATCAAGATCTCGTATTATCCAGATAAGCTTGCTTTGGAAACCCGTTTGTAAGAATAACCATGCATCACCTTGAATTTCTTCGAATCCCGATAAATGCACAAACTGTAGCAAATAATAAACTAGCTGGAAAACAACCAGAGCAGCGGCGAAACACAAAATAATATCAAATTACGTTATGGAAATCTTATAACTTCACATCAAAATTTATTCTCGTTTTGGCTGACTTTATAATTCCTGCGCACTGCTTACAGCATAAAGGCCGGGTGGCTGATGTTCTATCAAGAATATTTTTTAATGTAGGTACTCGGTCCGGTCCGCCAATTCGTTGAGTGTCTCGACACATACAAGACAGCTTCAACCTGGTTAACCTTCCTAATGCATTAGAAAAAAGTTACATATTATGCATTAAGGGTCGAAAACGACCCAAGTTTTGAAATTGCTCTCATTCATCCATTTTCAATCCGAATTTCGTTTTCTTTACCTCGTTTGAAAGCTATGGCCAAAAACTAGCACCCAAGGTATGTTGGGGAATATTTGTTGACTGATGGCCGCTTCTGCGTCGGTTCCGGAACACCCACTACCAGGTCCCGGGGAACATTTTTACGTTTTGAGATAATTCATTTTGCGGCACATCAAATCACATTGGCTTGACAAAATAAGATTAATGGAAGTGCAATGGGAACATTTTGGACCCAAGCGGCCATTTCCTCATTGGTTCTGGAACATACGGTACCCGGTTTATGAGGACAATTTTAAATTTTAGGATGATTTATCTTGCAACACGTCAAATTACATCAGCTTGATAACGTAAGACTATTGAAAGTATAATAAAGACATTTTGAAGGCAAATGGCTACATCAGCATTGGTCCCGGACTATCCGGTATCCGGGTTTTGGGGACATTTTTGGATTACAGGGTAATTCATCTGCCCCGAGTTACCCCGTTTTACGGTTCATTATAAATACCGGGTACCGGATTATATGCGACTGACGCCCCATTATACTTCCATTGTTGTTATTTTATCAACGCGATGTGATTTGAGGTGCCGCATGGTGAATTATCTCAAAAGCCAAAAATGTCCCCCGAAACTGGTACCGGATGACCCAGTACCGATGGTAAAGTGGCCATTTGGCTTCTAAATGACATTGTTTTACTTCCATCAGTCTTATTTTATCAAGCCGATGTGATTTGATATGTCGCATTATGAGTTATCCTAAAATACAAAAATGTCCCCAAAAATCGGGTACCGGATGTTCCAGGACCGATGCTGATGTGGCCATTTGCCTTCAACATGTGTTTATTATACTTCCAATAGTCTTATGTTATCAATGTGATGAAATTTGACGTGCCGCAATAGAAATCATCCTAAAACTCAAAAATGGCCTCAAAAACCAGGTACCGGATGTTCCGTAACTGATGGGGAAGTGGCCATTCGGATCCAAAATGTCCCCATTGTACTTCCACTAATCTTGTTTTATCAAGCCAATGTGATTTGAAGTGCCGCAAAATGAATTATCTCAAAATATAAAAATGTTCCCCGGGAGCTGGTAGGAGGTGTTCCGGAACCGACGCAGAAGTGACCATCAGTCAACAAATATTCCCCAACATACCTTGGGTGCTAGTTTTTGGCCATATCTTTCAAACGAGGTAAAGAAAACGAAATTCGGATTGAAAATGGATGAATGAGAGCAATTTCAAAACTTGGGTCGTTTTCGACCCTTAATGCATAATATGTAACTTTTTTTGCTGTGGCTCTTCTAGATGTCGCTGAAAGCTGAAACTCCCCCACAATGCTAATTTTCCAAAGTTAGGAAAAGTCAGAAAATTTCAAGTCTCTAGCTCGTACCGTTACTGAGTATCAAGCTTTGTAAGTATGCCGATGGGTCGAAAACGACCCCAATGCACTAGGAAGGTTAAGCCACCTACCACGTTGCACCCCTCTTCTGGTGCGAGTGCGGTTCTTGAAAAGAACAGATTTCACTACACAGTCGTTCGGCACACTCAAAAAATTGAGCACGTCAAGTTTACGTGAAAACATAGGTAATTCCCATCCATCACACTTTTCATGTAACATTCACGTGAATTGCTGGTAACTCGCACTCATACTAACCAGTTTACGTGCGATCCCAGTAAATTTAATCAATTTTCCCATTAACTAGTACATAAAGTTCACGTAAGTTGCTGTACAGAAGTTCACATGATTTTTCACGTGGATGCGACGTGTCGATTTTTTTGAGTGCACCCTTTTTTCCATGTGTGGACTCATTACTGCGACCAGTATAGTTGATCTATTGTAATATCGCCCGGGTGTTTGCTGTATGACCTGCACTGCATTTCTTTTTGCTATAATCGCTATTGAGTGAGCGATATGCTTATTGAATTGTTTATGCGTGCTTGCGTGTATTGGGGTTTACCCTTCCTTCAAAGCTTGATCTACTTTACCCATTTATTCCTCGCTGCCACCACTATCCCATATTACAGCCGTCCCTGGCGAGGACTCATTCGTACCTCTGACCAGTACACTTAACTATTGGAGGGACATTTGCACTGTCAAGAGGCTTCAGAGGGTAAATATAGAATTCAGCACGAAGGAAGGGTAAATGGAGGGGCCTGAGAATAAACCCATGCTAAAGTCACTTGACATCGAATGGCTTGATTCTACTAAGATTCGAACCCAAGACCACTCGCTTGTCAAAGCAGACTCGGTAACCTTGCGGCTACGGAGCCCCCCTTGAGTGCACCCTTGCGAAATGGCCAGCCTACCGTAGTCTCCCAACTTTCGGCATGGTTGGGTTTTATGGTTTTGTTCACCTGAATGAATGCTTTTGCTTCACTTATCTATCATAAGAAAATGCAGCATCCATATGCTTGAATATGTCAATTAGTTTTTCGACCGCATAGGTGACGCAGGACTACGTAAGTCTCTGTGCAGTGATAGTCGCATGTATTCATTCGATTTTTCATGTATACATGCCATGTGCAGCATATATACATGCTATATGCGTTGTATGTAACATTTATCAAAGTAGTAAGATTGTATACGATCAATCAGCTTTCAGAGTTATTTCTATGTGCGTATGGAAACAATTTAACAGAATCAAGAACACAAACTATTGCATTCCTGCTACCTTACAGAAATTAAGGATTGTTGTTATTACCAATGGTTCCCCCACGTAGAAGGGATTTTACCAATTCAATCCCATTTTATCAACAGCACCTCTTTTCACTACACTTCACGGTATGAAACGGTAAACATGCGTATCCATACAGAATAATATTAAAACCAAGCAAAGCACTGTAGTGGCAATGGTAACGCGACTAAGCTTTCTCAAAACATCACCCTCAAGTTGACCCTCGTCTACGTTAAGCCCAATTTCTACAGCTTCCTTTTTATGTTTTAAAATTAAATGCCGCGATAGATTATATACAATGTCACACTTGAATGGCTTGCTTAGCTCACCTCATAATAAACACCACATCTTTATTGTTTCATTACCATTTAAATCTCCAAATATCCAACGCAGATATCAAATTCGCCCATGCCACCTCCATAGATGGGTTATTCAGCCGAGAGCCGGGGTGGCTCTTGCCGTATCAAGAATTCCTCTCCATTGTACATGTATCGGTCCTGGGCTACTCGTCGCCAATTCTTTGCTCGTCTCGACACACGCAAGTCGGCTTCAACCTGGTTGAGCCATCGTGCACGTTGAGCCCCTCTATTCCTGGTGCCGGTGGGGTTCTTGAAGAGAACGGATTTCACTACACAGTCGTCCGGTATCCTTGCGACGTGGCCGGCCCACCGTAGTCTCCCAGCTTTCGCCAGGTGTACGATGGGAATCTCTCCAAGCAGTGCCTGTAGCTCGTAATTCATACGTCTCCGCTAAAAATAGTCCGCGACACCTTTCGTTCAAAAACGGCAAGTGCACGTATGTCTTCCGTAAGCAAAGTTACTGTTTCAAGTCCGTAGAGGACTACCGGTCTTATTATCGTTTTGTACATCGTCAGCTTTGTGCGGCGGAATATGCTCCTAGATCGAAACGTCTTGCGGAGGTAAAAGTAGGCTCGATTTCCAGCTTGAATGCGTCGTTGGATCTCCTTACTCGTATTATTGTCGGTGGTGACCACAGATCCCAAATATACGAACTCATCAACCACTTCCAGTTCACTGCCGTCAATAGTCACTGTCCGTGGGAGGCAAACGTTTGTTTCTCGGGAGCCTCTTCCTGCCATATATTTGGTTTTCGACGCATTGATTTGTAACCTTATCCTCCTAGCCTCCGTTTTTAGTCTGGCTTAGATCGCCCCCGCCGTCCCACGGTTTCTAGTAATGATGTCGACGTTATCTGCAAAGACTTGGAGTCGGCTACTCTTGCTGAAGATCGATGCCCGTTCGCCGGATCACACCTTCTATAGCGATATTGAATAACATACCTCTGTGTGATTCGAAAGGACTTGAGAGTATCCCCGAAATGCGCACGTAGCACATCAGTCGTTCCAGAGTAGCTTTGATCAGCCGCGTCAGTTTGTGCGGAAACCCGTACTCGTGCATTATCTGCCATAGCTGTTCGCGTTCTATGGTATCGTACGCTACTCTGAAACCAACGAAAATATGATGCGTGGGCACGTTGTACTCTCGACATTTCTGAAGGATTTGTCGGAAAGTAAAAATTTTATCCGTAATAGCACGGGCCCCCATAAAGCCCGCCTGATACTGCCCTACGAAATCTCTTGCTATTGGGGATAGACGACGTAACAAAATCTGGGAGAGCACCTTGTAGGCGGCGTTGACCAGCGTAATGCCGCGGTAGTTACAGCACTCTAGCCGGTCGCCCTTTTTGTAGATGGGACAGACTACGCCTTCCATCCACTCCTCCGGTATTTTCTCATCTTCCTAAATCCTTGAAATCAGCCAGTGAAGTGCCGTAGCTAGTGGTTCTTGGCCATTTTTGTAAAGTTCAGCCGGGAGTCGGTCCTTTTCGGCGGCTCTATTATTCTTCAGCAGACCACCGGCTCGCGATTTCGAAGAGATCCAACGAGACATTGGTCTATTGTCGTTTGTAGGTACTCCGAGGTTTACTTCCATTGCGTCTCCTGCTGCTATATAGCCGTTGAGGTGCTCATCGAAGAACTGCTTCCACCTGTCGACCACCTCGCGCTCGTTTGTGATTAGATCCCCTCCTCCGTCCCTGCACATGTCAGGTTATGGTGTGTGGGCCTTGCGAGTTTGGTTCACCTTCTCGTAAAACTTGCGGGTGTCATTAGCCCGGAATAGTTGTTCTTGCTCCTCACGATCTCTGTCCTCCTTCAGGCGCTTTTTCCTCCTCTGGATCGTGGTCAACTCATTCCTCGCTCGTCGATACTTGGACAAATTCTCTCTCGTGGATATGCTCAGATAGTTTTCCCAAGCTCTTTTTTTCCTCTCTAGCGCTTGTTGGCATTCCCCGTCAAACCAATCATTTCGTGCACTCGAGATTTCCACACCTAGCACCGCGGTTACGGCCTCGTTGACGACCGAGCGTATCCTACTCCATCCGTTTTCGAGGTTCGAAGCATCTAGCTCCACAAAGGAAGGCAGAGCTTCATCCAGTACGCGCGCGTGGTTTTCGGCAGTTCGCGGGTTGTCTAGTTGCTGAATGTTTAGCCGAGGAGGGCGACTTTGTCGCGAAATAAAAACCGTCGATAGTTTTGATCGCACATGTACTGCTACTAGGAAGTGGTACGAGTCAATATCCGCACTCCGTAGGGACCGTACGTTGGTGATGTTCAAGAAAAACCGGTCTTCGATGAGAATATGGTCGATTTGGTTCGAGGTTCGTTGGTCAAGTGATCTCCAGGTGGCCTTTTGCATATCTTTATGGAGAAAGAAGGTGCTTTTGATCACCAAGCCTCGGGAAGCCGCAAAGTTGATGCATCGTTGGCCGTTATCATTCGTATCGGTGTGCAGGCTATGGGGCCCGATCACCGGTCTATACATTGCTTCCCTGCCGACCAGGGCGTTCATATCCCCGATGACGATCTTGATGTCCCGTCGTGAGCAGCTGTCGTACGTTGCCTCCAGCTGCGCATAGAATGCTTCCTTCTCGTCGTCGGGTCTACCGTCGTGTGGACAATGCACGTTTATGATGGTATAGTTGATGAAACGGCCTTTTATCCTCAACACGCACATCCTCTCGTTGATCGCTTTCCAGTCCATTACGCGATCCTGCATTTTGCCCAACACTACGAAGCCCGTTCCCGGTACGTTGGTCACTCCATCTCTCTGGAAAAATTGGGCTTTGCCGCCACGGATCCTCCACACCTTCTCGCCTTTGCGACAGATCTCCCGCGGTGCCACGATGCCAAACCTTCGGGGTTCTAGCTGATCGAGCAGCACTTGTCGCCACCAACGAAATTTACCGATTTTCGTCCTTATTTCGTCGCCTTGGTCCATGCTGAATATTCCGAGAAGATATTTCTTGACTCTTGTTGTTAGTTGTTTGGGTTTAGATAGGTAGCCGTACTAGCGCTTACGCTACCGAGTCTCGGGATGGGGCTGCCATCTTTCAGCGTCGAGACAACACTGTGCCTCCTCCCCTGTTAGTATACGACCTTATTTTCTACCGGGGTTGGTTACCCGATCTCCGCTAGGGTTGCTCGTATTCCGGCTGGTACCACGTGGAGGTAGGGGTAGGAGTTGCTAGATAAGAGGCTAGGGACTACAATGGGGTCTGTTTTACGCATTATCTAACCATTTACCAACCTTCATAGATGTTACAGGAATAAAGAGAATATCGTGCTAGCAGGGCAAGGCAAAGAAGAAGGATCATAAGGAAGCTGTATTTACTTAATTATTAAAAACAGCTTCCTTTTGATCCTTATTGTTATTGTTATATATAGTATATATGGAGTATATATAAGCAAAAGTAGAACAATCTCACCAGCAATCCTTCGAATGGAATATAGGTGCGTCATTTGAGATTCCATCAGTGCATCTAATATCTAATAACTAATTTATTTTTTTCCTCTTATATCTACGTGTATTATTGAAACTTGTTACGGCCAAAGTTTTTATTGTACAGCAGAATGTGCTTGATGAGCTAAAACGAAACAAATAATTAAAATAACATATTAGGCTTACCTGCTACGCAGAACGTGTGGTTCAGCCGTCTGTCCAAAATCTCAGTTTTGAGATCAGACGTCTGGGAACCACGCAGCATCGCACCTCCTAGCTTAGCTACTCAATAGACTATTACCGGGTATGGCCGCGTGGAGGCGCTATGTAGGAGCTTGGGCTGGTAAAAGTTATGTTGATCTCTTTCTCGTTTGCTTTCCCCATTTCATACCCAAAGCGTAGGCTAGGAGGATTGGCTTAACAATAAATGCGTCGAAGATAAAATACATGATAGAAAGTGGTTAAGAGTAGTAGAAATGGTAGAGACAAAACGCTTGTTAGACTGGTATTTCTTCATATACTTGAAGCCGTGATGCCGCTTACGGAGAATACATGCGACCTTGCCGTATTCGAGTGAAAGGACGATATTTGGTAGAGTTCGAACTAAAGGCGGCGAGTGGCGGAGGCGTATGAATCACGAGCGCGAACTACGACGAAAACAGTTCTCTTTAACATTTCTACCGGTACCAGGAACAGGAACGTTCAACGTGCAGGATGGCTCGACTGGGTCGAAAGTGATTTGCGATATCTGAGACGACTGGAAAATATGTAAAGAGTGGCTCAAGATCGAGTTGAACGAAGACGACTGCTTGTAACAGCACGAGTCACCCTGGCTCTATGCTGCTGGCGACTACGACGACCTTACTAGGGCCACGCTATCGAGTCTGGAAATGTGGTTGCCATCTTGGCTTTAGTACCCAGACAACACGTTTCTTAATTCTGCTATCGCTTCGGATCAGACGCTGTCATGAGCCGCTCTTAACCTGGAGGTGCAGGTACTCAGTAAATTGAAGAAATGTCATGACATCATGAGCCTCCCCTGACATGAGAATAGACGGTCAAGGCTGACAAAGCTATTCCTCTTAGCAACACTTAGCATTCACGCACGCAACCGTTGTTTCCACCGGAATTGGTTACCTGCACTCCATTAAGGTATTAAGGTATTAAGGCGTATCCTATTTTCTACTACGCGGAGGTAGATATTTGCTGGATTGGAGAAACTGAAAACCACTGTGGGATCTATTTTATGCCTACAGGTGCCCGAGGCAGTTGTTCAGATCCGCAGTTTCTTGTGTGTTATTGGCATTTTTTTGTTTTGGACAGCTTGTTGTTGTTTCCCCTACTCCCCGTGTCGTTGGGGTACCTTTGTGCACAGTACTGTTTAGTTAACGTTGCACGCTGACACGAGGACACAATGGTCTACCGTCTGTAACATGGAGTTCATAGGTCATTTTTGAGTTCCTCCTAACATGAAGAATACTGGAAGAAAATTATATCATTCGTGGAGGGCCCACGAAAACCAAGTTGCCCATCACAGCCGGAAGCGTGGAAACAATGATAATGTCAAATGTTAATGTACAAAGGATACGTACACAGAGCAACGTACCAAACTCTGATAGTAAATATAAAGGAAGACGCCAATAAAATAAAATTGAAGGAGGTAGATGTCCATTAAGAAGAAGTTGTGGTGTACGCAGTAAAAACTGAAATCACCAACCAAACCAATCACCCCAGTATTGAATTGACTTAGCAGTTCTCATACACCATCTAGTCTGTAGAATTATTTGTCCTTTCTAAGTGTACCCATTTGGATTCGCGGATACAAGCGAATTACAAACAAAATCGACTACTTATCAACTAGTTTTCAATGTTGCTCGAACATCTTTACAACATATATCCTCCTAGATGTTAACATTGACTCAGACTACCGTTTAGTATTAAGACAACAGTGACTTTTCGATCAACCCACGCACGCCAACGTTAAAATTCTTCCCATTTCGAGCTCTTTAATCTTTGCTTTTCGGCTGACTATCAACTTTGACAAGCCCTTTGCGGAGTTTTCGAAATAACTTTTCACCGGACCCACCGGCAGATGTTTGAACTCACAGGACGAGCGCCATCGCCCAGTGGTTCAGTAAAAAAATTAAACTTTGACGCAAATAAATCGAAGTAGGTACACCAACTTTCACAACCGAGACGTACCGACCCAACCGAGCATCGTCTCGTTGCCTTGAGGTAATATTGGCAAAAGAACAAACGGGAAGCTGATGTTATTTGCAGTGCGGCAACTGGTTTAATATCAAAGTTTCCTCTGCAGGGACGAGGTGTCACGTGACGTGGAGTTTCACCGAAGCAGATTACATTGTTCGTTTCGTCACAGAATGACGGTGGATGTAATATTTTACTGATTTCGGAGAATAGGGTGTAACGTTATTATTTACGTTTGTTATGCAAGCTAAACAATGTCAGGAAGTAATAAATTTCTCTATTGCAAACATTAGATCGGACATAATGATGCATGCGTTTACGTTCGTATAGTTTAGTGCGGTTTGCATTCTTGCTATATAGTAAATCGGCAATCTTTCTGTCATATCTCTAAATGAGTGTTTATTTTATCAGAATTCCGTTACATGTTCATTGAAAATTTCATTTCCGCTATAAATAGTTTCAAAAGTGGCGAAACTATCGCAGTCAGGCTAGCGATATACCACGAAATAGAGCTTGAATTGTTTTCCTTTCATTCAAATTACCCTGAACTAGTTTACAATTCGGATTTGATCTTTTTAAAATTTGACTTTTAGTTTTTCACATTAATTCTAAATCCAACACCAACCAATCCAACCAATTCTGCAAGCTTCAATCAAAAACTTTATTTTTAGAGTGAACTTATATTCTTCTCGGTGTGAAAGACGACACCATGACGGTTTAATGTATACATTTTGAAACTCGAACTAACGTCAGTACAAGAGGCTATCCTCTATCGGTTAGTTGCAGAAATTTCAAAGAAAAGCTTAACGCTCCAGCTGAGAGGAAGATATATGGCTAAAACTTCTTTGGAAAATCTTACATCATCCCTTCATCTGGATCCCACAACACAATTTAACTAGATTCCCACAGCAGTCGAGCTTTCAAGCAGTTCAAACAGCATTATATGTGAACAAACAGCAGTGGAATCCTGCTTGATCGAAATTCGATCATTTCAATGTGCAGCAGTTCTGTAGTGCACCATAAATAAACCACTGGACGCAAAGCTATCGACAACATGGAAATGCAAACGTCTTAGAAGAAATGAGCTGTCGATGTTTAATTCAATTATAGTAAGTGGAGTCGTACAATCAGACAGGCAGGAAAGAGGTGGCACCGGAAGAAGGTGGCACAAGCTGCGGTGCGTTGAGAGTGGAAAATTCAAAAGGCACCCGGACTAGAAAGTAGGTGGTATCCTGCTTCGCCGAGCGAAAGAAGCGAGCCACTGAAGGATAACTGAAATTACGACGTTGTAGTTAATTCTTCCTTGTGCAATGGAAGATGCATGTGCAGCGTAAGTGTTGAAGCGTTTCCGACCGGAAAATGTAAATGAGATACGATATTGCAGTCAGCAGTTTTACAGCTCTCTCCAGATAGCTAGTATTCATAATTTAACATTCTATTACTGATTATCTTCATCCCTTTTTTGCGGCGAAAAAATATTTAATTCTTTCAATTCCAATGCATTCATTGACCTATTTTAAAGCTGAAGTTTATAATCTTTGGCTGAAGTTAGTTGTTTTTCTTATTGCAATAGCGTGATGTTACGCTTAAAAGCAAAATTTGTTGTTTATTGCTTATTTGCAGTAGCATAG
Organism: Sabethes cyaneus; assembly: GCF_943734655.1. NCBI lineage: Eukaryota > Metazoa > Arthropoda > Insecta > Diptera > Culicidae > Sabethes > Sabethes cyaneus. The sequence goes on from NC_071355.1 coordinate 92,973,791, forward strand.
AGTCGGGGTTGCTCGTGCTGTATTAATTTCTATCCACTGCACTTGATCTTAGACTACTCGTTGCTAATTCGTTGAGTGTCCCGACACGCAAACCAGTTTCAACGGCGAGTTATCTTACGTATTTTTTTTGTTTGTGTGGATATTATCACTACGACCAGCATTTTGATCTATTGTGATCTTATCCAGGTGTTGTTCCGCACTTCGTTGTTATTGCAGTATCGCTATAGAGTGAGCGCACTGCTTTTATTATCCGTGCTTAAAATGTCGGTATGTTTTCACCCCTTTTTCCCTCTACGCTTCTTACTACTTTTCAACCAATCTAGCTCTAGAGCCAGGAAGTGCGGAGACTGGTTACAATTTGTCCTTGGGCAAGAGGCTTCGAGCAAGTATCATTCTTATAACCAGTCCCGGCTAAAGGCTTCATGGTCGGTAAAGCAGAGTTCAGCACAAAGTGAGGGTGTGTATGTGTGTATGTATGTTTTCCTTACTACTTATGTATTACCAATCTCGTTCCTAGAACCAGGAAGCGGAACAAGCTATAATTTGCCCTTGAACCAGAGGCTTCATTCGCACCTCAAGCAAGTACCACTCTTATAACTTGCCCTGGCAAGGGGCTTTCATTGTTAGTAAATGCAGAATGCAGTAGGAAGGATGTGGAGGGGCCTGAGAATAAACACATGCTAAAGTCACTTAATATCGAATGGCTTGATTCTACTAAGATTCGAATCCACGACCACTCGTTTGTCAAGGCTGATTCGGTAACCTTGCGGCTACAGCCCCCCCCTTATCTTACGTTGGGCCTATCTATTTCTGTTGCCGGTGAGTTTCTCAGGAGGATTTGTAGATAATGTATGTATTTTTCCTTTGGAGGCGCTTCGTTACGTCGATCCGGTGCCACACCCCTTTGGACGTTCTCCGCTACGCTGTTAATGGCTATTTTCACGGCATTCCAACAGTCCTCACGAGTCCTTCCATCGGGTTGGGTAAGTTACAGGTGTATCGATGGTGCGAGGTTATGCTGGAAAAAGGTACTACGTATGGTCATTTTCTCGGAGGCGGCGAAGTTGGCAAGTCTTTGGCCGTTTTCGTTCGTTTACGGTGTGCGCTGCACAGTCCAATCACAGGTTCAAATTTCTCCTCCTGACCAACCTGAGCATTATAGTCTAAGATGATGAATTTCATTAAATGTCTTTGGCAGCGGTTGTATTTGCGCTCTAATTGCGTGTAAAATTCGTATTTGTTATTGCACTTCCAAGTTGAGAACTGGGCAAGTTAATTTTGGTTAATATTAAAGATTTGGCCCTTAATTCTTAAACCGCACATTCGACCACCACTAAATCTAACCCAACATGATAAAAGCTGTGCCCAGCTCATGTGTGTTGCCGTAGCTCTGGTAGATGGTATAACTATCCCTATCCAGCTTTCCACGAGCGATAATGGCGGATATTGAGCACAAGTGGGCACAATCTTTTGACATTCATTGGAGGAGCGTTTACGAATAAAATGAAAATTAAGGGGCCAAGATGACTACCTTGCGGCACACCAGATGGAGTTGAAAAACTGCCTGACTCGACCGATCCTAATTTCACGATAGCAGATCTGTCCGATAGGTATGATTGCAACCATGAGATGAGCCAGTGAGGAAAACCAAGCTTTTCCAACTTTTTCAGTGTTAATTCGTGGGGCACCTTATCGAATGCTTTAGCAAAATCCACGTAAATGCTGTCCACTTGACAGCGCTTCTCTAAGATAGAGTTGAGAGTGCTGGTATATGCCATAAGATTCGTAGGGGTAGAGCGATTTTTCACAAAGCCGTGTTGGTATTCACTTATTATGGGTTTAGCAGCAGAATACAATTTCTCGTGGATCAGAAGTTCGAGTGTTTTTGCCAGACAACAGATTATCGAAATCGGTCGGTAATTTTTAACGTCGTGGGTATTTCCGGCTTTTAAAATAGGCGTAACGGTAGATAGCTTCCATGCTTCCGGAAAGACATTCTCCGATAGCGACAGGTTGAAAATGCGGCAGACTGGTGGTCCAAGCACATCAGCGCATCGACGAATAAATACGGGAGATAATTTGTCCGATCCAGGACCTTTGGACGGGTCAAGTGACTTCAGCGAGTTGGTAACCTGAACTGCGGTAAATGTCGGACGTGGCATGTGAATATCGTGCGATGACAGAGAATTCAACAACTCCGGGGAAACAGGCGGAGAGTGAACGCTGTAGACTGACTTAAAAAAAGCGGCGAAAAGTTCGACGGAACCTTCGGCGTCCTTGCTCGTACTACCATCGAAAGACTTTTCCAGCGGTATCGACTGAACACTTTTTCTGCTCTTGAAAAAGCGCCAGAAAGAAGTAGGATCCGACTTAACCTCATCTTCAATACGAAAGATATACTCACGGAAAGAAGATGATAGGCATTCGTTGTAATCAGCCTCGAGCCTTCGAAGGGTAATTCTATTTTCCACGGTGCGATTGCGTAGAAAACGGCGGCGTGCCTTGCGAAGGACATTACGACGGTTTCGAAGTGCGGCGTTCCACCACGGATGATTGTGCGAACGTTGACTGCAGGTCCTGCGAAAAAGCGTGTATCTGCTAACAATTCTGAACACCACTTCATAGAAAATCTGCATGTATCTGCACCGTAAAGAAGTTCATCCCAGTTCAATAAGCCTAGTTCAGCGATAACGGCTTCATAGTTACAGCGGTTGAAGTCAAGATCTCGATCTGTCGATATTCTATGTGGATTCTGCGATGGACATTGTACAGTTAAGCGAAGAACGAACGGCTTATGGTGACGGTCGGAAGGTAAAATCGAGAACGGCGCTTCGATCAATTCGACTTCACTGCTGTTACTTACAAAAGCCTAGTCTAGAATCCTACCGTTCCTGTTACGTACGTTGCATATTTGCTGTAATCCACTAGTAATCATATACTCAGTGAAAACAAGCTCGTGTTCAGAGGAGGCATTTAATGCTATAAAAGAATCCACATCGAGATCGTAAGACCATGTCAAGCGAGGTAGATTATAGTCACCGACTACTAACACGGAATCGTTGGAGGTTGCTTTACTCACGATTTGCTGCACACAGTTGGAATGTGCGATGTATCTATCAGGTTCACTGTTGGGTCGCAGGTAGATTCCACACACGTAGACGGATTTGGTCGGGAGGGAAAGTTTGATTACGACTTGTTCAAGCGAGTCGCAGTCATCTAGACGTACGGAGGTACTGGAGAACGTATTCTTTACTGCGATGAGCGTTCCTCCTCCAAGTTGTAAATGGCTGGTTGCAGAGCTTCGGTCACAACGGAAGATATTGTAGTTGGATGACAGTTCAGCATTTTTCACATAGTCACATAGTCACATGAAGCAGTCGTTAGGAATAAGTCATTTGTTTTCGTACGCATCCCGCCGACGTTTTGATAGTAAACAGTCAACGGTGCGATCACACAGCTTAACGTTGACAAATCATCAGGCGATTGCGGTGTGGTAGGTCGAGGCAAGGGACCAGGTACGAAGAGGCGAGAGGTGGCGCAGCAAGCAGGTACAGAAGTGTTTATTTGGTCAGAGGTAGTCAATACTACTGAGGCGGCCTCTGAAAGTTGGATGGCGCTTTCGGCGTTGCGTTTACAGTGGTTGGTTCGACGGTCGACGTCATTGGTTTCCAAAAAACCTGCTTCTTATTACCTGTAGCTTCGAATTCACGAAAACGAATTCCACGGGGCAAGTGTCACTTGCAAGTGCGACAGGTTTGAGTTCAGACGGCATTCCAATTTTATATGACACAAATGTGAGTGATCCTGTGTCTCTACCACGTGGGACGAGTTTGACTACCCGTAGATTGGTAGTTTTCAACCTGGACACCGCTAATTCGGAAACCTTTGTTTCAGGAATTTCTGGTAATATACCTGGTAAGTACAGCCAGAATTTATTCGAGTTCTGTTCAGCAGCTTCAGGAACAACCAGGTTTGTATCCTCAGCACTGGTACCGATGCCACATGCAGCTTTTGGTGGACGACGAAAAGAAACATCGTCATCGTCGTCGTTTTTACGCAGTCGCTTAGCTCTAGACGAAGATGGAAGCGGGGTATGGTAGACGGATTGGTTGGTGTGCGAGGGACCGGATTTATCAACGTTTTGAAATTCAAACGAATCTCATTCCTTATGTCAGCGAGTATACCGTCGCGGATTTCAGTTTTCTTCGATTCGACTATAGACTCACTTGCTTTATTGACGGATACCAAAGTGTTTGCAAAGCGCGCTTTTGACATTAAGTTTTTGCAAGCAGTGCACATCCATACTAAATGTGGATTTGTCTTGATCGAGGTGAGCGCGCCATCAGTAATGCCACTACAGCGCATGCAAACAGTCGACGAACAAAAAGCACCACATTTCACCGTATCGCCGGTGATTTCCTTTGCACATTTTTCACAAACAATCGACATTTCGTGAAAATTAGCAACACTGGATGGTCTTGTGAGTCAGTGGTCAAAACACAGTTGGCGCTACTATCACTTGAGAGAACGAATGAAGTGTCAAACGGAGTCACTATTGCCTTCTCACCTCGATGTGTGTTGCTATATGTTTGTATGTAGCGTTGATGTGTGAAGAACAAAAACAATTACTTACGATCGATGCAGATGCGAAAAGAGGACAGCGAAACTATGTCGTCGGACTAGTGATCGTGATGAATGAAAACACCGAGGGCAGCAAGCGGTTTATTTACTTCCGAGTTAGCAGCGTTACAGATTTTTTACAGGATATGTGACTTAGTGTACGATATTAAATCATTGTAAGCGGCTAAGCTGGATAGAGCAGTTTGTAGTGAGCAGCGTAATGTGAGGTATGCGGTATGGCGAGGTGAGTTGTTGAGAGCGCAACAAAATGTCTGCCACACTCAAGCCACGGATGGAAAAATGAACAATTAATTTTCGAATCCTACCTGCGCGAATCACACGATATTCGAATGGAGTAATGGTCCAGCGGTAGCAGGCGGTTTTCCAGCAAGATTCTCGAGCGGTCAGAGCGAATAACAGCACGAAATAGTTGTACTCGTTCATCAACTCACGATCTAATGTTCATCTCGACATTAAAAAGCTGGCGGTGAGCCTCCGCTCTACCGTCATAGCTGCCGAGGGGAAAAGGCATGAGCTTATGCAGTGCTGCGAGATCGCCGAAGCTCAGCCCATGGCCGCTAAGGCTATGGCCATGCCTAGTCAAGCGCGTACGCCACTTGCCAAGCGCAAAGCGGCTACGCCTGACCATGGACCATGGACCGTGACTCTATCAGCAAACATGCGGAGGTGGTCCCGGATGATGCTGCCGAGATCGGGGACGATTGGCGGGTGGTCACGCCGAAACCGATCGAGGCTGCGGCTGCAAAGCCAAACCTGAGGCGGGCCCACAAGAGCGACGCCTTAGTGGTGAAACTGACAGGTCAACTGTTGTACGTGGACCTACTTCGTAAGGTTAGAATGGACCCCAAGCTGCAGTAACTTGGGGCCAACGTGGTAAAGACCCGCCGAACCCAGGCCGGAGATATGCTCTTCGAGCTCAAAAAGGACCAAACGGGCCAGAGCTGCAATTACAGGGATCTGGTTGAGCAGTCCCTGGACGAGGCGAGCCAGATCAAGGCCCCGTCGCAGCGTACTCTCATAAAAACCTTGACAAGATTACGACGGCAGTTGATCTGCAGGATGCTCTGCGGGAGCAACTCAAGGTTGAGGTGGCACCCGCAGACATGAAGTTGCGGAAAGCATACAGTGATATGCAAACCGCAAACATTAACGTGATGGAGGCCATCGCCAACAAAATGTTGGCGTCCGGCAAAATAAAAGAAGGTTGGTCAGTGTGTACACTTGTGACCAAGCAGCGTGTGGAACGCTGTTTCAGGTGCATGGACTTTGGCCATCGGATGGGCCAGTGTAAGGCCCCCGGTCGGTCTAAGTTATGCAGGAGGTGCGGCGAAGATGGAAACTTCGCCAGGGGGTGTAGTAAATCTCTCAGATGCTTGTTCTGCACAGCTGAAGCAGGTAATAAGCACCCAACAGGTGGCCCAGCTAGCACCAACTCGTATATCAATGTACGAATCCTATCGTAAATATCTCCTAACAAACTCGAAATCGTAACTAAAGCTGGATAAAGTGAGATCAAGTTGATTTTTTGTCATATATAATGATAATGGCTGACATACATACGATTTTTAGCACAAAATCGTAGAGTAGTACGGAGCGACTCGCGCTCAATCGGATATTATCGTATTTAAATACTTATATAGTCGTAACGCTCAAATTATTCGTAATCACGTATATCGCCTCCAAAATAGTACGCAGATGCCAATTTTGCGCATGAAATACGATTTATTTAGCATGTATATCTGTACGTACTACTGATTTTTACCTTTTTTATACATATGAAAATGCTAGCTGGGGGACCACTTGTAACCGTGACGAGATCGGGAGAAAGTTTTATGGTTAACTCGGTGGCTTTTGCGCCACTCCCGAATAGGGGAGACCACCGGTCGTGTGTTTGCCCGACTATTATTTTGAGAACTCTCCAGGGACGACTCGCACGGCTCAACTGCAGACTCAACGGACGAATTTCTGAACGGAAACGCACAAAGGGAATTTTATCGCTATTTGAATTTAAAAAACGTAGCTTCGGTGTGTGAGTTTATTCTATCGTTTAGAGTTAACTTATCGAATGCGATTTATAGTTCGTATGGCCGCTAAACGGAATTATGGCGGTATACCAGCAAAGACAAATTTTCGTGACAAACTTTCAAATCAAGTTAACTTTAGCCTAGCTTTATTGTTCGTTCGAATTGCACATTACTCTTGTACAGGCAACACTATTCAGGGAGGGTTTCCACCTACCTGCGCGCAGGGTTTTGTAGTAGTCGACGACGGCGGCCTGGTGTGATCCGGGTAGACCACCGAACCTTCAGTGGCGTTTGACGTTGCCAGTCGGCGCTGCTCGAGACGGTGGGCGTGTGGTCTGTTCGTGTGCTAAATGGTCGAACTAAAGTTGCGGAGGGTGGCGTGGTTGGACAGATAGCTATCGACTTGTATCAACGAGAGTGTTCACGACGACGCAATTGTCGCGTGATTCCCGGGCAGTCTTCCGCAAGGGCTGAACGTACTCGCTGACGGCCCTTGCGTACTAAGATTCCGCTGCCGACCGCCGCGAATGAAATGAACCCTTGCTTCGGACTCGGTACCTCGGTGCGCAATTGGCGACGCACGAAACGAGGACCGACTCTCGGACTTCGACCCACGAATGGTTGTAACGTAAATGGTTGGGTCGGAAACCACGAGCGGCAATTGACGACCGCCGTGAAAATTTCGCAACGGATTGAGCGAACTTACCAACGCCTCCGTTTGGCTACCCCTCAGGGCGGACCTTTTATTAGCACACGAACTCAAACGAAGAAATGGCCGAACGTAGAAACCCAGAATAAAACGCCCGTTGGACGAGCGCTGTCCAAACCGAACGTACATACAATTACAATCATATAATAAAAAAGGAAAAACAAAAATTTACCTTATTCTGCTATAAACCGTATTTAGAATACGGACGCCAGTCGAAATTCTGCTTACGCACCACCAAACTATAAAATTTTAAAATAGCACGTTAACAATTATAAAACAATAGAACAAATTCACACAATTAATCTTTACACACCTTTTAAAACAATTTGAATAACACTAGCTCGATTCCTTTGAATCTATTCACTATAAAATTGAACTTAAATGTGCGTCTCTACGCAGTTAGATCCGTTGCGAAAATGTCCGCTTTCATCTCGCTCCCTTTCTTTTAAACGACTTTCCGTTCAATTGTTCTGAATTGAATTTCGGGTTTTTAATTTAAATATGGCTACTTAAATCTACCGATCTAAATCGCGAGATTTTAACGTATTTTTTAGTACTCATAGGAATATATTTTACGCCTCTAGGAGTAGCCGGGACTCAAACCATTTGGGTGGCATTCTCATGCTCAGCCAAGACATGAACCGTTAGGTTTATAGCTAAATACTATCGATCTCATATTTTAAATTTTAAATAAATTATCAAACAAAAAAAACTTATTTTTTTCGGCACAACGTTACACACTGCGTGCGGCTTTTAAGAGGGCCATGCAACGATAATGGTGCAGGTTATACAGATTAACCTAAACTACTGTGACATGGCACAGCAGTTTCTTTGGCAATCGGCAGCCGAGATGGGGTGCGATATTGCCTCTTTCGCGGACCTCTTCCGGGTCCCCTGGGGCGGCGTTAACTGGGTAACCGATAAGGGTCGGATGGCAGCGATTGCTGTCATGGGTAGATACCCAATCCAGGAGATGGTATCGACCGATTAAGAGGAGTTCGTGATTGCTGTGGTCGATGGCGTCTACATCTGTATCTGCTATCCTGTTTTCAGGAGCTATGCCGTGATGCGGATTCGAACTCTTGGGTTGTTGCATACGAGGTGGTGATGAAAAAGATGACAGGTGCATTTACTCCGCAGAAAATCTGCCCCCAGAAGCTAAAAGTCATCGTGGTAAGGCTTTTCCCGCAACACGATTCAATGTGGTGGCTCCCGACCGCGTGCGGTCAATCGAATGATATCCTCATTCCGATCACGAATGAGGAGCTCATTGTAATTGCCACGAAAGAAAGCGCCCGGTCCTGACGGGATTCCGAACCAGGCACTCAAAGCGGCAATCCAAGCATAACCCGATATGTTTAGAGAGACGTTTCAGAACTGCCGAGAAGTATTCGAACTTCCAGACAAATGGAAAGTCCAAAGATTGGTACTGCTTCCGAAGCCGGGGAAACCACCTGGTGATCCTTCGTCGTACAGGCTATTGGCTATTGGACACGTTAGGTAAATTTACTAGAGCGGGTAATCCTAAACAGGCTGACGCCTGTGGTGGAGGGTGATGTCGGGTTGGCAAGCACGCAGTTTGGCTTCCGCAAGGGGAAGTCCACTGTAGACGCCATCAAGTCCGTCGTAGAGAGAGCCGAGAAGCCTATGAGACAGCAAAGACGAGACGACAGGTATTGTGCCATAGTCACAATCAATGTCAAAAACGCCTTTAGCAATGCTAGCTGGGGTGCAATCGCGCTAGCGCTGCATAGGATGAGGGTACCGAATCATCTATCCAGGTTGCTTAAAAGTTACTTTGAGAATCGGACGCTAGTGTACGACACGGCTGATGGGGCGAAGAAGTACAAAGTGACAGCGGGTGTTCCACAGGGCTCGACTCTCGGTCCCACGCTCTGGAATGTAATGTACGATGGGGTACTGAGGCTTGAACTACCCACTGGGGTCGAGATCACAGGCTTCGGTGATGATATCGTCCTAACAGTGGTAGGCGAGTTTCTAGGAGAGGTGGAAATGCATAAGTATAATAGAGGGCTGGATGGCTGGCATCAATATACGATTGGCCCACCATAAGACGAAGGCGGCGAAGATCAGTAACCGCAAGTCCGCCTTAGAGGCCAAAATAATCATTGGAGGACAGGTGATTGTCTCCAAACGAAGTGTGAAGTACCTGGGTGTTATGGCAGACAACAGGCTGAACTTCACCAGCCATGTGGATTATGCTTGTGGTAAAGCGTCAGCGGCGGTTACTGCGCTGTCCAAGATTATGCCGAACGGCTATGGACCTAGCAACAGTAAAAGATGCCTGATGGCCAGCGTTGCCATGTCGGTGCTGAGGTATGGTGCACCGGCATGGGCTCCGGCTTTGGGTAGTAAGCTCAATCAGGCATGTCTGAACAAGGTGTTCAGGCTGTTGGCATTGCGCGTAGCGTGCGGCTACCGTGCCATATCGTTGGATACGATCGGGATCATTGCAGCCATGATTCCCATATGCATACTTCTAGGTGAGGACATCAAGTGGAAGTGCCATAGGCAGAGGAACGTCAGGGACGCTCGGGACAGAGTTAGGCTGGACTCTATTAGGTGGTGGCAGGCGGATTGGGACCACGCTAAACATGATAGGTGGACCCAAAGACTGATCCGGAGCAAGCATGAAAAAATTCATTCACTCACATTATTTTTGGTGAATATATTGCTTGCTTCGAAGTATTGCTTTCAATCATTCTCGCTCACATGCAAGCTCTCGAACAGAACCCTACAAAGTGAATTCACCGATGAATCGCCGACCAACAGCAGAGAGAATGCGAATGATTCAAACAAGATCGGAACTGTTGTATCGAGGTTCATTTAGAATCGTTTGAATCAAAAGATTGTGTTGGAAAGAATCATCTGCGAACCATGATTGCGAATCCAAATGATTGCGTTCAACGATCTTCTTACTGAACGAAATAAAAGAATCTTTGCTGCTGGGTTGGTAAAGCGCAAACCGCGCAATGCGTAGCTATGCAAGGAATATTCAATATAGTTTTTAAACTAAGGCACTGACTGAAGCTTATATTTTAGCAGATTTTGTAATGGTATTGACGGAATAATCCTGCCATTTTTGTTTTATGTATTTAGGTATCGCTCATTATTAACAGGCTCAATAAAAATGAAATGATGTAAATTGGTCGTGCGGGCTTTGTGTGACCGATCTGTCCATTAAATTATTTTATTTCATGTTTTATCATGTTAACGATGTTGGTCACGTATGGCATCAAGTAAAACAATTTTCAAAGTGATTTTTGCTGAATAACAGTGATGGTTAGATGTACAGTAGACTCTCGGAACGGTTAATTAATTGGCGATCGGGTCAATTAACTTTTTACGTAGGACTACGTCTTTGTTTACTATACTGGGGCTGGGTAGCACTTTGTGAAAATGAAAATAGAAGTATAACGTTTGAATGAAAGATTTCAAATGGTAATAACTACTAAACTACTGAACAATTTTAAGGAGGGCGTAAGGAGGGGGGCTCCAATACAAAGGAAACAAAAATTTCCTCAGAACTCGAGAACTAATCAAGCAAATGGTAACAAATTTGGCATGTGGGGTTTTTTAGAGCCATGAATTTATTTATTTTATGATGGTTTGAGACCCCTCACCCCTGTGGTAGGAGGATAAGGACCCTCATACAAATAAAACAGAAATTTTTGTGTATGCGCCATATTTTCTGCTATGTAACAAGCGGTAAGCTGTGAAAGTAAACTAGTAAAACCTTCTCGGAGCAAAAGACAGTGATCATTACCATTTCAACCTTTATGATGTACACAAGTGATTTTTTGATCTCTGCGTCAGAAAGGTTGCCTGCATTGTACTTATGAAACCTCGTCCACGTATTTTGAAAGCCACCATTGCATTCAATGAAGAATTGAATCTGAATATTTCGCTCTTCTCTTTTAAACATTCACTTAAACAATGGCACTCACAGATTCTTGTAAACATACATATGCTAGAAATACAGTTTACATTAGTCTTTGATCTGATGATCTGATATAGTCCTACGTCACCCTTTCGTACAACCCTTAGGGCTGTATACCTTGTAGTTTTTCGAAATATTAACTTCTCTAAGTAATCCTAAAAGTCATTAAAAATAATCGGAGAGCCCAATTTTGGAAGCAGTTTTTGGGCCCAAAAGCGGGGTTCTGTTTATAGAAACATATTCACTGTATTCTTCTTGCCAATCTGAACACAGCGAATTTTTGTTTCAAATCAAAAGTTTTTGAAATTTACAGGATCAATGACGAGTCATTTCTCCTTAAATTCAACCTGATTTTGCGCTTTTTTAGCATGTTTACAAAAATCATTAAGCATGCCTGTATCAAACCATAGAGACAACTTTCCGGTACAAGAGTTTAATTTTTCAAAACTTTTTACTCATTATGGGAATTTTTTTTGAAATGCTTTTCCTAATTGCCTTTTTCCTGCAGACCTAAGCCACATGCTATTCGGCCCAGAATTATTCAGATGATCGTTAACATGTAGCTTTTAACGATTTTTTGTCGAATTTCTAAAATTTGCTAGAAACATTTTTATTTTTTTTTTTAACAAATCATTGAACAAATCATATGACTGTCGTCATATCGGTCCGTTTAACCAATTTCTCAAATATTGCTGACCCTATTTATACAAGAGCTCGGTGAAACGAGCTGTCGTTGATTCTGTAAATTTCAAAAGCAGTTTTTTGTTTGAAACAAAAATTTTGTTCATGAAAATATATTTCTATGTTCCGATTGGCAAGAAAAATGCAGTAAATATATTTTTAAGAAACAAACTCCTGTTTTTGGCCCAAAAACTGCTTCCGAAATTGGGCTTTCTGACGAAAAGTTAATGACTGTTCATTTCCCGTTAAGTCATTTTGATTACAAACCGACTGATTTCTCATTATAGATATTATCTAGGTTTTTAGTTATGTAGCAAAACAAAACAGAAAACTTTGCCTTTAAATCATATTTCAAGAGATGTTAAATGCGTTTCAAATCTGGACTGAGTGCTGATTAGGGTTGGGAGTGCCGACAGTATTTTTCGAAAACCGGTATTTCGGTACTGGAAACATCAATAATACTAGTAATACCGGTACCCAAGAGTTTTCAACCTTTCGATACACATATCAACTTCGATTAACGGACATGCTCGCATAATCCACGCAAATAATAATGTTGCCTGGTGACAAATTTATAAAACTTTGTCCACCGATCTTAAGATCTTGCTCTACTGATTAATTTTGCTGAAAACAGTAACGTTTTCTATTGTCTGAATTCCAACATACCGAGATAAAGTTAGTGTTCCTCATTCGTTAAGTGGGATTTCGAATTTGGCAACAAATGCGTGTCGCCTATGTTGGGCAATCGAAACCAAAATCGAAGCGGTGCCAAAATCGAGACCCTTTTTTGATATGAAAAAATTGAATGTAAATGCGTTAGAAATTGAGTAAATATTATTAATCAACGATTGCAACAGTTTTATGTTTGAAAAGTCTGCCAAGAGTAATCTGTCCGGTGCAAGTAAGTTTTTGGTAACCTGCGGTAAGACGTAGTCCTACGGCAATAAAAATATTATTCGAAACATTCTATAACAGCAATCTTTTTTTCATGAACATTCTGAGGACATCATTTTTGCGTCATTTGAAGCATGTGTGCGGAAACTGACTGATATATAAGCATATTTTTGTAAGGGAAATATTTTGTGTTGCCAAAATCAAGGCATGCTAAAATCGAACCATGCCAAATTCGAAACTTCACTGTACCTCCGGTACAGATGGAACCACCTGGTTATAAAAACAATTTAATACTCTTCAGAATACATAGTTTCGATAGCCTATATGAACTTATTTCATGGAAAAATTGAAGAAAAAGAAAATGTTCTACTAACTCTAGGTAAAGTTAACAGCACAGTGTCCGGAAATAATACTAAGGTACCGGTTTAGATAAGATAACAGGCTCGTTATCAAATTAGCGGTTTCAAAATTCGACTTGAAGCTGCACAGAATATTCAATGCATTTCAAATTCTCCATGTGGCAATAAGCCTTTGTAACAAAATTGCTCGACACCCAAAATCTCCTCTCGAAATCTATCATCGTAGGACAGACTGTACACAGGGTATCATAAGCATAGTCAAATACTTGCCTTCAAACGTCTAGTTTCGAAGTAAGTCAATTCATATAGCCAAATTTTTTTGGAATACGGGACTAATCGAGCCCCTTCAAGTTGCCACTGCCTTGTACTTCTACAGTCCTTTCAAATTTCTCCTTCAGTTCTACTCGCATAACCAACGCTCGGCGGTGCCTTACCAATAATTTCGCCAATCCCGTTCCTCATGTTCGACCACTTCGGTTTTGTGGGCGAATGTTAGAAAAATTGCATTATTGGTCGGTGCCGAAACAACCTGTATTCTCCCGTGCCGGTACCGGTATTCGGTATTGGAAAATCAGCCGGTATTAGCGGTTTTCCCGGTTCCGGTACGGCCGCTATCCCAACCCTATCCAGAACCGAATGACATATGGTCACGATCTGTAGGGATTATGAAGAGAATATTTCTAAATTTGGTGAAACAATATTGGAAACCATCAAAAATTACGATTATTTCATTGACCGCACTGCGCCGACCGCATAGAGGGGTTAATAACGAACGCTCAAGAAACATTCGAACGATCGCGCAAGAAAGATTCAAATGATTGTTTTGTGAACATTCTTTGCGACTGAGTGAATGCATTCAAAAATGAATCTTTTGCCGAGCGTTCGTAGTGCAATTAACACACCGCACGAAAGATCCATCGCGTGAACAAAACCACCAACGAACGCTGTCGCATATTTTCCTTTGCTTTGCTGGTTCTTCTTCGTTCGTAGGAGTGTGCAATTTTGTACAGAGATGGTCAGTGCGATTGAAACCTTACGATGAGCAGGTTCGTCGATGATTTCAAAATGAATGCTGTTTGATATGATTTTTTCCATGCTTGATCCGGAGTATCTCGTCCTGGATCGGTAGAAGACATGGTGAGGTAAACTTTTCTCTCACCCAATTTTTGTCAGGTCATGGATGCTTTAAGAAGTATCTATATACTCGTGGACGGGTAGGCTCGACCTATTGTCCCGTTTGTACGGTAGCCGAGGAAACGGCGGAGTTTGTCATGGCTGGTGATGCTTGCGGTCGTTGGAGAAGACACCAACGCCGACAACATCGTGCAGAGTACGTGCGCGGAGCAGCGCGCATGGGGTGCCGACCATAGGACAGTGACGGACGTGATAACGGCGTTGCAACGGCTAGAACTTTTGCAACGACAGGGCCTGACATAGCTTAGCTAGGGTCAGTAAAGGGTTGAGTGGGCAGCCCGGGCCCTTGGTGAAGGGTAGTGGCGGTATGAAGTGACAAGGGGTGTTGTTTGAACCCACACCATGCAATGGATACGACGGAGTGCTTATGCACGTCCTCCCTCCTGAAGTAAAACCTAACGGTGGTTCCGGGAGGGGTTCGCGAAACGGGGAGCAGGAGAGTTTTTAATAGGTAGGCGCATGTTGGCACTTTGCGAATCCTATTCGGTACCGTGGACGTGCTGTCTATGAACATTTTCTCCCTGCATAAACAATATAAAAAAGCACTTTGCAAGCGGCATTCAGGATAGTGATCGCTCGGTAGTACTCACAATGCAGTTTAGCGCCTTTCTTGTAGATAAGGCAAATAGCCCCGTCTCTCCACTCCTCCGATAGTCATTCCGTATCACAAATCTTGACAATCAGTTGATGCAGACAGCCAGCCAACTTGTCCGGGCGCTGTTTTGATAAGTTCCGCTCCAATGCCCTGTGTTCCTGTGTTTTCTGCTGATTTGTTGTTCTTTGGCCGCTGGATGGCTTCTATAACTTCTCTTATCGATGGGGGTGGCCCATCTTCGTCGCTTACTACACCAATGTGGTAACTTTCTTCGCTATTATGGTCTTTCGCCTGCATGTCATTCAGGTGTTCATTTTTTTAGTGGTGCTAGCTTGCAAGTCCCGCAACCAACCCCACTGTATAGCCGTAGGACCAACGTAGTTCGAAAGAGCCCTCATTCCCTACTAGCATACGATCTTGGTTTCCACCGGGATTGGTTACCCGGTCTTCACCAAGGTTGCTCGTATCCTGGCGTATTGGCGTACCACGAGAAGGTTGCTAAATACTAGGCTATGAACCACTGTAGGATCTATTTTATGCCAGTGTGCTAGGTAGACTATAGAATGAAGGAGTAAACATAGTAGCAGGGGCAGGGTAAGAATTATATAAGATAGTTAAGTTGGATTCAATGTAGGAGAAGATTAGGAAGGCAATTAGTGAGCGCCTAGAAAGGGCGGTATCCCAGCTGCACTTCTAAAAGTTCTAAGGGAGCGAGCGACTGACAGACGCAATCCACCGGATCATTGTCACGATCTGTGCGGGAGAACAAATGCTGGAACGGTAGTTGAATTGCCTCATTTTCCCTTAAAGCTAAGACATTAACTTGAGTGCAAAAATTTTCAAGGCACAACATTGCTCAATTCTGCGTATAAGTCTCTTGTTTTGTAGATTCAGACTGTTAGTGGTGGCCTTCTTCGGCGAATACCAAAAGGGTTTTCGTGAGGGTTGTTCACGACGGATCAGATGATTGCCCTGCTTCAGTTACCAGACAAGTTGCAGGAGTACAACTTGCAGACTCATCATCTGTCTATTGACTTTAAGGGGGTGTACGATTCAGTCAAACGAAATGAGCTGTTACAGATAAAGTTGGTTTTCAAGCCGCACTCGTTGTGTTGGTTCATACGATAGTTCAAATTCAAGTATTAGAATAGCAGGAGAGACATCTCCCACTTTCGTGACGTTAAATGGGCAGAGGGAAGGGGATGCACTCACAAACCTGCGGGACGACGTAACCTGGGAAGTAAACAGGGACTATCAACACGAGACCCTCACCTGTTTTCAGCTTTTGGTGATGACGTCAATGTCATTCTAATTGACCGCAGGGCAGTGGAAGAGGCCCGCAGGCCTTTTAAATTGGTAGGTACCAGTGAAATTGGGACTCACCGTTGCTGAACTCCGATCAAATTTCGTTTCCAAGCTCAAAACTTAATTAAAAATTGCACTAATTTCGCACAATAATTATGCTGTTCCACGCCATTAAACTTCTGCACGTATACTTCCAAATTAAAAGTATGGTTGCCCACTGAATACCAGCTTTCACTGTATTCGTCTCCTCGTTTGTTTTTGTTTTCTCACAGGTACAAATTTTGTGCTATGATTTACAAACAGGACACAGCAAGGGCTCAGCCCAATTAAACTTAATAGCACCAAGTTAGAGTTGCTTCCGTTTGAGGATGCAAATTTGTAATTTGCAATGGCATTAGTATAGAATAGAGATTTGGTTCAGCTGGATAATAACCGCACTTGTTTTGCATATTCAACTGGCAACTTATACAGAGATTGTGGTAGCCAGCGTTCCATGAGCTCCAACATCCATTGAATGAGTTGAATGATTTTGGTTAAATTATGTTTGATTCATTCAAACATAATAGCGTTTCATTTGAATAGTATCAGTAACGTATAGCGTGAGCCTAGTTTGTTTCACAGTCCGTACACATCGTGCATTTTATAGCCCACATCATATTCAATCACTTGATCTTTTTTTCTGCGTCAATAACAATAAGAAGCATGCCATGCAGAATAACGCCAAAATGCCAAATAAATCCTGCGGATGACTACTATGGAGCAAATTATGAATATTCTTCTGCCATTGAATTATTCCTAGCAATGCTCTTAGCAATATTTCAGCACCAAAACATATTTTGCATTACTCCTCTTTTGGATTCTGGGTCACAGGCAGCCATTTGTTATCATACAAGGGAGCACAATTTCCCGGAAGATTCGCCGACAGTTTTCGTTACTTTTGCGCTGTTCACACCATGCATCTCCGACCTAGGCGAACTCCCGCATGTTAGGCGCTTATTTTTCATCCTTTTTGCTGACGTCATACCACACGCAAATCCCATCGGAACGGACGAAAGAAGCGTGCTAATAGTAACAAGTTACTACTAGCGAAGCGTTGAGCGAACGATTGTGGTTATCTAAAAGTTTTAAATTATAAAGTTCACATATTGATTCGTCTAAGCTATCGCTAAGCTTTTATTACATTCTAATGAACAAATTTAAAGAACGTGGTGAATAAAGAAACCTTATGGTGAAAAGTTGCATGCAAATGAGCAAGTGAACGTCGCAAAAAATTATTAAGAAGATTGTTGGTTGGGTGATACCACTGAAGGTCATAGCTAATAATCTTGGTATGATGATATGTATAAGTAGGTGCTCAGCACCAAAAGAAGATTAAAATTTTCGAATAATAACACTGCTCCAGTGAACTCAAAGCGCATCTTTCACCCACTGGTTTTTACTGATGGTGGCGTTAAAGTGAAATCAAACTGTGGAAGGAAAAACATGAGAACTGGCGAGGGAAATGTGAAACTGGATTTAAACACAGTGCAAAATTGTTAGCTGAGTTCCTAGTAACATTTTTATATAGCATAAATTCTATATGTTCATAAGAAATCACATTATTTTTACCATTCCATTAGGCTTATGTTAAAATTAAAAATCCTGACTGATACTGATCTCCATCAATAATCTGTGTTCATTCTTCAATTTCCACGGAACCGGCTTTTGATGGCAGAGCACAAACAATTTCCACCGTCTCCATCCGCTGCAGTCAAACGACAAACAAAAGCTGCTCGCTCCACTCGCGCTAAATTAAGGATCCTTCGGTACCCGCTGTTGAACGTCGATTTTCAGCTTAAGTAGTAGGTAGGTACACCGACATCGGCAAGTGCAGTGAGCATGTTGAACGCATTCACGCTCTATTGCTCTAATACCATTTTGATAAGGATTTATGATTCGCTCCCAGCACCGGGGGGTATTAACGTAAATGCTCGACAACGTTTAAATATCAATGGGAATGAGACTTTCGGTTGGGTTTTAGCGGTTCGGAATGGCTGTTACCGGAGATTGAATGTTCAGCGCACTCGTGGGAAACCAGCTGCTATAACGACTGGGAAGTATACAGGTGAACGACGATGTGACGCTATCAAAACAACACGAGCAGTTTTAATTGGTTTACAACATAATGTGTATTATAAAACCATATTTTTGGCAGAAAAATTCAATTCAAAATTTTGTTGAAGGAAATAAATATCAATACGATGATTCAAAATGCACAATTATCATTTAAGGTATTGCATTATAAACAAATAATTAACGCTACCTTCATGACAATTATAACGTTTATTAAGTGCGATTTAAAAATTCATTTAAGAGTGTCTGATAACAAAGTTCAATCGCATCTCGTCTTTATAACGGTCGAAGAGGACCAACAAAAATTCGAACAGTTGAAGGCTAACAGAGCCGTCGGTAAGGACCGACTTTCGGGAGAACTCTAGAAAAATGGCAACAAACCGATTGAAGTGGCACTTTATCAAATCAAATTTTCACTCTCCGTCAAATTTTCCAGAAATATCGATAATACAACGTGCCCACGCGTCATATTTTAGTGGTTTTCAAGGTAGCATACGATACAGTCGAGCACGAACAGCTATGGCAGATAATGCTCGGAAACAATGCTCCAGATAAACTAACGCGGCTGATCAAAGCTGACCTCGAGCGAGTGACATGCTATGTACGTGTTGTGAGAAAACTCTTTATTTTATTTAAAACTTTCTCAACACCATGACAGCGGTGCATATTGATTGAAAATACATACAGTTTTATTTATTAAAAAATCAGAGGGGTTGTGCACAAGACACGACCGCATATATAGGTGACGCAGGACTACGTAAGTCTCTTTGTAGTGATAGTAGCATGTATTCATGCTTGTAATCATTCGGTTCTTCATGTATACATGCTATATGCAACATATACACATGGTACATGCGTTGTATGTAACATTTATCAAAGTAGTAACATTGCATACGTTCAATTCTCAAAAGATTGTGCATTTGAAAACAATTTTACAAAATCAATAACACAAACTATTGCTTTCCTGCTACCTTACTGAAATTAAAGATTGTTTTTATTACCCATGGTTCGCCACGTAGAAGGGATTTTACCAATTCAATCCTATTTTATCAACAGCACATCTTTTCACTAAACTTCTAACGAAACGGCAAGCATGCGTATTCATACAGAGTCGTATTATAACCGAACAGTACAGCTGCAGCACATTTTTCCAACACAGGTATCAAGTTCGCCGAGGTTTAATCGTCTCGCAGTAAAGAATTTGCGATTTGTTGGGACAACGAACTTGTCATTTTTTCTGGCACACTTCCCTAACACAGACATCAAATTGGACTAGGTTTAATCGCGTTCGTAAGAAATCTGTTGGCACGAGGGGGCTTTGTTACTCTCTCTGGCGTACTTCCCAAGCAAGGACATCCAAATGGTCTAGGTTGAACCGCGGTGTTAAGAAATCTTGTTGAAATGGGGAAACTTGGTCACTTGTTTTGGCTTACTTCCCAAGCACAGATATCAAATTGGTATAGGTTTAGATCATCGTAAAGAATCTTCCAACCAATCACGAAGCGCGAATTCTGGTAAAACATAGGTTCATTATTTTCAATTTTTCAATAGTTCAACATCAAGAATCCATACTTTTCTTCATTTGGGTCAATTTTTAGAAGATTTTCCGATCGATTGGTGTAAGAATATTGAAAATCGATCGGAAAACCGCTGAGCTATTAGCGCTCAAAACCTTTCATTTTTCGTGACGCTCGCAGTTTTCGATTTTTTGGAATGACACCCTATCTCAAAACTTGCCGTAAGACGTAGTCCTACGTCAAAATTGTATTATATACTAAGTTTAATTGTCCCCTATATGCAGCTCAACAGTATTTAAATGAAATAATTTGAAACTAACCGTAAAATCAGTGGTAAATATTGACTATTAATCATAACTTATTGACGTAGGACTACGTCTTACTTTAATAGGGTGGCACGTTCGAGAAGCAAAAATGACCGCGACACGACAAAGTGATAGATTTTGAACGCTCATAGCTCAGCCAATTCTGAATATATTTTTATGGTTCGCATACCATTCGAATCACAAAATATCTCCCTTTTGTATAGTTTTTATTAGAAGATTGTATTTTGCAAGTAATTCTTGGAATTTCCACGTAAAGTTGAACAATTTTTCCAATTTCCCTACAGTATTCGTTCAGTCGTCGCCATAGTTACCATATGAAATTGTTATTAATAACATACAATCAATTTAAGTGAGAAGTGAGTGGTTTTGTGCAACTGATTTTACAATGTATCAATTGCTTCAAGCAAAATATATGCATAAATACCGCAAGCGAGTCCATGAGCAGGCATTATTAACTGTAGGTACCAGCTAAGAGGCCAGCGTTGACGGTGGCAGAGCGCTGTAAACTCTACCGTTTGAAAAGAAAAGGAAATCGTAGTGATTCAGTGTATTCATTAGATGGTGCATCGCACGAAATAGCTGATCCCTCCAACTTTGAAGTGTTGCGTGAGGTGACCGCTCCGGCGCACGTAGAGGCCAGCGTATCGCCTAACGTAACAGGTGAGTCTTATAGAAGCCGAACAGATGAAATGATGTAGGGTACGGGATCAGTCATCAAACATTTCCGGCTTGTTAATATGTTTGGCTTGCATTATCTATACCTATAAAGAAGGATTTCTGTCTGTCTGTCTGTCTGTCCGTATGTTCCTTATAGAATCTGAACCAATCGGCATGAAAATATGCATGTAGAGGTTTTTTGGGGCCAGGAAAGGTTTTAGTGATGGTTAGAAACCCCTCCCCCCATTAAGAGGGGGGGCTCCCATACAAATGAAATACAAATTTCCTCATAACTGAAGAACTAATCAAGCAAATGGAACAAAATTTGGCATGTGAAAGTTTTCGAGGGCAAGAATATTTTCTTGCTATTTTCAAAATTTTTTGCTATGATGAATTGGGACCCCTCCCCACATTAGGAAGGGGGGCTCCTATACAAATGAAATGCAAATTTCCTCATAACTCGAGAATGATGAATTGGGACCCCTCCCCACTTTAGGAAGGGAGGCTCCTATACAAATGAAATGCAAATTTCCTCATAACTCGAGAATTAATCAAGCAAATGGAACAAAATTTGGCATGTGAAAGTTTTCTAGGGCATGAATATATTCTATGGTGAATTAGAACCCCTTCCCACTTTAAGAGGGGGGGCTCCTATACAAACGAAATACAAATTTCCTCATAACTCGAGAACTACTCAAGCAAATGGAACAAAATTTGGCACGTGGCTGTTTTTGGAGACAAAATTTTTTGCTATGATGAATTGGGACCCCTCCCCACTTTAGGAAGGGGGGCTTCTACAGAAATGAAATACAAATTTCCTCATAATTCGAGAACTAATCAAGCAAATGGAACCATATTTGGCATGTGGGTGTTTTTGGAGGCAACCATTTTTACTATGATGAATTAGGACCCCTTACCTTTTTAAGAGGGGGGACTCTCATACAAACGAAATACAAATTTCCTCATAGCTCTAGAACTAATCAAGCAAATGGAACCAAATTTATCATGTGGGTGTTTTTGTAGGCAAGAATATTTTCTATGGTATATTTTCTATGGATTTCCCCACTTTAAGAGGGGGGGGGGGGCTCCTATACAAATGAAAAACAAATTTCCTCATAACTCGAGAACTAATCAAGCAAATGGAACCAAATTTGACATGTAAGTGGTTTTGGACGCAAGATTTTTTTCTATGGTGAATTGAGTCCCCTCTCTTCTTTAGAAAGCGAGTTATGGCCCATCTCCCCTTTAAGAGGGTGGGCTTCCATACAAATGAAATGCAAATTTCCTCTTATCTCGAGAACTAATCAATCAAATGGAACCAAATTTGGCATGTGGGAGTTTTAGATGGCAGAATTTTTTTCTATGGTGAATTACGACCCCTTCCCCTTTTAAGAGGGGAGCTCCCATACAAATGAAATTCAAATTTCCTTATAACTTGAGAACTAATCAAGCAAATGAACCAAATTTGGCATGTGGGAGATTTTGGAGTCTTGAATTTATTTTACGATACTTAGAGACCTCTTACCCCTGTGGTAGGGGGATATGGACTCTCATACAAATAAAACAGAAATTTTTGCTAAACTCAAAAACTATTCGAACTCGAGAAATTCGAGACTCTTCCATAAAACATTAGTCAATACAAGACCACAAAAACTATCTATAGTAACACTAGATCATTCAGGACGAGACGGTCGCGAGTGTTGCCGGTAGCCCGCCGTCGGAAGCGCCGCCCATTGGGGGGCTTGCAAAACTCGAGATTGTGACAAAGATCATCCGAGATTCATGATTTATGTACAACACAGG
Organism: Sabethes cyaneus; assembly: GCF_943734655.1. Classification (NCBI taxonomy): domain Eukaryota; kingdom Metazoa; phylum Arthropoda; class Insecta; order Diptera; family Culicidae; genus Sabethes; species Sabethes cyaneus. Next base: position 92,996,569 of record NC_071355.1, read on the forward strand.
CTAATTTGTGGCAATACGACGTTTGTCGGGTCAGCTAGTATTTTATAAAATCAAACAGTGCCGAGTGATTGGAAATTTATGGATATACCATTCCATGCTTTCAACTATATTTCAACTGATGCGGTTCTAAGGTAGGCAGATATCCTTGCGCTCAGCGAAACATGATGGACATGGATGGACAGTAATGAAGTTATTTCCATATCGACATTAGTGCCAGGAGCTTTTCCTTACCAACCGGTAAGGAGATGACACCATGTACCTGATTTTAACGGTTAGTAAGTTTCTGATTAGCCAAATCATTTTTATTAATGATTGTTACTCTGGAGTGTTAATCCACCACTATCTTAACCAGAGATAATGTGATTTCTTCCCTTCAACCTTTTAAACAAACCAGTTGACCAAACTCGTGTTTTTAGTCTTTGACCTTGAAATGCGGTCAGGCATTAATATTAATATTTTTTAGAAACGATGGTTCTACAATTGATGGAGGGACGACCCATGCACCTTCCAGCATTGGACAAAAGGTAGGAGTCATAACGACTATTCTTTAAGCGTAGCAACCCCCCCCTCGCCTTCCCGCTCTTTCCCCTACACACCAAAAAATTTCATTACTTTCCCCTACCGTCCCTCCATCAATTGTAGAACCACTATTTCTAAAAAATATTAAACCAGTTGAAATATTCGGACTAGCGACATCAACTCGATAGCGTTGCCATCGGAAATCAGATGTAAGAAAAAGAATGTCATTTATAATTATACCATACATTACTTTGATTCACAGTGTCCAAACAGATAACTTAAATAATCAGTATTATCATGATGTCTGATTTCGACCTCATGCTGATCTGAATAACGGTTTAGCATGTGCCAGATTGCTTGTAATTTACACGATGCGAAGTTCTGCAATATGTAATGTAATGTAATAATCTGATCTGCTAAATCATAAAATCAATAATCATTTCTATTTCAAAGTGCCTATCTATGACCAATGTAATACGCAGTTACGGTTACTTCTTTCAAATATTAAGACAAACTTTTTGATCAAACGTCTTTTACGTAGTGGAGTCACTGGATAGTAGCTTTAAGTACTCTGTTAAATGATTATACCTGTAAATAGGTCGGATTTAGTCAAAGCTAGGTTAAAACTACTCAAAATCCCCTTAAAGTGTACAAACTCAGATTTTGAGTAGTTTTTCAAACAAAAAATTGGTAGTAGGAACTTAAAAGTGCGTTATTTGTCATAGAGAATAATTCAATCATCGGTAGCAAGTAGCCAAAATTGGTTGACATTTTCACCCAAAGTTTGAGTTTGTACACTTTAAGGACATTTTGAGTAGTTTCAACCTAGCTTTAACTAAATCCGATCTATTTACAGTTAGAATCATTTAAAAGTGTATAATGTAAGAATTATACTTTTATATCTGATAACACTATGCTTTTTCTCTACAGCACAAAGTAGCCAATCAAATCGTTCCAGCCAATTTCAAACTTTCAAAATGGTTCTTTTCAGAACCATCATAACTGTCAATGAAGAGTATTATGATTTCCACTAGCAATCAATTTTCTCAGAAGTGTTTTTAGTAAGGTATGTCAAGATTGGCAACTAGTAGCATGCAAGTTGTTCCTAACTGTTGCTGATGTTTCCAAGTAACTATGGCGACGTACAAATGTGCACAAATGTGCAGGTGGCGACAGAAGCAACATTGAGCAATAACTAGCCACATATCGCATTCCAAATGTATCCAAAATTGCTCATTCTAAACGCATCTTTACATTAACTTTGCGTAGTCCTACGTTGAATATGCGGTCGTGTCTTGTACACAACCCCTCTGATTTTTTTATACGAAACCACTTGCTTTTTAGCTGGTTATAATTTAAGGCAAACTGTTCTAAAAATTCATTTCAAAATCAAAAATAATAAAATCAAGGTGAGGTAGATAGGTAATGTACAGATTTCCACAACCAAACCATTCTCCTGAGCAATTGGCATCGTAGAAACTCTTTTCATCACCAAACCTTAATTAATTTATTTCTCTATGCTTCAATCACTGCGAGTCCAAGTCAATTCTGAGAATGGTTGATTCTTTTCGGGTGAACTAAAACGTAATTACTGTTCTGTGTAACGTAACGTTCAGGCACACTGTCCACTGTCTTCCAGCCTGCCAGCGCTGAACGACTACAAACAAACCAATTCTCGCCTCATTCTCCTTCGCATCGCGCTCTGTTCTTCACAACACGACCTTCGTTTCTAATTTTCTCTTCATTTCCCCAACATATAGACATAGCCGTCATCTGTGTGCCGTAAGGGATCGAATTTTCACTTGACAGCGGACCTCGCCGGTAATCAGGATGCCCACCATTTCGTTTCGTGCCATTGCATTGTCTAGTTTCTGACACCGTTGATTGCTCCAAGGAAATTCGTTGCCAATCATGTAATCCTCCCCCGCAAAGATGACATGACAGTACATTGAACGGTTCCAATCCGTCACTCAAACCGATTTCAAAGTGGTTCATGATTTTTTTCTGTTAAAATATCCAGTAGAAATTTAACTAGTTTTAAAAAAATTACACGTATGTAGTTCGATAGCCTCTATTGTCTTAAATTTTATTCAGGACCCAATTGGGTGCTCCCGACTGTTTCGTTGAATGCTTTATGGGGTTCATACCTCCACAACAGAAGAAAGACAATGCGGCTAGCCTGGCCGGGATGTTAATAAACGGTCTTCATTGTCTCATTTAAATAGCAAAATATGCGAGGCGTGATGCTATTTACAATTAAGGCTTATCGCATTGTGACTGAGCGTCTTGATATACGTATCCGCCGGCTTTTGGCCACGGCTAATACCGTTTGCAGCCACTGACTGCACGGAAGGTATGGAAGCCGATGCAAAAAAAATGTAAATTTTTGTAATAAATCAGAAGCCCACGGTTTCGGATCGTTGCCTATTTCTACTGGGTGTACTTTATGTGTCTAGCAAAAAAGATGAAAATTTAAAACAATGCGAAATGAAAATCATTATTAGCTTAAGATGCAAAGCTAAACGGCCAAATTACAACACTAGTGCTTTGGAGGTATATAAATGTTTATAACGTTTTCATAAAGATATAATTATGCATTTACTCATGCCTCAATCTATGAAGAGAGATAACATTAACCAACAATAAAGCATCAAAGCAATTCGTGACTGAAACTGCGATGAAGATGATTTATGGTATTGGAAAGTTGCTTGTTATTGATAGAACATTTGCATTTATGTAAGTAGACGATTCCGTACTTACACGGAATACACGTAATGCTTTCTGTTCTGGAAATGATGATTTGGGTGGAAGTGTATCGTGTAAAGAAATCAACAAGAAGACCCCGCTCAGTTGGTTTCGAGGTACGATGCTGGTCTAACAGGCTAGTTGTCATATGTTCGAATCTCGACTAGGCTGTGCTGCTAGATAGTGTCAGTAAGATTGTTCCACTAGCCCCGTAACTGTCCTGTACTCTAATAGCCGACTGTGAAGTCTGTCGATAAAGAAGGGTCAAGTCTTAGACAAGATGTGTAAGCCCAAGGCTTTGCTTTTTTGCAACAGTTAATAGAGGCGAACGTTATGCTTTTATAGAGTCCTTACATAATTATTTGAATGATTCAAAATAAATCCAGATTAAATGGATATGTGTGATTATTTCATATTGTGCAATTCATTTTCAAATTAATTTCTCTTAATAAAATAATCGATTTTAACCCTCTAACGGGTAAGGCGACCGTGCATTCAAGAGTTATCATCTATTTAAAAACCAAAATGCAGGAAAATTCTGAAAAAAAATATTGCTCAAAAACGGAATATCTCTACTCTTCAAGAAAAAGGACATTTAGATTTAGGTTGGACATTTGTATGTAGTTATAATTTCCTTTATTTCATGCTTTATTTCAATTTTGTAATATGCATGAATTAGAAAAATATCTGTGTGAAGCGTTCAACATGAGAAAAGAAATAAAGGAATTGGACTTTTTTGACCTGGCGCTCTTCCAGATAATTATTTATGCATGAAAATTAAAACTTGAGCTTCTTTTAAATGTACTTCCATGAAAAAATAGCAGCTTGATCGCATCGTGTTTACGATATTGCCAAATGGGTTAAACAAAAGCAGACAAAAGAGAAATAAATAAAACTGCTAATTTAACTACGCTTCAGAAAGGTAATTTAACAAGATTAATATTCATAAATACGGTAGCAGGCCAATCGAAGCCCAGTCCCAATCCCAATCCCAATCCAAATCCCATTCCCAATCCGAATCCGAATCCGAATCCGAATCCGAATCCGAATCCGAATCCGAATCCGAATTTGAGTCCGAATCCTAATCCGAATGCGAATCCCAATCCCAATCCCAATCCCAATCCCAATCCCAATCCCAATCCCAATCCCAATCCCAATCCCAATCCCAATCCCAATCCCAATCCCAATCCCAATCCCAATCCCAATCCCAATCCCAATCCCAATCCCAATCCCAATCCCAATCCCAATCCCAATCCCAATCCCAATCCCAATCCCAATCCCAATCCCAATCCCAATCCCAATCCCAATCCCAATCCCAATCCCAATCCCAATCCCAATCCCAATCCCAATCCCAATCCCAATCCCAATCCCAATCCCAATCCCAATCCCAATCCCAATCCCAATCCCAATCCCAATCCCAATCCCAATCCCAATCCCAATCCCAATCCCAATCCCAATCCCAATCCCAATCCCAATCCCAATCCCAATCCCAATCCCAATCCCAATCCCAATCCCAATCCCAATCCCAATCCCAATCCCAATCCCAATCCCAATCCCAATCCCAATCCCAATCCCAATCCCAATCCCAATCCCAATCCCAATCCCAATCCCAATCCCAATCCCAATCCCAATCCCAATCCCAATCCCAATCCCAATCCCAATCCCAATCCCAATCCCAATCCCAATCCCAATCCCAATCCCAATCCCAATCCCAATCCCAATCCCAATCCCAATCCCAATCCGAATCCATCCGAATCCGAATCCGAATCCGACTCCGACTCCGAATCCGAATCCGAATCCAAATCCGAATCCCAAACAAGGCCATTACAAACATTTTTTAAAGTTTTTGTCCTTCGGATGCTAGGCAACTCAAGGGGGCGGGGTAGGTGTGGAAAACTACAAGGTATATAACCTTAAGTGTTGTACGAAAGGGTGACGTAGGACTATACCAGATCATTAGTTCATTAGGACTAATGTGAACTGCATTTCTGGAATATGTATGTTTTTAAGAATCTGCTAGTGCCGTTGTTTAATTGAATTTTTAAAAGAAAAGAGCGAAATATTAAAATTCAATTCTTTATTTAATGAAATGGTCGCTTTGAAAATACGTGGACGGGGGTTCATAAGTATAAGGCCTGGAACCAATGAGACATAGAGATTTCTTTTAAAAATCACTTGTGTGCATCATAAAGGTTGAAATGGTAATGAATGACCAGCCCACAGGTTAATGTATTGAATATGATTATGAGTAGTTTGACATGTTTCAATAATCATACTTTAACTCGCTTGTGGCCTTTAAAAGTTACAAATAAACAACACAAATTTTACAAATAAAATTAAAACCAAAGCACGTTCATCGCAAATATGACGTGCCATTCGAATGTCCTTCTCTTTTGACATGAATGGCAACAGGCACGTAAGTTAGCGTCGTGGGTTCACTGTCTTTTGCTCTGAGAAGGTTTTTCTAGTTTACTTTCACAGCTTACCGCTTGTTACGTAGCAAAAAATATGGCACATACGCAAAAATTTCTGTTTTATTTGTTTGAGAGTCCTTATCCTCAAACCATCATAAAATAAATTCATGCCTACAATAACCCCCACAGGCCAAATTTGGTTCCTTTTTCTTGATTAGTTCTCGAGTTATGAGGAAATTTGTATATTATTTGTATGGGAGTCACCCTCTTAAAGAGCCTTCTGAAACCACCACATTTGGTTCCATTTGCTTGATTGGTTCTAGATTTATGAGGAAATTTGTATTTCATTTGTATGGGAGCCCCCACCCCCTTAACGCTATCGTAAAGACGTAGTCCTACGTCAAAAAAAAAAACAGATTTTTTTAATCACGCAAAAAGATTAAGATTTTTAAGAATTTTTACTTAAAGTTTAATCGTGAAACCCGAATCTATTCTTGCTTTCGTATAAACGTTATTATTTTCCATGCAAAAACCTTCCAAAATCGAAATTTTTTTTTGGAAATTACCTTATTTGTACTACCAGTTTTGTTTCGTGCTGCAAACGTTAACATTTCGTAAACTCTTTTTTCGAATTCATTAGGCTGTAAAACTCACAAATAATAGATTTTACACAAAAAAAATTTACTCAAGTTTAACAAATTTTTTCTGCCACCCGATTTTTAGAGCCAATTTTGAAGAGCGGGGGGACAAAAACTTTAAAAATAATTTGCAATGGCCTAATTCCAAATTATTTATTTCTAAAATTTAACTATTGATTAATGCATCAATGAGAAGAATTGTCATAATTGGTTAATTAATATCATTTGTAAGCATATTTTTGCTTCCTAGCTTTGGGACAACAAACATCCCTACTAGCACGGTTGTTACAAAGTTGTTGTGGTAACCGAAATATGACTAATTTCAGTCGTAATCCTGTTGCTGCAACTAAATCGACCTAAACTGTGCTACTTGGGATATAGGGTACATATTTATTTATTTTGGACAAGCGTTACGCCTACACTATTTTGGACATCTTCCATTTGATTTTGTCTTAAAAGTTCAATACCGTCAAACGGGGTAACTTTCAACAGCGGGGTACCATGCAACAATGCTATATCCATCCAATTTACTGTACTTTTTGATCGGTTACTTCAATTTTTAATCTATATCAGTTACTAAATCTTGTTGTTAACAGTTCAAAGAAGCCTTAAATACTGTTATGTTGATTTTCTGCTGTTTTGGTGATTTTTAAAAAATCCCACAAGATGGTGTCAAATTTATCGTCAATTTTTCGTCAGTAAAACGTTTGTGTCGCCTACAGGCACTTCAAATGAAAGAAGCCTAACATAAATTTTTTATAGCAAAATAAACAATAAGGAAACAAAATAATTGATTTATGATGACTAGTTTTGTTTATCTTACTGGTAGATATAAAAAGCTGTGTTCCGTTACCTTCAAGAGGCACTTGATCATTTAATTTTGCATCAAACAATACTAAAGTACACCTGAAAGAGTGTAAGATACTTTCGGTAAGTCGGAAACATGCCAGTTTTTCTCTGGATATACTGAAAATGGCCATAGAAGAGGCCAAAACGAAAATAAACTTACTGAGAGAATCGACCAGCAATATGACAGTGTCTAATTACGATCACTCGTAACGTAATGAACATTCATATATTACGTAACCGAGATATCGATGATTTTTAACTCTTCCGCTTCACTTCATTTCACGCGATTTTGCATAGTGGATATACGTGTAATGCGTTGTTACACAACTCCCGCTTCCCTAAGTGCGTTACGTAATATGTGAATGGTCCTTAAAGAAGGCAGCTCTATCGGATCCAGACAAGGTATATCAACCACATAAATAATATAAAACGGGGGCTCATAATTTTTTTTCACCAACGTGACATAGGACATTTATGCGTATATTCATAGCAAAAGCATTAAAAATCGCAAGTCGGATTATCATTTGCATATTCAAGTCAAAGGAAACTCATACAAATCTTTAAATTCGTTCAATTTACAAAAAATATTGCTTGTTGCAAGTTACCCCGTTTAAGTGGTTACTAGTAACAAATTAGTTAAAAAATTCTACGACAGCCAATATTGATCGCATATTTTTTCTCAATATGTGAAATTGTTCTATGATAGACCCAATAACTTTGTATTAATTAAATGTCCTCAAATGTACTACAGATAAGTTTTCACTTGCACTCATACTTGAGAACTGTTGCAAGTTACCCCGTTTGACGGTATAGAATACGTGTAACGCCTGTCCACCCTATACCTGCGATTTCATTCGTTTCCATTTCAGCAAAACAAGTGACAAGGTTTGGCCTGTCCCAACTCGTTTCCATTTCCGCAAACCAAGTGACAAGCCTCTCCCAATCTTTTAACGAAATGTTTCCCTTAAGTAAACCTATACGAATTTGATGTCCTGAACAAAATCAACTGAAACAGCACTTCATACGTTGATTTCCAAAATAGAAAAGTCTTTTGAAATAAAGAAATCTCACTTGCAGCTTTTCTTGATATTGAGGGAGCATTTGACAATGCTTCCCACAATTCATTAGATAAAGCCATGGAGAAATGGGCTTTTGGCAGGTGCATTTCCAACTGGATAAATGCTAATCAACCGCACGATAACTACAAAACTGGGAGGATCTTTAACGACAAAACCAACTAAAGGTTGCCCTCAAGGGGGAGTCCTATCTCCTATGCTGTGGTCCCTAGTAGTCGATGATCTTCTAAATAAATTGGCTGAAAAAAGCTATAAAGTCATAGTATTCGCTGACGTACAAACTTTTGCTTGACTAGGAACTACAGACATGCCAATATCTGTATTTTCTCCGACAGTCAAGCAGCTCTAAATGCCTTAAAGGCATACACATGCCAGTCAAAGCTGGTTTGGAAATGCATCGTCTCCCTAAGACAATTAGCTTTAACTAACAATGTTAATTTATACTGGGCCGATCTCTTAGCGAGAACTGGTTTCTCAATTGAATTCGTTGGGCCTGAGTTGAATTCTGCGGGGTATCAACTTCCTGCTTAAAAGCTGAGCTCAAAGTCTGGGAATCATCAACGATTGATGCCAACTGGAGAGCTGTTCCAACATTACGACAATCAAAGCGTTTCATTACGCCTTGCAAAAGTATCACACACAGCTTAATCAGTTTGAATAAAGTGGATCTGAGTACGCTGGCCGGTCTTTTAACCGGACACTGTCCGAGCAGATATCATCTGAAAAATATAAGTAAGCTGACAGATGATACATGTCGCTTCTGTAATTTTAAGGTCGAGACCTCGGAACATATACTGTGTCAATGCAGCGCACTAATTCAACGAAGACTGCGTATTCTCGCAGAGGGCGTTTTAGTGCCTAGCGAGATATGGTCTGCTGAAACAAAAAAGGTACTGAAATTCATTGAGGAAGTCATACTTCTTGGGGGGAACAACACTCTGACTCATAGTGATGGAACGAACTGATTATGCAAACAGCAAATCGGAGTATACCACAATAGATCTAACTAACTGTTAATATTCGGCAGGGCAGTCTTCGGAGAAATTTATCAAGACTGAAGTTTGATGTTTTCCCGACGTTTCGACACTTTGTTGGTGTCTTTTTTAAGGGGTACTGTGGTAAAATACATTTTTAATGTTATTTTTAAGTTGCTTACATAAATTTCACTTTGCTTACATATCATTTAGTCTTTTTTCCGGTTATTTGGATTATACATATTACGGTCATGGGGGGTAGTAGTTGGTACATGAGCTGGAACCGGAGGGAAATATTTGTTTTAATAGTGCACTGTATTTTAGATATTGCCCTGTTTCTCTTACTTGGAATATTTAAAAATTCAAATAGTTTTTCTTGCTTTGAACTGTACTGCGGAGCACTAAACGCTTCTTTACAAAAGGTCTCTATTGTTTGAAATATTTCAGTTTAGCTGTTGGGCCTTACCAATCTATTACTGTGTTTATTCTTTAGTGTATGCAAGATTGCTGCATAGGTGGTGTTCAGACCTTCTACATCTATATCTTGATAAATTTCTCCGAAGACCCGAATATTAACAGTTACAATTGAATCCAGTCGATAAAAAACACGATCTAACTAACGTTCGCAGTGGTTCAGGGTCCCATAAAAAACCGAATCGTGTTGTGAGAAAACTTAGGGACGGAAAATGTGTATTGCCGCATTAATCATAGAAGCTTTCTTAAATCTGTTTAACATCTGTGTTAAATTAACATTTCCATTCACTTCCCCTGCAATTGCGAGAACATAGCCTGGTGTATAATGTGATTATGCACAGCCATCTGCGATGTGTATCTCATATACTAATGCTAATTCCGCATTAATCGTAATAGCTCAATACAACACAGTAAGTGAGGAATCACACTTGATGCCTGCTAATGCTTTTATCCCTGTATTGATTATGGACGTTTCATTCATTTAGTCCCACCAGTTAACGGTTGGCCAGTTAATTCTGTGCAAACCACTGACCACATTGTCGCAGAACAGACTTGCAAGATGCAGTGAGGTGAACGTTGGATTTCAGGGCAGCATACGATACAGTCATGCGCGAACAGCTATGGCAAATAATGCACGAGAACGAATTTTCGGATAAACTAACACGGATGATCAAAGCTACCCTGGAGTGAGTGATGTGCTACGTGCGTGTTTCAGGGATACTCTCGAGTTCTTTCGAATCGTGCAGAATTTTGCGGCAAGAGGATAGACTGTCCTGTACGTTATTCAATTCCTATAGGTACATCGCTATTGAAAGTGTGATTCCTCGAACGGGTATCTAATCAAGAGGAACGAACGATAGATGTATTAAATCGGTTTACTTTACTGGATTCGATAAATAGACTGGATAAAAGGCCATTTTCCGGATTTTTGGAATGACACCCAGCTTCCCCTAAGACATAGTCCTACGTCGAAATTAAATAAAGCACGAAGAGCTTTTGGCAAGCGATTGAAGCTTTACTGCTTCTTCTAGCTTTTCCATCAATTTCTATATTTCTATAAGATCAATACAATGTTCGTCTTTTCTCAGTGATATATGCTCTAATATACATTTTACTCGTCCTACAGCACTCAATTATTTATTTATTTCGTTATCCTACTTGTCAAAAATGTGACCCATAATGCATTTCCGGAACGAACAAATTACTTTCAGCAGATTGTCCTGTAAGCTGCTTGCCGTCAAGCAACAATTATGTTTAATACAAGTTAAGATTAGGAAATCATAGAAAATCTCAGCGTAAAACGGGGCTAATCGAAGCTTGTCTCTCCACTGTGTAAAGGAAAATCCTCGGATATTACCGACAAAATCAATGCTATTCAACCGCTGCCAGCGGTATTTACAGTTCCGCTACGAGTAGTCTGCTTCCGGCCAAATGGTTTAAGTAATTAATTTGCGTAATCTATTTTAATTAAAATGCCGTTTCCGCGCCCAAAGATGAACTAGCCAGCGATGGGTGGGATGGGTGGTGAGGTGACCCATTGCGATGATGCGATGGTGCGCGCGGGAGAGGCATACTTCAATTTAAATGAGGCTTTTAGTCGCTTTTCAGGCGGAAAAAGGGGCCAACTTATTAATTAGAGGCTGGCTTCAACGCCAACGCCAACGTACAGAGTCCACACTTCATGTCAAGTACTTGAAATATGCTCTAGATGCTACAGCGCGCATCGAAATGGCACTGGAAAGTTTTGCTTTGTCATTTAATATTGAGAATATGATATGAATTGTGAATAGAAACATTTCTGCTATTTACCAACTCAGATCAGATTAACCAAGTTCACAAAAAGGAACATAGATTAGCAAAATTACATAAATTATTATTTACTCATCAAATTTTGTAAACACCCAACATGTTCTGTTTCTTTACAGAATCACAGCTGGAGTAAAATATTTTTGATGACCCATTCGCATGTAGTCATTCCTTCGTTGATCGGTATCATGTGTAGTTCAGCTGTTCTTATAACAGTGTAGATGGTGTACCAAAAATTTAACTTACAATATCGATAAAACGTGAATGACTACTATTCTGATTCAAACTTTGGTTTGTTTGTAATATCAAACATTCGAAACTTTCTCATGGAATGGAAACATGTGATTTAGCTTCCTCGCTCATCACGTACAATTAGAAGAAGTTTTAATTCCAATAACAAGCTCTTCTGTGTAGTGTTCGAAGGTTCAGACTCTTCGAAGCTTAAATCAAAACGGAATGTCGATTTGACTGACCTCTTGCAACTTCCGTTGAAAGCAATACGATGCAGAAATGTTGTTGTAGGTTTGGTTAATTTGGCTGTTAACTTAGAACTACACGAAATTCGCTTTTCATCAGCGTGATATTCTGTTGCACCATGAATTGGTGCTATCTTTCTGTAAATCTGTGGTGAATCTATCTGTAAATAGTTAATTTTCAGTTTCTTCGCAAAGCGGGCAACCTAGTGGAACAAGCTAAAACCCGAACGACTGGGTGAGTGCAAATCAGAGCATAACTTGAGTTTGAAAATTACGCCAGCAAAGTTAACTGCAGCTGATTGTTTAGTTCATCGAGAAATTGGTCAGTCAACAAGCGGACTGATTTCGTTTGGCTTCGTTAGTAAAGGATATGATGTTTGATTTTCTTCAGCTGATGAATGTAAACTCAAGCTCAAGATTGCTGAATGCAGTTAAATACCGAAATTATTATTGTTTTCAATTTTGATTTTTTTATCAATAGTAATCTATTTCTCAAACATTTCTGAAAGCAGTAGTAAATAAATGAAATCGCTAACGGGCATGAAAATTCGCGGTACACTGCACCTTCGACTCGACATTTAACGCCGGGAAGTGATAAGCCACATATATCTTCATTTTGTGCGTAGGACTATATTAATGTAGTTTTCAATTGAAAACGAAAAATATGGCCAATAATTGTCAGTCGCACCGAACCACAGGACCACTGAGAGGCTCTTAGGTCTCACACAATTTTGGCAGACAAATATCGAAAACACTTTATTGCTGTGCAAATAACCTTAATTTAAAAGAGAACGGGGATATTTTTTAGCTGCTAAACACAAACTGTACAGGGTTATTCTATCCGCTTTTCGTAAAATACCATAAGCTAATATACTCAATATGCTTTGTAAAATTGGCAAGCTTTCAATTTAATATAGCTTAACTACCAACTGTAAATGATACTTTCAATTATTATAATATGAATACGCTTTTTACAATATATAGATGGTATCACTACGACCAGTATTTTGCACATTGTGATAGCTTCCAGGTGTTTTTCTGTTTTCCGCCCTTCGTTCTTTCGCATTACCACTATTGAGTGCACGAACTGGTTATTAACTGTGCTTGAATATCACTATTTTCATTCCTTTTCTTTCACGTTTCACTACTTTTCAACTTATCTCACTCTCTAGAGCCAGAAAGTGTGAAGACTATGTTGCTAAAAGTTGCTCATAGACAAGAGGCTGCAGAACGTACCCCAAGTCATTGCCATTTTTTTATAACTTGCTCTAGAAAGGGCCCCTCGTGAACACATCTTACTTTACATGCTTACTAAAATAGTAGGCCTGACGTTTTACGAAACAGCCTGCATAGGAAAATTTACTTGAAAAAAGTGAGACACATAAAAATGGTGGCCAAAAAGTCGGAGTTTCTCCCAACTTAGGTTGGGTTTAGTTTCTACATGATTGCTTTATTGCATCTCTTCTGCATAACCAAATACTTATACCTTACCCTTGATACCACTCATAAGACTGTTTCTTCAAAGCCGGCTTAGTCCGAAGCCTGGCCTTCCTGATAACCTAAAATATCTCAATCTTCTCAAGTTCCGGCGCGTCCAGTGGGTTGACACCTTTTAGTACGAAAACAACAATGTTGTCTCTGTTCCAGTCTAACACAGGCTGCGCGTAGTGGCAGTATGTCAAATCTGGTCAATACAACATCTTGCCTCCGTCAGACGACAGGAAGGGTAGCAGGCGCTTCTGGAGGTACTTATCCCGGTAGATTTTCCCGTTAATGGTACCTGTCGTGATGTACGGCTGTTCATCTTGCCGCACCTGCAGATGACCTGTCAAATCAAGAACTTTTTGACAAACTTGTTCTTCTTCTTCTTCTGCTTTCTTACAGCAACGTAAAACTTCTGTCACGGCAACTGCTGGGTGTCTGCCGAGATCTCGTCATCTTCGCTGATGTAACAAGTCATCACGCACCTCGATTTCGTCAGCCAGTCACGACACAGCTTCCTGAGGCGGATTTTATTCACCGTATTTTATTTGTCATTCCGATTCGATGGCTTCCGGATCTTGAAAACGTGGAGGCCGGGAACAAGACGCAGCGTCGCAAATCGAAAGTTTTGACCGACGTTTCAACAGACTCCATACTGGCTACTCCTGGTCTTCACTAGGTCAGCGGTCTACGATTCTTTCTCGCCGATTCACTACTGCTGGATCGCCTGAGTCTCCTTGAATGATTTCAGCAACCTTGATACCGATTTTTGATGGATTTCCACGTGTTTTCTTGGAAACAAGTAGTCGTTGTGACTCCTACCTTTTGTCCAATGCTGGAAGGTGCATGGGTCGAACCAAGCTATAATCTAAGATCCAAATCTACAAAAGTTCAATTCAATGGACAAAGTAGTCTAAGTCTCCCCTAACAAAAAATTATCTGAGATAATAACCGGATTTGAACTTACAATACCCGCCAGGGCATGTGGCTCGCAGGTACTCGTGTACCTATGAACCACAGAGGCGCTGGACAAAAGCAGACTGCGCAACCCCGTTGTTAAAGTAGTGACGTATGTGGTTGGGCTATTTTTAGACACAAATTGTGCCTCTTTTGTTTGTGGATATTATAACTACGACCACCATTTTGATCTGTTGTGATCTTATCCAGGTGTTGTTCCGCACTTCGTTGTTATTGCAGTATCGCTATAGAGTGAGCGAACAGCTTATTATCCGTGCTTAAAGTGTCGGTGTGTTTTCACCCCTTTTTCCCTCTACGCTTCTTACTACTTATCAACCAATCTAGCTCTAGAGCCAAGAAGTGCGAAGACTAGTTACAATTTGTCCTTGGACAAGACCTCGAGCAAATATCATTCTTATAACCAGTCCCGGCTAAAGGCTTCATAGTCGGTAAAGCAGAGTTCAGCACAGAGTGAGGGTGTGTATATGTGTATGTATGTGTTCCTTACTACTTATGCATTATCAATCTCCTATAACCAGGAGTTCCTATAACCAGGAAGCGGAACAAGCTATAATTTGCCCTTGAACAAGAGGCTTCATTCGCACCTCAAGCAAGTACCACTCTTATAACTTGCCCTGGCTTTCATTGTTAGTAAATGCAGAATGCAGTAGGAAGGATGTGGAGGGGCCTGAGAATAAACCCATGCTAAAGTCACTTATTTATTTATTTATTTATTTGACTGATGTTAGGCTCTGCCCATTATTGATATTAAAAAAATGTTACATAGTTATTACCTACTAATTACAAATAATTTACATAAAATATTCTCAGATTATCTCTAATTTGCTTCTTGGTCAATTCAACATTTATAATGTCACGATGATTGTTAAATGTGGCCATCATTCTATACATTGGCTCATTTCTGGCGTAATTTTGAACTCTATTTGTCAAACGAAAAGGTCTAACACTTCTTAACGACGAACGTCCATCATTCACGGTCACTTGGCTTAATAAATATGGCGAATTATACCTGCCGGCGAGTATGTCCTGTAAGAACAGAGCATCTGTCGTACGCCTTCTGCTCTCCAAGCTTTCCGTTCCAACCAATAAGCATAACGTTTATAGTTAGGCATCTCTCCGGTCCATCCTAAATTCCGCAGCGCATAGCGAATAAATTTCTTTTGGATTCGCTCAATTCGCTTTTTGTGCACTTCGTAGAATGGTTGCCATATTACACTTGCGTACTCAACACCACTTCGTACCAAGGCATTGTATAATGAGATGATAGTATGCGGATCCTTTAATTCTCCACTGAGTCGTTTGATAACGCCAAATAAAGAATTTGCTTTTGCAACAACCTTTTCAGTATGCCGGATGAAGTTAAGCTCGCTGTCCATTTCTACCCCCAGATCGCATACATGGTCTCTTCTTGGTATTATTTCACCGTCCATGGAATAATCAAATAGCAATTTATTTGTTTTTCGGGTATAGGACACCAGATTACACTTCTTCGTATTAACTTTTAGGCCGAACGTTTTGCAAAATCCGATGAAATGTTGTACACTATCCTGAAGAATTTGACAGTCCTTAACAGATTTCACCGGGAGAAAAACCTTCAGCATAAATTAAGATGTGAACTCCAGGGAGAAGTTCCGGGAGCTCGTTCATGACTGTGACGAAAAGCAATGGCCCAAGATGACTCCCCTGAGGGACACCAGACCAGACCGGGAATGGAACTGACTTGCTCTTGTCAATCTTGACATATTGCGATCGATTCTTTAAATAGTCGCTTATCCACCTCAGATTTATACCGCCGATTCCATATTTTGGCAGCAATGTTGCGATCGCATCAATATTTATTACGTCAAAAGCCTTAGACATATCTGTATAAATTGTATCTACTTGCCATCCATCCTCCATCCATTGCGCAGTTCTCGAAACAAATTCCGCCAAATTAGTTACCGTTGAGCGTCCTTTAAGGAATCCGTGTTGGAAAATTGATATTTTAGGTTCAATCTTACGATACAAATGCTCATAAACCATGGATTCGAACATTTTCGGTATGGCCGAGAGAATGGCAATTCCTCTGTAATTTTCAACCAGTAATTTGGAACCTTTTTTATGAATTGGTATAATGTGCGATATCTTCCATAGTTTTGGAAATGAGCCTGTTGCTAAAGACACACTGAATAAATTATGCAGTGGAAATAAGAAGCCCTTCATACACGTTTTTCTGGTCCACTGCTTTTAGATGTATCTAGAGCCGAAAACGCTTTGTAAATGTAGCAAAATTTGAATCTAGCGGTGGAGCTGCACTGGAGGGTTCTGTTCGCTGATCATTATCAAAGACATTTTTAAAATAGTCAGAGAATAATTCTGTAGCTTCAGTGGCGTTTTCAGCTTTCTTGTCTTTATACGTTACATTTGTCGGTAGTCTTTTGTCCGGACGCTTTGAATTGACGTACGTCCAAAAAGTCTTCGGATTTGACTGTATATCCCTTTGCAATCTATCCATATAAAGGCTGTGTTGTGCTCTGTTTCTGGATTTGAAAGCATCCCTTAACATCGAATGGCCTGATTCTACTAAGATTCGAACCCACGACCACTCGCTTGTCAAGGAGGCAGACTCGGTAACCTTGCGGCTACAGGGCCCCCCTGTGCCTCTTCCTCTGTGAACTGTAGAAACCATCGACCGAGAAGAGTTTTAATCTAACTTGTTGTTATTGTCAGGACGACGAAACTATGCAGGCCCTCACGACCCCCTCCCCTTCACCTTCCCGCTCTTTCGCTCATAAAAAAAATTTATTACTTTCCCCTACTTACTCCCTCTATCAATTGTAGAGCTCCGAAAGGTAAAACTTTCGCTGTCGCGGAAGCTTCGGTTAATGTTAACTGTCAATGCTAGCGTTTGTCAATGTTACCCGTACGGGCGCGCTTCTTGGCACTGACGGTGCACCCACTCTCAAGTCGTGGGATGTAACGCTGCTACGAACATACAGCATGAAGGACCACTCGAGACCGCTTGTGTTCATAGAGTATTTTCCGAGTAGCGTGGATCCCTCGAGCGAGAGAAACCTCCTTCTGCTCCAGAATCAGAACGACGGCTTCTCAACATAAGTGTGGTGAGTACTTCGTCGCAGCGTGACAGGGAACAGCGTCGAGCTGGCGTTTGAGATAGACCCTCTGTCTGCCAAAATAAATTTCAAGGGTTTCATTCTGACCTATATGTTCGACAAGACTCGCACGCGACAGGTTTGCCGAGGAACGGTCAACTGCCGACTAGGGGTATCCGCGCCGAGAGCAGCGAAAGTACGTGTGGGGAACCTTTCGAGGGAGTTCCACAATCACCTGCTCCTAGCGCGTCCGCGACGGTTGCGATGGTTCCCATGGTTGGAATGCTAAGCATCCATTCAACGGGGTTGAGACCACG
Organism: Sabethes cyaneus; assembly: GCF_943734655.1. Classification (NCBI taxonomy): domain Eukaryota; kingdom Metazoa; phylum Arthropoda; class Insecta; order Diptera; family Culicidae; genus Sabethes; species Sabethes cyaneus. Next base: position 93,014,409 of record NC_071355.1, read on the forward strand.
TTCAACTGGAAGGTCTACTAACACATAGCTTCGCAAGGCCAAAAGGCAGACCAAAGGGTCAAGCTTTGCGAGGGTATCCAGACGCTGCTTGAGACTGCGCAACTCCAAAATGCGTTAGCCATGGACCATAATAATGGGAAAAAGCAACTGAAAATAAAGTATGGTAGTCTCACTGTTACTACTAGAGAAACATTGGAAGTTCTTATGAACACGCATTTTCCCGGTTCGACAGTGATTCCTGGAAGCGACGTCGACGGGCAGTAGCAAGATGACGCAATGTGTCAAATAACGGAGGCTTCAATCAACTGGGCACTCAGCTACTTTGAACCGATGAAGTCTCCAGGGCCGGACGGTATACTACCCATCTTCTTCCAAAAAGCGGACGGACGAGATTATAATGTCCGAGCTCATCAGCCTCTTTCATGCCAGCTTTACGTTGAGTGGTCATACCTAAAGGCAGGTAAAAGAGGTCAGACCAGTTAGTCTGATATCAACGCGTCTTAAGTTTTTGGAAAAAATCACACATAATCATATCCTTAATGAGTTCTAAAAAACAGTCCTTTGCATGACAATCAACATGTTTACCAACGGGGTAAATCTACGGAAACCGCTCTTCATTGCCTAGTGACGCTGATTGAAAACACGTTTAAATACCAAGAGATGGCGCCCAACTAACGACGCACTTCAAAGTTGACACAATTGATGTGTCGTACAGTGAGCGTCACGTGATACTGGTTTTGTTTGCCTGCAACAGCTGCGATTCGGAACAGTTGTTCAAATTGTCCATCCCTGTGCCCAGCTCTGTGCTTGATCAATATATTGCATTGGTCCAGTTTTGCTTTCTCCTAAGTTAGAGAGTTGGCCCAGATGCTCTTGCCCCGTATACAAGAATTTTTAATAGGCCACGCCCGCTCGGCATATCGTTGACAGGCTGCTGTCTTAGCCGCTCTGGCTCGTGCGCGCTCTATGCTGGCATTCTCCTTTCTCCGCTCATCGATGATCCTCCAGGTTACCGTAGAAACTTTACTGTAACAATGACTCCAAACTGACCCGTATCTTACTTGTGCATACTGACATACTGTACTGCATACAAATGGTTAAATGGTTGAACTCATACCTCAGTGGCAGAGTGCTTCGTATAAAACTTGGATCCGGTATTTTATCTGTGTTTACTAATAATTCTGGAGCTCCTCAGGGCAGTAATTTGCGCCCATTGCTTTTCTTGTTGTTCTTCAACGATATTGCGCTGCTTTTGGGTACTGGCTGTAGGTTAGTGTACGCCGATGACCTGAAGCTATTTGCTTCGATAGGAAATATAGACGACTGCCGCCAACTGCAGGATTTGCTTGATTTGTTTACGAGCTGGTGCAAACAAAACTGGCTGATTATAAGCGTTGCCAAATGTGAAGTTCAACAGCTCGGATTCATCTTTAAGATTGGTCGGAACTTTAAGGATGCCCACTGTCCTAAATCGTTGTATTGCGCCCTTGTTCGTCCGCTATTAGAAAATTGCAGCCTAGTTTGGTTTCCAAAGCAGCTAACTTGTAACCTGCGCATTGAACGTGTGCAACGGAGGTTTGTCCGAATAGCACTGCGACACCTCCCTTGGCGAAATACTGACGACTTGCCCCCATACGCTGACAGATGCCGTTTATTCGACCTAGACACACTAGAACATAGACGCAATGTGCAACAGGCATTATTTGTAGCAAAAGTTATCAATGGCGAAATTGACGCCCCTAACTTACTATCAATGATCAATTTTCGCGCTTCGCAACGATCACTGCGCTCGACGGGTTTACTGCAGACCCAATTTCATCGGAATGTGTTTGGATACAACGAACCAATTACTGAATGTGTAAGGACCTTTTCGAATGCGGAAGAATTCTTTGACTTTGGTGAACCGTCGCGCTTGTTTGCGCAGAGATTACGCAGATTTAATTTAGTATAAGATTTTATTCATGTAGACAATATTTTATGTGAGATGAAATATCCCTAATAAATAAATAAATAAATAAATAAATAAATAAATAAAAACTATTCAAATATTCACGTTTAACGTGGTTGTGGTTCCTCCATTTGGCTCAATTTTTAGCAACTGTAACATTGTTCTTTGTTGGACCCGAATTGCTCAATCCTTAAAGGTTATCGGTCTCATGAGTATTGTCTAAAAGAGCTTACCAAACATAATTCAATAGTAGACAGGCTTACTCTGCGGTGATAATTTGATTTCATCGAACGTACTTTTACAACGACTTTTCTGTTAGACGAGTTCCACTAAAGTTCTGATCAAATTACGCAATTTTCCTCCAGACTCGGAATAATTATTTTGGCCTAGTCTCCCAAGGATTACAACTAATCGGTTTATGTAAACGACATCGCCTGTGCCTACAAGCCGCTCTACAATTTAGCTATGTAATCAAAAGTTTTTCAAGTGTATTCCCCAGACAAAGCTGCAACTGTTCGAAAACGCTAGGGAAATGGCTTTATCCCTTAAGCTATTCGGGGGAAACTGCTTCGCTTCTGATCTCTTTTCGGGGCAACATCAAAGTAAGGCAAACCATTGTTAACTTATGGCGTATATTTGAACTTATTTTATTTACTCAAAGTCACGCAGCGAGTAAATTGAAAACATGGGCGCCATTCAGCACAATTTGAGTCCCAATCCGTGCTGGGTTCCTCAGAGGGTCGTGTAAAATAATTGAATTTCGGCCATGCAGTATGGGTGTAATCGGGTAACTTTTAATCCGAAGCTCGATTATGATATGTGTTCGACGTGGCAGTTTGAATATATGGTAAAATGCTTCAGCACGGAAGGTGGAATATTTTGTTTAAACTTCATTTTGATGGCTTCCGGCTTGGATCTTCCCTGCGAGGTATCTTTATTGCAGCACATGGTGAAGGTTCAATCGTTTTATTATGGTCATCAAGAAAATTTTATGATTTTTGGTTTATGGCACTTGCATTCGATTAATTTTAAGGTCTGGTTGAAAGTAAGTAGTGGTCCTAATTTAAGTTTAAGTATGACAATTTTCGGGAAACTAGCCTTACTCATTACTGTCTTTTTGTGTGTTTGTTTGAATCTGTAATATGTATTTATTCAAATAATTCTCAAGCTTATTCTGGTACTGTAAATGGAAATAAATGGCTGCCGTGGAAAAGAAAAAGAAAAACACATTTCACGAAACGAAAAAGCCTGTCGGAGATAAATGGAAAAGCTAATTGTTGATTGCTATCAGATGTCAAGAAGTGAAACTGTATTCTTGTCCGGTATCAGACGATTAAAGAATTGATGCAGTGGTGAAAGAGTGTTTTTCGCTAGACGATAATTGATTAACTGACAGTTAGTATAAGCTGTAATGGCGATAACATCGAATAGAATATATGGTAAAAGAATGTAATTTCCGAATCAGGGTGGATAAAAACTTATGTTTTTATTTTAAATATATTTAGTTACACCTGTTTTTAATACTATATTATTGATTGGAATGAATGTAAAATCCCAACTTTCATCGCCCAAATCAACCAGATTCAATGTAAACAAAACCATAATTGAATCAATACAACGCAACTGGTAGCTTCGAGCATCCATCTAACAACCAAGCACCTTTTTCGCTCGGAATCAATTCAAATTAAAGCAAATTGCCGGCTTCAGTAAATATCCTCCAACCATTCGGGACAATTTACGCTACGCGCAAGACAGCTGGCAAAAACCTTGCGGAAGTTGTTTTGATCTTTTCGGGCCGCATTTCTGCTCACCCGAAATTGGAGAATATTTTACTTGCTGCCAAGATAATTTCAACTGCCGTGCCAGCAAACGTAACCTGTAGAAAGACAGACAACCCGCTCGAGATATGGGTGTTTCGCAGATGTGATCAAATTTCGGTTGCACGAGTAGGTAAACACCATAAAAGTAGCAACGTTGGCTGACGAGGTAGTTTATATGCGTCAAACCCCTACAAAAGTTACTATAATCGAGCAACTTTGCTGCAGTGAATCCTTGGCCATGCGAGGAAACAAATATGTATAAGCATCACGTTCAAAACTGCAGCCGGGTTTCGTTTCAGAGTATACAAATAGCTTTTTTTCTAACTTTAACAGGATACTAACTTGAAATCTCACCTGCCAACAGGAGACGTTTAAGAATAAAACTGCGCCTCACGAGAAGTTGTGGAGGTGAAATAAATGTCTAAAATTTTACAAGGACAAACCATTGTATCTCTCAGAATTATTTCATTGTGGTGGGTTTTCGTCGGTATTTACCTTGAAGTGGTAAATGACATCATTTTCTTTCCATTTTCTTACGTTGTACGATATAAAACTTCATGAATATTTAGCGACATGATTTCCGCATAATGGGAGATAATGGTTACGATAACGATTACTGCGGCAATGATCACTAAATGGCCAAGAGCTATGAACGAAGTTGTAACAACACTGAATGCAAGTGTTCCAGGCTACATACTTTCGGTGCGGACTTTTCATTGTAGCAAAAGGTATTAACATGTAAAATAAGCAAAGGCATTTGACTACAGCACAAATTTTTTCAACTTTATCGATTTGCATACACCAGTAATATCGTAACTAAAACGTTAGTTTTTGTAAAATGTTTAAACAGGGTAAGGAACCTATTTTAAGCAATCTAGTTGTATCACTTTTAAGCGATGGGTTGACTAATTGGGAATGGGTCAAAAATGTGCATACCAATCTTCTTGTTAACTTTATTTCTTCAAGCTGTCACAACTGAAAGTCAGTATTATTAGGCTAAACTTCTGATTTTTTACATTAAAAGTTGAGTCGTTGGAACTAATTTTAATCAGCCCGAAATGCATTTCAATCAACAATGCTTTCTTAGGCAGTCCTGGCAATTTAATGGCTTGTCCCAAATTATCACTGTTGTGATAATCATGGTCACAGCTTGTGACCATGATTTCAAATGACACAAGCGCTCACATACCTACTACAATATGGTATGTTAAAACTGAATGTATGACTTTTTCAAATGCGGTAATCAGTGCTCAAAGTATCGAGGTGGAAATCCTTTTCAGCAGTAGTGAGGTAGCGATTCGCTTTAGCAGCTGAAAAACTGCAAGCTTTTTGAAAACTAATTTTTAATTTATATTTCTTGTCGAAAATACAATAGAGTAAGGAGGGGTAAAAGTACGATGCGGGTAAAAGTGCGATTCAATGATTTATCAGTGCGGATTCCGAGTAAATTGACTACATTGGCATGGATGGGTGAGTACTTTGACAGCTTAAATCCATCATAAACATTTGTTGTTTACGAATCATAGTTGTTGAGTTATGGGTAAAAGTTGTTTTAGAACGGTTTTGATGTAATATTTCGTTGTACGGCAAATACGATATCAACAGGAGGATATTACTTATTCACAAATTGTAGCAGCGTTTTACATCACTCAGATATCTGTCTTGAAATTGCGGTGAGAAGAATTTACAAAATATATGTTGCTTTTCCATAATTTAATCAAACCCCGTCAAGCGCCTAGCGGGGCAAAAGTTCGATTTATTGACGGGGTAAAAGTTCGATTCATGGATCGAGAATCTAACTCATTTTACTGACGGGACGACGACACTATGCAAGTCCTTGCGACTTGTGAGGTACTGCGGGCGACGCTGTTCGTCCGTCAGCGTTATAGCCGCGATTCTCAACGGGGTTGTTCGGGGAAAGGAGTTCTAGTTCTATCACGGAGCGAAAAAATTCGTTTGTTTCAAACGAAATTTTTATAACAACCTAAAAATATTTTTGTTTCGAAACGAAATTCTATTTGAATCAAGAAAATAACAGTTTCGCTTTTCCATAATTTAATCAAACCCCGTCAAGCGCCTAGCGGAGTAAAGGTGCGATTCACGGACGGGGCAAAAATGTATAGCTTATATACAGCTTTTGGCACTATATTACAGATACTAGAAATGGAAGATCTGCAGAAAACTATGTTCTACAGATGTTGGTCGAAGGAAAACAATGTTTTCCGCTGATGAAACATAAAACAAACGTTTGGGAAAGTTTCGATCTGTCGGAGGCTGCAATACACCAGCGAAAAATAGGAAAGATGTAAATTGAGAATATTCCTTACCGAAACATACCGCAGATTGACGATAATATGGTTTTGTTAGCTACTGCTGTGCTAATTTCATGGATTCGAGCTTCGCACTTTTGCCCCGCGGTAATCGAACTTTTACCCCGCTAGTGGGGTAAAAGTGCGAATCGGCACTTGTTCAGAAGAATGAAGAATTTATTTTCAATAACACTATTATTCCAGATGATTTATAGTTGAATGTAAAGACATTGAGTTGCTGCATCACTGTAAAATATGTTTTGTTGTTCTTCTTCTTTATATCTCGCGAAAATTGATGACAACTTCAAACATCGCACTTATGCCCCGCCCTACTCTAAATTGTATTTGTATGAATTACATCTATGGTTAAGTAATACAAGATGACGTTCATATCAAAAGATTCTGCAAATAAGAACAAAATACACTCAAGTCACTTTTTACGCGAAGGATACGTCCAGCGTAAAAAAACCGCGTAAATTCCGAAAATTGCGTAAAAAACCGCGTAAATTCCGAAATTTGCGTAAAAATAGTCGCGTAAAAAACCGCGTAAAAAGCGACTTCAGTGTACAGCATTTTAACCCAGGAAACATTTATGCGCTGAATAAGCATTTTAGCAGCCATAATTATTCAGCCATAGCCATAGCGAATAACATGTAAACAATTCTACAATACTTATTCAGTCGACATTGGAGAACTTACAACCTATTTCATTTAAGGCAGAAAAAACACTTGTTAAGCAGTTATATCGCCTCTGTGCGCCTTGTTTCCAGCATTACGCAAATTGGTTATATAAAAACGCACAAAATCCTCTATTAAGCTACCTTACAGCTTCAAAGCTGCTATTAGCAAGCCCGAAGCTTGGCTTAGATGTTTAGGAGCTGAAAAAACGTTTTAGTTCTAAAACTAAACCATAGTTCAGCCACAGGTTGAATAAATTCAGCTAAAAAAACGTTTGATCAGCCTGAAATTGTTACTTGGGTAGCTGCTTTCAAAGCTGCAATGGATCTTAATAGAGGCTTTTGAGTGTGTTTAAATAACCAATTTGTGCAATGCTGTCAATTCTATTTTTAGAACGAGAAATAGTTTTGCAATGCTTTTTCAGTCGCTTAATCAACGTCTCATCAGTCTTTATGCAGCCAAAAACTAATCTATTTTTGAATTTAAAAAAATGGAACGCGTCATATTTATTTTGCTATGACGTCGTAAGCAATTCCCGAAAGATGACGACATGCATTTTTAATTAGCTTGCATATACGAGTTCAAGTTATTTGAAATTTAAAATATAGCATACGACACCATAGCAAAATAAATACGACGCTTTCTAATTTTTTTTATTTAAAAATAGATTATCATTTGACTGCATAAAGGTTGATGAGACGTTGATTAAGCGACTGAAAAAGCATTGCAAAACTATTTCTCTTTCTCATTCGTTATTTAGAAACACGCAAAAGCCTCTATTAAGCTCCATTACAGCTTTGAAAGCAGCTATCCAAGTAACAATTTCTGGCAAATCAAACGCTTTTATAGCTGAATTTATTCAACCTGTGGCTGAACTATGGTTTAATTTTTGAAATAAAAAACTTTTTTCAGCACTTAAACATCTAAATTTGGTGATTTTATCAAGTTTCGGGCTAGCTAATAGCTGCTTTCGAAGCTGCAATTGAGCTTAATAGAGGCTTTTGTGCGTTTTTAAATAACCAATTTGCGCAAAGCTGAAAACAAGGCGCACAGAGGTTATATAAAGGGCGATATAATTGCTTAACAAGTGTTTTTCTGCCTCAAACGAAATAGGTTGTATATTTTGTAAATTTCGACTGAATAAGTATTATAGAATTTAACTTCAATTACATAATTCAATTATATTATCAATTATAGAATTGTTTACATAAATTGTATTCGATGCATATTCAGCTATGGCTGAATAATAATGTCTGCTAACATGTTTAATCAGCGCATAAATGTTTCTTGGGAGGGCTTTATTATTAAGATGACAAATCGTTTATTCAGCTTGTATAGCACAATTATTGAGAATATTGATGGGTTGGAGATGCGCCTAATCTGCTTGTGATACTATTATGTAAAGCAGCTGATTTACAGCGCATTCATTGGTTGCTTAAACAGTTATAGAATACAGAGACCTTTGCATAAATTTATTCAACGTCTACCACCTGTATTCAGAGTTAAATCAGCTGTAACCAAATCAGAAGCATTTTAATTCAGCTTCGGTGTTTGTTGGGAAGCTTATTGATGTTCAACTGATTAAAATAGGCAACCGTTGAATAATCCGTTCCTTACCCTAATCACTATTAATCACTAAACTCTTCCTGACATGGAATTATGAGGAGTGAATAATATGAGGTGAGCAGCCAATATAGAGCAATTCCGAAGCGGCTGTCGCTGATGGCTGATAATACTATTCAAAAATAAATATTGTTTGAAATCATCGAAGGTTTCAAACACGGAAGACTACAAAACAAAAGCGAAGTTCCCGAAAAAGTGCCTCGGTTGACAAAAATCTGCAGCTGCGAAATACAAACTGTCGCTTTGATAACTGTAGCCATAACCCAGGAAATCGTTCTTAAGCAATGCTAGTGAAGCACAAGGCAAAGATAGAACTTGTTGGGTTGAAATCTAGGAATTTGGGTATTATTGGCTCGAATTAAAAGCAGGACGAAATACGGCGAATGTGACAACGGCTTTCCGATTTATTTGCTACGCAATCGAACCATTCTTCTGATTGAAAAGGTGTTCCCAAAAACCGAAACCTCGAGGTGAGCTTCTTGAAAATGATATGAAGGTCTTCGCAGTCCACTGGCAGTCGGTGGAGCGAAAAATCCTCTTATCAATCTTGTAAGATCTTCCAACCCACAAAGCGCAATATATTCTCCCAAACCGTCAGCCTCTACAACTCTCTTGGCCTGCAGGCCTCCATCATCGTCAAGGCGTAACTGGTGATGTTCAAACTGTGGGAGCTGAAGGTTGCTGGTATGGAACTTCTCCAGATGAGGTAATCAGCGATTAGCAAACATTTACACAGAATCTATCATCTCTTGATACCTTTCAGGTCTCTAGACGTGTAATTATCTCACGCGCGCCGGCGCTGTTGATACTTTTTTTACTCGGCTACAGTGACGCTTCTGAAAGGGCGATGTGCATTAGTATTTACGCCTGTTCCGTTGACAAAAATGGCAACCGGTCTACCAGCTGGATCTCCAATGTAACTCTGATAGAATCCTCAGGGTAAGCGACCAACTTCAGTCGTTAAAGCTATGTAACAACATAAATTGAGTTGGTTCGCTGCTTCCACAACACTTAATTTTGGCGGTCTGGAGATCGAGTAACCATATACGGACAGAGAAGGAGGCACTCATGCGAATGCTGACGGCCAGCAGGAGAAGCTTTGGCAGCTAGGACCCAGCTAGCATTTTCATATGTATAAAAAAAGATAAAAATCAGCATTACGTACAGATATACATGCTAATAAATCGTATTTGATGCGCAAAATTGGCATATCCGCACTATTTTGGAGGCGATATACGTTATTACGAATAATTTTGAGCGTAACGACTATGTAAATATTTATATGTATACGATAATATCCGATTAAGCACGAGTCGCTCCGTATCCGTACTACCATATAATTTTGTGCTGAAAATCGTATGTTTGTCAGTTATTATCATTATATACGATAGAAAATCAACTAGGTCCGTTATACTTTGTCCAGTTTTAGTTACGATTTCGAATTTGTTAGGAGATATTTACGATAATTTTCGTACATTGACAGCTCTACTTTCTATATGTACCTACATGTGCCTGGGCCTGCCTGAAGACAACGTACGACAGCTGTTTGCCACGGAACATGATGCTCGTTATGATATGGGCTTAGTCATTCGAAGGGGTGGTTAGAAACCGTGTATAGATGACTTGGGGAAATATCGACGTGCAAGGAACCATCCTGAAATACTGATCCTGAGGAGTAAAAAGTGTCAGAAGGAGGAGACGTGAAAAATTAGAACAACTATTTGAAGCTAATGAGGTTGTACGAAAATGTAATGGGTGACAACTAAAATTTTAAAATTTCTTTGTGGCCCTTATGCACAACAACAGACGAGCGCAGAGAGAAATGAGAGTGTATGTGTTTACTCTTTCTATCCTCTTTCTGCCAGTGTTTTTGTTTCATTTATGCTTGCCAAATTTTGTTTAAAATGACGTTAAAGCGAGAAGCATTCCGCGAGCGCGTTGTACACTTCTACGAATTGCACAAAGATATCGGCAAAAAGTACCTATACGGTACCTACAACATTTTGAAAGCGAAAATATTGCGGTTTCAACTGTTTACTAGAGTTGGTCGGGTATGAAAATTTGAATACCCAAACCCGACCCGTACCCTATTAAGAAAAAAATTAAAAACCCGTACCCGACCCGAACCCGCAAGTTTATTATTTTCAATACCCGAACCCGACCGCAACCCGTCAGGTACGGGACGGGCCCGGGTACCCGACCATGTTTAGTGTTAAATGTGGTCAATAGAGATACCCTACCCGACCCGTACCCGGTTTCAAAAGCAAAAATTGAGAACCCGTACCCGACCCGAACCCGCAAATATTTTTTTTTTCAAAACCCGAACCCGACGGGTACGGGTACGGGTACGGGTACGGGTGCGGTTTTCGGGCAAATTATCCGCTACCTGACCATCTCTACTGTTTACCATATCCTAATTTCCCCAAATACTACTCGCTAGCAAGGTAGTGGAAGACCAGCCAAAATTATGGACAACAAGAATTCCGTGAGCCAACGAGATGCAGCAATAAATGCCGACGAATTGGATCATTCCAGTGTAACATTCGCAGAGCATATCGAATGAAGTGACGCTGGATTCGTTCAATCTGGTTGATATAGACAGCACGGTGGGGTGCCCATACAAGCACACCATATTCCAAAATGCCGCGTAAGATCGCACAGTAGAGCAACTTCAGGAAATAGATATCGTCGAACTGCTGCGTATTCCTTTTAATGAAGCCCAGCATAGCGTAAGCCTTAGGGGTAGTAACTGCAACATGCTGAGCAAAACATAATTTGCTGTCCAAGAGAATGCCCAAATCTTTAACAGAAATGACTTGGGTAATACTGTCACCCAAGCAACCAAAAGTTTCGATAAAAGTGGATTTTTAGCTTAATCAGCTACCCAAATTATCATGAATAGAATTCTATTCAGCTTAATTTTTAAGCAACTAACCGTACTTTCAAGTTTCAGGTAGGAATGCTAAGCAACTTTAAAACAGAACTAGAAAGTACGCAAAAAGTTTGCTTAGGTCGCTGTATAGAATGCTGTTCAGCTCGAAAAAAACTTCGATAATCTCAAAATTAAAAAGTAATTTTCCACTTTTCCCTGTTGTTTCCTTAACTAAACCATTTGTTTTGGTTAATAATGATAAGCTTAGAACAAAAACCTAGATCAGAAGAATAATGATTGTTTATTAATATTAATTTATTTTTATAGCTGACCTCGATTTTCGAACTCGAGTACTCCTCTTGGTAACCTAGACACATAACACTGCTTCATTGCAGAAATATGAAGTCTGCATAAATTTCACTCGATGTACTGATTTCTCATTTACTGTAACATCAAGGACAGCGCCTGGTTTCTTTTTGAACTTGAAAGTCATGATTTGAACTTGAAGTTCAGAAATAGTACGCGCAAAACTTCATCCGAACGTGAAAGTTTTGAAATAGTACGCGCGAAACTTTATCCGAACGTGACAGTTCAGAAAAAGTACGCTCGAAACATTTTTCGAACTGAATCAGTTCAGAAGCTCAGAAGTTTTATATGAACTTGCGTTTGACAGTTCACCAGTTTGTTTTGAACGTTTCAGCAGCAGCAAGCGGTAATTTTTTCTGCAGCAACATTTTTCGCAAAATCCAGGTTAGTAATTATATACAATGCAAACAATATTGACTAACGCAAAATTAATTACAGCTTCATTGATTACAGATATGTCGTTTGCCGTAGTCGAGACTAATGAACGCAAGGGGCCACAATGAGCTTTCGGCGGTGCCAGAAAAATGGACCCTAAGCTACAAATCCGGAAACATTATGCTGTGACCCAATTCACAGCGAGTTCAAGATGTGAAAACATGCAAAAAAGCATAGCTAAAATATAAATGTACGATCAAGCGGAATGGCATCCGGTCCTACGATCAGGCGATGGGCTTATGTGAGGAACTCTCCGGGGAGTCCTCATCAGATGCGCGGCCAGCCAACAGCCAGCGCAAGAAAAAGGCTAACCAGAATCCTGCGAGCTTTCAAAACATGCTGGTTCTGGATAGTGCAGGTCTGCCTTTACCTCCAGTAATTGCAAAGCTGGAACCACCAGTCGTTCCACTACGACCAACCGCCGTACCGTTGCAGCCACAACCCATACCAATGCAACCACCACTTTACCGCAGGCATAGAACAAACCATTTCTTTTTATTGTTTTAGATGAATCCATGTTTTGTTTTAATACCGGAGTATAAAATTCACTATTTAATCAATATTCGCCGTTTCAGTGTCTGCGTCGAAGTTTCGCTTCAATTTCAAACTTTCAAATCGCATGCTAAACTTTCAAGTCGCGTATTGAACTTTCAAGTCGCATGTTGAACCCTTAAGTCGCGTGTTGAACTCTCAAGTCGCATGATGAACTTTCAGGTTGCTACAAATATTAACGGTACTTTATTAGGAATCAAGTTCGGTTTGGAAATGTAGTATCATGTTGCTCAGCAAGAAAGTCCTGCGGAACTAAATTTGAACCAAATATGAACTTCCGAGTTCGTTCCTTAAGTGAAATCCGAACTTTTGGTTGCTTGGGCAGATTCCATTTTATAATCAAATCAGGCGGGTTTTATAGGAGCTTACGCTACTTCGGATCAACTTTTTACTACACGATAGATCTTACAGAAATGTTGGGATCACATCTTTTTTGACATCAAAGCAGCATACGATACAGTCGATTGAGACCAATTACGGCAGATCAAGGGTAGCCTGGATCGAGTAATATGTTTCGTGAGCATGTTTTCGAAGAACAAATTTATGAAAAGAAATGGCTCAAAGGGGACAAACACGCGCGTCCCACGGACGGTAACCGTTGACGGCGACGTCCAAAAAGTGGTTGATGAGTTCATGTATTTGGGATCACTAGTGACCATGGGTAACAATACTAGTAAGAGGATCCAGTGCGCACTTGCCGTTTACAGGGTTTACCGGTGCCTGCGTATTAGGATATTTTTCGGCCAAATTTACAGACTATTGCGAAGCTGACTAAGGAGATCAATGCATTTGAAATTAAGCGGCACATAAACAACGAACTTTTTGCCAATAAGAGAGTAAATTGGAGCTTTATCTCTCCCCGTTCCCCTTCCCTACTCCCGCCTTGGCACCGTTCCTACTAAGGCGCAGACAACATGTTGGACTTTAATATTTTGGTCCCAGGTCTTCTAAGAAAATTCAATTGAGAAAAGTTACTTCAAACGATGCCTAAATTTAGTAAATAAACTACGTGAAAAATTATCACCTATCGGTGAACATCAACCTCAAATTTTGACCGTCAAACCATTAATGTCATCACAATAATTAAATGTCAGAACCATGAAAAATGCCTTCTGTTCACACACTGTTTTTCGACCACCCATGTATATCATGTAGCTAGGACAAATCCTAAGGGGAGTCAGGTTATTTGAAATGTTGACAGTATTATGCTTTATGGCATATACGAGCGCAAGCACGTTTTATCGACTTTATGTTTCTATCATTTCCCGCTGGTAGCAGTACACGTTTCACTATTTAGATAGATGGTTCCTTTGTGCACTCTTCAGATGTAAGTCCACCGGAATTGTTCGAAATTCTGCTTTTCGTCCTGCTTTTTTTATAGACAGTATACCCGTATATTCCCGTCGAGTGCTGCTTATGGCTGCAGTCGAGAACTGCCCGAGAAGAGTTGACCTATCCGATAAAATTGCTTTTCCACTAGAGTTTAGCGTTATGAGTGTCTGTCAATCCGGGGAACGTACTATACCGCGTTGTATGTTGAATTCTGCGCTGTTTGTGTGCAACAACTTTGAGTTATCACGCATGAGCTCTTTTATAAGATTTTCCATGCTCCGGATTAGGTTTTATTTGCTACTATTTCACAACACTTCAGATAAAACTAGGTGAAGCGGTCTACAAGTTGTGTAGGTTGTCAACCTCTGATGTAACCTATGTTTTAATGTACCAATTCAAGTAAAAGCGACCACCGTTCTAAAAGTGTTATGAAATCGAAGTTAGCCTTTTCTACTTTCACAAATTCCATGGTCTTTACTTTTGCACATCAAAAGTTTAAAATAGGAACTAGAGAGATTGTTTTCTGAGAATTTCGAAAAGATTTTCGAGAGGTTATCTGTTTACAAAGAATTGTTAAAACAAGTACATTCAGCAGAATGATTTGATTATTAGTTATTTGTTGTTCATCCAGAAAAAACTGGTCACTTTACCTTAGTATTTTGTTTTCCTGATACTCACTTCAATATTGTTAAACTTTTTCCCCAAAATCACATTGATAACTAACCAACTCTCTTCAAATGACGATAATCGGTTTCGGCGAACAAAATTCCAGGCCTCGTGGCCACTCTAGATAAACAGTGACTGTGAAAATAAATTTTTCGCTAGCTTAGAGTAACTGTAAGCCGCTGCCAATTCGGCTTATTTTCTTAATTAATGCAGTCACCCTGGCATTGGAAATTGTCAGGCAGTGAGTCGAGTACTGGAGTACTATTCCAGTTGACGGTTTCACTAATGGATTTCGGCTATTAACGAAAAACTCGTGCAATGGCGGCGAAATTCAGCCCCCGTGGCTGGTAGCCAACATAAGCCTGCCGTTTAGCCGGCTATGCCGAACGCATTGTATTATGAAAACTTTCTGATTAGATCTGTCAACGTGTATGTATTCTCTCTGTCGTCGAACGATACATTTTATTGCAGGGTGTTGAGTATTGAATTTATGATATTACCATGTTTTGAACAACTCATGTATTTTCCAGAGAAGCGGCAAGTCATCTTCCATGAATTTGTTATGTTAATAGTACCTACTTTTGGCATTGGCAGTCGGAATAAAATGTGATTTCTGGACAGCGCGAACGTATGTTGTATGCCCGCATCAAAGGCAGTTGGAAACAATATCAATAATATCATAGTATTTCATGATTTATTTCGTGAAGTATAGAATAGAATAAAAATTTAACAGCTAGATTGTTTAATAATTTTTGATTTAAAGATTTTGGTCATGGTTATTGTCAATTGATTTATAATGCGGTGATAATGAATAGCTAAAATGCTTAGGTTAGAAAACCGAGAGAGACAAACACTGCCAGCTGTTCAGTAGTCATGTCCATGGACTGTCAGATAAAAGAATACTACCAGGGGTGAAACTATATGCGTAGAATGCGTTTTATATTCGTCTTCAGGCAGGGCTGTCAATTGTGTCAATGTGGACGAGCACTAGTATTGGGCGCATTGCACTCCTGACATTTCTGCAAGTTCTGTCGGATGGTAAAAATTTGCTCCTTAGTAGCGCGAAATACCATGAATCCCACCTAATAATTACCTACGAAACCTTGTGCTATCCATGACAGTCGGTGTTACAGGATCTAGGAGAGTATCTTGTGGGTGGCGTTTATCAGCGATAGTTGCAGCAATTGAGCCTCTTTGTTTATGGGTCAAACCACTCCTTCCATCCATTCCCCCGGTAACTTTTCGTCTTTCCAAACTTGGGAAATACCCAAAATTTAGAGTTGTTATCAGCGTTGCTCGGCCATGTTTATAAAGCTCTGCCGGTAGGCGGTCCTTACCAGCAGCAGCTTTGTTGATCGGCAGCAACCCAATTTCTCGTTTGACTTCTTGGAGATCAGGTGCTGGGGCATTACTATCTTCCATAGGTTAACTTCCGTTCCGCCTCCTTCTACAACTTCATCATTGACGTGTTTATTGAAGAATTCTAAGATCCATCCAATAGAGGAGTTTTGGGCGAAACAGATAATGAAGACGTAGGAAGCAGTTTCCAGTGATATTGGTCAGACGAAGATTGCGAAAAACCGGCTGGCCCGTGGGACTGAAGGAGGTGTGCGCTGGCTGATGAGCGGTATCAACAGGAAAGTGAAAGAGTTTCTTTGAATTAGCGATAAATGTTATGTTTCAGTCCAGCAGCAAGCTCACAAAATATAAAACAGTTTGGGTACGGGAGGGTATTTCCAGCACGCTACTAAATTCGGCATACGTTACGTCTTTTGGCAGCGCTTTCCCAAATAAAAACTTTGCCACTATCTAACAATACTGAAACGAAAATAGCACTCATAGGCTTTAATGTGTTGTAACTATTTTCATAAATATGTAAGTAATTTGCTAAATTGCTATTTATATAATAGGTGAATGTCTGTACCGAAAACCAGGTCTCTGCCAGGACGTCGTAAGAGGTATCAGCATCTTTGGCTCGAGCAGCACATTCCTCACAGATGCTGATACCTCTTACGACGTCTTGGCAGAGACCTGGTTTTCGGTACAGACATAAGCCTCTTATATAAATAGAAATTTAGCAAATTACTTACTTTTTTATAAAATTAGTTATAACACATTAAAGCCTATGAGTGCTATATTCGTTTCAGTATCGTAAGAGGTAACTAAAAACAGGTTCCTGACAAGACGTCATGCTTTCGTAGCAATGGGTTGTATTCTCAGTCACCTCACTGGTCGACTGCTAGACTGCTCAACTGGTTGACTAGACTGCTCGACTGAACTGTTCGATTCGACTGCTCGACTCAGCTGCTTGATTGGACAGATCGACATGACTACTTGACTGAACAGCTCGAATTAACTGCTCGAGTGGACTACTCGACTTAACTACTCGATTCGACTGCTTGACACTTTTGCTTGACTTACTACTCGACCCGACTGCTCGACTTAACTGCATGATTGGACCGCTCGACTGGACTGTTCGATTCGACAGGTCGACTGGACTGCTTGAATGGACAGCATGATTCATCTGCTCGACTAGATTGCTTGACTGAACTGTTCGATTCGACGCACGACTCAACTGCTCGATTCAACTGCTTGATTCCACTGCTCGACTGGACTACTCGACTCAACTGCTCGAATGAACTGCTTAACTCAACTACTTGATTGGACTATTCGAATCGGCTGCTCGACTCAACTGCTCAACCCGATTGCTCGATTCAACTACTCGACTAGACTACTCGATTTGATTGCTCGACTTAACTGACAGCTTGATTGAACAGCTCGACTTGGCCATTCAACCCGACTGCTCGACTCGACTGCTTGACTACACTGTTTGATTCGACTGCTCGACTTAACTGATCGATTCAACCGCTCGACTGGACTACTTAACTAAACTGCCCGACTCAACTGTTCGACTTAACTACTCGACTGAACCGCTTGACCCGACTGCTCGACTATACTGCTCGACTAAATTGTTCGATTCGAGTGCTCGACTCAACTACTCGACTAGACTAATCGATTCAGCTGCTCGACTGGACTGCTCGATTAAATTACTCGACTCGACTGCTCGGTTCAACTGCCCAACTCGACTGCTCGACTCAACTGCCCAATTCGACTGTTCGACTCAACTGCTTGACTTCTGTTTGATTCGACAGCTTGACTTAATTGCTCGATTCAACTGCTCGACTGGACTACTCGACTCAACTGCTCGACTGGACAACTCGACTCGATTGCTCCACTCGACTGCCCGACTCAACTGGACTACTCGACACAACTGCTCGAATAAACTGTTCGACTGGACTACTCAACTCAACTGCTTGACTCAACTACTCGACTCGACTGCTAGAATGAACTGCTAACTCAGCTGTTCGACTAAACCGCTTGACCCGACTGCTTGACTAAACTATTCGATTCGACTGCTCGCCTTAAGTGCTGGACTAGACTATTCGATTCAACTGCTCGACTGGACTACTCGACTTAACTGCTTGATTAAACTGCTCGACTGAACTGCTCGACTTAACTGCTCGACTTGACTGCTCACCTTGACTGCTCGACTTGCCTGCTCGACTCGACCACTCGATTCTACTGCTCGACTCGACTGCTCGACCCAACTGCTCAACCGGACTGCTTGGCTGAACAGCTAAATTTAGCTGCTCGACTAGACTGCTCGATTTGACTTCTCGACTTGACTGTTCGACTCGACTGCTCGACTCAACTGCTTGACTCGATTGATTGATTCGACTGCTCGACTCGCCTACTTAACTCGATTGCTTGTCGCGGTATCATATTGTCTGTGTTAATTCAGACCGGACCAAGTCGCAAAATTTAAAAAAATGAGTTAATGATAGCAAACGACCAAGAATTTTCTAAGCAACATTTTACTCTAATCAGACTACATAAATGTTGCAAACAGATGATTTCGAATGCAGCAAACTTTGAATGCGTTTTTCTCGAAGTAAGAATTTTGCCACTCGGTTCTGTCTGACTTAACACCGATCATATGAATCAGTTTGCGGCAGACAATAGACGGTTCAGAGCCACTCACACAAAAGAGCCATATTGCCCACCCATAGAATCAGCATAGTGGAGATAATGTTTTACTCAGTTAAATAAAATCCAATACGACCATAAAAACAATTTGTTTCAGTTTCCGGCTATGACTCTTTTATGTACAGCATCCTAGAGCTGTATTATGCATTATAAGAACCCAAAGAACTAATAAAAAAATTAAACTTCTTCGCAAACACTGGCCAACGGAATGTAACCGCAGTTTTCTGAATTCTGAACAGACATTTATCTTTTCCGGATCGTAAGATTCGGGCTCAACTAGTTATTCAAAATACATCGAAACCACTGTTTTTGAACCACGCTCTTGATGATGGTTTGGAAAACACACAATTATGATCACGTTTACTAATTCTAGATACTAAACAACTGTGAATAGGGTGTCACAGAACAATTCTACTTCTTTTTATCACGGAAGAACACAAAAATTCCCCTCTGATATGCAAATATAAATCAATTTTCATTCACTAGCAATTTGCTTTTAATTTCAGCATATGGTGCTCTATTTACACTACTACCAATGTGTGAGGCAGTTGCGCCTGAAACTCTTCTATCATGTTGACATTAGTTAGTATTTGAGCGACAACCACTTTCTTACTGGTGCTAGTGAGAAAGTACGATTGCTAATATACGAGCAAAACGAGCAGCAAACCACAGAACAGAAGTGGAAGTAGAAATCCAAACACGTACTTGCTACTTTCTACAGATACTAGCGAACCTGGCGGTAGCGAGTCACTTTTTTCCACGAAAACACACGAACGCATACGAATGCACACGAAAGCATGTGAAAGCTGCTATGCGATTGGCAGCGAGCGTTCTGCTTATATTGCTGTTATTCGCTTCTATGCGAAAACCTTCCCAAAGTAAAATAACAACAAAAAAGACTCTGTTACCAGTTTTGATCGTCGAATCGTTCGGACTTCCACTTCTGTTCTGTGAGCAAACTGTTGTCACTGCAAAACTAGTTATCTTTAATGAGCCGATATGTAGGCAATACCGACACGTTATCGGTCGGCCTCTCTTTTGATCTGTTTTTGAGCAGTAATCCCTGTGCAGGCTTTTTCGGCCTGCCGGCTTTAAACAACACAGATACCACTATAGAAAATGGGCCCAATTGAGCCGCAGCGACTTAATCATTTCTCGCGACTATAACTGAAATTCAATAGTGTTTCATTAAGACCAAACTACACGCCGATATTCAGTAAATATTATTCTATCAAGTGGAATAAAAATCTTGTTTCGAATGAATATACAGTACAGATTTGTATAACGCGATGTAAAGATTTTTATAACGCGGTGCGTGGTGCTGTACGCCCATCGTGATATCTCAAAATAAAGTTAATTTTTTGTAGTTGACTAGGTTATACCACATGCTAACAATGTACCAAAAATCAACTTTATTGGTTAATGGACAGCTGAGATATCGCGATGGGCGTACAGCACCACCCACCGCGCTATACAAATCTTTACTGTAGTTTCAACGTAATTCCTGAATATTGTTCAGGCTACCGCTTAATGGGCTGAAAATATCCTCCCGTACCTTACCTTTGTTTTATCCTTAGAAAATGTTTCGATTGAAAGAGTAATACACGCTTTAGAAAGTGTCCCAATTCTAAATGTTCTAAGCTATCCACTTTATTTTGAATTCGGAATCTTTTGCTAGGCATCGGAAAACCACTAACTTTGTCAATCATAATTTCTGCACTGATTGATCACCTCTTCTGTTTGACAGAATTCCATAAAACTAGCCTAGCGTCAAAGAGTTTTCTTCTGTTGTATAAAAGGCAATTTTTTGTTACATTTTACTGCTAAAAGAAAATCGTTCCTTGAAATCTTCCAAAGCTGATACCCACATAGGTTTCGTTCCACTGGACAGTTACGTTAAGGTTGGTTAGCCGAGGCTGCATGGATGAAAAGGAACTGTTCTTTTGTCACTGAGCCATTTTTACTATCCCAATTCAGGTTCGATTCGATTAGGCTATTCTCGTCTTTGATAGAAATAATTGGTTTGTTGGTTACCGGCATTGCTTAATCCACTACCAGCCTGATCAAGCTGCTGTTCAACTAGCGTAAAATAAAGTACTCAAAAGGACTCAAAACCAATCTTCAACAATGTGTTTGAGCACTTTTCTCTTTTGTTGAAATATTAGAGAATATGTCGGATAAAGCAATTGCGAGTGTTTTTAAAAACTGTTTTTATTATTCGCTGATAGTTTTATTTATAACTTATAAATTATAATTAATAATAAATGATGCACCCATCTGTCATCTGTCATCATCTGGGTTTAGCACAAGGATATAATTTAACTTACTCAAGCTAGGTATCTAAGCGTAACATAAATTAAAGCAAAAATTGGTTAAGCCTGACGGATTCTGGATTATGTTTTTATAGATAACGTTGACGAAATAAATTTCGTTTAAATTTTGCTCTCAAAATCGGCTAACCAGCTATTTTTGTTATTATCATTTATTGCTTCGACTGCCTTATTTCGAACCAACATTAAATGGTTGTTTTTATGTTTTGCAGTGTAAATTGAACTACCTTTTTATCTTCACTGTCTTCAGAATAATAATCTATATAAATACGTTCAGAACATACTCTGCCATATCACACTGCCACCGATAAGCTTTGCTAAATAGGAAATCTCCGAAAAACAACAACATGCAAGCATATTTCGGCATGATGCTTTCCTTTTTGCTCGTTTTTCAGATTCACGCCTGGAGCGGATTGCTGGCGTAGTCATGCATATCCCCGGCTAGCATCGTGAAATCTTGAACTGGAAAATCTCCAGCCAGCCTTCCTGCTGGTGCTGCTGGCGTGGCGAGATATGGTTTAAACTATGCTTCCTGAAATCCCCGTATGCTGTGGAATATATTTTCAATAAAGAACCAACTGAATCACATTTCGACGGCCTGAGCGGTAAAATACGGTAGGAAAATTATTAGACAGTGGATAAATTTGGTACTTTGATTCTTTAAAGAACTAGTTTAGGACTTCGTTGTTTTTATTCAAATGCAATTGTCATGGATAGGATATTATTTTGGATGGAATGGAGGTCCGAGAAACATTCAAGTTCCTTTGCAATGAATGTTCTAACGAGCAACCCTCAATACGTTACCTGTAGTTCCCATCATGATGGTTCAGTAAACGAGGTTCCATTTGTTTCGTGTTTTTTTTTGTTAATAAACTTCCCAACATTATTTGTGTAAATTACTACCTGCAGCATGGGTTACACCGGAAGGTTTCTTTAAAACATAAACACTAGTTAAGCAGAAAAATCATAAATATTTTTCTGAAATCGGCAAGGCTTAAATAGTTAAACATTTTCATTTTATGTTTTACAATATCATGTAACTTGAATTTTCACCATGAAAGCGCTCTGTAACCGTCGAGCTTTTTTTTGATATTTTAAAGTCATATTTAGCGTTGGTTTTGCTCCTGGCAGGTAGGTAATTCTGCAGGTTAGGTTGGGACAGGTGTTTTCTTTGAACTGTGGAAACATGCTACAAGGTCATTCGTTAATTGGATTAGGCTGAAAAGAACACCTGGACTGATACACCTTATACAAGTAAATAAGAAAAAAAATCCACTTTACCGCCAACAACTGAGCGATTTTACGTTCGAAGAACTAGTCGGTTACTTACGTTTAGCATCCGTGTTTCGTGGCCGTCGAATGTCACCGGAAGAATTAACGTTAAGTAGATGGCAAAACTTATAACCAACGGAAACTAAGCTCGCTGTACAATCCGTACAACTCACTGTTTGTAGTCGCTTCACAACATTACCATATGTTTTTAGTGCACCAAATTCAGCATATTTGTCGATTACCTCAAAAATGTCTCCATTTAACACCACTGCAAAACCGATACCCGAGAACCTACCACGCTCTCGGCCAATAAATACTTAATTTTAGCAGAGTTTAGATGATTCGAGCTCTAGAAGTTTCCCTGAACGCCCCTTTCAAAGCTTAACGATTAGCGCTGGAGATATCCATGCAATCCGTGAAAACCTTCTTAATTCTTAATCGCTTTTCTGCAAGCTCTAGTGTTCTAATAACTCATTCCAGTGCTATGCTGAACAGTAGATTCGATAGTCCGTCACTTTGCTTCAAACCACTTAATGTCACAAATAAATCCGATATCTCATCCGTTATACTAATGCTCGACTCGGTACCTAACCTAACCGCTGCAAAAACGATGGTCACTTTCAATCATACGCCATCGCACCGTGAATATTGTTCACAGATGATGAGTTCGCATGTTCAGTTCTCAGAATTAATCGTGAAGCGTTTCTCTTAAAAACCGTACTGGTATTGATCAACAAGAGATTCTTGTAACGGACTCAGTCTATGGAACAAGATATGCTAAAGAACTTTTCACGCAGAGTTGAAGAGTACTATAATTGCTGCATTTGAGTCGATGGCCTTTCAACAGATTGCGCAACCCACAGATGGAACATTTGGGAACCCATCAATCGACGATCAAGCGGCGATCAGGCAGCGTCAGTAAAGCAAAGGTAAAGGTCAGAAAAGTGCAGGTTCTGTTAAAGCGTTGACCGAGACTTTCGATTCGTGATGCAACAGAGAAGGTGGATGTTTCTATTTGGTTTGTCAAAAAAGCGATGAATCATACCGGAACGATAAACAAAACACAGTGTGAAAAATCCGCGGAGAGAAGATTTACCGTTAGTAGCTGAAACTGAGGTGCATTGTGATGAACGAAGGAATGATTTCAAAATCATCATCGGGGACTACAATGCTCAGGTTGGTCAGGAGGAGGAATCTTAACCGATGATTGGACCCGCACCCCACCCGTCACCCGACACCCGCACATTTGCAAATGAACGAAAACGGCCTAAGACTTGTCGACTTCGTCGCTTCCAAGAACATGACCGTACGTAGTACGGTCCAGCATAGCCTTTCCAGCATAGCGTTTCCAGCATAGCCTCCACTGTCGGTACACCTAGAGATCACCCAACCAGACGGAATCACAAATCGACCACGTTCTGATAGCTGGTTGGCACGTTAGAACCTTTCCCAGGTAACCAATAAGCATTTCCAATGCAATTTAAAAGCCAGCCAATAAGCATTTAAGTTGCCTTAAATGCTACTTAAATGCTATTTTGGCAAAATATGCGGCTACTTTACTGCTAGCCCTCTTATAGTGCTGACAATGCTTATTTCCAGCTACTGTTTTACCTGACTCACTGCGAATATGCGTATTATTGAAATAAAACGTAACCATGCGTTTTATTCGTTCATAACGCATATGCAGTTAATATCGATAACAAACGATTTTTTATAAGTTGTGCTTTTGTTATTGCATTTAATTTGTAAAAAGTTGCATAAATAACAATTCAGTTTCACAATACAATTATTGCGTACTACTAGCACATGAAATATAATGTTTAAGTACGTTATTTTTAGTGATCAAAATTAACGATATTTTCGATACAAGGGCGATATTTTTCGAAGCTTTTCGAACCAACACGATCCCGCGAATACAACGCATTTCGCAGTGAGTCAGGTAACACAGTAGTTACCAACAAGAAGAATTTAAATAGAATTGTGGATGCCAATTTACAACAGTTATGCAGTCAAAAAGCTGATAAACAACAACCTGCAGTATAAAACGCCAGGGATGCTAATAAACGACTGATTTACTGCTTATTTTAATGCTTATTGGTTACCTGGGTTCGGAGCGCTAACATTGATTCGGACCACTACCTAGTGATGGTTAAGATACGTCAAAAACTATCTTTTGTGAACAACATACGATACCAGCGCCCACCACGGTGTAATCTAACGCGTGTGAAGTAACTAGATATCACCGAAAGTTACTCGTTACCTTTTGAAGCCGCGCTGCCGGATGAGCTTGAGCTGAACGAAGCCCTTCTTGGGGGCTATTGCAGTGCCGTGAAAACAGCCATTAACAGCGTAGCGGAAAACATCTTAGGCTGCGTAGTACCGAGTCGACGTAACGAATGGTTTAACGAGAAGTACCAGCAGATCTTGGGTGAAAAGAACGCAGCGCGGGTACAAGTGCTATGTAGAGCCACCCGTCTAAATGTGGAGTGATACAAACAGAAGCGGAGTCAGCAAATTCGATTCTTCCAGAAGAAGAAGCGCCAGCAAGAAGAGAAAGAGTGCGACGAACTCGAGTAGCTGTACCGCTTTCACGACGCATGGAAGTTCTATCAGAGGGTCAACGAATCTCACAAAGGTTTTGTGTAGAGATAAAGATGGAAGTATTTTGATTGACGATTTTGCGTTGATTTTACAATGAACACATGAATGACCTGCAGGCGGAAAACCTTGATACAGGAGAAAATGACATCATTTGTGCACAGTGGTTGGAGAATTCGCGAAAAAGTGATCATTTGAATCGATGAACATCCCTCATGAACATAACCTATTCGCCTGCCTCGCCGATAATGCACGCATCAGCTTTGAATTTTATCACGAACAGAACCTCAATGTGAACATCAGAATTCGTTCAAAAATTGAATATTGAACATTGAGTGTGTTCGATTTATCGGATATAGAATGCCCGGGAACGCCGGAAAGTATTCAAAATAATATTACCTCGAAAAGGGAATAGTTTAAAGTAGTGCTAGTGGCTTTACAAGCAGCAGAAGACGGTAAATCGCACTTTTACGTTGCTCACGATATTCGTATATTCAGCGATGCTACAAAGCGTGAGTGTATGTTGCTCATTGTTATAGGCGAATTGAACCACTCGCGTAGCTGTTTTATCATGATAAAAACCGTTTGCCGATGCTCGGCGTATCTATTCATTTTGCGAGTTTTCCAACCTTTGTTTGTGCAGAAAACAACAGAGATGTGCCACCCCCATTAATAATCTATTTAAGTTAAAGAAGCCTTCCAGCGCACAATGGGCAAAAACAAGCTCGTAATCCCAACAATTAGAAGCCGCTGCTTTAGAATTTTACAAGATACCTATTTCCATGTAAAAAAAATGCAGGAAATCGATTCAATCGGGCAAAATGGACTATTCTTGTATTTCTCACAGTACCTAGCTAACAGTAACTCGTATATCAATGTACGAAAATTATCGTAAATATCTCCTAACAAATTCGAAATCGTTACTAAAGCTAGATGAAGTGGAACCAAGTTGATTTTCTATCGTATATAATGATAATAACTGACATACATACGATTTTCAGCACAAAATCGTATAGTAGTACGGAGCGACTCGCGCTTAATCGAATATTATCGTATATAAATACTTATATAGTCGTAACGCTCAAAATCATTCGAAATCACGTATATCGCCTCCAAAATAGTACGGATATGCCAATTTCGCGCATCAAATACGATTTATTAGCATGTATATCTGTACGTAATGCTGAACTGGGTATGGAATGGATGGGATTTGTTTCTTTTGATGTTTTGACAGTGTTTGGAAGCTATTTGCGTTAATTACACGGGCGGCAAATAAGTTTTTATACTGTTTAATTAGCTTTTATCATTATTTTTGTGAAAAATAGGGTAAAATGGATCACTTCCCGAAGTCTGCGAAGAATGAAATCATCATCAATCGATTTTCTGCATTTTTTTACATAGGAATAGGTATCTTGTAAGATTCCAAAGTAGCGGCATCGAGGATTACGGGTTCGTTTTTGTCCATTGTGCAGCGGCTGAAGAACAACAAAGCAGCGGGAAAGGATGGCATTGGAGCGGAACTTATTAAAATGGGCCCGGACAAGTTGACCAGTTGTTTGCATCAATTGATTGTCAACATTGGGGATACGTAACGACTACCGGAGGAGTGGAAAGACGAGGTTATTTTCCCTATCTACAAGATTATAAGCTGGCTTGTCAGAACCAGCGAGCGATCGCTATCCGGAATGCCGCCTTCAATGTGCTTTCCCAAGTCATCCTCTATCGACTATCGCCAATAACCAAGAGATTTGTGGGAAGTTATTAGGCCGGATTCATGGAGGGTCGGTCTACAACGGAACAATTCTTCGCCCTGCGGCAGATCCTCCATAAGTTCTACGAATTCCGAGTTCCCACGCACCACTTGTTCATCGATTTCAAAGCCGCATATGATAGTGTAAACCGACAAGAGCTATGGAAAATTCTGTACGAAAATGACTTTCTGGGTAAGCTTACTAGTCTCATCATGGCTACGATAGACCGGATCCAGTATGATAATCCCGGTGGATTGTCGGACCCATTCGAATCTCGCAGAAGACTCCGTCAAGGAGATGATATTTCCTGCCTGCTTTTCAACATTGCGCTTGAAGGTATCATAAGATGAGCGGCGATCGAAATGCGGGGCACGATAAATCCAATTTACAATAAATCCAGCCAATATATCTGCTTTGTCGACGATGTGAATGCTGTCGGCAGAACATTTGAGGCGATGGAAGATCAATATACCAGACTAAAATGCGAAGCAGAAAAGATTGGGATGAAAATAAATACGTCTAAACAAAGTATATGCTGGCGAGCCGGCTTAGCCCGTGGTAATTGACGGGGATGAGTTTGAGGTAGTCGACAAGTTCGTATATCCTGGAATCCTGGTTCACTGGCAACAGAGGACAACAATACCAGCCGTGAGATTAAAAGGCGTATTATCAGCGAAAGTCGGACCTACTACGGACTCCATAAACTGCTAGAGGAGGACCTACGAGGACTCGGAGTTTTCGTACGATGGGTGCTAAGAACTATCTTTAGCGGTGTGCCAGAGAACAGTGTAAGGAGACGAAGAATAAATCACGCACTCACGCGTCTCTACGGCAAACCCAGTATTCAGAAAGTGACCAGGGCTGGACGGATACGTTGGCTAGAACATGTTGCTAGACTGCTGGACCACTATCCTTAAAGTTGGTTTTCGCATTGAATCCGGTAGGAACAAGACCAAGAGGGGTACAGCGACCGTGGTGGCAAGACCAGGTGGAGTGGGAGCTGGTGAGTACTGGGTGCCTACGGAACGGGAGATCAGCTACCACGGACCCAATTAGATGGAGCAATTATTATAAAACGTAAGGCGAGCTATGTAAGTCACCAGGAGCTAAGATCGCCAGGAGCTCAGCGAGCAAGATGGTTAGACCAGGTGAAGTGAGATCTGGCATGCGGCTACGCGAAGTTCAAGGAATTGGAAAGCGGCAGCCCACAACCGAGTTAAATGAAGAAATTTTGTTCATCGGGCTGTGTCGTGGGATGGAAAGCCAATATTTGAAAGTGCTGCACAATTAGCACATCCGCTTTGTACTAAATAATATATAAAGCGGGCGTTTCAATCCTAAATATAAATTCAATTGTCTAAAAGTGTCACATAAAAGTAGGCTTTAAAGTATATAGCACAAACCCCAGTTTCACAAACCACAAAATAATTTTTGAAATAATATTTGTTGAATTAATCAGCTCATTAGCGTCAAGCAGTAAAAACATCATTAATGCCTTGATTATCATCTTCCTACCTAAGACAATAAGCCACCGAAAACGTGCTTTTTGCATATTTAAAACAATTTAATTACAGCCTCATTATCCATCTCGTAACGCCCTAATTAGAACCTGCGGTTTAGCAGCAACACCAGCGATTTCGTCATTTTTTTTTTGACACCGAACAGAAGATTCCGGCGTATGTACGACGTTGGTTAGCCAAAAAACAGGAACTGAAAACAACGTGCATCGCTTTACGTCTTCACGCTTAATGGTACTGGAGACTAACGTTCTTCAGAATTCTTCAATCATCTAGCGTCTCCATCAGGAATTCCACCCACTTTTCCTTGGCTTTTCATCACACATTAAAAGGGACGGGAGGACGGTATAAAACAGAGATAAAAACAAGAGAAAGTTTGTCTGACATCCTGACTTGAATCGTGCAGTGTCACGAACATCCATTTTTCTCTCTCTCTCTCGCGTGCGCTCGATGACCTCGATGTAACGATCGACAGACCGCGTGCGAGAGGATGCACAAAATCTACGGATTCAGGAATAGTACGATTATGGTCCATGGTGTGCTACAGCATCCTATTGCGCGTACTCCACGAATACCCCCTCAGCTGGTGGCCGAAGTGGATTTTGAATTTCCCACTGACTGTTTGCGTTCGTATTCATCAGTTGATTGTTTCACGTCCTAGCGAATGGACGGAAATCTGGGAAATGTTTAATGATAAAAAAGCGAACGTTTTGGAACAGGAGCAAAACATTCGTCGCTCAGTATATGGTTAAAAGTTTCCGCTGGCTACCGTTCATCACGGAGCTTCTAAATTCCAAACCATGGGCCCGAAATATACGTGTGTGTGGCTTGGTGGCCCCGGTTGGTTGAAATAACGAGCAAACCGAAATTAGGCTCCACACAGCACGTGGCTTTTTGCCCCGGCTAGAGGTATACATAGGTGCTTGTGCTGTATGATTGCACAAGAATGGGATTGGATTATTGAATTTCAACGCTATCGCCATATTTCGCTGGAATGGGAAGCACTTTATTCGAAGGCTGATGAAGTCACCTTGAGCGGAAAATAAATGCAACGGAACACCGCCATATATCATGCGATTGGCCGGAATAGTTTATAGGAGTAAAAATTCGCACCTGAAAGCTTTTGCTGGTTTTACGCAATTTAAGCGATAAATTTAATTGCTGGTGCATTGTGTTGAACCAGGAGAAATTATGGTACTTTACTTATAATGCGAAATTCGCATTCTCGATCCTTCGTATTAAATTGAAAATGAATTTTATTATTTGTAGCTGTTAAATTTTCATGTTGCGTAAATGTGCAGCATTTAATTAGTTTCAGTAACCAAAGTGATCGATTTGAAGCGATGTTCAATAATGCTAAATCTGAACATTTTCAGTGATCATAAAATTTTATTGCCTACATGTGAACAAGGTCGGTGATCAAGAAACACCGCTCGTAAGTTCAATGGCATGCTGCGGAGTCTGTGACGTTAATGGCTATAATTAAATTACTTAACACACAACAGGTCACACAATGTGATGGAAATATATTCATTATACCGTCGAAATGAGACAGTCGAGTAAACCGGGATAGTAAATTGCATCCCTCGCTTGAATGCATCGTTCTATCGCTTGAATTCCCACCCAGAGATGGCATTTTATCAGCAACGATTCTATGTTCCCCACTAGCTTCAATCATGTTAGGTCGGCCCTCATTATGTTGTGACTAGGAATGTACGATTATCACACTTCAGGTGGCATAAATCAATACTTCCGTGTGTGGGTGAATGGTCCATTATTGCTGCGAGAGCTGCGGAGGCTGACCCAATCTCGCCATGTTTGCCATGAGAAAATACGGCCGGGCCGGGCCGAGGCAAACAGAGAAAAGGCGTCGCAGCTAAATAAAGGTTTGTGGTTCCAACTTTCTTGACTGAGTAATCCCTTGGTGGTGCCTTCTCATTCTATTGGCAAGGGACTTCCATTCAGCGCTGGCAAAAAGCTACCCTTTTTGTG
Organism: Sabethes cyaneus; assembly: GCF_943734655.1. Classification (NCBI taxonomy): domain Eukaryota; kingdom Metazoa; phylum Arthropoda; class Insecta; order Diptera; family Culicidae; genus Sabethes; species Sabethes cyaneus. Next base: position 93,044,517 of record NC_071355.1, read on the forward strand.
TTTCTTCTGGGATACAACATCTGTCGGTTTAGTGTTGTGAAGAAGATAACATTTTTCTGATTGAAATAAACTGTCTCTCTGATAAGCTGTTGTCAGTCGCCGGTTTGCACGAATAAACTAAAGAAATTTTCATTATCATAAAAACAAACAATTCCGTTATTTTGCTGTTTCGGAGTAGTTTGACACACAATCAGCAAAAACTTGGAAAACATTTTTTCTCCCCAGTAAATTGGTGTTGGTGTGATGTCACTGCACACACCAGCGTTAGATGTATTTTCAATCTGGTTTATGCAACTTTTTCTGGGAAGGGTTATCCCAGAGGGGGAATAGCTGCGGGCTAGTCCATTCCCAAACCAACTTAGAGCTGAGGAGTGTTGAGCAAACGTGATCCTATTACCGGAAAGAAAACTTTTATACTGTATTCAGCTACACTTTATGAAAAATTGCTCAAGCAGAAATATAATCTGTGCTTACTCTTTTATAAATCAAGCGATAAAGCTGTATCACGCCTGCTCTACGAAAATAGCATATTTCATTTTGTCTTTCCTGAGTTTGAAGTGTCCGATAATACACATAATATGTTAGGTCCTATCTTTTAAGTATCTTTAGCGATTGTGATGTCCCCCTAGGTAACTATTTTAATGTATAAATCGGTTTGAAAATATGAGCAAAAACGTCGAGCAACTTCTAAATACATACCACTCAGTTACAATACTTTGTTGCTTTGATGTGTTGAAAACTGAAACTATCGGGTGAAGAACTAACCCATCATTTTCGAGTTGATTTAGACATAGAATCTATTCGGTATCCTGATTCACACCATATATGTGAAATAATGTCTGTGTCGCTTATTAAGTCTTTATACCGTTCCCCTTTACCCAAGCTGGGGGATCCGCTGGTCAAACAATGGGAACCTATTATAATCGGATTTGAACTCAACTACTCCTCCCAGGCCCTGTGAATTGAAGATATTGGATTGGTGAACCTTTGAATCAGTCTAGTCCGCTGTGGTTCAACTGTTCACTAACTTGTTGCTCGGTTCTAGGCTACTCGTCTCCAATTCGTTGAGTGTCTCGACACACGCAAGTTGGCTTCAACCTGGTCGAGTCATCTAGCACGTTGAACCTTTCTATTCCTTGTACTGGTGGGGTTGTTGAAAAGAACGCATTTCAATGCACAGTCGACCGGTATCACTGGGACGTGACCGGTCCCCGGTAGTTTCTCAACTTTCACTAGGTGCACGAAGGAAATCTCTCCAAGCAGTGCCTGCAACTCGTGGTTCATATGCCTGCGCCACTCTTCGCTATCCGTTTGTACTCCACCAAAAATAGTTCGCAATACCGTTCGTTCGAATACGGTAAGTACACATATGTTTTCTCTAAGCCAAAAGTCTGTCTCAAGACCGTAGAGGACTACCGGTCTGATTGGCGTTTTGTACATCGTCAGCTTTGTGCGGCGGCGTGCGTTCTTTGATCAAAACGTCTTGCGGAGAATAAAGTAGGCTCAACATTCAGTTTGAATGCGTCGTTGAATCTCCGTACTCGTATTATTCTCGGTGGTGATCAGGGATTCAAAATATACGAAATCATCAACCACTTGCCGTTTCTTCGCGTCAATAGCCATTGTTCTTTGGAGCCTCTTCTTGCTTCTTCGTTGGTTTTCGATGCTTTGATTCGTAACCCAATCCGCGTCATCTTGACAACATAGCTATAGTAAAATGGGGGATATATCACAATAGATCAAACAAATGGTCACAGTGATAAAAATACCCAACATGAAAAAAAACCAATTCTCCTAGCCTCCGTTTACAGTCTGGCGTGGATTACTTGCGCCGTCCCAAGGTTTCAAATAGCGATGTCGAAATTGTCTGCGAAGGCTAGGAGTTGGCTACTCTTGCTGAAAATCGTCCCTCTCATGTCGATACCCGTTCGTCGGATCACGCTTTCAATAGTGGTATTGAATAACAGACAGGACAGTCCATTCACTTGCCGCAACCCTCTGCGCGATTCAAAAGGATTCGAGAATGCCTCCGAAACACACACGTAACAGATCACAACGCTCCAAGGTAGCTTTGAAGAGTTCTGCCGGGAATCGGTGCATTGGGGGGGCTCTATTATTCTTCAGCTGATCGATTTCTTGCCGAATCTCTTCGAGATCAGGAGCCGGTACGCTGTTTTTGTTTGTAGGCACTCCTAGGTTATTTTTATTAGGCGCCTTTCAGATACCACGTGGACAGAAAAATACCAATTTTCAACCCCTCCGTCCCCCCTCGTGGACAAGCGTGGACATTTGCTCAACCCCCGCCCCCCTCCCCTGTTTGACCACGTGGATATTTTTACATCTTGAAAATTTTGTTTTCAACTTCATTTATGCAATATTTATTGAAAAAGCTTATGTGAAAGGAAGCTCCAGTCTAAAGGCACCGACACAATGCATACGAATTTTTAGTCTTCCATCTTTGTCTAACCAGAGCACCTCTGGCTTGGCCGTCTACTTCAACACAACACAAGATCTTTTCGACACGATGTGATTCGTAAAGTTTTCGAATGGCGAATCCTTTTGGAAATACATTGCCCATGGATGCCCTTTTTGTGGTGAGCTGCCTTTGATTTTGAGACAAAATGCAATACACATTTGGTGCAAGCGGTGCAATATTCGTGGATTCATCCAGGCTAGGCAGTCAACGTCTACGTGTACTAACGCAGGCTTAATCTTTTCAACAAGATTTATGCCAGATATATGCTCTCGTAATGCTCGGTTCATGTGTTTAGGTCAACATATGCCTCAGAAGATGAAATTTTATTTAAGCTCAAAAACAATCACTGATCAATGGTCAATGTTTTTAATTTCTATTGTTTGTAGGAAAAAAACTTGTCCATGTGGACATTTTTCATACCCCCTCCCCCCCTTCCGTGGACAAGCGTGGACATTTTTATACCCCCCACCCCCTTCTAAGCTGTCCACGTGGTATATGGATGCCCTCTTAAAGGTTGAGGAGCGTTTAGTGAGGAAGAATGATAGACTCGATGATATTGCGAAACTTAGATATGGGGCCAAAAATATATTGCGTAGTTCAATTTACTGAGTGGTAAAGGGTGTCCCACATCAAATTGCACCACGGAAGAAACGCTTTAGAAAATTAACCATTGGGTATTTTCTCTTGAAAACTTGAGTAGAAGTAGTTTAAAGTAGTTTTACACTCTATTTTTATCGCAATCAGTTTTTCGAAAATTGGACAAAATGGCGTCACCCAAAAAGCAACGTCGCGAATTTATTTTGCGCAAACATCTGGAAAATCCTCAATACTCTCATCATGAATGATAAGACTTACGTCAAGGTGGACTTCTGGCAGCTTGCGGGGCTACTATACTTAACCGCCCAGCACAAGTTTGTTCCGGAGGAAGTAAGGATGTAGAAACTTACATAGTTTGTCAAGAAATACATGATTCGGCCAAGAAATACATCATGTGGCTAACGGAGTCCGCCGTTCGTGATTACCTGTAAATGTGAATACCTGTGATTGGAATGTAAATGGGCAGATGCACCTCAAGGAGTGTTTACAAAAGCATCTGCCTTCTCTGTCGCAGCAACACGAGAGCCCTACGATCTTCTGGCCGGATCTATTTTCATGCCAATACTCAAAGGATATATTGAAGTGGTACGAAGCCAAAGGAGTCACTTTCGTACGATTCCAACGCACCGGAACTAAGGCCCATCGAAAAATACTAGGCTATTATGAAGCAGGCACTACGAAAGCATCCCAAGGAGGTCAGATCTGAGGAAGACATAAAGTAGATTTCCGTACAGATGAAGCTGCAGCTAGGTTGTACAAAACTTTTTGAGTGGAGTTAAACGTAAGGGGAGAGCATACGGTTATGGTATTGAAGTTTAAAGAGACAAATATTCCAAAATCTTACTAATGGGTTATATTTTGTTGTCTGAAAGTTTGAAAAAGATCGGTCAATTAGGTAATTTTCTACAGCGTTTTTTCCGTGGTGCAATTTGATGTGGGACACCCTTTACTCTAACCCACACTCTCTCGCTTTGCGCCCAAGTGTTTTGCCAATTAAACTATCAGTACACGACATACTACACTAGATGATCTCACATCTAGTTTCGATCATTTCAGTCTAACCATTCATACGCATACACCATGCGCTCCACCCGCCGACGGTAATTATTTTTATGTGATTCCTCGTCCTGCTTCTACCACTGAGAAGATATTATCGACTACATTATGACAGAGCACACAGCTAGCACCAACTCGTATATCAATGTACGAAAACTATCGTAAATATCTCCTATATCTGTACGTAATGCTGATTTTCATCTTTTTTATACATCTGAAAATGCTAGCTGGGCATTATACTTCATTTTGTTAATTGCTGCCAAGATCGCGAGTTGAATAATCTCGAATGTGTCCAAATCAACGGTGTTAGTAGGGACATCAACAATTGCTTGTTCAATTTCTTGGTCTAAAGCAACGTCCGATGCAAAAACAGAAGCAAAGAATTTTTCAAACCGTTCGCAGGTTTCACGACTGAAGGTCAGAAGTTCTGTTGAGATTGAATTTTGTTGGCGAAGGTTCAAAAAATCCATTCCATCAATAAGCGTGCTGTTACACGGTGGAAATATGCTAGTATTGCAGCAAGTGACATAGCCGGCCGTCGTTAGTGGACCAATGGAAGTGTGGTTGAGTGTAGTCACCACGTACTAATATGGTTTCATTTCGCGAATCGATGAAATATGTTGTTCGAAAGCTGCAACCTCACGGCTTTTGTCCGGCGGCAAATAAACAGCACATAACGAAAATTTCTTTCCGCGAATTGTGGTCGTAACACATACCTGCTCAATTGTAGAGCCGATGCGCGTCTCGATGGCAGAGCTTGAGCATAATACCCCCTCCTTCCACTCTTCCGGTAGCTTTTCTGTTTCCCAGATCTTGATTATTACGCGGTGTCTGCAAACAGGTAGTCCACCTGTCCAGGCTAGTCGCGGAGTCGCCAAATCTCCACTGATGTAATCTGTCTTCCAACTGTCTTGGAATTTCACCTCAGCGCCATTCAGATGCTCATTATAGCGCTTCCCGACCTTTCAATCCCTCCACGTTCATCCGCCAATTCCGACTTGTTGCACAAATCTTCGCGGAATACGTTGAGTTTCTTGCAGGATCTTCATTTTTTCTAAAAACAATACAGTTGTTCTATTTTTGCCAGGTAGCTCTACTGCTCGCTCCCTGGCACTTTACCTTTACTTCTTGTAAATCGGATTCTCCTTGCTACAGAAAATATCGTATCCCAGTGAGTGCTTTACACAACCTGGGAGTGAAGAAGCTTTCACTTATTTTTTCCGACGTCAACAAGTCTGTCTTGAACTTTGCTGGGCGTCCCAATTCAGCCCTTTGTCTACCGATTTGCCGAGTTGACATATCCAAGATGCAAAAGGTTGAACATTATCTAACATTTCTTTGCTTTTTAAGTCACCGCAAAATCACTATCTTCAGGTTTAGTTGAAAATTTTCGGTGAAATTATAATTATTTATTATTTTTTAATTATTTCACCGAAAATTTTCAACTAAACCTGAAGATTATCAAACATTATCCAACATTAGTTACTGAATCACTGCTTACCCGACAGTTCATTTCCATGCTCATGTAGTCATCTTTTGATTCGCATTGTTTCGTCAGACATAGAATTGGATTGGATTGGATTGGATTGGATCGGATCGGATCGGATCGGATTGGATTGGATTGGATTGGATCGGATCTGATCGGATTGGATTGGATTGGATTGGATTGGATTGGATTGGATTGGATTGGATTGGATTGGATTGGATTGGATTGGATTGGATTGGATTGGATTGGATTGGATTGGATTGGATTGGATTGGATTGGATTGGATTGGATTGGATTGGATTGGATTGGATTGGATTGGATTGGATTGGATTGGATTGGATTGGATTGGATTGGATTGGATTGGATTGGATTGGATTGGATTGGATTGGATTGGATTGGATTGGATTGGATTGGATTGGATTGGATTGGATTGGATTGGATTGGATTGGATTGGATTGGATTGGATTGGATTGGATTGGATTGGATTGGATTGGATTGGATTGGATTGGATTGGATTGGATTGGATTGGATTGGATTGGATTGGATTGGATTGGATTGGATTGGATTGGATTGGATTGGATTGGATTGGATTGGATTGGATTGGATTGGATTGGATTGGATTGGATTGGATTGGATTGGATTGGATTGGATTGGATTGGATTGGATTGGATTGGATTGGATTGGATTGGATTGGATTGGATTGGATTGGATTGGATTGGATTGGATTGGATTGGATTGGATTGGATTGGATTGGATTGGATTGGATTGGATTGGATTGGATTGGATTGGATTGGATTGGATTGGATTGGATTGGATTGGATTGGATTGGATTGGATTGGATTGGATTGGATTGGATTGGATTGGATTGGATTGGATTGGATTGGATTGGATTGGATTGGATTGGATTGGATTGGATTGGATTGGATTGGATTGGATTGGATTGGATTGGATTGGATTGGATTGGATTGGATTGGATTGGATTGGATTGGATTGGATTGGATTGGATTGGATTGGATTGGATTGGATTGGATTGGATTGGATTGGATTGGATTGGATTGGATTGGATTGGATTGGATTGGATTGGATTGGATTGGATTGGATTGGATTGGATTGGATTGGATTGGATTGGATTGGATTGGATTGGATTGGATTGGATTGGATTGGATTGGATTGGATTGGATTGGATTGGATTGGATTGGATTGGATTGGATTGGATTGGATTGGATTGGATTGGATTGGATTGGATTGGATTGGATTGGATTGGATTGGATTGGATTGGATTGGATTGGATTGGATTGGATTGGATTGGATTGGATTGGATTGGATTGGATTGGATTGGATTGGATTGGATTGGATTGGATTGGATTGGATTGGATTGGATTGGATTGGATTGGATTGGATTGGATTGGATTGGATTGGATTGGATTGGATTGGATTGGATTGGATTGGATTGGATTGGATTGGATTGGATTGGATTGGATTGGATTGGATTGGATTGGATTGGATTGGATTGGATTGGATTGGATTGGATTGGATTGGATTGGATTGGATTGGATTGGATTGGATTGGATTGGATTGGATTGGATTGGATTGGATTGGATTGGATTGGATTGGATTGGATTGGATTCGATTGGATTCGATTAGATTGGATTGGATTGGATTGGATTGGATTGGATTGGATTGGATTGGATTGGATTGGATTGGATTGGATTGGATTGGATTGGATTGGATTGGATTGGATTGGATTGGATTGGATTGGATTGGATTGGATTGGATTGGATTGGATTGGATTGGATTGGATTGGAATGGACTGGATTCACGGGCGTAGCCAGAAAAGTTCCTTGGGGGAGGGGGTTTACAAAAACAAATTTGACATAGCCTAACCGTAAGCAGCTTATTCCGGAAATGGAGAAATATTTTCAGTTAAAAACTATTTTGGTTGAAATTGAGTATTCTGCATGAGACAAATGCCGCTTAGTTGGTTTAGAGGTAGGTAGTCGTCGCATGTTCGAATTTCGGTTAGGTGGAGCTGCTAGATAGAGTCAGTAGGATTTTTGCACTACCCAAGCAGCACACTTTAGGTCCATTTAGTTGTAGCAACCGAGTTACGACTGAAATTAGTCATATTTCGGTTACCACAACAACTTTGTAACAACCGTGCTAGTAGGGTAGCACCGTAACTGTCCTGTACTCTAGTAGCCGACTGCGAAGTCTGTCGATGAAAAAGGGGCTAGTCTTAGAAAGGACGTTTAATCCCACGGCTTTGCTTTGCTCATCAGATAAAAAATCAAATTGAAATAACAGAGTTAAAGTTATGGCTTCCCAGCCGGCATTGAGGTACGTTGTATGTTTGAATCTCGGCTGGGAGAGGCTGTTAAAGTCCATAGAACTGAGTCTCTTCGAGACGCAGCGAGGGTGCTGAAGAACAACTTATCCTGTATGATTCTCAACATCGCTCTTAAGGTGATCCGATGATCAGATTTCGAAAATTGATTCTCAGTAAATGTAGCAAACTTTTTGGCTAAGCAGATGACTTTGCCAGGTGGCTAAGCAGGTGACAGAAACTTTGCCACGCCGAAGGCCGTCTGTGCTAGACTGAAAGCGGAGCCTAGCAGGATTAGGCTTTAAATCAATGCGTCGAAGACCAAATACATGAATGATAATAGCTCAATTGCTCGCTATTAAGTCAGACCGAGCCAAGTGACAAAAATCTTATTTCGAGAAAAACGCGTTCTAAGTTTGCTGCTCTGTATACATAGTTTGTAGCTATCAATTGTTCGAAATCATCTCATAACACTGGCTGTTTGCAACATTTATGTAGTCTTATTAGAGTAAAATGTAATTTAGAAAATTCTTGATCGTTTGCTGTCATCAACTCATTCTTTTAAATTTTGCGTTTTGGTCTGGTCTGATTTAACGCGGACCAAATGAGACGAACGTGCTTTTTTCGCGGACGGTACCTAGTAACGGACGGTAGTACCTAGTAATTTATAGGCGATCATAATGCCACAGTGAATCAGCCGCCTGCCAAATGTCAAAAGGGTCGTTTACCTTGGCCGCACTGTTTGTGTTGTTTTTGTTGTGGAATTGTTTTATGAGAAATAAATATTCATTTGCACAATCGCGCCCGGGTCTCCCACGGCATTCAACCTGGTCGGTATCCTTTTCTTCTAGCTGGGCTTCTTTTCGAGCAGGTTGCTGCTGCTGCTGCTGTGGCCAACCAGTCATCCCCGAGACCAGAGCAAAAAGTCAATAACAACAACAGCAACAGCAACGACAACAACCGCTAAACACCACGATTTAGTAGATTGAAATGCACCGAATGATAAAATGCCACATTTTTCAGTAATCGTTGACGGCAACGAACCAGAAGTGGTAGATGAGCCCGTGTATGTGGGATCGCTGGTAGCCACGGACAACAACAAAAATAACGAGATCCAGCGGCATATTCAAGTAGGAAAAAACTGCGACTTCAGAGATGCCTGGAAAATGGGCGACAAGTAAACCAAGATCGAATTAAATGGGGCTCTAAACAGCACGAACCACCCCGGCTCTAAGTTCACGACGCCGACGGGGATCGTACAATCAGCCCCGTACATTTTCCTGTACTTTAAACAACAGCTGGCTGTGAAATTTCAAGCTTGAAAGTGTATAACAAATTTTCTCCTGGGGGGGGATTTGAACCCCCAAAACCCCCCCCGTCGCTACGCCCATGACTGGATTGGATTGGATTGGTTTGGATTGGATTGGATTGGATTGGATTGGATTGGATTGGATTGGATTGGATTGGATTGGATTGGATTGGATTGGATTGGATTGGATTGGATTGGATTGGATTGGATTGGAATGGTTTATTTAATCATGAATTTGTTTTCGTCAATTTTTATACTTTTTATGTTTTGAAGCCTTAGACTTAGAGCTTTTAGGCATACTATATGAAACTGAGGCAACAAGAGTTATCTTCTTTTATTTTTAAATTAGTGAAGATTTTATTTTTCGTCCCTTTGCTAGATATTTCTCGGTTGGTTATGCTTCCTTTGATAATAATATTTAGTAACTATTACAGACGGAATTTCACTACAAAAACTACAAATTTTATCAACCATAACCAATTTTTTTTGTTTTCATTAAATCGTTTCACTCCTGCAACTAACTCACATTCTTACGAATGCAATTAAATGGAATGAAGTGAATAAAAGTGCAAACTAAAGGCTCGGAGAGAAATGTTTCCATTTCATTTCCGTCGTCTAAATATTGCCACCATGGATAGGATTGGATTGGGCAGGGTATAATAGAATAGAACGATTAGGTGTTTTTCAGCTTAATTCTAGGTAAATGAAGCTTGACATAAGGTTGATAAATTATTTTCTACAGCATACTTAACTAATGCTAGGTTGATAAAAATATCTGGTGAAATCATGAATTATGATTGGCGCGGTTTATTCTCTAATCTTCATTTAGACACAAAGCAATAAATAGATAAATATTTTTTGACAATTTTATGAGAAATTCCCCCATGAAATAAGATAAACGATCTCCGTTAAATTCCAGTCACGGACAATAGCCAACATAAGCGCTCTAGTTTTTTTTCTAATCGCATTACCGCAAGAGGTTCCCAAACTCTGTGAAAACCATTCCTTATCTTCTACTACACATAGCCGTCATCCCCTACCATTTCTCTTTGCAGACGTCAAGTTGCCACTTCCAGCTTAAGCGAATCAACAACTTTGCTTAATTGATATGCACACGGCGATCCAGTCCAATATGCCTTATCTTGACGTCACGCTTACGTGCAATAGTACGATAGAGCTCGTCACGACAATTTGCTACAGAACAAATTCTAGGACGACGGTGAGGCCAGTTCCATCCCTCACGTTTTCGGTTATCATAAGCTTTATATCAGTCATCGGAATGATTTCCTTCCTTCCTTCCTTCATTGCCAGCAGAGATCTTTGCAAAAGGTTCGAACGTCATTGTGGGCGAGCTTTCATCGAGCTTGGAATGAGATGTCACTAATTATTAGTTCGTTTTTGGTTCTTTTTTCATAAATTTCCCATTCAATGAGTCTACGTCTATATTGTAGCCGACTGTAGCCTATATACTGTACTGTTCATCGAGAAAAAGTTGTCCTCATCTTTGACGAGGCTCTTTTATTAGAGCAGCTAGAACAATATTTTTTTAGTTTATATGAATATTGAAATTGAAAAGATGTGCCTGTACACTATGATGATATTGTAATAATTCTGCATTGCTAATCATTCGTTGCCCAGTTTGGTAATCCGTCAATGTGACCAGCATTTGACAGTCACAATATTTTTATGAAACAAAAATGTACAAAGTTTTCGATACAAATAAAACGTATGTCAAGATCTGCTCTCGAAAATCCACCATCAAAACATCGGATTACGAAAATACTATGCTATTTTACACAGCCAATTTTAAAACAATTTTTTGCCATATCACATGCCAGAACGATCAATATTCATTGGTCCACTTGCAACCGCGGGGAATGCGATGGAAACTTCAATTTTTCCTAATAGTTTTCAATCTGATGATTCATTTGACTGAGCAGGAACCTAACGGCGAATTGTACCACGGGTAGCTTGACCAAAATCATTCGGTAGGTTGTGTTTGGCCTAATAAGGAAGGACCAACTTTTGCCTGTTTTTCTTCACCGGTCAGCGATCAACGGCCAATACACCTTGCTGTGGTCTAATTGCGAACGGCCGATACTCTACCGAGAGGCGACTGGCAGGCACATAAACTTTTTCTGCGCTGGCCTTTGTCCACACTGCGGGCATAAGCTGGTTTCGGAAAAAAGGTTGGCAGAAAGGTTAGCTTTTAAGCAAAAAGCTTCCAGCACACACTGACTGTTCGAACAAAACTTTTGCATAACAAACTGCCACAGACTGGGCCGCGCGTTGTTAGACACTTCCGGGTTGAATATTTTATAAGCTCTCTAGAGCCCGCGCTTTCCCGGCTCATTTTAGTCATCAACAGACTTTTTCTTTGTTGTCTGTGAAGCGTGGTTTTAGTGTTTGTTTTATTTTTTTAATTGAAATAATCCTATCATATACATTGGAGTATATTTTATTATACAATATGAGGGTAAAACAGTCAAAATCTGGTCGAAATTAAATGGACGCATTATTTTTAATCGTGCCTTTCAAAAACTGTAACATTACTCGTTTTTTATTTTATTTTACTTTATTTTATATTCGCGTTGACGGCGTTGAACGATTTCGTGTACAATCATAGAATTGCCCATGCATGAACGTAACTGAAAATTTGCTTCAAGTATTTTTGTTTTTTGCATTCATTAACAAACTCTTATCCTTGCTTCATCCTAAAATTAAACTTTCGAAGCACAAATTATTCCCACGTCAAAAAAATTGTCGAAAATGATCAAATCGACTGTAACCACCTTTTTTAAAGCGTGCGAAAAATATCTTACGACTTTGAGATGTCTTACGATATCTTATGAAGTAGGATTAGAAGAAAACTGAAGCCAGGATGCTATAGTGACCAGTAAGCACCACAACCGCACTTCGATTTCCACTATATACACCAGTGTTGAAAAATTCAAAGTAGCATAAAACTCAATGAGATTTCAAGCACATGAAATTTCAACCTTGATCACAAGCGCCAAACTCATATATGAACTACGCAATGTCTCTGTTGCTATGCGATGTGAACCAAATTAAGCTGAGAGCATTTTTTTTAACTTCATACACAGCTGGCATTTCATACAACGAACCAGAGAGTGAAAGAGAATCTACCGCCAGAGAAAACATCAGCATCGAAAAATGCCGCACACATGCATGAATTAAGGGCAAAAATATTGGCGGAATTTACATTTTTCCTTCGCGGGAATCGACATTATTTAACTAGAAAGTAACAAGCCTATTAAGAATTAGGTAAGCATGTAATTTAAATGTTAAAACGCACGTCTAAACGTTTAACTTTGCGATTTATTTAGAGATTTGTTCCCTCACGCTCACTCACAGCTACGTATCGCACGAGAGAATGGCTATGCTGTTCAAAAAGGAATTTGTATGTATATGTGCATAGCTCCGGGTAGCAGTTAAAGCAAAGCAGAATGTGATCAAGCGGAAAGAAATATGTGTGAGTTTAGTGCTTCTTGCTATGAAAACAGAAAAACTCACGTGTGATTTTTTTCTTCAAAGGATCAAGCTGACATGATTCATAGTTGATTTTGATTTTTGATGAGCTTTGCGATTTTGAGTTTTTACCATCACTGACCCCACCAAATCTCCACTTGGTCTAACCATCAACATTAACATTAGCATCAATCCCTGGTCTAACCATCAACACCATCTTTGCAGGATAATTGTCCGGAATTTTTGCAACATGCTCTGGTTATTATATCCATCCAGCTTAAGTCACTCTTTGAATACTAGATTCGCCGTAGAACTGCACGAGTTAATGGTTCATCGTCTGCCTACAAACTCCATTCATCACCTGCATGCCGCCGAAGATCTTTCTTAGCGCATGTCTAAGAAAGACTCCGACCACTCGCAAGTCCTCCTCGAACATTTTCTACATTCAATACCCGCTGTCAACAACCGGGGCAGTGGGCGTCTTATACATGGTGCACTTTGTACGGGGGTTTAGTCTGTTCGATCGCATACGCTTGTGAAGCTCATAGTAAGCATGACTTTTTCTCCGAAACGCACCGCTGGTGTCGTTGTCCGCCGTCACCATTGAAGCAGGGTAGTTAACTTCGTCAACTACCTCGAACTTATCGCCGTCTCAGCGGCGTTGGTCGGCCTCTGTTCTACCGGGTAGCATGTATTTTGTGTTGGATGTATTTATCTACCTTTTCGCTGCTTCACACGTCATTGGTTGAAAATAACTTCAAGAAGGAGATGACGAAGTACCAGAGCCGGCGTTACAGTGCACGAGGCCCTATGCAGATTAAGCAGCGAGGCCCTTTTTTATATGCCAGAAGGGTATTGGGCTAAAAGCGCATTGTGACAGTCTTAATGATCGTCTTTCCGGACTGCTCATACCCATTAATGATGTTGAGCTAGATAGTTGTAATCCTGTACCGCGATTCGGTACTATATGGTAAAGAAAATCAATGGCCTTTTGGGATTTGGATTCTTTACTCGGTATGGAGTAAGCAAGAAACTTACGAAGAACCCTAGATAAAGCAAGCGCCCCGTCATTGCAGAGCAGATGCACTGAACTTTCAAGTGCAGAGTAACAAAAGCGGTTATCATTCGATACTTAAATGATAAAGAGCATAAGGAGCCCCCTGATTGTGCGTAGTTCACTGTTTAGTCTACAGTCCTGTATTTGATTCCTACGGGATGCTATCTTAATAGCATAATCTAGGTTGGCAGCTAAGTTCAGTTATCCCAAACTTTCCTCTGACGATAAGTACTACGTTCTACGTAAGCAATAGTCTCGTAACCGAGATGCGTTGCTTGTGAAAGAATGTGTCGGCCACCAGTGACCAAAGCAAGGGTGAGAGAGCTCCTTGTGGACTTCCTTTCATCGCCGAAAATGTTAAGCGATGTATCTCTCAATGAGGCTATGATTTAATGCTTCAAAGCATTGCTATAATTAAGCTTATTGTAGTTGATTCCGTTTTGAAAGAGAGCAGTGAAATCTGAAGCGAATGACATGTTATCGAAGGCGCCTTTAATATCAAGGAAACCTCAAAGTGTCGTCTCTTAAAATTTGAGCGATTTCCTAACAAGTTTAAAAGAACTAATACCCACTTGATCGAACTCTGCATAAACAGCCGGTGTGCAATCAGAGCCGAGTCGTTTGGCACATTATGTAACGCCACATTCCAAAGCAGCGAGGCCTAATTTCATCGGTTTTTTTAACACTTTACACTCAACATTGCATTAAAAGAGGATAGGACACAATACAAATATTTCTGAACAGTCAGTTGTGTTGTATACAGCCAGGGGTCTACTAGAATTTTTTACATTTTTCTCTAGTTATCATCAAGCGCGAGGCCCCCCTGAAACGCGAGGCTCCGTTCCACCGCCCGAGTTTGCCGGCCTAAACGCCGGCTCTGCGAAATACGTAGGGGAATTGTGTATAATGTGCCCCCCCTAAGAATAAATGGATTCCGTCAAACGGGGTAACTTGCAACAGCGGGGTAACATGCAACAACGCCATATCGATTCAATTTACTGTACTTTTTGATCTATTACTTCAATTTTTAATCTATATCAGTCACTGAATCTTATTGTTAACAGTTCAAAGAAGCCTTAGATACTGTTATGTTGATTTTCTGCTGTTTTGGTGATTTTTAAAAAATCCCACAAGATGGTCTCAAATTCATCATCAATTTTTCGTCAGTAAAACGTTTGTGTCGCCCACAGGCACTTCAAATAAAAAAAGCCTAACATACATTTTTTTAAAGTAAAATGAACAATAAGGAAACAAAATAATTGATTTATGATGACTAGTTTTGTTTATCTTACTTGTTACCACGTTATTCGTATAACAATTACTTAAACGGGGTAACTTGCTTCAGCTGGTAGATATAAAAAGCTGTGTTCCGTTACCTTCAAGAGGCACGTTATCATTTAATTTTGCATCAAACAATACTAAAGCACACCTGAAGAGTGTAAGATACTTACGGTAAGTCGCAAATATGCCAGTTTTTGTCTAGATATACTAAAAATGGCCATAGAAGAGGCCAAAACGAAAATAACCTCACTGAGAGAATCGACCAGCTATATGAGAGTGTCTAATCACGATCACTCGTAACGCAATGAACATCCATATATTACGTAATCGAGAAATCGATGATTTTTAACTCTCCTGCTCCACTTCATGATGCGATTTTACATAGCGGATATACGACGTGTAATGCGCTGTTACATAACTCCCGCTTCCCTAAGTGCGTTACGTAATATGTGAATGACCCCTAAAGAAGGCAGCTCAGTCCGATCCAGACAAGGAATATCAATTGCATGAATAATATAAAAAGTTATTTCTGTTATTTCCGTTACGGGGCTCATAAATTTTTTTCACCAACATGACATAGGACATTTATGCGTATATTCATAGCAAAAGCATTAAAAATCGTAAGTCGGATTATCATTTGCATATTCAAGTCAAAAGAAACTCATTCAAATCTTTAAATTCGTTCAATTTCCAAAAAATATTACTTGTTGCAAGTTACCCCGTTTAAGGGGTTACTAGTAACAAATTAGTTAAAAAATTCTACAACAGCCAATATTGATCGCATATTTTTTCTCAATATGTGAAATTGTTCTATGGTAGACCTAATAACTTTGTATCAATTAAATGTCCTCAAATGTATTACAGATAAGTTTTCACTTGCACTCATAGTTGAGAACTGTTGCAAGTTACCCCGTTTGACGGTATATCTCTGTTATGCTTCCCCAAATTAACGTGACAACTACGAGTATATGTTGGTATTTAAGCTGACAACCAATTGCATTTGTTTATTTCATTTAGTATTGTGGAATAAATATGCTAGGAATTATTTATTAAAAGCACCTGAATGTTGTGTTTCTCGTCTGCGCGGGGTAAAATGCCCCACCTGCGGTATAATATGCCCAATGCGGTAATTTGAGTATTTCTACCAGTGACAGTGACCAACTCTATTTTGTAGAAAGTAAAACTATTTCTTTTGTTTTCAAAATGTCGTTTCTTTATATAAAATAAACCTAGTTTCGGCCTTCTGGTGCACTTTTTCTTTTCTGCATGGGGCACATTATACTGCAGCTGTGGCATTTTGCACCGCGTCGTTGAATAACCTGGAATTTGGACGTTGGTAATAAATTATTCCCACCACGGTTACTCTACAATACTAATTGAATTAAATAATGGCAATTGACTTCAACTTAGATCTGTTTACCTATGTTTATAGCCATATTTGCAAGGGGGCAAATTGCACCACCGCAAGTGGGACATATTGGCCTGCTTTTACTTATTTGGAAAAATATTTAATGCTAAAGCAAATCAAGCGTTTCATACCGCAATTTTTGGCAGGGATGTCTTTTTAAAGTTCACTTCACGCAATCGAATTGCAACAACCGGTTATTTACAAATTTTGACAAGAAAATAGCCAAAAGTTACATCGGAAGCTGTTCATAAACAAATTTATTTTTGTTTTGTTTTTACAGCATGTGACAACTGTCATAGTTGCATAGTAGGCTAGTTCCATCAAATATTATGGATTCTGGATTCTACACAAGTTCCGGCAGGTTCTTCGTAGGGTACGGGAGGGTATTCCCAGCACGCTACTAATTTCGGCTTACATTACCTTTTTTGGATACTCTTTCCCAAATAAAAACTTTGCCGCTATATAACAATACTGAAACGAATGTAGCACTCATAAACTATAATGTGTTATAACTATTTTCATAAAAATGTAAGTAGTTTGCTTAATTTTATTCAATAAACATCAAAACCACTGTTTTTCCACTAGCACGTAACCATGCTGAAAAAACCAGCAGCAATCGCTTACGCGTATCCGCTCTTGATAATGGTTTGGAAAACACACAATTCTGATCACGTTTACTTATTCTAGAAACTAAACAGCTGTGAATATGCTATCACAGAAAAATTCTATTTCTTTTTATCACGAAAGGACACAAAAATTTCCCTCTGATATGAAAATATAAATCAATTTTCATTCACTAGCCATTAGTAGCATTTTGTTTTTAATTCTAGCATATGGTGCGTTATTTACACTACTAGCAATATGTGAGACCTGAAACGCCTGAAACGCTTCTATTGTGTTGACATAGGTAGTATTTGAGTGACAACCACTTGCTTCTGGTGCTAATGTATATGAACGATTACGCTAGCGCCAGCAGCAAGCTTCTGTCACTGCAAAACTAATTATCTTCAATGAGCCTGGAATGTAGGCAATACCGATACGTTATCCATCGGTCAACTCTTTTGATCTGTTTTTGAAAAGCATTTAATCCCTGTGTTGGCTATTTCGACCGGTCGGATTTAAAAAACACAGAAACTACTATAGAAAATGGGCCCAATTTAGCCGCAGCGACTTCATCATTTCTCGCGACTAACTCAAATTCAGTATCGTTTTATTAAGATCAAAATACACGCCGATCTTCAGTAAATATTATTCTATCAACTGGTATGAAAATCTTGTCTCGGATAAATATAGTTTCAATGTAATTCCTGAATATTATTTAGGCTACCGCTTAATGTGGTGGAAATACCCTTCCGTACCCTGCTATAATATTTCTCGTTCACGGCCAGTCCGGAGCGAAAGAAGAGCGCCTTTGACCATTGCCGGACCTAGCGCTCATTTCTAGGGGGGGCTATAGCCCCGGTATTTTGACGTAGGACTACGTCTTACGGCAAGTTTTGAGATAGGGTGTCATTCCAAAAAATCGAAAAATGCGTGCGTCACGAAAAATGAAAGGTTTTGAGCGCTAATAGCTCAGCGGTTTTCCGATCGATTTTCAATATTCTTACACCAATCGATTGGAAAATCTTCTAAGAATTGACCCAAGTGGAGAAAAGTATGGATTCTTGATGCTGAACTATTGAAAAATTGAAAATAATAAAACTATGTTTTACCAGAATTCTCGCTTCGTGATTGGTTGGAAGATTCTTTGCGATGATCTAAACCTATACCAATTTGATATCTGTGCTTGGGAAGTAAGCCAAAACAAGTGACCAAGTTTCCTCATTTCAACAAGATTTCTTAACACCGCGGTTAAACCTAGACCATTTTGATGTCCTTGCTTGGGAAGTACGCCAGAAAGAGTGACAAATAGTGATGTCCATTAATCGTTCGATTAATTCAACTAATCGAATAACACTTGGAATATTCGAATAATTTTTAATCGAATACTGTCAGCACGAGTAGTTGAATTAATCGAATAGTTCAATGAGCACGAATAATCCCCGAATAATGCTCGTTAATCGTTCATAATCGTTCGATTAATCGAATTAATCAAAGAAATATTCGAATATTTCTAATCGAACACCACTGGCACGAATAGTTGAATTAATTGATTAGTGCAGACAACGCTCACCGATTAATCGGTAATCGAATAATTGAAAATTTCGGACATCACTAGTGACAAAGCCCCCTCGTGCCAACAGATTTCTTACGAACGCGATTAAACCTAGTCCAATTTGATGTCTGTGTTAGTGAAGTGTGCCAGAAAAAATGACACAAGTTCGTTGCCCCAACAGATCGCAAATTCTTTACTGCGAGACGATTAAACCTCGGCGAATTTGATATCTGTGTTGGAAAAATATGCTACAGCTGTAGTGTTCGGTTATAATACGACTCTGTATGAAGGTGAAATTAGTGATGTCCATTAATCGTTCGATTAATTCAACTAATCGAATAACACTTGGAATATTCGAATAATTTTTAATCGAATACTGTCAGCACGAGTAGTTGAATTAATCGAATAGTTCAATGAGCACGAATAATCCCCGAATAATGCTCGTTAATCGTTCATAATCGTTCGATTAATCGAATTAATCAAAGAAATATTCGAATATTTCTAATCGAACACCACTGGCACGAATAGTTGAATTAATCGATTAGTGCAGACAACGCTCACCGATTAATCGGTAATCGAATAATTGAAAATTTCGGACATCACTAGGTGAAATTAGTCATCATCGATTCTGCCAATTTCAAAAGCAGTTTTTTTTGTTTGAAACAAAAAATCGGTTTATGAAAATATATTCGCTGTGTTCAGATTGGCAAGAAGAATGCAGTATATACATTTTTATAAACACAATCCCGCTTTTGGGCCGAAAAGCTGCTTCCGAAATTGGGCTTTCCGACGAAAAGTCAATGACTGCTAGTTTCCCGTAAATACGCATGCTTACCGTTTCATTAGAAGTGTATTGAAAAGATGTGCTGTAAAAAAAAGAGGATTGAATTGGTAAAATCCCTTCAACGTGGGGAACCATGGGTAATAAAAACAATCTTTAATTTCAGTAAGGTAGCAGGAAAGCAATAGTTTGTGTTCTTGATTTTGTTAAATTGTTTTCAAATGCACAATCTTTTGAGAATTGAACGTATGCAATGTTACTACTTTGATAAATGTTACATACAACGCATGTAGCATGTATATATGTTGCATATAGCATGTATACATGAAGAATCGAATGATTACAAGCATGAATACATGCTACTATCACTACAAAGAGGCTTACGTAGTCCTGCGTCACCTATATATGCGGTCGTGTCTTGTACACAACCCCTCTGATTTTTTTCGACCATTTTATTGGTCGGCCAAGTCAATTTTTCTAGGGGGGGCTAAATCTCTCCTCTTGCCCCCCCTAGTTCCGCCAATGGCTTTGACATCGCCTTTTCACTGGTTGTCAGCCACAGCAGCACTTTCTTGGGGAACTTGGTGTGTGAAATGAACTTCACCTTGGAGCTCACTTCCTTCGTAGCGGAAGTAAAATACGAAGTGCCCTGCCAGTCGTTGCCATCCAGGGTGAGATAGGTCTCGTTGTCCATCACCACCGCCACGTCACGATTCGCCGGGAAAATCGTCTTGACCATCTTATTCAGCCGCTGCTGCTGCGTCATTGCCTGCAGCTTCGAGACCAGTGGATGGGACGACTTCCTCCTGACATGTATGTCTATGTTCGCCAGATACTTTTTCATCGTTTTGCCGCTTGCACCGACCTGCCGGTCAAGCGCACGCAGCGATGTAACCACTTTTCCATCGGTCTTCTTCTTCAGCATCCTTTTGAGCTAAGCGCTCAGGGTCCTCGGCCATCCGGAACCGGACTTCCTTTTGATGCTCTGATTATTGTCCAATAGTGCCAAAATGTTGTAGATGCCGGAACGGGCGTATCCGGCGTCCACAAAGTGCAGCACGATGTCCGGTTTCGACGCGGCAGCCTACCGTTCTTTGAACGCGCATACTTCTGAACGAAGTAGCTTCGCCATTACGGTTAGAGTTTGACCGGGAGGTCGGTGCAACCGACCAAACAGAGAAAAAGTACCCGGCGAACATGGACAAACATATCAGGAAGCGGCAGTGAGCTCTGAGGTGAAGTTCATTTCACACACCAAGTTCCCCAGGAATGTGTTGCCTGGGCTGACCATTAGCGAGAAGGGGATGTCAAAGCCGCTCTTCTTTCGCTCTGGACTGGCCTGGAAGCGGCTGAATATCGAACTCGGCGAACCCGGCCAACGTCCCTTAGCTGCGCCCCATCGAGAATTTCTGGCAAACCTGAACCGTAAGATCTACTCCAACAATTTTGTCGTGAAAACTGAGGAGGAATTGATAAATAAAACAAAGAAAGAACTTAAAAACATGCTAACACGGATGTTTTCGTTCGCCTTGGCGAATGTTCCGAGTAACTGCCGGAAGGCCGCTCGCATATCAAGCGTGATATGTGTGTGAATGAGGAGAAAAGCCTGGTCACAAAGTGCGAGGGGGTTAATAGGTTAAGGTAGTTCTTTGATTAGGATCTCAAGGAAGGAAATGGAACGGAAGCTAAACTAGACCGAGTACAGAATACAAACGATAATAGCGTGCCGGCTCCCGATCTCGAAGAGATTCGTCGAGTAATTAGTTAGTTGAAGACTAATAGAACCGCCGAAAAAGAGCGACTACCGGCAGAACTCTACAAAAATGGTAAGGAAACAATGGCAGTGCACTGAAAAATTACAAGGATTTGGCAGGAGAAGAAACTACTGGAGAAGTGGATGCCAGGTGGGGCTTCTCCCACTAAAAAAGGGGCAATCAGCTCAATTGCCGTAACTGTCGCGGCGTTAGGGTGATCAACGCCACCTACAAGGTGCTCTCCCAGACTTGGTTACGTCGTCTATCCCAAATAGCAAGAAAATTTGTAGAACAGAATCAGACGGGCTTTATGAGGGCCTGTGCTACTGCGGATCAAATTTTTACTCTCTGATAATTTCTTCAGAAATGTCGGAGGTACAACGTGCCCACGCATCACATTTTCGTGGATTTCAGGGCAACATACGATACAGTCGAGCGCGAACAGCTATGGTAGATAATGCATAAAGTAAGGTTTCCCGGGCAAACTGCCGTGGCTCACTCGTACGTGTTTTGGTGGTATTCTCGAGTCTCCTCGTATCGCGCAAAATGAAAGGGGATGAACTGTGAGTAGCGTAATACAGGTAAGGAAAATCAATGATGTATTCAAGCCGGAAGGCGAACGTACTTTTTACTCCGCAAGGCACTTCGATTAAGGAACATTCACCGCAGCAAAAAGTTGACGTTTTACAAAACGCCAGTGGTCGCTAGTCGCTAATCGCTAAATCTAAATTACCTAAAACATACTACATTTTTGTTTGAGCATATACTATATATAGCGCAAATAACTGTCGACAATTCATAATTTTTGGATATATTATGTACATAAAAAATTAACTGATTTTAGCAATTTTTCGTGCAATTACCCAACCAACTGGTGATGAACCCACCTATGTACCGTCAATCGTAGGAATGGATTGACATAATTTGACAGCGTTATCAAATGAGTTTCAGCAGTTGTGACGAAAACAGACAAACAACTACACTCGATACTTGTTCGTATTGCCAGGTGCAGCCCGGAGTGAAGAAATTGGACATCGTGAGGGACTTTGTATCCGGCGGATATAGCCGATCCCGTTATCCTCTCCCTTCTAGGGAATGGTCAAGTGCAGTAGAAGCTAAAAAGGGACACCGAGAGCAAGGTGCCCTCAGCCCTCCGCGCCTTGGGGAGGTAGGAACTAAACAGTAAAGAAGTACCTCGCCAAAATGGACATTTTTATGTGGATACGTTGACTGACTGACTGGCTGGCTGAAGGTGCTGGTAAAAAACTTCTTTACGGTGAAGGATGACTACACCTACTTGATGTTAGACGGCAACGACTGGCAAAGCACTGGGTACATTACGCTCCACCAAGAAGGTAAGCGATGGCGTCAAATATAGCTCCGACACAAAGTTCCCAAAGAATGTCCTTCTGTAACTGACGATCAGCGAGAAGCGAAAGTCCACGCTGCTGTTCTTTCCTTCGGGACTTGTGGTGAATGGGGATATATGCAGTATGAAGTGCTTGCTGGAAGTTACCGCCTAGAAGACGTGGTCTTTTGGCCGCCCGGGCCTCGGCCCGGCTTCGAACGACGAGTGCTAAGAACGATCTTCGGCGGCGTACAGGAGAACGGAGTTTGGAGGCGGAGGATGAACCATGAACTCGCCCTGCTCTATGGCGAACCCAGTATCCAGAAGGTAGCTAAAGCTGTTGCATGTTTCAAGAATGCCGGACAACTACCCTGCAAAGATGGTGTTCGCCTCAAATCCGGTAGGAACAAGACGACCAGGAGCGCAGCGAGCAAAATGGTTAGACCAGGTGGAGCGAGATCTGGCGGAGAATACTCGGTGTCCGAGGAATTGGAGAGCGGTAGCCCTCAACCGAGTTACATGGAGAAATTTTGTTCAACAGGCTTTGTCTTAGGACGGCAAGCCACCTAAGTAAGTAAGTAAGTAGGTAAGTAAGTAAGACCTCGGCCCAATATGCCAAAAGAGGAGATGTTCCGGATCATTGTACTGAATACCGCCAACCTTTCCAGCATCACCCAGCTGCAAACAAAACCTTTTTTATCGTTTCATCGACCATGACTAAGGTTCCGGCTAACTGTCGTAAGGCCTACCGGCAGGGCGTCGAAGTATTTGTTGTAGAAGGCTTAATAGAAGTAGCATTTAAGGAAACCTTTTGTAATTCTTTTCATCGCCGTCCGTATTTTGTTTAGTTTTGTAATGCATATGTTATCTTGTATCTTGAATTGCTATCCATAGAGAAAGAAACTTAGAAGTAAGTATCTGTTATCCAGAAATATTCGTGTTTCAGTTCCATATTGCATACTTTATCAGTGTCTGTTTCTTATATTATTATTGCCGGAAATCAAATTTCGATTCTATTAGAACTCGTTTGAACTCGACTTGTCCGAAAACGCTTAGCGGAACTCTCGGTATATCACGATACTTCCTCTGTCATTCACCAGACAGTAATACTATTATTTCCCAAGTAACACACTTGGTTTTAAATAAGAATTGACAACGGATTTAAAACAAATCGAATTGCTAACCTTTCGTTTCCACATACTTAATTACGACCGGATTAACACTGAAACAGCGCAAGAAACGAGCTAAAATGTAACATGTTTGTGAAATATTTCAAAGTGACGCCTATGCGCTGCATGGTATTTGTACTACCAACTGAAAAGCTTAATCGCGCTGTTGACAGGAATTTTTTTTTCTGATATTTCCCTGAAGTTATATTTACATTTACAAGCAAATAATGACAGACATTTTTCGCAAGATAAAATGGCTAAAGTTATATTTCGGTAATTCATCAATCACTCAAAGCAACATTGTAGCCTTCAAATAACCCAAACTAAAGTGCAATTTTAAATTTATCGTGAACTTCGCCATGCTACTTCCGAAAAATTGATGCGCTCAAGATTTACTTTTATAAGCAAAAGTTGAGTGGAATCGAAATAAATATCATTTTTTGACAATCTCACAAAACATGCTAATCTCTTTGAAAACCGGCGGGATATTTTATATTAATTATGTTATATGTCCCTTGTATATATAAAATCATTCTACGAAACAAAAATAATGATCTATTACATTATATTTTGGCGCAGTCATCGGCCATGTTTATACAAGATTGCGTTCAAATGAGCACACCGATAACCGAAAAATTCGAAACCAATAAAAAGCTTTACAGTATGCATTTTGTTTCGCGTTAACTTACAACTGATTCACAGTTAATTTTTATTTGTGAAAGAACTTAAATTGCGCTCAAAAAATACCCAGAATACTCATAAACTGGAGCATTTAAGCTCAATAAAATATTGCAATGTTGCGAAAATGTGTCAAAATTATGGATCTGTGCTGTACTCATTGTCATCGCTTCGCCGCTGTTCAATGCCGGCAATTCGCCACTACGAAGTTGCTGATATTGGTTTGATTTTTGTGTGAGAAAAAAGAGAAGGAAGTATTTTTGCTTTTGTTTTCACGTAAGTTTTGACAATTCGGCACGGGGTTTCGTGTGAGTGCGAACAGACTTAGAAATCTCTTTTACTTTCGTAGTCGCGAATACTCAGTTGTAAATGTTCAATAAAAACTTAGCTTTACAACCGAAATGCAACTTTAACCTGTCATTCTGGCTGAAAACATCGGCGTTAGAAATAAAACATTTTTATAACATCTTGTTTTCCATGAAACTTATTTATAATTTAAATGCAACTGTTTTCTGAATATTTTTTTAAAAAACATGTTGCAAGTGTTACTTGGGTTTGATTTCCACACTGACAATCTTTGGCTCCTCTGGCGCTAGTATATATGGACTGTAACCGTTATGCTAGCGTCAGAAGCTAGCTGTTGTGAGTTTAGTGTAGAATTTTATACGCCTTTAGCGACATCATCACTATAGTTTCCCAACTAATTTGACATAAGTTTTATCCAAGTGGGGACCTTTCGCTTGGATGTCTGTTCTCTGTGGTAAAGTTTGAATGATCTCACCATTTTCATGCAGCTTTGAAGGGTTTATTTTTAGCGAAGCTAACGGTTTCGCTAACATATTCCAAATTTAGCGAAAACGCTAATACGCTAACCAGAATTTAGCGTCGCTAACTAGCAATTTAGCGAATTAGCGAAATTGTGCTCAACACTGCAAAACACTAATTAGAGCGGTAGTCCTCTACGGACTTGAGACAGTAACTTTGCTTACGGAAGACATACCTGCACTGGCCATACATGAACGAAAAGTATTGCGAACTATTTTTCTGGCGTACAAACGGAAAGCGGAGAGTGGCGTAGACGTATGGACCATGAGCATTAAGCACTACTTGCAGAGATTCGCGTCGTGCTCCTGGCAAAAGTCGACAGACTACGGTGAGCCAGCCACGTCGCAAGGATGCGGGACGACTATGCAGTAAAATCCGTTCTCTTCAAGAGCCTCACCAGCACCACGAATACCGGGGACTAACGTGCTAGATCGCTCGATAAGATTGAAGCCGACTTGCGTGTGTCGAGGCGCTCAACGAATTGGCGACGGATACTCCGGGACCGAGTATAGCGGAGAGAAATTCCTGATACAGCAAGAGCCACCCTGGTTTTATGCTGCTAGAAGCAAAGTAGTAAGAAATAAACTGTGTCGCAAACTAGACGATTTGAATAACATTAGATATAAGTGTCAATTTACGGCTGGGTTGAGAAAAGTAAATTTTAACGACATCAATTTCAACTATCGAATGTTCTCACTTTCGTTGCAGCCCATGTTCAGTTTGGTTTCTGTAAACTTTGTCATCATCATATCAATCATTCTATTCATACTCTGACTTGAGCTGCACTCACGTTACATTTGCACAGGATGGAACAGTCGCTGTCAAAATGTTCACTCACTTGCCAGAGCATTATATTTGTCACTAGCAGGGGATGCATAACATTATATTTACATTAGCTGCTGAGAGAGTCACAACAATGGCCCGTAAAAGCTATGCAGAGTGCAAATCAGCAACAATTCAGCTGCACACGAGATAGACACTTTCACCGGATTACAATTCGCTAATCTTCCCTACTAGAATATTCAATTTCAAAATTATTCTAGGGCTCTAGAAGTTAAACTATATTCACAATTACCTCAAATGCAGAGTCGAGACTAAGAAATATATCTCTCCGGCTAATTGAACCAGTTTGCAAATAGAATTTTAAAACTGAACCTGAAGTAACCGTATTATCTACGACCATTTCCTTCAAATTAACCTTTAAAATAATATAAAAACTCAAAAAAGTCATTCCACCTAACATTGAAACATCCTAACACCTAACGTCTGTTCACTAAAGATAAAACACTCATTACACGCACATCTAAAAAGGGGCGTGCCATAACATGTTGTCCTTGTTAGGAGAACCAAAAATTGGATACTCTCCTATCGTCAACGCGGTGTATCAGCGGAGTCCAAATTTTTTCATGCGGAAAATTAAAGTCATGTTTGCTTTAAGTTTTCCGATTACCATGCGGATGATGGTTTTCTTCTACGATCTGTACCTATGGGGGTTGGTGGTTGTTTTTTTAATTCCCTTGCTCGCCATGTGACTCATTTGGTGACACTGCGAATTTCATCAAAACTACCGAAGCTCATGTCAACGCAGTGAAATTGTTGGTAAATGTTCGCTACTACAAGGTAACTGGCTGGATTGTCAACTCGCTGCTGTCATAATAATATTTTGCAGTAAACTGGAAGTCGGGAAAGAAATCTGACTTAATTAATAGCAGCTACAAATATGTGAATTTCCGTGAACATAGGACGAAAACATAACCGAGCACAATTTGTTTCCTTTGTTCGGCGAACATGGTATTTCCTCGGTAAAATTTTATTTGGTGTCACCAGAGCGTATGTCGGAACCATGCGGCAGCCAACGTCGAAACACAGATTCGGTAGACGTTTAATGGCGCCTCTGTGACACCAGCATATTGTACGGTTCGTCAGTCAATTAGTTTTCGCTCGGTATGAATCATGTTTGTTGACTACCAAAATTTAGTAGTCAGTACCGCGCATTGTACATGATACGGCGCTGCTGTTCCCGTATTTTAACACCGCAATTTAGATTTGTACGGTGGGTATACAAGGAAAGCATCCGGTTTCACTGAATGCGCCTTGGTTGGGTTGGGCCTTCGAACAATGGAATTAGAGCGACTAAAATTAAACCGTGGTATTTAAGCTGTTTATTTGTTTTGGCTCAACATACTTAAAATTCAACTTTTAATAACTATAAAATTACAATTCCGATCTGCTTTAAAATTTAATTCAATTTCTAGTTTTAAATTTAAATTATAAACTAACTATGATTAAATTAACTATGGTTAAGCACAGAAAAAAAAACTTGAAAATGAAATGGAAAAGCACCTGTACAACTGTGCTTCCTTCAGAGACAGATAAGGTGATAATTTATACGAAGATCCGTGTTCATTCATTATGTGCATCCAATTGTTACGATTGCTTAGGTCTTCCTGCCACATCAAGACAGAAGGTGATTCTTTGTACATTTGAACGTCATGTTTATGCGTCAGTGCCACTGTTTTATGAAGGTGTCAAGAAATCCTACAAGTTGCGTGAAGGCATCGATTACGACAAGAGGGGGTGCGCAACATAGCAAGCTTCAATGCTAATTATGTCATTCAAAAAGCAGTTGTTCATCCTAATTGAAGTTGATTTGCAAGGCACGAAAGCAGTAACTAAGAAGTCACTCTTGTTTGATTATATATTATTATGACCGATAGCATCAAAACGGCTGACATATTGACGTTTAACAAAAGGAAATGCCGTTAAACTGTTTCCATTTATCATCATAACAGCAAATTACCAAACTATCACAGTTAATCATACACCATTTGGTAGCATGGATCTGCGAGCATATTTTCCACGTAATTTGCTGCTCGCCAGATCGTTACGTCGCGTTCTTCAATGGCGATGGCAGCTTACAAGAAAAGGTTAAACCTTTGCCTTGTCCAAGAGTGGTCAATCGAGAGCATGAATCTAAAAATGTCAGCTGCAGCTCCAAGAGATGGTATGAAACAAAATTTCTTATCTGGACTTTGTGGAGGAAAACCATTAAGCGAAAGAAAAGTCGAAAGTGAAACTGGCAGACTCACAGTCGAAACGATCAATCGATGTGGACAAATTTCAACCGATTGGGTGCAATTTAATTGTATTGTGTCATGGGTTTAAACGTGAAGCTGCTTTAGAAAAATTGTATCATTTTTAAGGCATTCGTAAGATGTAAAATAAAACTAATTCAATGAATATTTCTCCACAAATTAATTTTGTTGGGAATTGTAATTGCAAGAAGTTCTCATTTACACATGTAGCGACCTCCATGTAGTTCTGAGTTTTGTGTCCCTGTTCGCCAAACCAGCCAGCAGATAAAGAGATGCAAACTTAGATCTCCTCCACCGACGGTTATCCGCCATGGTTTTCACCTGTCGACGAGGGTAGGTTCTCGTCTACAGTTCCGATGTCGTTGGCTAAGCCTCGTCGCCATAAGACTCTGGGTCTGCCTCTTTTCACTGTCCTTGCGGATTCTAGTCGATACAGACTTTGTTTGCTTTTTCCTTCTATGTCCTATCCACTTCCACCTATGTTCGCGAATTCCTGTTCCTACCGGCCGTTGATGACATCGACGATGGAGTCCTCGTAGGATATCCAGTTGTCAGGCCACCCGGTACGAATTAATAAATCCCTGCAGTTTTTGCGTTGTCTCCGCTAAGACGCACAACGTTTCGCAGCCGTACAGCAATACGGATTTAACGTTTGAGTTGAAAATTCGGGTTTTCGTATGTAGAGTAATCTGGTTTAAGGGCCAAATGTTCTACAGATCAGCAAAGGTACTCCTGGCTTTCCTGATCTCTGTGGCTATATTAGTTTTGGTACCACCATCGGGCGTTTTCTGGCTACCAAGATATTGACAGGCGTTCACCTGCTCAATTTGTTTTCCCACTACTGTGAAGTTTATGAGATTGTCATTGTTGACTACCATAGACTTAGTTTTTTTGCTACATTGACTGTGAAACCTGCTGCATAGGAGCTCTCGGATAAGTCATCTAACTTGCTATGTATATCGTTTCAACGGTATTGAGCAAGGCAATGCCGTTAGCTAAGTCGATGTCATTGAGCTGCTCCATCGTTGTAGCATTCGAAGGCAATCCTCGATTTGGTCTACTGTCAATTGCTCCAACCAAAATGTCATCCATAACGATGAGAAGCGGCAGCGGTGATATAATTCAGACGTGTCCCACGCCAGTAGTAACCTTTATAGGGTCGGACAAGACCCCATTGTAAAACACCTTGCACAAGAACATCACGTACACTCAAGTCTTTTTTACACGGGAGTAATTCTCGCTGAAACGGGGCCACTACTGACACGAGGTCTTCAAGAATTGGATCTTTTGAACTTAATTGGTTGAAAATGGCTAAAACATTAAAATTTCACTTTTGATACCTCAAAATAGTGGACCCCTCGTTTGCCAAGGGCCCAGCAGTTTCAAAAAAATTGAATTTATTGGATTTTGAGAAAACCTTGAGATCTATACAAGCGATATTTCCTAAATTTGCCATGAAACAACTAACAAATGGCCCGGTTATGTAAAGAAGAAGAACAGGACATTCAAATGGAACAAAAAATTTTTTTTGCGGCCATCTTGGATTCGGTCGCCATATTGGATTTTATCAAAAGATCGCCGTTTTCACCATGAGCCCCCCAACTAATTTTTATCCTAAGGCCACCATCGGAAAGCTAAGAAAAATGCTGCAAGAAACATTCATAAAATTATGTGTGCAATGGCATTAACTGAATAAAACAACCAGTTGTGTGTAGCAAGGTTCATAATTTTCATATAAGGGTCATTTCATCTCAAAGTTGGCATAATTGTTCATTCCGACTCCAAAACCAATTTCCCAAAGTTTTATCCCAAAGTTAATTCAGAAATGGTCTGCCAACTGATGAAATATAAGTGATCTTATGTAAAATATGTCTGTCTGTCTGTCTGTCTGTCTGTCTGTCTGTCTGTCTGTCTGTCTGTCTGTCTGTCTGTCTGTCTGTCTGTCTGTCTGTCTGTCTGTCTGTCTGTCTGTCTGTCTGTCTGTCTGTCTGTCTGTCTGTCTGTCTGTCTGTCTGTCTGTCTGTCTGTCTGTCTGTCTGTCTGTCTGTCTGTCTGTCTGTCTGTCTGTCTGTCTGTCTGTCTGTCTGTCTGTCTGTCTGTCTGTCTGTCTGTCTGTCTGTCTGTCTGTCTGTCTGTCTGTCTGTCTGTCTGTCTGTCTGTCTGTCTGTCTGTCTGTCTGTCTGTCTGTCTGTCTGTCTGTCTGTCTGTCTGTCTGTCTGTCTGTCTGTCTGTCTGTCTGTCTGTCTGTCTGTCTGTCTGTCTGTCTGTCTGTCTGTCTGTCTGTCTGTCTGTCTGTCTGTCTGTCTGTCTGTCTGTCTGTCTGTCTGTCTGTCTGTCTGTCTGTCTGTCTGTCTGTCTGTCTGTCTGTCTGTCTGTCTGTCTGTCTGTCTGTCTGTCTGTCTGTCTGTCTGTCTGTCTGTCTGTCTGTCTGTCTGTCTGTCTGTCTGTCTGTCTGTCTGTCTGTCTGTCTGTCTGTCTGTCTGTCTGTCTGTCTGTCTGTCTGTCTGTCTGTCTGTCTGTCTGTCTGTCTGTCTGTCTGTCTGTCTGTCTGTCTGTCTGTCTGTCTGTCTGTCTGTCTGTCTGTCTGTCTGTCTGTCTGTCTGTCTGTCTGTCTGTCTGTCTGTCTGTCTGTCTGTCTGTCTGTCTGTCTGTCTGTCTGTCTGTCTGTCTGTCTGTCTGTCTGTCTGTCTGTCTGTCTGTCTGTCTGTCTGTCTGTCTGTCTGTCTGTCTGTCTGTCTGTCTGTCTGTCTGTCTGTCTGTCTGTCTGTCTGTCTGTCTGTCTGTCTGTCTGTCTGTCTGTCTGTCTGTCTGTCTGTCTGTCTGTCTGTCTGTCTGTCTGTCTGTCTGTCTGTCTGTCTGTCTGTCTGTCTGTCTGTCTGTCTGTCTGTCTGTCTGTCTGTCTGTCTGTCTGTCTGTCTGTCTGTCTGTCTGTCTGTCTGTCTGTCTGTCTGTCTGTCTGTCTGTCTGTCTGTCTGTCTGTCTGTCTGTCTGTCTGTCTGTCTGTCTGTCTGTCTGTCTGTCTGTCTGTCTGTCTGTCTGTCTGTCTGTCTGTCTGTCTGTCTGTCTGTCTGTCTGTCTGTCTGTCTGTCTGTCTGTCTGTCTGTCTGTCTGTCTGTCTGTCTGTCTGTCTGTCTGTCTGTCTGTCTGTCTGTCTGTCTGTCTGTCTGTCTGTCTGTCTGTCTGTCTGTCTGTCTGTCTGTCTGTCTGTCTGTCTGTCTGTCTGTCTGTCTGTCTGTCTGTCTGTCTGTCTGTCTGTCTGTCTGTCTGTCTGTCTGTCTGTCTGTCTGTCTGTCTGTCTGTCTGTCTGTCTGTCTGTCTGTCTGTCTGTCTGTCTGTCTGTCTGTCTGTCTGTCTGTCTGTCTGTCTGTCTGTCTGTCTGTCTGTCTGTCTGTCTGTCTGTCTGTCTGTCTGTCTGTCTGTCTGTCTGTCTGTCTGTCTGTCTGTCTGTCTGTCTGTCTGTCTGTCTGTCTGTCTGTCTGTCTGTCTGTCTGTCTGTCTGTCTGTCTGTCTGTCTGTCTGTCTGTCTGTCTGTCTGTCTGTCTGTCTGTCTGTCTGTCTGTCTGTCTGTCTGTCTGTCTGTCTGTCTGTCTGTCTGTCTGTCTGTCTGTCTGTCTGTCTGTCTGTCTGTCTGTCTGTCTGTCTGTCTGTCTGTCTGTCTGTCTGTCTGTCTGTCTGTCTGTCTGTCTGTCTGTCTGTCTGTCTGTCTGTCTGTCTGTCTGTCTGTCTGTCTGTCTGTCTGTCTGTCTGTCTGTCTGTCTGTCTGTCTGTCTGTCTGTCTGTCTGTCTGTCTGTCTGTCTGTCTGTCTGTCTGTCTGTCTGTCTGTCTGTCTGTCTGTCTGTCTGTCTGTCTGTCTGTCTGTCTGTCTGTCTGTCTGTCTGTCTGTCTGTCTGTCTGTCTGTCTGTCTGTCTGTCTGTCTGTCTGTCTGTCTGTCTGTCTGTCTGTCTGTCTGTCTGTCTGTCTGTCTGTCTGTCTGTCTGTCTGTCTGTCTGTCTGTCTGTCTGTCTGTCTGTCTGTCTGTCTGTCTGTCTGTCTGTCTGTCTGTCTGTCTGTCTGTCTGTCTGTCTGTCTGTCTGTCTGTCTGTCTGTCTGTCTGTCTGTCTGTCTGTCTGTCTGTCTGTCTGTCTGTCTGTCTGTCTGTCTGTCTGTCTGTCTGTCTGTCTGTCTGTCTGTCTGTCTGTCTGTCTGTCTGTCTGTCTGTCTGTCTGTCTGTCTGTCTGTCTGTCTGTCTGTCTGTCTGTCTGTCTGTCTGTCTGTCTGTCTGTCTGTCTGTCTGTCTGTCTGTCTGTCTGTCTGTCTGTCTGTCTGTCTGTCTGTCTGTCTGTCTGTCTGTCTGTCTGTCTGTCTGTCTGTCTGTCTGTCTGTCTGTCTGTCTGTCTGTCTGTCTGTCTGTCTGTCTGTCTGTCTGTCTGTCTGTCTGTCTGTCTGTCTGTCTGTCTGTCTGTCTGTCTGTCTGTCTGTCTGTCTGTCTGTCTGTCTGTCTGTCTGTCTGTCTGTCTGTCTGTCTGTCTGTCTGTCTGTCTGTCTGTCTGTCTGTCTGTCTGTCTGTCTGTCTGTCTGTCTGTCTGTCTGTCTGTCTGTCTGTCTGTCTGTCTGTCTGTCTGTCTGTCTGTCTGTCTGTCTGTCTGTCTGTCTGTCTGTCTGTCTGTCTGTCTGTCTGTCTGTCTGTCTGTCTGTCTGTCTGTCTGTCTGTCTGTCTGTCTGTCTGTCTGTCTGCCTGTCTGTCTGTCTGTCTGTCTGTCTGTCTGTCTGTCTGTCTGTCTGTCTGTCTGTCTGTCTGTCTGTCTGTCTGTCTGTCTGTCTGTCTGTCTGTCTGTCTGTCTGTCTGTCTGTCTGTCTGTCTGTCTGTCTGTCTGTCTGTCTGTCTGTCTGTCTGTCTGTCTGTCTGTCTGTATGTCTGTCTGTCTGTCTGTCTGTCTGTCTGTCTGTCTGTCTGTCTGTCTGTCTGTCTGTCTGTCTGTCTGTCTGTCTGTCTGTCTGTCTGTCTGTCTGTCTGTCTGTCTGTCTGTCTGTCTGTCTGTCTGTCTGTCTGTCTGTCTGTCTGTCTGTCTGTCTGTCTGTCTGTCTGTCTGTCTGTCTGTCTGTCTGTCTGTCTGTCTGTCTGTCTGTCTGTCTGTCTGTCTGTCTGTCTGTCTGTCTGTCTGTCTGTCTGTCTGTCTGTCTGTCTGTCTGTCTGTCTGTCTGTCTGTCTGTCTGTCTGTCTGTCTGTCTGTCTGTCTGTCTGTCTGTCTGTCTGTCTGTCTGTCTGTCTGTCTGTCTGTCTGTCTGTCTGTCTGTCTGTCTGTCTGTCTGTCTGTCTGTCTGTCTGTCTGTCTGTCTGTCTGTCTGTCTGTCTGTCTGTCTGTCTGTCTGTCTGTCTGTCTGTCTGTCTGTCTGTCTGTCTGTCTGTCTGTCTGTCTGTCTGTCTGTCTGTCTGTCTGTCTGTCTGTCTGTCTGTCTGTCTGTCTGTCTGTCTGTCTGTCTGTCTGTCTGTCTGTCTGTCTGTCTGTCTGTCTGTCTGTCTGTCTGTCTGTCGGTATGTTCTTTATAGTATTATAGAACCGATCGGCGTGTAAATTTGCATGCAGGGGTTTTTGGAGCCAGGGAAGGTTCTTATGATGGTTAGAGATCCCTCCCCTGACTAAGAAGGGGGGCTCCCATACAAATGAAATACAAATTTCCTCATAACTCCAGAACTAATCAAGCAAATGGAACCAAATTTGGCATGTGGGGGGTTTTGGCGGCAGGAATTTTTTTATGATAGTTTGAGACCCCTCACTTCTGTGATAGGGGAATAAGGACTCTCATACACATAAAACAGAAATTTTTGCTTAACTCAAAAACTAATCGAACTCGAGAAATTTTAGATTCTTCCATAAAACATTAGTCAATAACAAGACCACCAAAAACTATCAAAAGTAACACTAGATGATTCAGGGCGAGACGGCCGCAGCCCGTGAGTGTGTCCAGCGACCTGCCGTCGGAAGCACCGGTCACTGCAAGGGGGTAGTCAGGTTCCAGATTTCACCTCTATCTAGGATTATTTATTTTCCTAGGTCTACTGACCTCTATTACTTTCTTTCAATTGGGTCCGAACGAGTGACAGAGAGTAAGGAGCGGATTCCGCGTGATGGACAACCGAGAAGTGGTGTTCCGCAAAATGCCCAGCAAACATTTTGGTCTGTATAACTTAATTCTAAATGAGATAAACGTCAGCATATAAGGTCTATCAAATCATATATCATGCGCAGAAACGGCATATACATGCAAAAGTGGAGGCGATATACATGATTTAGTTCTTCAGAATAATTGAAATGCCGACAAAACAAAACAGTTTATACGACTGAGCCGATTGACTGGACTGCATTTCGACACAGTTACTATAATATTTCTACTTTACCCTTCGCCTTTCCCCATGCGGTAAATGGCAAGTGTCAAAAATTGCATACAGAGCAGGCTATTTATAGCCAAATATTCGCCCTGAAAGTTAATGAGAGACAAAAAAAGTAAAAAAGCTTTGCTGAAAGCTTTTTTTCATAAGCTTCCAGATATTATCGAACTGTCACAATATTTAACTTTTTTATCTATATCATTTATAAAACGAGCTGTACTCACCTGGTTTAGAACCAAGAACCACCCGTACCGCAGTATTTGTTCATTACCTTTAAGCTACTGGTACATCAGTACCTCAATGATATTTTTGTACATCTTAAACCGAAGTCATCGTACATATAAGCAATGAGATCTTATCTGATGCATTGAACATGTAAGTACGGATTTGATTTATTCTCATCCGACATACGAGTTTGTGTCAATTGTGACTGAATTACAGTGTCGTAAATAAGTTTGCATTTGATCGTTAATTTTAATGATAATGCTGACTTCATGGAATGATATGTAGTACCTTTGTTAGCATTCCGTGGTACAGATTGTTCTAAATATACATTAAATACGTTATTTGCATATTCATATTTGATTACATGGAGATAATATTATTAAAGCTCAAGTACAAAAATGTTGTCTGTTATTTCAGAAGCTCTTAAAAAGAAATTAAAAGTTATTTAAAATAGAATGCTGAACATTTAGATGCTATAGAACAGCTCAATTGCTTACAACAATAAGCATCAAACATTATTTTTTACTGTACCAGTTTAATGCTGAATGTCTTTTTCCAATTCCACTTAACATTTGCATTTCTTCTGAAAAGCCATAAGATGCACTGATATTAAGGCATTTATATTAGCGGAATGGATCATAATCTAGACTTGCCCAGTTCTGAGAAATACTCTCCTTGGTAAATTTTAAGATTTCCGTTCGTTCACTTACCTATCAGAGAAATATCTAAAATATTATGAGTTTCTATTTTTAACATTTTTAATTTTTAAAACGTTACGTTACGTGGTTTTAATACGCCAAAAAACAATCAAACTCCTCAAAGAGTGATTTTTTAAAAAGATCTTTTATTGTCTTGTCAGTATGACTTGATCATTATATGCTTGCTGCTTAATATTTAAGCGGGCTTATTTGTATTAACATTTTTAAAATAGTTAAAAAGGTAATTGTAAAAGTTTTTCAAACCAGATAATAGTTTTTTGAATATTCCGCCACAATAACAATAAATTCAATTTTAACAAAAGAAATAAATAGATATTTAAATTTAAAATAAAAGCGAAGAAACCGTTAATTTTTTTGATTGGCAAATCTGCATTAAGAACGTATCCTTGAAATCTCTCTATTTTGTTGTTTTTGTTGTAAAAAAAATAACAACAAATTTGAACGTGTTTTGATGCAAATCATATTTTAATGCACCTAGAATCTCATGATTATCACTGCTTGTATATAAATCTATAACGGTGTCACATTTTGCAGACATTTTGCAAAACATAATCCGATGAAAACTGTAATTAAATACGATTACATCTTCATGATAGCCATTGTTGGTAACTAAATCTAAGAAATCGTCATATGCGATATTCGCTAAGCATAACCCGATTATCTTTCGACCTATTTACGATTTTTACTATTAATTCGTATATCAATCATCGTGTGCATTACATACGATGAAATTTACACAATGTGCTTACAACATATGTATATTTATACGAGTCCGATGTGATATCCATTTATATAAGATTAAATCTCGACATGAATATACGATATCTGGTTTGCTGGGTGGTAATCGGCGAAATGTTATATAATCATGGCGGATATTTAAATGCTCTCTGCTTTGTTTTATCAGGCTAAGCAATGGGGGGAGTTGTTTTCTACTTTACTATGAGGAAAATTTGTATATTAAACCACCCATGAACTTCTCAGAAACTTGGAAAACTCGAGATTGTGACAAAGGTCATCCTAGATTCACGATTTATGTACCGCCATCCGGGGTGACATTGGGCCACGGGGGTGAGATTGGGCCAAAAACCAAAAATGTTTATTTGTGAAAATTTATTATATCTGTAGAAACTGGTGACTTAAATTCAAAATGATGATGAACATAACATATTTATTCATAACTTAGAATGGAACACAGATAATATTAGCAAACTATTTAGCCTAAGCAGGGTTTCAAAGTTCGCGATCAAAAATACGCGGAAATAACGCTTGTAAAAAATGTCCCGCATAAACCAACCCAAACAAGAAATCGCATCAACTTGCTATCTTGAAGGTATATAAACTAATCATTTACAATGTTTCGAAAGGTTATTATGTGTTGGATAAGTTTTGATTACGAAAATAATATTTTTCGAAACTTTGTACTTTTCGAGCTTCACGGGGGTGAGATTGTGCCAAACCATAATGATCGATCCAATTTGTGGATTTCACATACACAACAAAAATACGTTAGTATACACCAGCACACTCACATTCTTTACTATTGAGCACAATATTTTGACAGATTAGATTGCATCATCCATTTTGGAGCAAACTGCATCATAGGTCTGCTAAATAATTTAAATTAATTTTTACTTTTTCTCTGGAAATTTCAGATACTTTGAATAAACACTCTAATATAAGACGTATATATTATACCGTGTATAAACTGCCAGTTTTAAGGAGGGGGAGGGGGGTAGGATAGGCCACATGTTCTGCGGCCGCGGGTTCTTGAACGAAGTAATGGTTACTTTTGTTAAATAATCAAATAGGTATGCTTCCTTAGGATACACCCTTTCATATATCTCCCCCTTGTTAACCCTAGAAATGCTACTGGGTATATAAAGGCTCTCCATTGACTACGAACTCATTTTTAGTTATTTCAGACCACTCCGGGTTATTTTGTTCATATTTTTTGTATGATGCGTTGTTTTTGGCCGGCCCCCTGCCCCTAACAGTCCACTTAGTTCATGGACGGCCACATATGAACTACTTTATACTGATCTTTATGTGTATTGTTTATAAACATGCTAATGTTCACTGTTTAGGTTTTTAGCCTAACTTTATGTTTTTGGCACAATGTCACCCCCTAGAAGGGGTGAGATTGTGCCAAAGTTGATGCACTTCCAGTAAAATTAGGTTTCATTGTAACTAGACCATCTCTACGATAGTTGTTAATTGAACAATTTAGTATATATTGACAGCTTCGAAATCAACTTAGTTCCTAAATTGTGTGTATACTGAGCTAAAGAACAAAAATATATACTTTTTTGGCACAATCTCGCCCCGGATGACGGTACAACACAGTTTAATTTGTGGCAATGTGAAGTTTGTCGGGTCAGCTAGTAGCTACAAAGTATTCTCCCAGATTCTACTGCGTATGTTGTCAAAGATAGTATACCAATAGTGCCCACACATCACATCTTAATTGATTTCAAAGCAGCATATAATACAGTCGTGTTAGATTAGCTCTTTGAAAGTGCCGATTACATCCTTTACATAAATTTGGATAGCGAAGAAATTGAAGTCGTGTGCTTTTACATGGACAAACTAGTTAAGATTCTGTACCAGCGCTGCTCTGCCGCAACTGCTTGTGCAGGTGTTGGTGCCATCGTAGTGATACGGGATTAAGAATGCAGTCTCATTTTTTTCAGTTGCTCAATATAACCCAAGAGACATGCAGGGGTTTGTTTAACGCTGGACTGGATCCGTAAGTTGTTTTTGATCCTTCTTGATAAGTCAGTCTTAGTTGTTCGGCGTCTTCTGTATAAGACAAGATCTGATGATTCCATTGAATTTATGACCTTTTGAATAGGTTATAGGGTAAGTTATCCTATAGTGGACCCTTTACCTTTACCATTCGTGGCCAGAATTCCCGACGAAGGAATAGCTAAAGTTATTTTTAGCAGAGAACCAGGAAGAGGCCGTAGATTTCGGAGCAGGTCCCGCAACCGATGGATGTGCGCTGTCGAGGACGATGCACGTTCGGTTGATGTTCGGATTGGATAACGGCAGCCCGGAACCAACAGGACTAGAGGACCATAATTCGTTTTGCGCGGAATAAATAACGGACCGTCACTAATGCTATGGTCCCATTGACTCTAGCAGGCTCTTCCAGTTGAGATTCAAACATACGACGACTGGCTCGTTGAACCAGTGTCATACCTTGATGCCAGCTGGGTAATAACACCTTCCACCTCTTAACTAAGTAATAACACCTTTAAACGAAAGTAACAGCGATTGAATCGGTCCAGTCTTTTTCGAAAAACAGACGACTAAAATATCTTTGCCAACGTCGAACCTTATCGCTTGCCATTGGAAACTCGTCTTTCCGGGCTTCAATGCAATTTTGTGTTCTTCTGCCGGTGTCATGTCTTTGTTATAAGCAATAAGATAAAAATATGACTTACTAATTATTTAAATGACTACTTTTACAGTTGCAACTGAGAGAATGCCTCTTCGTAAATCAATTTCAGTTGAATTTCTATTTTATAAAGTCAACGGAAAAACAGAATGACAATGAGAACACAGCAGAAAAACTAAATAATTTACTGGAATAACATAGGTAGTTCTAGTCTTGGCGCAAAATTATTCAATTATTCAACAATAGTGAGATGAATCAGGTTTGCTTTCTGAAATACACAAAGAATAAATCATGATTGAAATATAGTGAGAAGTCAGTCTATTC
This sequence comes from Sabethes cyaneus, assembly GCF_943734655.1. Taxonomy (NCBI): domain Eukaryota; kingdom Metazoa; phylum Arthropoda; class Insecta; order Diptera; family Culicidae; genus Sabethes; species Sabethes cyaneus. The sequence goes on from NC_071355.1 coordinate 93,083,841, forward strand.
AAAAGCTGAGCTGTATATCTAGATGAGAGCAGTAAAATTCCAACAGCGGATAGAGCTTATGTTTTGACTAGCGCCCCTGCTTATCTGTCTGGCATCTTGGCAGTACACCATCATCCCCCCTCCCTTTACTTGTTTCCATCCATAGTTAGCTCCCGATGAAACATCATCATTATGCAGTTCGACCTTTTCTTCCTTTTTGATGCGCATTTTGGAACAAAATCAATTGAAAATTCAATTTCATCGGGTTGTGGCGCGCCGGATTCCCGGACCGACATAAAAGAAATTTCTTTAGAAGTAAACCCAATCAATTACTCGCCGGCGGACTACCTCCGAAGCCGAAGCTCAACACTTTCGGGAAAAAACCGCCTCGAATTCTATTTCAACCGTAACTGAATTTTATTGGGATTAATATAGTAGCGACCGATTCTCGGTATAACGAGTTTATTACAGTGATATTTGAAATTCTTTTTGTCTAATGTAGTAGAATTGAAGTTTAGAAAGAATCACAGTTGAAGATGAACAGTGAATAGTTGGATTACGATTAAATAGGGATCAATTAGTTGTGCATGAAAACACTTATCGACAGCACTTAAATTTCGAGCATTTTTCACTTTACCTTTCCGCATATGAAAAACTGGTATTAAGATAAACGATCATGATCATCATCATATCCGACTTTAAATAAAATATTTTTCGTATGTCGTTATTTAGAACTAAAATAGATTTATTGTTAAAATAGTTCTTGTAAAAGGACCGTAATATCTTTTTAAAAGCATTTGTCTAATTTCTTCGTATAAAGAGTAAAATTTCAAAGAATAGAGTTGTTTCGTTCGTGATGGTTGCCAGCAATTCCAAATAAAACCGCCAGGAAGTGAATTGATATATTAATGTGTATTTTCCGTTTATTCTATCAGCTAGTAAACGAAGCGTAAACCGTGATATTTAAACAAAATCCGTTACATTATCTGATCCATATCGGTGCGGTGGTACAATGAAAATGTTACTTTCACTCACAATGCAATGCAGGATAACTTGGTGCTCAGGTAAACCTACAAACGCGAAAATCTTCGCATCCCATTCGGGCACAGAGATTCACATACCATGAAATTGACAGGATTTATCACTTCTCTTATCCGGTTGTTTGCTGCTGTAACGTAGTGGTTGCTGTAAATATAAATTTCCTTTCCACGTATGGATTTCGGGATTGTTATTTACAGTCAAGTCGATCCTACTTTATTGTTGAATTATGAGTTACAAACTGGTTAGGGTAAAGTAAAACCGCATTTATTTGTTCATTTGGCCGGGATGTGAAATACGTAATGTAAAGCCTGGCCTTTTGAAATGCGAGGCGAAACAAAAGCTGCCTCTGCCATTTGAAGTAAAGCTTCGCCGCTACTATGTTGTACGGCGAAGCATAGCGAGGACTTACGGTAGCATCTTAAAAATGATATCTAAACTCACATGGGGACTTTGTTTATTTTCCATCAGGTACAAGTTGGAGCCAAATATTTTTCAAGTGCTGTTCGTTCCGCTCTGGTTTCAATTTCGAATATTGCCAATTTTATTTTATTATTTTACTTGGAAAGTAGGTTTAGCTGTCGTTTGATGGCTACGAAAAGAATACTGTTATTTTTTCGGCCATTTTGAGATACTTCATCTTGACATAGTGTTTTTCTTGTAATGGGGTAAGATGAAGGCAGTTGCCGTGCAGGAAAAATTGAATCGATAGATGCTGAGCAGAATCATGGTTTCCTTTGAATCAACATCATTCGGAAAATGATTAACAATACAAAGCAAGGACAGTATCGTGAGTACTCACTTTGTCAATGGCTATGTAAGAAAATGAGGAATGAGATGACGACTGTAGGGTCAACCATAAAATAAATGCTATCAAAATATTATCAAAAATTAAATTTTAATATTTTTACTTGATATTTCATACCAATTGAAAATGTTGGTCCTACAAAAGGGCAAAGTACGCACCTAAGAGCATTGATATTAATAATCGTGAGATTATCTTTTGTCATGGTGTCCCTAGGGGAAGGGGTAAGGGGGTGGCTGTTTGTAATTTTCCTTTTCAAAACTTATAATGACAATCCGTTCTGTGTGCCGGTCGTAACGACGCAGAGCTAAAATCGACTCAAAAAGGCGCCGATGTTTTTCGTTACACGGTCTGCTTCCAGCGTTCAAACATTGCCTTTTTTAATCAAAACGCACGTCACTAGCATCTGTTAATGATTCGACCGTCATTTCAAACTGGTACCTACCATCATTAGGCCAACCCGTAATGGAACTGAATGATACGTGCAACAGAAACTGAATTTTCGGTTCAATTTGTATAACAACCATGTCAATCCCGTTCGCGAAAGTACCGGCGGGTTTAATGAATAGTTTTTTTTGCTCGTTGAAATGATTAATACGGCCGAAAGAAGCAGTGAATTGGTACTTTATGCTGCTTTTGGATTTTCGGTTCATACTCTAATACAAAAGTATCTACCTAAAAGACCAACTAATTGCCTGTTCATATCTGGTATAAAATTGGTAAAAGATAAACGTGTTTCATCGAATTGTTTTTCAAATTATCTGGCACTCACTCACTGCATACATTATGGTCAGCCAAACTACTTGCCTGAACAGAATTAGAGATACTCACGGAGCCCCGAAATTTTCCATTTTATTACTTATCAATCTTGTCAATCTCTTTTAGATAAAACATAGAAAAAGTCAAATCACATCTACTGTGCACTGTAAACATAGGCTTTTTTGACTTTTTGGATTTGACTATTCGTCAGATTCATTTTATATCATAACCCAAATAAAAACATTTTCCTACCCATGCGAAACAAAATAATGCCAAAAAGGTCCACCGAGATCAGCACGTGTATGAACTACTCTGCTACTTCATCGGACGCAAAATGAGAAATTTACGAAATTGAGCGGAAAAAGATACTGTTTACATAATACATATTGAAGACGGTCAGTATCAGTACAGTACGGTTATTTGGAAATCCTAGTACCCTAGCAGCAAGCAATCCTTCGTCTAGACATGTGATTTCCAAATATGATTTCGTATGCAAGGGATGAAAATGTTTAGAAACAGACGTTTGTTGATTGAGAGCGTCCAAAACAAGTTTACGATGACAAGCTCAAAATATCTTTTATCCGATGGTTTCTTTCAGTATCTTCACTTCACTCGAGTTTTTACTGGCAACAAGTGCTACCTACTCTATCTAAGATCTAGCTAGCGGTTGTTTTTATCAATGACATTTGATGATAAACCAAAATAATCAAATATAATTGCACAAAAGTCATCTTTTATCAGCGATGAGTTGAAACTTCCTGCCTTTTCATATTTTCGTTTTTTGATGTAGGGGAAGGGCGGTAAAGACGGACACTGCGGGAAAGACGGACACTTGTCACATTTCATAAACAATAATTTTTTGAAGCAAATCAATGATGGGAAATGTTTCTATAGACTGAATTAACACTTTTGAATTAAACTGCCGATTTTTCGCAGCGCAGCTGTCAAATTTATAAGCAAAACAAAGAAAAACTGCGTAGATACGTTAATCGATGTAATTTTGTGTGTGAAGAAAATAGCTGGTAAATCGTTAAAAAGCAAAACTTTGGTGGTATATCGACGACATTGCGTTAGTTTGATCCTTCACTAAATGTCCATTGGAAATCTGGTGAAATTTTGAATATTCAGTAAACAGTTATTGCAGTTTGAAAAAATTGTATCCAAGTCGGAAAAGACGGACACCCAATGGTAGGGAAAGACGGACACACAGATTTTGGACCCATTTTGCCCAACAACTATTTAACATTGCAAATACTTACATATTATATATGTAAAAGTAACCAGAAGTCATATAGCAGTTGGAATAGGCCAACTTTTAAAAACGATTAATTCGTCACCAATTAAAATATTGAAGGGAATCATTTTATTTTCTCGCTCAAAGGGGTTTTCCAGGGATCCCAGGAAAAGGGATCGGGAAGGGGGTTTTCCCAAACCAATTCTTTCATAAATGCATGATGGAATATGTTAATCTTTCTTGATACTGATAATTCGACGACGCGTGACACCGTTTTGCGAGTGTCCGTCTTTCCCATATCAAGTGTCCGTCTTTCCCGCCCATGCGCAGAAACTCTGATTTATACATGATGTTTATAATATTAAATTTTGGAAGAAAATTTTCAGCACACGTTGTAACTTTATTAGACAGAGATTTAAAGTTTCAGTTTGCATGAAAATTGCGATCAATACAGTTATATTTGAGTAGATATTGAGTCTTAACCTTAGGATGTCCGTCTTTACCGCCCTTCCCCTACAGCTGGAAAAATGCCAGAGAACATTAGCCGTACAATGATGATACCCGAGTGATGTTGCGGGAGACATTGATTCATTCTCCATCCAAATACGCTTGTGTTAGAGAAAAAATATCTCTACGCCTTCAGAGAAACAAAACTTCAAAAGTCCACTGCAGTTGGGGAGAATGCAAGAACTTGTCATCTTGTTACTCTGACTGTCACTGTTAGCCCAAGAATTTGCAGTCAATTATTCAGCGGGCTCGATGGAAGCTTGTGCCACCACGAATTAAATTTTCACCTTTTACCTTTTACACCTTTACTCTTGCAGAAATGTCGAAAATGTAACGTACCTGAATATTACGTATTTATCGACTTCAAAGCAGCATACGATACAGTCGACCGAGACCGGCTATGGCAGATAATGCTCGAATGCGGATTTACGAACTGTTCAAAGCCACATTGTACCGAGTGATGTGTCTGATGGTGACGATGATGGAGCCCCAAATACAAAGGATCGGGGTTACTCTCGAGACGCAGCGAAGATTGAGACAAGGTGAGGCAGAACCGAGGCAAAAGAGAAAAACCGATTCAACGTGTGCGCGCCAATCCTGTCGATATGCACTTCTTTTCTTACTCGTAAGCCTTTTTTTGTTTTGTTTTGTTTCTTGTTTTGGTTATAGTCACTGTAACCAGCTTGGGTCATTCGTGATTTCTGCGGGGTTGGAATTTGAACCCGGGTCCTCGGCGTGAGAGACGTGAATGCTACCCACTACGCCGGGACTCGAAAGCTGCTAAGAACAGTAGTGGAGATCGGCGATCTCAGATGGCAACGTTTCAGGTGGTGATTACTACGGTGGGATTAATGCCGTGGAATCAGGTTAACCGAAAGACCCTCACGTCTTTTTTACACAGTTTTACACAGTTACACAGTAGACTTTTGGTTTACTCCCGGTGTGTTGTGTAATTTATAAATGTGAATGTATTCAAATTGATCAGGATCGGTGTAATATCAGAACTCAGTTGATTACGTTTCGGCCTACTATCTTTTATTCAGTCATCATCAGATAAAGGGAATAATCTTATCTTGCTTAGTTACTTATGTGTCCATGTCTGCCGGTCCGGCAGAACAAAGGGATGAAATCAGAGATCTCCACAGCTGACGATTACCCGCCATGGCTTGTACCTGTCGCCAGGACAGGTTCTTGTCTACAGCCCGGATATCGTTGGCTAGGCCGTGTGGCTATATCAGTCTTGGTACCACCATCGGGCGTTGTCTGGCTACCAAGATAGTGGAAGGCGCCTACCTGCTCAACTTGTTGTCCCGCTACTGTGAAGTTGGTGGAATTGTCAGTGATCACTACCATAGACTTAGTTTTCGCTACATAGACTGTGAGACCTGTTTCCTGGGAGCTCTCGGAGAGGTCATCTAACTTGCTCTGCATATCGTTTCGGCGCAGTGCGAGCGAGACAATGTCGTCGGCTAGGTCGAGGTCATTTAGCTGCTCCATCGTTAGAGGATTCCAAGGCAATCCTCGATTTGGTTTACTGTCAATTGCTCCAACTAATGTCTCATCCATAACGATGAGAAACAGAAGCGGTGATAAAATGCAGCCCTGTCTCACGCAGGCAGTAACCCTTATGGGGTCGAACAAGACGCCGTCGTGTAAAACCTTGCACGAGGACGCCTCGTACTGAGCCTCGATGAGATGGACTAGCTTATCTGGAACTCCTCCACGCCTAAGTGCGCCCCAGATGTTTTCGTGGTTGAGTCGGTCGAACGCCTTTTCGAAGTCAACGAACACCAGCAGAAGAGAGTCCTGGAATTCGTTAATCTGCTCCAATATAATGCGGAGCGTTGTGATATAGTCTACACAAGATCGGCCAGCACGGAATCCAGCTTGCTGCCGCCGGAGAGTAGCGTTGATCATCTCTTGGATCCGATTGAGGATTACATTACAGAGTACTTTGAGAGTAATACAGAGCAACGTGATGCCACATCAGTTACCGCATTCAGTTAGGTCTCCTGTCTTAGGGACTTTGACCAATATGCCCTACATCCAGTCCACCGGAAAAGTTGCGGTTCCCCATATATTGGTGAAAAGAAAAGCTGATGCATCATCTGGGCTGACAAAGATGGGTCAGCTTTGAGCATTTCGGTTGAAATACAGTCTGTCCCTGGCGCTCTATCGGATTTCATACTCTTGATGGCTGCTACAATCTCATCCAGCAATGGCGCCTCCGAGTTGACGCAATTAATTCGACGAACTGTAGGCGTCATACGCTGCTGGTTTTGTTGGTCTCTGACATTTGAAACTCGAGAGAGGCGGCGAGAAATATCGTACAACAAACGGATATCACCATTGGCGGCGGCGGTTTCTCCTTGTTCGGCTAGGGAGTCTTTTGTTCCGTCTACAAGCAACAACGTTTAACAGCCCACTCCAGTTCGGCGTATCTTTGACGGGCAGCTGTCTTAGCCGATCTGGTCCGCGCTCGCTCAATACCGGCTTCCGCCTCTCTCTGCTCGTCAATCTTCCTCCAAGTTTCATCTGAAATCTACTCCCTCCGCCCGCTGCGCGCTTTGCCGAGGGTTTTATCACTGGTCGTGATGAAGACGTTCTTGATGTCGGTCCATTGCTCTTTGACGGTTCCACCAGGTGGCAACTCCGAGGCTCGAGATTCAAGTTGTTCGACAAAGGCCCTTTTCACCTCAGGATTCTCCAATCGGCGAACGTCGTAGCGGCACCCAACTTTCTCCTCCCGTCGTTGGACACATGCGACGCGCAGATGTATCTCAGCGATAACAAGATGATAGTCGGATGCAATAGCAGCGCTGCGTTTGTTGCATACATCAAGAAGGCTCCTTCGCCATTTCCGGCTGATGCAGATGTGGTCGATTTGGTTTTCTGTTCGGCCAACCCGGGAAACCCACGTGACTTTATATACTGGTCTATGGGGGAAGAGCGATCCACCGATGACCATGTTGTTATTACCACAGAATTCTGTAAACAGCTTCCCGTTTTCGCTCATCTCTCCTAGATCATGGCGTCCCATGACGCGCTCAAGGTTCGCGTTGTTTGAGCCAATCTTCACGTTGAAGTCACCCATGTGGATTTGGATGTCCACCTTCGGGATTTTCTCAACCACGCTGTTCAGCTGGCTGTAAAAATTCTGTTTCTCCTGCAGGTCGGCAGCATCTGTTGGCGCATAGCACTGGATTGCTGTAAGGTTCCTAACCCGTGTTCTGAATCTGGCAACGATAATTCGCTCATTTATCGGTTCCCACTTCATTAGGGTCGCATGTGCCCCTGGGCTCAGTAGGAATCCAACCCCTCTTTCTCGAGTAGCATTTTCACCTCGTGTGCCAGAGTAGAGCAAGACTTGCCCGGATGATGTCCTGTGTTCGCCAATACCCGTACACTCAGTCTCGTTTGACTTCTTGGAGATTTGGGGCGAACCAACCAACGGTTGAAAGCCCCATTAAATTGTAAATAAGTAAATAAATTCTTGGAGATCAGCTGCTGGGATGTTACTATTTTTCAGAATTAGGTTGTTCGATGTCTAGTGATTTTCGCATGAGTTTATTCTCTGGTCCTCCCTACATACTGAGCTCTATATTACCCCGATAAAGCTTTCTAACAGTGGAAAAAATGTCTTATATAGTGAAATGTACTGGAAGCAATGGGTCTTTCCAAGGGAGGGCTTTGATTGGTGATAGCACTGACGAGAGGAACGAGGGAAGTAGAGCAAACTTTGAAGAAAGGCTTAACCAAATACACACAAGCACGCATAAAATTTAATAAGCCTAACGCTCACTCAATAGTGATTGTAGCCAAAAGAAATTCAGTGAAGGTTTTACAGCAAACATCTGGGCGATATCACAATAGATCAAGCATACTGGTCGCGGCTCGCAGTATTAGGAGTTCATAATATTATGTTATAACAAAAAGAAAAAAAATCGTTTACTTCAACAGAATATCCTTTTCTCCGCTGTAAGATAGTTGTAATGGAATCGCAATTGAATTCGATCTTGGTACAGTATAATCAATATAGGGTACGGGTGGGTATTTCCAGCCCATTAAGCGGTAGCCTGAACAATATTCAGGAAGTACGTTGAAACTATACTTATTCGAGACAAGATTTTTATACCAGTTGATAGAATAATATTTACTGAATATCGGCGTGTATTGGTCCTAATAAAACGCTACTGAATTTGAGTCTCGAGAAATAATGAAGTCGCTGCGGCTAAATTGAGCCCATTTTCTATAGTGGTGTCTGTGGTTTTTAAATCCGACAGGCCGAAATAGCTAGCACAGCGATTAAATGCTTTTCAAAAACAGATCAAAAGAGACAAGAAAAGAGAGACCGATGGATAACTTCTCGCTATTGCCTACATTCCGGGCTCATTGAAGATAATTAGTTTTGCAGTGACAACAGCTTGCTGCGGCGCTAGTGTATCACTGAATCGTTCATATACACTAGCGCCAGTTGTCAGTCAAATATCAGATATGTCAGCACATTTATTGGTAGTAGTGTAAATAACGCACCATATGCTGGAATTAAAAACAAAATGCTGCTAATGGCTAGTGAATGAAAATTGATTTATATTTTCATATCAGAGGGGAATTTGTGTGTTCTTCCGTAATAAAAAGAAGTAGAATTTTTCTGTGATAGCATATTCACAGCTGTTTAGTTTCTAGAATAAGTAAACGTGATCATAATTGTGTGTTTTCCAAACCATCATCAAGAGCGGATACGCGTAAGCGATTGCTGCTAGTTTTTTCAGCCTGGTTACGTGCCAGTAGAAAAACAGTGGTTTTGATGTTTATTGAATAAAATTAAGCAAACTACTTACATTTTTATGAAACTAGTTATAACACATTAAAGCCTATGAGTGCTACATTCGTTTCAGTATTGTTATATAGCGGCAAAGTTTTTGTTTGGGAAAGTGTGGCCAAAAAAGGTAATGTATGCCGAAATTAGTAGCGTGATGGGAATACCCTCCCGTACCCTATACAGAAAATGCCAGTGTCGCTGGTGTTTCATGGATATTTTGGTGGCAGACATGTTGCTGGTTTGTGTCTTGGATACGCGAACAACATTGTCAAATTGACCAATAGAAAATTTTGCTGCCGACGAAATACCCCGAAACGACCAAATCGGATGATTTATCCTACGTGATTTACGGAAAAGCAGGAATGACTTTATATTGGGTTGCCGAAAGGCTGAAAAGTTTGACAATCAGATTCCCGTTATATATACACTCAAGTCGCATTTTACGCGCAGGATACGTCCCGCGTAAATCAAAACCGCGTAAATTCCGAAAACCGCGTAAAAAACTGCGTAAATTCCGAAAACCGCGTAAATTCCGAAAACCGCGTAAAAATAGTCGCGTAAAAAAAACCGCGTAAAAAGCGACTTCAGTGTATATTGATTCTACTCTTGGTACACATTCAAAAATAATGATAGGGAGAAGAAAAGATGATCCTCAATCCATACAGCAAGTGATTTCACAAGGCTCTCCTCTCGTAGCCGTAAAATCAATAATAACAAATATGATATCAGATAAATGCCCATCAATATTTTCCACGCTATTAGTTTCTTGCACTTAAAATATGACTTTCCAGTATCCTTACGAAGCGTAAATTCGTCTCGCTTGCTACATAGCGTTCATATTGCTCGTGGACCTTTCTCATACTGTAAACAAAACAAATATACTTTTCAGCCTTTCAACCAACCTGCCGCGTCCATTTCATTCTGTACGCTACAGGTGAAACGGGTCAATGAAGAAATAAATTGCAAAACAACAGAGACGGCGGTGACAGTTCAACCGAAACCAAATGGATCTAGCATCCTCGTTACCAATTTAACTACAGGAATCCCCCGACTAAAACAGATAAAACACAGTTTTCTCATCTTTTTAACAATCAGTTCAGCTCATATTGAGATGGATGTGTTATTTAATGTGCTATTTCTATTTTCTTTCAAATATGCTATTTCTCTGTTTTATATAGATTTTAAATTCTATATGTATACAGCACATAAATAGTACGAATTAAAAATAAAGTTCTATCTTTCTCAATTTGTATATTCTACTGAAGCGTTCAACAGGTTTACGGCGACACCACTGTCTTATTCGACGGATCGCTGTACTGTATACGGAGGCCTATTTTAGGTCCGGATAGAAATGCCGGTGATATTTCCTATACGCACCGAAGTGAAACGCGTTTCCTACTTTTTGATACATGTGTTTTTACAATGAGAAAAAGCTTACGAAACCCCAAAGAAGATGAAAACTGTCCCAAAATATGTTCTCAAAACTTTTCCGAATGGTTCACTGTTCGCGGTGGACAAAATGACTAATGTTAATTGTAGGCTCAATTTTTTCTTAAATCAGTGAATTTACTTGGTTTGCTATTTAACATAGCCAGGGATGGTTCGATCACTTTGACTCAATTTTGATTCATTTGACAGTACCGTCTCAACCGAGCAATATTTGGTAAAGTGGTATATGGGACATTTATAGAACAAGTTATTACCTACAATTTTGAAGAATAAAGTGTTGCTGTATCTTGTGTCGATACGGAGCTACAATGCTAGTAACTCATTAGTGACTAAATGAACGTTTACTTAGTTAGTAAAGAGGTACTAGCACTGTAGCACCGTAAGTGCAAAAGATACAGCAAAACCTTGTTTAGAAAAATTGTAGATAATAACTATTTCTACAAATGTCCCATACATCACTTTGTCGAATTTTGCTCGGCTGAGACGCTACTGTCAAATGAATCAAAATTGAGTCAAAGTGATCGAACCATCCTTGAACATAGCACGAATGAATATTTCTTAACTTTATTACGCATGATAGCAATCTCTCCTCTTTTTTAAGTGCTTCGATGTTGATGATCATACAACGAGATTCACACGGCAGAAGAGGGGACAAATAAAATGAAAAGTAAAGGACCTAAATGAGAGCCCTATAGAACTCCGGCTGTTATCTTAACTGATCTTAACTGATCTTAAGTCAGAAAAAAATCTGAAACCCTCGATGAATGAGAAAATCTTCTTTTTCAAAATTAAAGACCCGTTTTTAACAAATTTTCTTTATATCTATACTAGCTGACCAGACAAACTTCGTATTGCGTAGTGTTTTGCAAGTGTCTGAGGAGTTCATGGGTATTTTAATATACAAATTTTCCTCACAGTAAAGTAGAAAAAAAAACTCCCCTCATTGCTTAGCCTGATAAAATAAAGCGGAAACCATAGAAAAAAAATTGCCTACAAAAACACCCACATGCTCAATTTGGTTCCATTTGCTTGATTAGTTCTGGAGTTATGAGAAAATTTGTATTGCATTTGTATTGGAGCCCCCCCTCCTAAAAGGTGAGGGGTCCTAATTCATCATAGAAAAAATTCTTGCCTCCAAAAACCTTCACATGCCAAATTTGGTTCCATTTGCTTGATTAGTTCTCGAGTTATGAGAAAATTTGTATTTCATTTGTATGGAAGCCCCCCCCCCCCTCCTCTTAAAGGGGAGAGGGGTCATAATTCCCTTATGTGACAGAACTCAAAAGACAATTTTTAATGATTTTATCTCAGATCCCGTGAGGAACACTCTAGGTGTACCCCAAGGGAGTGTATTAGGGCCTCTATTATTCATTATGTACATTAATGACATGAGACGAGTCTTACGTTTCTGTGACATCAATCTTTTCGCTGATGATACTGTGTTGTTCATAGCAGCTAAAAATCTCGATTATGCCATAACACACTTGAATGTAGATTTGCGCTCGCTGAGTAGATGGTTGAAATTCAAACAACTGAAGTTGAATACCAGTAAAACCAAATTCATGGTAATATCGCGCAACCGTTTGAATGATCACGTTGATGTAGAGATTGACGGTGAAATCATTGAACGGGTACACGAGATTAAATATCTTGGGGTAATTATTGATGACAAACTCAAGTTCAATACCCATATTGACAATGTCATCAAAAAAATTGCCAAGAAGTACGGGATTCTCTGTCGTTTGAAAAAAGAGCTGAATACTTTTAGTAAGATTCATCTCTATAAATCAATCATCTCTCCCCACTTAGATTTTTGCACTTCCATATTATTCTTAGCGAATGAATCACAAATATCGAGGTTACAGCGTTTACAAAATAAAATCATGCGTTTGATTTTGCGATACAATAGATTCACTTCCTCAACGTTGATGCTGGACGCTTTGCAATGGTTGTCGGTGAAGCAACGAATTGTTTTCTTGACAATGGTGTTCATATTCAAAGTAGTTAATGGATTGCTGCCTCGATATTTGTGTGATCGAATTGTAAGGGGAAGTGACATCCATAGATATAATACTAGAAATGCGGCAGAGATTAGAACACCTAATTTTATAACTAGTGCTTCTCAAAATTCTTTGTTCTTTAAGGGAATTAAGATATATAATTCGATACCTAGGCACATCAGACGTACAACGACGCTATCAGAATTTAAGAGACAATGCATTTCACACGTAAAGGCTGTATTTTGAGTTTTTTTAGTATATTTTTTTTTTATGTAAATAATATTTGACGAAGTTCTCGCTACTGATTATTTAATTTGGACATTTGTTAATCAAGTATTTGTTAGAGATTAATAACGCACATTAAAACTATTATGTTCGTCACCATGGTGATGATGGATTTTGTAATTGTTGATGTAGTTAAAAAAAAAAAAAATAGAGTAGTCTTCAAAGGTTTGAGAACCGCGCGTGTTAAACAGATATAGAGGACTGATTTTAAATTTGACTGTTCTTTCTATTAGAAATATATGACCCTACTACTAGTAATTGACAAATTCGTGAGTGTTCAGGAAGATTTGGATGCTTCTGCTTGTTATTAGATGTGTATTTTCCTAGCCAGTCAAGGATTTTTTCGGGTTGGAAATTTTCTTGACTTCCCTGGGTGGGGATGCCCTTATAAGTCTCATACTAAGTTGAAGGTTGGACTTTGCTTTGCTTGCTGATTACAGCGGGAATGGCCTCGTCGGGACTGCGTCGACTTAGTAGCGGGCTAAACTGGGTATCGGCTTGACCAAAATGATATGAACATCTTGGTAACTGACAGTAGGTTGCAAATTGATACTGGAGATTCTTGGTTTGGCAATAACTTGAAAAATCATATATTTTTAATAGTTGTAACTTGTATTTGAATACTATCGCAGGAATTTATATCTGTGTTAAAAACCAGATCGTTTTGTTTGCTTACCTGGTTCAAATGTATATTCACTAATTATCTATTAGATAAATCGACTACCTCAAACCTTTGTAGGGGAATGAGGTGGGCTCCATTATCATCATTCCTCTTCTAAAGAGGGGAGGTCTCAATTCACCATAGAAAAACATCTTGTCTCCAAAAACACCCACATGCCAAATTTTGTTCCATTTGCTTGATTAGTTCTCGAATTTTAGTGGAGGGAGGGGTCTCTAACCATCATAAGGACCTTCCATGGTCCCAAAAACCCCTACATGCGGCACGTTGATATCGCGACGAGCAACCGAGTCGAGCAGGCGAGTCGAGCAGGCGAATCAAGCAGTTGAGTCGAGCAGTCGAGTCGAGCAATCGAGTCGAGCAATCGAGTCGAGCAGTTGAATCAAGCTGTTCAGTCAAGCAATCCAGTCGAGCAGGTCAAGCAATTCAATCGAGTAGTCTAGTCGAGCAGTTAAGTCGAGCAGTTAAGTCGAGTATTCCAGTCGAGCGGTTGAACCAAGTAGTCTAGTCGAGCAGTTAAATCGATTAGTTCAACCGAGCAGTTGATTCGAGCAGTCTAATCGAACAGTTTAGTCACAGTCGAATCACAGTTGTTAAGTCGAGTAGTTAAATCAAGAGGCCCATCGAGCAGTTGAATCAAGCAGTCAGGCCGAGTAATGAGTCGAGTAGCCGATTTGAACAGTCGAATCGAGCAGTTCAGTCGGGCTGTTAAGTCTAGTAGTTCAGTCGAACAGTTGAGTCGAGCAGTTGAGTCGAGCAGTCGAGTCGAGCAGTTGAATCGAACAGTTGAATCGAGTAGTTCAGTCGAGCAGTTTAATCGAATAGTCTCCCCAAGCATGTGAGTTTTATTGTACTCTTACGGCGGTCTTCATGACCAATTTTGATCTTAAATGCCATTATAAGAGTGTAATAAAGCCTTTGTTACTTGGGTAGTTAAGCAGTTGAATCGAACAGTCTAGCATTCGGTTCGAATGGATAAGTCGAGCAGTTAAATCAAGTTGTCCAGTCGAGTAGTCCAATCGAGCAGTTGAAGTTGAGCAGTCGAACCGAACAGTCCAGTCGAGCAGTTGGGTCGAGTAGCTAGGTCGATCAGTTCAGTTGAGCAGTCTAGTCGAGCAATCAAATCGAGCATTCTAGTCGATCAGTCCAGTCGAGCAGTCTAGTTAACCAGTTAAGCAAGCGAGTAGCCCAGCAGTCGAGCAATGAGGTGACTAAGAATAAAACCCATTGCTATGAAAGCATGACGTCCTATCAGAGACCAGGTTTTGGCTACAGTCAAAGAGGCAACCCTCTTATACATAATCTATCTTATATATCTCTTATAATATTATCTCTTATGATCTATCTATCTCATAAATAGATAAAGGGGTCAGTCCCGGCGTAGTGGTTAGCATTCACGCTTCTCACGCCGAGGACCCGGGTTCAAATCCCAACCCCGCAGAAGTCACGAATGACCCAAGCTGTTAAAGTGACTATAATCTAACAAAAAAAGTAAATAGATAGATTGGATAAGAAATAAATTTCTGGAAGAAAGTTCTTAACGTAAAAATAGTCGTACTGGTATAGTATGATTAACATTGCATATCAGCTGATTATATTTATAATAAAATTAAAGCTATTCTTGGAATCTTATAATTGGTCAATCTCGCCCGGACAAGAACGCAGTTTTAATGTTTTTCCCTTGCAAATATCACCGGCCGCCCGAGGTGAAGAAACTCGAAACGAAAAACTTAAGAAATAAAATAAATCATTTCTGTTCTACTTGAGTCTACAGCGATCGAAGTACTTTTTTTAATTTTGTTTTTCTGCAGTGCCGTAAATTCCTATTATACTTTCTAACGCCAAGCCTGAAGGTAGATAATTTAACGAGGCAGAAATAGGGTGCGTTTTATTAGGTTTGTAGGTGGATCTTGGTGGAATCCCGCCAATTATAAATTCACTTAGTCACAGCTAATTGCATTGAAGCAGCAATTATGTAAACTAAATTACTCTTCGAAAATATTCTCTATTCTGTTCTTCGTTTCGATGAGAGCAGGTGGGTTGGAAACGATAGCAACCCCAGTTCAAGTACAGGTAGGACTCAATTATGTATTCGAAATGGAATTCTCCATTACCCTATATGCATTTAATGTTAACTTGGCTTCAATTACGTAGTCGTGCTAACGTAAGAACTAGAATGACTCTTAAATGCCTTGGACACTTTACTTTTTATTCTTACAAAGTATAAACCGGTCGGCAAAAAGGTAATTTTTATACTTTGTAAGAACAAAAAGTAAAGTGTCCAAGGCATTTAAGAGTTAACTTGGCTTTTCGGAATATTTCTATATAGAGGTTTCAGGTTAATTTTCAAACCCTTCTTTGAATAAAAACTGTCCCAGTTCTTCAGACAAATAAAAATAAATATATATAAAATTCTCTTCTATACCTAATTCAAATAATTGAAGTTAGAAGTCAGTCCACGTCGAATATTGTAATCAGAGAGTAGGAGTTTTTTTTTGAATTCATATTTTAGTTGTACGGTTATGTTTGATAAATAAGACCCTATCAGATGGTTCTAACAACAATATTACAGAATTGTAGCTCAAGTTGATATTTCTATCAAACTCCGTTATAAATATGATAGAAAAATTTACTACACACAAAATGTTCTACCAAGTTAACCTATAGTGGACCTCACGTACAATTTCGGGGTTTATTAGTTTGTACTTCTTATTTCCGAGTATATATGACATGAAACGGAAAGTACTAAACATACCACACAGTTCAAATTACAAAATTTCTGCCGCATTTGATGATTAATGCTATAAAATCGACATATTAAATAAGTGAGGGTCCATTATACGGTTCACAATGCAAAATATGTCGCTATTAGTGGACCCTCTTCAAGCACCCCGAGCAGGAGCGAAGAGCAAAATAATATAAAATCAATATCAACATCTATATCAAACTGTGTTATAATGGTATATTTTGTTATTGAATAGATATGGAGATACATTGATAACACATTTTGTTATTGAGTAGATATATAAAACAGTGGTTGTAAGATGAGTTTAACAACTGATTTTGTTATCATATCTTATTTTGGCCTTAGAAATGACATTCGATATATTTCATACAATTTTTTTATTGATTAAAGAGATTTTAGATTATAAATATTTTATAAAATGATTTTTCAATATCTCATATACTACTGCATTTGTTGTTCAATACCTTAATAATACTAAAATATGTTATTCTAAATTCTGAATACAGTCATGTTATTGCTTTGTTATTCAAATAACACAAGTAGTTATTCTTTTGGCCTTAAAGGAGCAAAATTTTGATATAATTTTTTGTTATTTTACCAACTATGTCAGCCAAAACAAGACCAAATTTTGATACGTGTTATTCGATTTCCATAACACATTTTGATATCATTTTGCTCTTCGCTCCTGCTCGGGTAGAGAAAACCAAAAATAATTGATTCAATTGCCCCAAATGTAAAATAAAACAACATGATGGATAATCGAGTTACACTAGTATTTCTAACGTAGCAGCAAATTACGCAGTAATCACTGCGCTTGTGGCTGAAGAGTTCGAATTCTAACTAGCTACTGTCAAAAACAGGAGAGAACAGTATGTAATGCACCAGTGCACAGTGGTCCAGAATGGCAAAAAAGCAGACATTAACGATTGGGTAAAACATACGTAATTTTTCAAGGGTGGTGTCTTTGGAGATGTTTATTAATAAAATATAGCGCAAATATTTCAATAGATTTTCTCTGAGATTCCTTTGGTGATCTCCTGACCAAAATTTTTGTTTTTATAAATAAAATGCAGTATTTTCACCTAATAGTTGTCAGGTTTGCACAACGTTTAACTCCTTAATTTTGCGTCCTAGCGACAATCAGTTTTCAGAGAAAATATGTATTTTAACATACTGAATAACTTTGTTGAATATTTGAAAGCAATACAAAAATCGTGTTCAAAGTTATTGAGTATAATGACTTTTAGGTGCTTTTTTTAAGCACATAATTATATTTCGCAACCAGTAAGAGATAGACAGTTACTATATTTAGCAAAGCAGCTTATTTTAGTATGTTGTACGGCCTTTTGGAGGAATAAATAAATTTTCAATAATTATTTTCATTAGGTTATTTCACCGGTTGAATTAGTTAAATAAATAATAATAAACATTCAAATCTCCTGATGTTTCTCAAATGAGTTGGTGCTACTCAGGTTTACTCCCTGACCTTTGAGTTAGTTTTAATCTGTTTAATTAGATTTTACTATGTATTTAGAGTGAAACCGTGCAAAATGGACTATTCTTGCGTTTCACACAGTATGGAGTGGATGTGATTTGATTTTTCTGAAGTTTTGACAACATTTGGAAATAAGTTTCTACACTGTTTAATTAGTTCTTATCATGATTTTTTGAGATAATAGGCAAAATAGACGCTCCCTTACCTAATTTTCCGCTCTTTCCTCTACACGTCTTGCCTCTCCTGAAGTACTATAAAACACCTTTGTTTCATTTCTTTCTTCTACCGTCCCCTCCGTCGATTGTAAAAACTACCATTATAAAAAACTATTCCGTATTTGGCTGAAGTGTTTGAAGCGTCTTACTAGAATACGAAACCGGGAAATTAAATAAAAAAACTTATCCAATTTAATTCTACTATGTATATTTTATTCTTGACAGATACGTATTTCGCCTACGACTTGCAGGCTTCAAAACACAAAAGAGGAGAAGAATGCACCAATAATTGCAAAGCGGAATCTATTAGTTATGAAATATTTTTTATTTGCAATACATTTTTGTTTCAAACTGTTTATTACTATGTAACATTATTTGGTGTTATATAGGTCTTAGAATTAGCATTAAAAATAGTTGTACACTAACCTACATTTGAAGAAAATTTAATGAATAAATTTAATTACCGATTATTTGAACCTAAAAATCTTTTGTCCTATCACATTACTCAACACTTTTGCGATTTGTAAGTCTATTTACGATTTACGAATTGCATACTTTCTACACGAAATGATATGTACGTTGTTATAATTGTTCTGCGTATTGGGTTTTACATCTGCTTGTCAAAATTAGTGCGTTCTGTCTACGAAATTTTCCCCACGTAATGATGACTATATGTAGAAATGGTCACAGACTCTCGTAAATGTTAAGAAACACGGAACAAATATACTGTTTTGCTTATGGGGTGCATTTTGTACCATTTAACCCTATGAAACATCTTCAGTACTTTGCTCTGATTCGTTAGTACGACCAAAGTAATCAACAAATTTGGAAGATAAATACTAGAGCGAACTGTAACTTTGGCTTCGTCAGCCTCGGGCCGGCTTCTTCCATACGGCAAATTTGCTTATCTCAATGCGTTTCACGTTTCGTTGTAAAAATCCTTTTAAGATCTAACTCAAATGCCAGCATTGTAGAATCACGAATTGAGTACATCCCCGTTTTGGCTACCAGTTTCCTATGTACCGAGCAGTAAACAAGTGGGCGTAAATGAATCTCCTTTTTCAAACGCGTTTTATGATTGCATCATAACTAGCAAACAGCAATGAAACAAGATTATTACCTCCATCTACCCCGAACGATGGTAGATAGGTACTACCTGGTGGAATTTTTTAAGACCTATTTTTAGTTGCTTCAAAATCCAATCAAATTCATAACGCCCAATAACTCACATCAACAGATCATAAACGATGGAAACGGATTTATGAAACTCAATAAAACCATAGCTTACAGTTGGCGTCAGCTCTGAAAAGTGTCTACTCGTATTTGATTTTATAATCATATTTTGCGTGCAAATTCTTGAAAACCAATAAGCGTTTTTTATTAAGTACACCTGGTCTCAAGGATAACGTTCGTAACGATAAAAGCACTTGGATGTTTGATGTCAAAACTGACAAAGCTAATGCAACTGTAGGTATATAAATATCACATAAACTAACTAACTCTTTATGATCCGAAGCGCCAGCACATAAAATTGTAAGAAAAAGTGATAAAGAAATTAGAGATGACAAATCTTTAATAAGATTTCAGTTATAAATATAAATTCTATTTTTGTTATGAGTACACAAACATTCGCTTAAGACAAGATTTCTAATAGAATATAAATAACTGATTTTTTTGCAGGCACAGAATCAAACCGGGTCCATGAAGGGTTAACTTTTCATGATTACAACTACCGTACGACACTACGCAGATGTGCGATGGATAAAGCTGAGAACAGCACACCACTTCAAAAGTGGCTTTCGGAATAAATTATCGGTAAGAAAGAACCTTTACATATATTAATTTATGTTTGAAGGTTACATTTTCCCCTAGATTTGGGTTGTAAACGGGAACAGTTATTAAGAAACGATGATGAAACTATGGAGTGGGAACTTTTTTCCACATGCCAGGAGTGGCACAAATAGCGCCCAGCTTTGAACGAGCTACTGATTAATAATTACTACATAGAGCCGGGGTGAGAATTCAGCATAAAATCGAGGTGAGAACACTCAAAATCTTGCGCAAATGTCAAAGCCAGTGTAGGCGATGTACTCAAACGTTTCCCTGAACGGACTGGTTCAAAATATCCATCATAGTGTAACATACAAGCAGTAGAACTAGAAAGCGTTAAGGAAATTCGAAGCAAACTGAGAATACTTAGATCGGGATATAGTAACAAAATATATGGTACCGAATGTCTAGGCAAACTAGACGCCTGAATCTCCGCCTGAAAATGACGGATCTCAGTAGAAGCATGTTTAGTATAACAAAGGTAAAACGTGAATGGATAAACTCCTAACCCAAGGTGTTATGCGACCCGTGCCGAGGGATGAATGGTGGGGGGGGGGGAGTTCTATAAATACTCAGCCGCAAACGGAGCCTGTGGAGTTCCAGGGCGCCCCCCACAGTAATCTGCCCTTACCGCATCGTGAGGGGCTCTGATGCGGTGGACTTATCTTTCCCCTCAACTCGTGGAACTTTATATGTATGAAAACATAATAAATTTAACTTCAGCGAGCGTGAACGGATTAGATAATCCGTTCACGAGAGGTGGAATCCAGAGATCTCCACCGATGGATACAAGTAGAAGCACCAGCGTAAGCGGAAAGGGAAGCGGCACACCTGTCGCTCTAACGGCAGCGCAGCGATGACCAGCCTGTCGCTGGTCCTGTTCGCAAACCTGTTCGCGGGACGAAGCATCCAGC
This sequence comes from Sabethes cyaneus, assembly GCF_943734655.1. NCBI lineage: Eukaryota > Metazoa > Arthropoda > Insecta > Diptera > Culicidae > Sabethes > Sabethes cyaneus. The sequence continues at coordinate 93,104,598 of NC_071355.1, forward strand.
ATTCTCCACCAAGGGTGGAGAAGGATGCACCTAAAAGCGCTAGTGTGGGTGGCAAAGGCAGCGGTATGCCTACCACGCCAAACACAGCGATGAACGGCCCAGTGCTAATCAGGGCGATGGGAAAGAATAGAGACGCACTACCTAAGGGGGTTGCAGCCTCACAGCAGGCTCGATGTAATCATCGAGTTCACATCAGGTTGCGGCAATTTCTCCAAGGACCTGAAGCAGAGCTTGCTCTTGCTTCGGAGAACCTTGTGTGCAGCGACCAAAACACACAACGACCTCGTGGCGCGTGCTGGAGAGGTGAAAAAGGGGACCGTGAAGGCGTTGAAGTCAGTACAGACGGATGCCTGCCCATTGACAGGGTGTCGCAATGCGGCTGAGAAAGATACAGAGAGCGCTACCATCAGCGGTAAGGCGTCCGCCAAGCGTATAAGACAGTCCCCGGGGGATGGCACATGGCACCCCTAGTGGACCAAAAAAACGCCTGATCGATAAAAGCCCGTAGGCGAGCGGGTTAGCGGAACCAAACGAGAAGCCAGCGGGAAGCACCAAGACGGGTGTCCCGTGGATCGAAGTTAAGGCCAAGAAGAGAAAAAGAAAGAAAAAGGAAGCTACACTTAAACCGACAAGGAAGCAAGCGAAGAAGGGCGACGCTCTAATCCTGAAAACCGACGATTCGAAATACTCGGAGGTTTTGAAAACCATGAGAGGAGATGCCCTACTCAGGGATCTGGGCGCGGATGTGCCGCTCACGTACTGGCGAAATTATCCTCGTGTTAAAGAAGGACACCACGAAGAAGAGTTTCGCATAAAAGTCGGAGGCGGAAGGAGTGCTCGGGGAGGGAGTGCAGGTACGTGCTCTCACACCAGAAATGACTCTCCAGCTTAAAAACCTGGATGAAATCACCGATGTGTGCGAGGTCGTACAGGCTCTCAAAAAGCAAAGTGGAGTGGTGGTGGCAACTGAGGCGGTTTGCCTACGTACTGTCGGGACCCAGGTAGCCACCATACGACTCTCGCTGGCGGACGGAAACAAAGCCCTGAAAGCTGCTAGGCTAAAAGTGAGGTGGTCGTTATACCCACTGAGCGTGCTTAAGCAGTCGGAGGTTTGCTTCCAGTGCTTCGAGCAGGGGCATAAGGCCTGGGGGCACGTAACGGGAGGTCCAAGGTGCCCGGCTGGTGTGCCGGCGACCAAGCCACGATCATAGTGCAATGTGCAAGTGACACAACTCAACCTGAACCACTGCAGCACGGCTCAGCAGCTGCTACACCAAGCAGTTTCCGAGTCGGCAACAGACATTGCCATCATCTCGGACCCATATCGCGTCCCTGCCGGAAACGGCAACTTGGTTTCGGATAGGTCCGGGACGGCGGCTATATGAACGACAAGCAGGTTCCCGGTTCAAAAGTTTGTGTCAACCGTAGACGAGGGATTTGCGGTTGCCAAAGCGGGTGGAGTGTTCTACTGCGGCTGTTATGCTCCGCCGAGATGGTCTATCGAGCAGTTTACATGGATGGTAGACCGAGTATCAGTTCTAAGGCCGGTGGTTGTGACGGTAGAGTGGGGAAGTCGTCACACGAACCATAGGAGTTGGATTCTGCTTGAGGCTCTGGCAAAGCTCAACGTAGATCTGGCCAACGTCGGCACCATAAGTACCTTCAGTAGGAATGGTGCGCAGTCTATCATCGACGTGACATTCGGCAGTCCTAGTCTGATAGGAGACTGGAGGGTAGACAATGCAATGGCTACACTCACAGTGACCATCAGGCGATCCGCTATGGTGTCGGTCAGATAACGAGGCGGCAGGCGGCGAGTAGGGCCAACACTCCAACCACCCGTGGATGGAAGACATCATACTTCGATCCCGAAGTATTTGTGGAAGCGATCCGGAGAGAGTGCGGTGATCGCGGTATGCCCGATCCGAACGCTGATCATTTGGTTGAGGACTTGTCGCCCTGTGCCTACAGGGTCTTAATGGCAAAGACCAAGGGCGCGATGGCGCCCGCAGAGCGGTCACCAGAGATGCTAGAGCAGATCATCGAAAGCCTCTTTCCTCGCCACGAGCCAAGGCCCTGACCCCAGGCCACTGAGTCGTCCCACGGCCGACGTTCCAGTATCTCAGACCATGGCGTATAATGGTCGGCCTCCACGCCGAACATCCAAAGTGACGTGAGCGACGGCGGTTTAGAGGTCGGATAGGAAACGACGGTTACGAACGAGGAACTCATTGAGTTCGCTAAATCCCTAAAGGTGAGCAAGGCACCGGGGCCAGACGGAATCCCGAATATGGCCATTAAAGCGGCTATTTTGGAGGCTCTCGAATTATTCGGGGCAGTAATGAGTAGATGCCTGGAAGATGGCCACTTCCCGGACAGATGGAAGCGACAGAACCTGGTCCTATTGTCGAAGCCGGGAAAACCTCCGGGTGTCCCCTCGTCATATAGGCCGATCTGTCTGCTCGATACTGCCGGCAAGGTGCTGGAGAGGGTTATCCTTAACAGACTCGCACAGTACACGGAGGGTACAAATGGTCTGTCAAGGAATCAATTCGGCTTCCGAAATGGCAAATCTACGGTGAATCTATCGGAGAGGTCGAGTTGACGGCTGCTCGCTCCATTTTGCATTGTCGAAGAGTGGATACGCTCCAGGAAACTGGTGCTAGCGCATCACAAAACGAAGGTTATCGTGGTCAACAACCGCAAGTCGGTGCAACAAGCAAAGATCAGCGTCGGGGACTGCACTGTTTGGTCAACGCGGGGAGTCATGGTCGACGATAAGCCACGTCGACTATGCCTGCAAGAGGGCTTCCACAGCTATTTCGGCATTGTCTTGTAAGATGTCTAATAGCTCTGCGGTATATGGCAGCAAGCGAAGGCTTTTAGCCAATGTGGTCCAGTCCATAACTTAGGTATGGCGGGCCGGTGTGGTCATCGGCGTTAGTATCAAAAGCTATCTAGCCAAGCTGGAAAGCTCATATCGTCTCATGTGCTTGAGAGTGGCGAGTGCGTATCGCACAATTTCACATGACGTAATCTGCGTCTTAGCGGGTCATCATCAGTGAGGACGTTGAGTGCTTCAACCAACGTGGAACTAGAGGCATACGGAGTACCACAAGATCGGTCTCGATGACCACTTGGCAGCGGGCATGGTCTGATTCCACAAAGGGCCGGTGGACACACCGACTTATTCCGAAAGTATCCGGGTGGGTTGACAGGCGCCACGGCGAAGTCAACTTCCACCTGACAAAGATTCTGTCAGGGCATGGTTGTTTTAGACAGCATCTGCACAAGTTCGGGAATGCGGTATCCCCGCGTGTCCCGAATGCGTGGATGTTGAAGAAACTGCAGAACATGTTTTCTTTATATGCTTTCGTTTTGTGGGGGCGAGAAGCAACATGCAGGCAGTGAGCGGACAGGACACTACTCCGGATAACTTAGTCCAAAGGATGCGTTCTAGCTCGGACGTCTGGGGAGCGGTCAATACGGCTGCTACCCAGATTGTACTTGAGCTACAAAACCGCTGGACAACGGCGAATAAACAGTTGTCTTCTCAGGTGTCTGATAGTACTGTAACTTCTAAGGTGCGAAGCAGATTTCCCTACTCGTAAAAAAAAGACGCCTTAATCTTGAAATTCTGTGGCTGAGTGATGTCCGTTGACCGTATACTGGCGAGCACAAGACATCATCTGGGTATGTATTGCTCTCTCTGGTACCTATTCGAGAGGGTAATGGTACTTGAGAGACAGGAGTTGGATTCCTACTAAGCCCAGAGATATATGCGACTCTGATGAAGTGGGAACCTTTAAACGAAAGAAAAATCGTGGCCAGATTTAGAACATGGATTACAAACCTTACTGCAATCCAATGCTGTGCAGTAAAATAGACCCTTTTTGAGATACTGCAGGCTGCGTCGTTCTAGTGCTCCACATTTGCAGAGCAAGTGTTTCGAGGGTTCCCCCTTGGCGTAGCAAAAGCGACAAGTATTATCTTGCACAACACCAAAATTTCGAAGATGATATTTGCTCGAATAACTTACTTACTTACTTAGGTGGCTTTCCGTCCTAAGACAAAGCCTGTTGAACAAAGTTTCTCCATGTAACTCGGTTGAGGGCTACCGCTCTCCAATTCCTCGGACACCGAGTACTCTCCGCCAGATCTCACTCCACCTGGTCTAACCATCTTGCTCGCTGCGCTCCTGGTCGTCTTGTTCCTACCGGATTTGAGGTGAACACCATCTTTGCAGGGTAGTTGTCCGGCATTCTTGCAACATGCCCTGCCCATCGTACCCGTCCAGCTTTAGCCACCTTCTGGATACTGGGTTCGCCATAGAGCTGTGCGAGTTCATGGTTCATCCTCCGCCTCCATACTCCGTTTTCCTGTACGCCGCCGAAGATCGTTCTTAGCACTCGTCGTTCGAAAACTCCGAGCACTCGCAGGTCCTCCTCGAGCATTGTCCATGTTTCATGCCCGTAGAGAACAACCGGTCTAATAAGCGTTTTGTACAGGGTGCACTTTGTACGGGGACTTAGTCTGCTCGACCGCAATTGCTTGCTTGTGGAGCCCATAGTAAGCACGACTTCCGCTGATAATACGCCTCCGAATCTCACGGCTGGTATCATTGTCCGCCGTTACCAGTGAGCCAAGGTAGACAAATTCATCGACTACCTCAAACCTTGCTTGCTACCTTGCTCGAATAATGTCCTATCATGAGACCGGTAAACGGGCTAGGGTCTCTCTTATTGAGACTCGATGATGATGGTTCTCTTCAACAATCCCAAGGGCACGACTAGGGTAGACGCACAAGTAGTAGTGGTAATACCAGTAGTGGTGGAACATTGAACTATTCCATAATTTTTGCAGATTTTGGTACAAGTTTGATAAGTATCGAACTACTAGTAACAGTGTTATTTGATGAGTATCAAACTTGTACCAAAATCTGCAAAAATAATGGAATAATTCAAGCTTCCACCACTACTGGTACTACCAACACTAATGATGCGTCTACCCTAGCCTTTACGATCAAATAGGTGTCTTCTATTCGATTCGATTTGAAAATTTAGTTTATGCACGTCTGTTCCTACATCGTTTTATTTCAATCATTGATGGTTTGTGATCAAAACTATGCGGTTTTGATTTGTTTTGTCAACTGTTGCATTTACGACTAACTTTTTCGTTATACTCAGGAACGGTTCTGCAGTTGGATAGAATGAATCAAGCGAACCATAAGCGCATGTTCACAAATATCATGTTTTGCACAGTGATTAGTTTCATGTTTACTAAATCTACTTAAATATTGTTACTTGCGTTGGTAAATAGCCAAGCGGTGAGTAGTAAACCGGACAGGACAGGAGCTTTGAAAAACATCCAACTGTTATTGCATAAGGGACAGTCAAACCCTTGTGCTTCTGCTTGGTTAAAAACTCCATTTAAAAGTATGTTCCTACCTACCGTAGCAAACATATATTCTAGCTGGATTATGGATGCACGTTAGGTGCTTAGCAGTAAGCTAAACCACATCGACATGCAGATTATGGCAGCTGAAACATATGCAATGTGCGCTTAACTGCAAAGTGTTGACCATGCTATGTTGCTGCAAAACAACAAAAAATCGCAGGGCTTTTAACAGCTTTCAAAAGCAACATGTCACAGTGGACAATCCTGTCAGAGCTCCGTGAGAAACAGTCAGATTTTCAGTTTTCAGTTTCAAAATGATGATGGTTTTGTTTACAAATGCATGCTGTTCCGTGATGATTATTTCTGTTGAATTGTCAGTTGACCGAGTGGGTATAATTTTAATCATGTTGGAATAGCTTGAATTTACAATTGGTGTAACGCTTATAATCCTAAAAATATGAAAACGAAAGATATATGGATAAACATAATACAAAGAACAAAATGTTTGCTTTGGCACAGACTATAAATCCAACCAGTCGAAATCTACTTATAAAGTTTTTCTAACTAGAGCGAATTTACTCTCTAATGCGAAAATTTGATCAAACTGCGATGTAAGTAACTTTTTCTCGACTTTTGTTATGTAATGCTCGAATAATACGAACCGTAGCCTTGGCTTTGCTCTGTTGTTACTTTGTTCCACAGGATCTCAAGCATGTGTGTAACCCTGATGTGAGAATGAAAAACAAGAATATCGACGCCAACATTTCTTTCCACTTTCGCATCAATATCGCAAACTATATGCCATGAAAGGGCTGACAAATGAGTTCTCATTGTTGGATAAAAAAATCGATTGCCCGTGCCCGTGCTGATACAGTCGCCATTTATTTTGCAATTGTTACCAAAGGCGAGCTGAGATTGGTAGCTAGTATAGCAGCTTCGTGAATGAAAATGAATGTTGCTGCAGCAAACACAATAGTAGAATGGAAATGGAAGCCTATTCGTAAACCAGTTGGATGGTAAAAGGGGATTTCTGCGTAGTTTATCATTGCCGGGTCAAAAGCCACGGTTGGTAGCAATATGATTAATTTTGGACGCCCTCGCTAAAAGAGTCTACCCAATGATATTTTTGTTGCATACTAGCTTATTATGCGCTTGTTTATTTTGAATTAACTATTTAACTACTGAAACCACTATGTCAGGAAAGCCCAAAGAACCTCATTTCGTGGAAAATTATATTTGAAGCGTCTACTATTGAATCAAATCGGTCCTTGAAGCTCGGACGAAGAACAATTTTGGGAAGATTGCAGGAGTACGCTACACAATCCGAGTCAACTCAACACAGGCGGATTAAATTAGTATAGTATCTAGAAAGCTAGAGATGAGATTCTTCAGGAAAAATTATCATAATTAAATTTGTTGAAAATCTGTGTTTAATTTTTTCTAGCTTCTACAGACTATAGACTATAGTCTATTCTTCATAGCTGAGATTTAAACTAACCGGGTTTGTTAAAAACAGCACGCGTTTAGTTTCGCGCTCCTGCAAATGATGTAACACCACCTCGGCCTACATTAATTTTAGATTTTAATACCTTTTTCCTCAATAATCTCTGAAATGGTAAGCATGCTTTAACTTTAACTCTAGCGTTACCAAGATACGTTAGATGGCCACATGTGCTTTTCCGCAAGCGTATAAATACTTTCTCTAATATTCAAAATTTCAGCTCGTTGGCAATCCCCAAATATTCGTGAATTAGTTAGAATTTTCAGCAGAGCTTATACGGATGAGCTAAAATTGAAATATCGATGCACCTCAGGAGATTACAAAAGAGTCTAACGCTAATGTGTATGAAGAGGTGATGGTCGGCTGCAATGCATATCGAAACTGCGCTCGTTACATGCATTGTGAAGGGCTCTTCTCCTGTTGCATATTTAGGTCCTGAAAGCTGCAAATCTGTTTCCTGAAATCATCAACCTCATGTGTCGACATTTTTGGTTTCTTTAGATGTGGTACTATCGCTTTCTTCGACCATTTCAAAGGTAATGGTAATTGTGCTGGCACCAAAAATATAGATTTTGTTTAATCTGCTTACAATATTTTTACAATATTTGGTTAATGTGGTAACTATATATAAGCATATGTAATTCACCGAATTTTGCATAATTTCTGCGATAATGGCTTATGGAAAATAAATTTAAATTACGAAATTACCGAGTAGGTGTATAAAAGTTCAGTTTTGATAAAAGTGTTCTCGACTCAATACGATGCGAAACTATATCGTTTACAAATAAAACCATTGCATATTTACGATGTTCTTTGAATGACTGTATGTATAAGCATGCAGCGTGCTTTTTGTGATGGAAGAAGAAATGATGTCCAACCTAATTTACGAATTCGTTTAAAAGGAATTGTTTTTGTACTGTTACCATTCTTTCTTCGTGCGTGATTGAAGAAGGTGATCAAATAATGCTGCAGTATTCCAGTTGACCTGGCTGTACTGTTCAGTTTGTTTACGTTGAATTTGTTCACGGTTTCATAATAAACCGTATTTTTATAGCGATATTGAGCATTAACTGTGATTTAGAGCTGATTATACTCTTCTCTGTGATTGCTGTTGTGCCGGGTCAGTGAAATATCGCTTAATCACACTTATTGTTCACATTTGCTGCTCTGTGAAATATCGCATAATCGTGCTTATTGTTTACGTTTGCCGATTCCACTACATCGACCAACGTAAATTATGTTAAGGTGGTTTGACTTCGCTTCACTGTGTTCATGGTAATTTGATTTGAGGTGGTTCACTGCTGTGTGGCAAATGCCCGCCGCCAGTAAAAATTTCGTCGTTACACGTCGTTGAGCTTTAAACCAAAATTTCTATTTCAATTAAACTTTTTCTACGACTCACGAATATTCAGTTACTGGGGCTCCATGATTTATGAAATCATTTAAGTAGAGATGTTAGGGTCCAAGCTCCGAAAATATTAGCAGTTCCAATTCTGAGTATTTAAAAGTAGAATTAGTATTTCATACGCAGTCATTTGACTACTCATAAATATTGAACTATCGGCTCCATAATCAGTTTACTTCAGTGGCGACGGTCCGTTATCGATCCTGCGCCGAATGAAGTATGGTCCTCCAGTATTCAATCCTGGGCTACCTTTCTTCAAACCCCTCGAACACCAACTGAACGTGCATCATCCTCGATAGCGCACATCTATCAGTGCGATGTCTACTCCGAAATCTACGGCCTCTTCTTAATTCTCTGCTTAAAATAATTTTGGCTACTTTTTTGTTGAGCATTCTAGCCACGTGACCAGCCCAGCGCAGACTACCACACTATACTATCTTCATTATAACAGCATATTTGCATTCTTAACCCAAGTAACCAAGAGTTCGAATAATGGTGTCTAACGAGGGTTAAACAGCTTTATGTATATTAATCTATAACTTTCTCAGCAGCGTCCCTTTTAGGTAATTAACCGAACTTTCAAGCTGTCTTGGGTTCGCTGCATAGAACGCTAAGCAGCTTTGAAAAAACAGTCAAAGACCAAGAAAAAACTAAAATTTAGCAGCACTTCTATGTTCTATTTTGATACTTCTACCTAACTTCTATATTCGTTGCAATTGCCTACTGTTCCTGTGTTCTGTGGGTGTTCCGCGTTGTTTACCTATTCCGATCCACTGCGTCACCTTTGTCGTATACTGTCCGTAAATGGAAAACAGTCACATATGCAAAAACTTGCAGCGGCGAAAAACGCATTTGAAACCGCTACATTTTTTCTTTAATATTGAGTAAATTTTGGAAACAAATCGTCCAAATCATAATAATATTACTTGAATGTACATTATAGAATACTTTTACAAGCAATTTGTTCACAAGTGACCTACAATTTGTTCCAAAACTTATAAAAACTACCGAAGTTACTGATATGCGTTTATTTGTGCTTCAATAAGCAAGAATAAACGCATAACAGTCACACTCACAGCATGCCTTGATGCTTGCGTTGTCGGTGAGCCGGTGACTGCCGGTGACCACCGGTGGAGTATTTTCAAGACCACGTGTCGTTGTTATCTTGATAATTCACGTGCCCGTTTAATTCATCTGTTCCAAATGTCTGTACGAAATTGAAATTTTACGGGAGTAAGGATAAACTTCCAGTTCCTAGCATTTTCTGCTCTGAAGATAAACTTCCAGTTCCTAGCATTTTCTGCTTTTATTTGTAATTTGTTATCGTGGGGTCGCATAAGGGGTTTTGTTCAACTCAGAAACTGGTCGCTTTCCTGTGTCAGGAACACTCCCAGAACGTGTCCGAGTGTGACCAATGTGATCCTGGACATATTATATGACGACAAATGAACTATTCTGAGGTAGTTTTGCACTTTTGCGTACTAAGAGATATCACATATTGTATTTTAATTCTATTCCGAAACTGATCCCCGTAGGAGTATCCAAAGCATTTCCGGATATGTGGTTAGATATGGTAAATGACGTCTTGAACACTTTATACAACTACCAATGGTCTAGTTTTGCAAATTCGAGTACTAAGAGGTGTCATATAATGGAATTATTGTGCTTCAAGGTGGTTCAAGTTCTGGATATTCCGGAACATATTCCGACTAAAGCTTCGGAACCGTCTATCCGCTCCAAATTTTCTTCAATAGTGTTCTTGTAGGTCATGAAATCTTTCGTTTGGTAGTTGTTGCAGTCGAATCGGTTCAGGAATTTCCAAAATCAAATGCTTATTCATATACTTTCACTACTGTGACTGTTATGCGTTTATTTGTAATATGGGACTGACATAGTTTAATATTTTTTTCAACATTTTGGGAACAAACATAGCTTTTTTGTTTGAAATATTGAAAGAATAGGTAATTTAAAGACGATTCCCGAGTTTATCTCAAAAATGGTGAAAAGTCATATGGGACTGTTATGCGTTTATGGGCAGTATACAAGCGATGTGAATTTAGCCAATGAGCTGTTCTTAAGTAAAAGTTCGCAGCAGCGCGAGTTATTTATAGAACATAAAGTTTGGAGCCAGGCAATTAACTAGTAGTGAGTGCGTATGCTACACAACACAGCACAATAAATGAAGAGCAATGCATTCTAATTTATATTTGTAATTATAAATGTGCGAGGATTAAATTTATTCGAATGAAATAGAAATAATTAATCTCAAATAGTGTTATGTTCTGCTGGTTTGATCACCAGCACGCAGAACTTGTTAGCAACTAAAGTTACTTCAGAATTTCATGTAGCATCCTAATAGCTTTGAAGTATCTATGAAGTACTCACAGTACTTCTTAAAGCATTTAGTTCCACGTATACTTGATATACACTACTAATCAGCAAGAAAGTTCCGCGGAACAGAATTTGAACTAGTTGTGAACTTTTGAGTTCGCGTATCAAATAATATTCGAACTTCTGGTTGCTTGGGAATACAGCTCGTGGTTCATGCGTCTGCGCTACACTCCATTTTGGATTTTGCACCCCAAGCATTCGTTGATCAGCTTCTTTTAGCGTCAATGATTCATATCCGTAAAAAACCACCGAGAGCATTAGTGTTCTCTAGAGCATCAGTTTTATGCGAATTTGTAAGCTACGGGACTTCAGCTACAAAATGTAATAGCTGCGTAAAGGCCAATTCGCAGCTGCAATTATTAGTCGTTTTATTTTGCGACTTACATCGTAGTCACATGTCACCAGCATATCAAAATATATTCAATTCCTCTTCGGCACCAACACCATTTGGATTTCAACGCCATGTACTTCGTTTTGGCAGTGTTAATGGTAAGTCCCAATTTCTCAATAAATGTCCTAAAGGCTTCTTTCCCTGCTCTACTTTTGATTTCGGTAATATCGACGTCATCCGCAAAATCAAAAAGCACGGGAGGTCTCATCTGCTATTCTGACTCATAATTTTTACTCATCCAGCGTGACACGAATCAACGTAACTAGTTCTGTGGGAAAACAGTCACAGCTCATTTCGTTTGACTGAATCGTATGCCGCCTTGAAATCCATAAAAATATAATGAGTCTGCAAGTTGTACTCCCGGAACTCGTCAGTTACTACACGCAGGGTATAAATATCTGTTCCATCGCGAAGCAACCCTCATGAAAACCAGCTTGGTACTCGCCGACGAAGAACTCCGCTAACGGTCTCAGTCTAAAACACAGGATAGGGAGAGCACCTATCACCTATGGTAAAATTCTTGCACCTGACCGTTTTGTGGAAACTCCGTTTGTCGTTGCTGGCGAACCTCTCCTCTGGACTAGCGGGCACGTGCTCTTCGTACTGGCGTTTTCAGACTGTGAGTTTTTTTTCCGCAGCTCTACCAGGACGAACCAAAAAGATTCGCGCAGAGTCTCTGGGATTCCTCACATCCTATCCTATCCTATTCCTCACATCCTATCCTATGATATCCTATCATTTATAAAATCAGCTTATTTGATACTTGTAATTTTGCATGTAATTAACCCTATAACTTAAAATCTGCAGAAATATAAATGGGTGATAGATGCTCAGTGGCACTCATCAGAATGTGGAAAGTTCTCTTCCGGGTTCGCTGAAGGACGGTCAGTAAAGAATCATATATTCACGCTGCGGCAGATCCTCCAAAAAGTTCATGAATACAGAATTCAACGAACATTTATTTCATTTCATTTATTATTATGATACCATCGACCGCAAAATCATGGCCATTCTAACCTTGCAGGGGACTTTAGCAACGTAATGGTCCCTCATGTGGGCTGTTCAACATGCCGCTAAAGGCTGTTATGAAAGGAGCAACACACAGGCACAATCTTTAGCAAATCTAGTTAGTTCGTCTGCTTTGCCAATGAAATGGATATTGTCGATAGAACAACATCTCTGGTGGTGGCTGAACAAACTAAAACTCAAAGTAGCGAAGATTGGGTTGAAGAAAAATGCGTCCAAACTAAAGTACCGTGAACCGCTAATATGACGCACACGCTAGAAGCTGGTGACTCGGTCCTAATAACGACTGAGTTTGTTTTGTTTCGAGCATAGAGCCGCTATGCTGCCCGTTCTTCCGGTACTCGACACTCGACAGTGTCTGAGTCGAGTCGAGTTGCACGACATGACTTACAAAATAGAGCCCATATTCATTCGATTTACTGTCCTTGTAACCGGTGGGCCCTTTGGCTCTCAGTCCGCCCCTGGCTATGTTCAATGTAACTTGACATAATGTGGTTCATCTCGGCAAAGGGTTGTATACCATGTATATTATGAAATGATTACCTATATGAGCGCAAAAATCTCGTTTTGGTTTTGCGACCAGCGCGTTGAATTGATCAAAATAATACACTTTCCGTCGGCCAGGCTGTCTCCTCAATGTCCGCTAATCATAGTGAGGCCATTAGTGATTTGAAGCAGGCCATCTAGGTTAACATAAAGCTGATGGAAAGTACGACAGACTGATTCTACACCACTTGCCTCAGAATTATTACTGATTAACCTCAGATGAAACTTAGTCGTGATGAGCGCTTCACGGTTGCCAAGCGGATCCTTGGAGGTACGGAATAATCGACTTCTAACGTCGTAATAATTGTTCCCACTCCGAAGGATTTATTCTGGCTCTACCTGTCCAGAATTCAACCTAGTCTCAAAACGGATGCAGTAACTGATTTGGTTATGATATGTTTGCAGTGCAATGGACCAAAAAGGATGCAGTTTTTTCTGCAATGAACTTCATTTCGTTTAAAATCGGGATGGATAAAAAATTATGAGACTCCGCGGTGAATACGGGGTCCTGGCCACAAGGTCTTCTCTTTAAAGAGCTTGAGGGTGCCGTCTCAAAAAACTACTGGGTACCGTCAAACCCTCTCTCATCGCCAATCACTCCAAGGATCACACTAAATGCTACAATGACTTCTCAGTTAGCGTTTTCATAAGTATAAAAAAGATAAAAATTAGCATTACGTTCAGATATACATGCTAATAAATCGTATTTGATGCGCAAAATTGGCATATCCGTACTATTTTGGAGGCGATATATGTGATTACGAATAATTTTGAGTGTTACGACTATATAAGTGTTTATATACGATAATATCCGATTAAGCGCGAGTTACTCCGTACAGTTATACGATTTTGTGCTGAAATTCGTATGTATGTCAGTTATTATCATTATGTACGATAGAAAATCAACTTGGTCCCACTTTATCAAGTTTTAGTTACGATTTCGAATTTGTTAGGAGATATTTACGATAATTTTCGTACATTTATATACGAGTTGATGCTAGCTGGGTTTGGATCCAGTTGTAGCTCCAGGATCTTCGGGCATTTAATTGTTTATGTCTCTCCAAGCACCACTACCATTCCATTTCCGGCCATTCGGATGTTGGGATGCAACGTTTCTAGATTCATGGAGGCTTCCGTTCCTCCTGCTACTGTCGAGCTTTTCCTGCCAGCGCACATCATTCGTCCCGGCCCTGTGTGCAGTCGATGTCATTTACTACCAGAACGTGCGCGAACTTCGAACCAAACCCAATTGCTGTAGCTGAGTCAAACTTCGATATAATCGTATTAACGGAAACCTGGGTTGTCGAAAAGATTCACTCGCAACAACTATTCGAGAGCGCATTTTCCGTCTTTAGCTGCGATCGTAACCAGCAGAACAGCAGAAAATGCTCATTCTAGGATGCACATTTCATTAGTTATGGATTTCCAAAGTAGACGACGGCTGTTAAAATTTAAAAAGTTCTGTTGAAGCTTCGATTTCATGAAATTCGCTGTGAGTTATGAAAACCAATAGCAGATTCGTAATCTGTTACTCAAAATACAAGTGGAGAATAAATTTGGTTTTATATGCAAAATTGCAAAGCCCAGGTGCTACATTCCGTTATCGAAACTTGACCTTCTGTTTTTATACGACAGACTTCGCAGGCAGTTGTTAGAGTGCAGGACAATTGAAGGGCCAGTTGCGACGATCCTATTGACTCTAACAGCCTCTTCCAGTCGAAATTCGAACATACCACGACTGGCTTATTAGGCCAGCGTCATACCTCAAAGCCAACTAGGAGACTGGGAGGTTTTATATGCAAACCTGCAATAACATTATCAGTATAATTCAATTGGTAGTATAACTGGATATGATACTTTAATTACAAAGGGCACGGTAATTTAGTTGGGCGGATTTTGCCACATTCTAGTTTCAACTCTATAGGTGACAAAATAACCGAATTAATTACTTTATTCCTCCGTTGTGTCCATTATACCGTGCAAAACTCTGTAATCTAAAATTTCACAACAATCAAATTGCTCTGTCACCACAATGACGCTGTCCATGGAAATTGATAGTGGCATTATTTCATCATTTCTAATACAATTTCAATTTTCCGGCTGATAGCAGTGAAACCATGATAGCGCTAGTTTATGTCGCATCTATAGGTATAGAATCGTACCTAATTCCGCTCAACAAATTGAGTTTCAAATAGATTACCGAGTAGATAAAGTTACCTCGGAAAGTCCCATTGGTGCACCGGAGCCAGAGGCCAGCTAGCAATCGGGTGCCATCGAATTGAGCCAATGAAACCGCGCGTATCGATTTTGAAATTATATGAAAACATTAACCAAGGTTTAGCGAATTTCGCTCTACGGTTTACGTCGGCACGGTGTCCTACGTCGATTAATATTCATGGTTCGGTGAAATCAGCTCATCCTATATCCGCTATGATCGCTACAGCAGCGGTCGGATGCATTTCATTTGATAACTCGTATGTCTAACGTATAAAATATATATACCTAAAATTATTAGTAATGCAATAAATTCTTTTGGAATTAAAATTGTAATGAACCTAATTTGATTGTTTTGATCTCGTGGTGTCCCAGAATATAAGTTAATACTTGAGAATTAAAAACACATTCGCCAGAAATAAGCTGATTGAGGCTTCTATTTTTTCAATCAAACATTTCAACGTCGAAGATATTATGGTCTGAAAATATTCTCTAATAAACCAAACATCAAAGAATAGTTTTCAAGTCAGCTTTCGCGCGAGTGAGTCAGGCATAACCAGTCTTCAAAGGATGTGCCATACGAAGTTTCCACCGCAAGGCCACGACCCTTGAGGCTACGTTTGATATCGATACTCCTCACTTCAACAGCAAACTAGAGACGTTAATATTTCACTTGTTCGCGTATCTAAGTACATATAAGCGAGTTATGTAATATACAACGCGCTTCCGTCGCATTCCGCTTTGTTCGTTTGACACTTCAACGGAACTATTTAGGCAGTCAAGTAGTTTAAGAGGCCCATTATGAAACATGACGGTAGACAAGCAGAATCGATAAATGGCTCTTAGGCTCTAGCCGGGTTTGCTAAAGTTCCGTTTAATCTCACACATATATTAACGGCTAGCCTTAATTTAAACGGGATTTTCATTTAAGTTGCAGAATTTAGTATCTTTAGTATCAGCTTACAGCTTTAAAAGATTAAAACCCATATTTTGTCTATCAAAATGAAAGATTCAAACAAAATATTCATCTGCAAAGCATCTAAATATAATCCTAAGATAACTTCTGATAAAACCATTAGTTGTTAAATCTATTCTCCTACAGCACTGTTATTCAAACGGAGCATCTGATTTAACATATGTTGCCCTGTAGTGCCTCCTGCATAAACTATCCAATTAATTATTATTAACACTATCCTCTACCGATAATATCAACATACAGCAATGCTTGATGTTTTCGGTTCTAAACCGCTTTCTCGTTGCAGATAGATCACTTAACTACTTGTGTTTATCACACAAATATAGCACGACAGCAGTAGCAACTAGCAATAGTAGCAAACTAGATTTGCTGATAGGTTTATCTAGTGCATACGCTGGTGTGCAACAAATTAGTTTAATGTACTTGTTACAGTACCATACACCTGTTTAATTATACAAAAACAATCATCAACTTTGGGAAAGATCCTTTAAACATGTTAGATGAATAAATATATTTAGAGTTAATTCAGTTCCAAGTATCATTACGGTAAATCAAATAACAGAATATTTAATACATAAAATATTCGCTTGAAGTGCCCACCTTCGTTCAACCTTCTCTGGTAATAGTGTTCAGATCTCTCGATTAAAATATCCCGTTCTCCTAGTACCATATTTGGGCTTAGATGTAAAATATGACGATCCAAGTCCAACCTACTTGAATCTCTGTGTTTTATTTAACAAAAGTCATGAATCGTTTTTAACCTTCAGTACTGCAACAAGTTGCTTGACAACACTGGTCAGCACGGTTTTGTTAACAGATTGAATTTAATCAATTGAATTTTGTAAACCGGCCTTCACCACCTAACTGAAAATTATAGCACTTGTTTATAAGCGGCAGGATAATTAGTAACATCGGTGTTTCACGTATCGCCATCCGGGGTGAGATTGTGCCAGGGGGGTGAGATTGTGCCAAAAACCAAAAATGTTTATTTGTGAAAATTTATTATATCTATAGAAACTGGTGACCTAAATTCAAAATGATGATGAACATAACATATTAATTCATAACTTAGAATGGAACACAGATAATATTAGCAAACTATTTAGCCTAAACAGGGTTTCAAAGTTCGCGATCAAAAATACGCGGAAATAACGCTTATAAAAGATGTCCCGCATAAACCAACCCAAACAAGAAATTGCATCAACTTGCTATCTTGAAGGTATATAAACTAATCATTTACAATGTATTGAAAGGTTATTATGCGTTGGATAAGTTTTGATTACGAAAATAATATTTTTCGAAACTTTGTACTTTTCGAACTTCACGGGGGTGAGATTGTGCCAAGCCATAATGGTCGATCCAATTTGTGGATTTCACATACACAACAAAAATACGTCAGTATACACCAGTACACTCACATTCTTTACTCTTGAGCACAATATTTTGACAGATTAGATTGCGTCATCAATTTTGGAGCAAACAGCATCATAGGTCTGCTAAATAATTTATTCCAGTTTTTACTTTTTCTCTGGAAATTTGAGATACTTTGAATAAACACTCTAATATAAGACGAATATATTATACCGTGTATAAACTGCCAGTTTTAAGCAGGGGGGAGGGGGGTGGGATAGGCCACATGTTCTGCGGAGCGCAGGTTCTCCAACGAAGTAATGCCCAGCTAGCATTTTCATATGTATAAAAAAGGTAAAAATCAGCATTACGTACAGATATACATGCTAAATAAATCGTATTTCATGCGCAAAATTGGCATATCCGTACTATTTTGGAGGCGATATACGTGATTAGGAATAATTTTGAGCGTTACGACTATATAAGTATTTAATACGATAATATCCGATTAAGCGCGAGTCGCTCCGTACGCCTCTACGATTTTGTGCTGAAAATCGTATGTATGTCAGTCATTATCATTATATACGACAGAAAATCAACTTGATTCCACTTTATCCAGCTTTAGTTACGATTTCGAGTTTGTTAGGAGATATTTACGATAGTTTTCGTACATTGATATACGAGTTGGTGCTAGCTGGATGGTCACTTTTGTTAAATGATCAAATAGGTATGCCCCCTTAGGATACACCACTTCATATATCTCCCCTTTGTTAACCCTAGAAACGCTACTGGCTATATAAAGGCTATCCATTGACTACGAACTCATTTTTAGTTATTTCAGACCTCTCCGGGTTATTTTCGTTCATACTTTTTGTATGATGCGTTGTTTTTGGCCGACCCCTGCCTCTAATAGTCCACTTAGTTCATGGACGGTAATCCATGTGAACTACTTTATACTGATATTTATGTGTATTGTTTATAAACATGCTAATGTTCACTGTTTAGGTTTTTAGCCTAACTTTATGTTTTTGGCACAATGTCACCCCCTAGAAGGGGTGAGATTGTGCCAAAGTTCATGCACTTCCAGTAAAATTAGGTTTCATTGTAACTAAACCATCTCTACGGTAGTTGTTAATTGAACAATTTAGTATATATTGACAGGTTTGAAATCAACTTAGTTCCTAAATGGTGTGTATACTGAGCTAAAGAACAAAAATATATGCTTTTTGGCACAATCTCGCCCCGGATAACGGTACCTGTGGCTATTGAAACGCGGCGCGGACCACAGTGGAGTGGTCATTGGCTCCTCTTATCGTGCAACTCTTATCCCTACCCCCGTGCGGAACAAAACTACCCAATAAACGTTTTTCTTGAATAATAGCTTATTCAACCGTTGTATAGCTAATTATCGGGTAATAAGCGCTTGATTAGCTGTTATTCAAAAGAAATGTTTGTTGGCTGTGATACGAATAATCATACTCGGTGGGGGCTTGGTTCTATACTAACAGGAAAGGTCGTCTCTTTCAGGTTTCTGAGTATCTGTTATTCATATTTGGGGTGGCTTGAAATGATGACTAAACCCCATGTAAGGGACGGTAAATTATCACTTTTAGGCTAGTGTAATATTTAAATAGTGCTGTGTAAGTGAGCGGTAGTTCTCTGGCGAGAAAAGGGGTGACTGACACTGGCCTTGACAGTTATCACAATCAAAAAATACACATTAAACGAAGAATAAGAAAATGGATGCAACTGGACTATGCATTGGAAACTGGGGACGTGAAACCGCTGATACCTCAGCTTTCGAGTGCTTTGCGACTTATTGATGAGTTGCAAATTTGACTATGACTTCGCGAGCTACGTTGATACACTCAAGCTAAGTGCAGCTTCCATAGAAATTTGCGAAATGCAGAAAAAGGGGATTGAGAATTGAGAATTGATCCATTCCTCATGTTTTGTTGTACAGGTCGAACTCGATTATCTGGGAGAAATTTTTTTTTTTAAATAAGTTTTTTGAAATGTGCTTACGTTCAAAACGTGTTTAAGATTATGAAAAAAAAATTTTTCAGCCGGATAATCGAGTCCGACCTGTATTGACATTTTAGTGAACCGCCTTTACGCATGCGAAAAGGTGGATAGAAACTTTCGTTAATGGGAACTCGATCAGCAGGACCTAACAAAATTATAACAGATCTTGTTATTTTGTTATCAAGTTTTCTAACACCAGTTGTTATTAATTTGATATATTTGATCACATTATAACAACCGTTGGTATAAATTAGCATCCGCAAGTGGTTAAAATATCAAAAACTATAACTAAACTGCCTCTAATTAACCCCTGATCATAATAAACCATGTAATGATTTTATCTTAATTGTAACACATTGTGTTAAAGGTTAATTGTCAACATTTCAAAATATTCCAAAAATAACATAGCTAATAAAGATATATTAGCAAGTATTAGTAACTGTGAAGTGACGTATTTAATATACTTTTAAAATGATGATGGTAATTAAAATAAGTTTTGCAAGTAACATATTGTGTTATAAAAGTAATTTGCAAGTAACATATTTTGTTATTAAAGCGAAATGAGTCATTCTTAGTGGTGGAATCAATATAGCTCATTCATAACGCAATGTGCTACTTGTATCTGAATCTGTTGCAAACTTGAATTTGCTTCCTAATTAGTTTATTTTCGATTTGTAACATAATATGTTAAAAATATCAAAATGTGTTATAAAACAGATATAATCTTGTTACGGCCTCCTGATCGGGAAGGGCTTTTATTCCATCATCAGTGTTATTATGCAAGGACAAACCTATATGAACCGATGAAATACACGAATATCCAGTTTTTTACGAGCCATAATGGCGGACGGCATAATATGTTTTCTTTCCGCACATTCCTTTAGTTTTACCGTGATCACGAAAAAGAAAAGAAAACGTGAAATGTATTGCATACTGAAATGTCAAAAATTCTGCTCAAATATTGCGAACACGGATTATGCCGTCCGCCATTGTGGCTCATTGCTGTAGAAGCTGGATTGTTTTCATCCAAACTTTTAAGCAAAATTTATTTAAACAGTGTGAACTGTTTAACTTTACCAACTTTTACGCGACTTTTATGCTTTTGTTGAGTACTTTTTTAGTAGAGTGTAAAAATTTGACAGATAAATGACTTGTAATTTGTAATATTAGTGCTAATATTATAAGTCGGAAAAGAGATTGTTATACAACGCAAAATATTGGCACTTGTTACTTTGAAGCTTGTAGCTAATATTATTGGGTTAGTTATGCAACAGGGCCCACGTTGAAATCCGACAGCTGACCGATGAACTTGGGCTACTGAGCTAGAGGGCGGAGTGGTCTCACGTCACTGCGGACAAAAGACATTTCAATGCAGAGCAGGCTGAGAGACTCCTGCCTCGGCTCCGACCACAAGACCGGGACGAATTGATGACAGTATACAGTAGGGCTGTGACGATTCGTTCTGAGGGTCACGATTGGGTCAGAGCCAACAGAGGCTCCCATAATGCCTCGCAGTGTGCGTTACGCTTAACTCTACCCATAATGTTCTGTACCACTTCTGGCTGTAGCTTCTTCGGTATGCAAACCCACTTTTTCTTCATGTCTGCCTCAGATTTGACCTCCTTGGGATGCTTCCGTAGTGCCCCAGCTAGCATTTTCATGTGTATATAAGAGATAAAAATCAGTATTACGTGCAAATATGCATGCTAACAAATCGTATTTGATGCGCAAAACTGGCATACCCGTACTATTTTGGAGGCGATATACGTGATTAGGAATAATTATAAGCGTTCCGACTATATAAGTATTTATATACGATAATATCCGATTAAGCGCAACTCGCTCCGTGATGCTATACAACTCTGTGCTAAAAATCGTATGCATGTCAGTTATTATCATTATATACGATTTTAAATCAACTAGGTCCCATTTTATTAAGCTTTAGTTATGATTCCGAATTTGTTAGGAGATATTTACGATAATTTTCGTACATTGATTTACGAGTTGGTGCTAGCTGGGGCCTGCTTCATAATAGCCCATTATTTTTCAATGGGCCTTAGTTCCTGAGCGTCGGGGGGGGGAGGTCATGTCCTTGGGTACGAAAGTGACCTCGTTGGCTTCGAACCACCCCAAGACATCCTTTGAATAGTGGCACGAAGCTAGATCCGGCCAGAAGGGCCCTCGTGTTGCTACAACAGACGAAGCAGACGCTTCTGTAGACACTCCTTGAGGCAGATCTCCCTGTTTACAGTCGCGGTAGTCACGAACGGCGCACTCCGTTTGTCACATGAGCAGATGGCTTGCCAAATCATGTATTTCTTGGCAAACTTTGATAGTGTCTGCTTCATTACTTCCTCCAGAACATCAAACTTGTGCTGGGCGGTGAAGAACAGTAGCCCCGGAAGCTGCTGAAAGTCCGCCTTGACGTAAGTCTCATCATCCATGATGAGACAATGAGCCTTCGTCAGTATCTGGGTGTACAGTTTCCGGGCCGTGACACTTTTCAGGTCTTGCACCACTTGGTATAACCATCGAGTATGCTGAACACCTCCGCGTCTGGTACCAACCGGATTTGAGGCGAAAATCATTTTTGCGGAGTTGTTGTCTGGCATTTTCACAACTTGTCTCGCGCATAGTGTCCTTCCAGCTTTAGCAACTTTTTGGATACTGGGTTCGCCGAAGAGCTGCGTGGTTCATCCCTCTCCCCTATACACTGTTCTCACATACTTCGCCAAAGATGGTCCTAGGCAAGGATGGAAGATCAGTGATTTTGATAAAATCTATGAGTTATCGCCACACGCACAGATCACGATCCGTACAGATCATGACAAACAGTGAATCTTTAGCGTTGATCACAAGATTTTGTTCTCTAAACAGTCTCAGCAGTCGATCATAATGTTACTTTCTACCTAGCTGCAAAAAAAAATGTTGTTGTGTATTGCGATTCATGCGATGCACACAACCAATCGTCTGTATCTGTTAGATTTCTCAACGCAATCATGCAATGAACATTATCTGACATGAGGTTTGTCATAATCTGTGCGTATCGCGACAAAGTGTTTGTCGCTTGTAAGTAGTGATGTCAATGAATCTGAATCTGATCGCTCCTATGATCTCGATCGCTAGAAGCGATTTTTTTCCATCCCTGGTCCTAAGTACACGACGTTCAAAAACGGCTAGTGCTGTCAAGTCCCCGTCAGGCATTGTCCACGTTTCGGGCCCGTAGAAGCCTACCGGTCTTATAAGCGTATTATACATGGTATGTTTGGTGCGGGGGTGAAGCTTACCAGACCTTAGGATCTTGTGGAGTTCATAGTAAGCATGACTTCCGGCACGCTAGCTAGCATGTCCGCGTATTTCTCAGCTGCATTTATCCGACGTTATCAACGATGTATACAATTTCGTTCACTATCCCAAACTCATTCCCGTCTATTACCATACTATTACCTATGTGGTCACGTCTAATTGGGAGGCCTACAGGGCATCTCTCACCAAATACAACGCAGAGCTTCGCAAAGTCAAAAGAAAGTCCAGAGTCAAGTCTTGCGAAAACATCCAGACTCTACCTGTGGCGGCGCGACTCCAAAAAGCTGGTTCGACAGTGTCCACTGGAAACAACGTCGGCGCGCAGCAGCAAGATGAATCGTCGCGCAATGTGTCAAGCGACTCGGTTCTACTTGCGCGCCGACTGTTTACAGAGGCTTCAATCAATTGGGCACTCAGCTCCTTTGAACCAATGAAGTCTCCGGGTCCGGATGGCATACTTCCCATCTTCTTGCAAAAAGCGGACGATATTATAATGTCCGAGCTCATCAACCTCTTTCGTGCCAGGTTTACGTTGGGACATGTCCCGGCCAGCCGGCGAAAGGTCAGGGTGGTGTTCATACCTAAGGCAGGCAAAAAAGATAAAACTATGCCAAAAGGTTTTATACCAATTAGTCTGACATCAACGCTTCTCAAGTTGATGGAAAAAATCACGGATAAGCACATCCGTGACGAGTTTCTAAAGAACTCTCCTTCACATGGCAATCAACATGCTTATCAATGCGATAAATCTGCGGAAACCGCACTTCACTGCCTAGTGACGCTAATTGAGAAGTCGCTTCAATACCAAGAGACGGCACTTGGTCATTCGCCTCAATTCGCCTTCTTCGGAAGCTACCTATTAACTCCATACTCCGTATGGAAACTTCATTCCAAGAAGGTAGTTGGTTTTATTAACCATGTAATACCTAATTGGGGCACAGTCCACTCCATCCCCATCAATCAACTCCATCAATGGGTATGAGCAATCCGTAAACTGGGCCAACTACAAAAGACAATCTTCGTGATTGTCGCAGTGGCATTTTTGAACCCAGTGCCCTTCTGGCATACAAAAAAAAGCTATGCGAGATCGATCGCGCTCGGTTCCTCCTGCTGACAGGTACTGGGTTTTAAACGTAAGGCTTGTTCGCGACAAAATTTGGACACCCCTAAACATATACAACTTCGGAAATACATTAACAATGAGTGAAATATTTTGCAAACTGGTAGACGTATGTCTGTTCTTTCTGAAAATATAACATTTGTTTATATTACAAGCGCTCAGCGTAAAATGACGTCAGCTTTATCGCGAATATTTAACGAAGTTTCCATGCGTTATAATGGACGATGAAACGTATGTCCTAGAAGACTCTAAACAGCTTCCTGGTATGTCTTTTTACACTGCCATGAAACGGAATGGCGTTGCAGAGCATTTTAGGACAAAGAAGAAAGCCAAGTTCCCCAAAAAATATTTAGTATGGCAGGTCATATGCAGGTGTGGACGAGCAAGCAAAAGTTACATCACTACGGGAACGGTTAACAAGAAAATATACCGTGAAGAATGCCTGCAGAAACGATTGTTACCGTTCCTATACAGCCATGATGTACCCTCGCTGTTTTAGCCTGATTTGGCATCCTGTCACTACGCCAAAGATGTTTTTGAATGGTATGATGCTAATGGAGTCCATATTGTACCGAAGGAGGCGAATCCACCTAACTGTCCAGAGTTACGCCCCATCGAGCGGTATTGGGCTTTGTTGAAGAGAGAACCTGTCCTAGCACACACAACAAGCAACAACTATAGATAAATTTCGAAAATCTTGGACAAACGTAGCTAAATTTGTTGCCAACAAGTCTGCACTGACCCTCATGGCAAGGATAAACTCCCCCAATACGCCAATACGTACGCCAATTTTTCATGCAGACCAAATAAGTAATGTTAATTTGTTTGAACAAGCCTTACACGAACGTACACGTTCGTCGTCAGCGAAACAGATAAATTGGCTAGATTTATTGAACATCAATCATTCAAATGGGCTCGATAACGTACCCGATATCATTACACAGCACTGTACACCATCCATCCTACATCATTGTGAGGAACGTGTTGCTCGAGCCAAAGATGCTGATACCACAAACAAACAGACGTGACACTCGCGTTAATTCCATCGTCCATGCAAAAACTACTCATTTTCCAAAAAAGTATGTTTCGCAACATGGCCACACCATGGCGCTCGAGTGTTGCCTCGAATTTTCAGTATAAAACCATACAAATGTAAAAACCCTACAGTATAAAACCCTGCAAATATAAGCTACTCCGCGACATGCATAACAGAGGGTGCTAGTGTGAAAGCAAAATGTTTAGGACGATGGTTTTTAAAGGATTTTCTGCTAAGTGTCATATCAGTTCATCAGTGCTGATACCATCCATCATAACCTTAATCAAATATGTTAGATCTCCTAGAAAACCGTTTTTATTTACTTATTTATTTATTTATTTATTTATTTAGTTTTCGTCTATAATTTTCCAAAGCTCTTCACGGTCGATAGTATCGTAGGCAGCGCTTTTAGAGGATCTGTCGCAGCACAAACATTTGGTCCGTTGTTGATCGCCCGTCCACAAAACCGGCTTGATAACTTCCCACGAATCTATACCAGCTGCCTTGTTGTTCTTGAGCTGCTTGATGGCTTCGATTACTTCACCCATTTTGAGGGTCGGCACATCACCATCATCCGCCGTACTGACGTAGGCACTCCTCCTGCTGTCTTGGTATTCTGTCTCCGCGCCATTCAGGTGCTCATTGTAGTGCTGCTTCCGCCTTTCGATCACCTCACGCCCATCTGTCAAGATCTCTTCGTCTTTATCTCGACATGTTTCGGCTCATGGCACAAAGCCTGTGCGGAATACAGTTTACAGAATGCGGAATACAGAATTTACACGTTTCCATGTTCTCGCATTCCATTTCTTTCTTACCCATTTTTATACGAATCTACCATAGACCACTTCCAGCATACCTCCTGCAGCGCTACAATGTCGAAAGGTTATTGTGAAATTATATATATTTTGTGTAATCTTGAGACGTAGTATTACATTGTTGAAACGTTAGGACAAAGTCAAATTTCGTTTGATTTCTAATGACTGATGTGCCGAGAAAACTCAAAGCTAGAAGTTTATATATTTTCACACCACGCACCAATTTCATTACTAAATTCAGTAAATTACATTTCATGTAACTCATTTTAGCCTCTTGTCTTAGAACTTATTTGTTAAAGTTTCCAGTTCGCATCAAGCGACCAATGATTTTATTGTATTTTATATATCAATCTTATCTAAATCTATTAAATACCAGCTTCCGGAGAATATTTTATAATTATACTGCATGGTTTGTTAAGGCTTGATGGAAAATTTTCCATAATCAAAATGAAATAAACCAAATAAACAAACTTACCAGCTCAAGATCCTTCTTTTTCTATCAATTTGACATAACAGATCTCGCTGTAAAAATCTATTTGATTCCCAAACTTCTGCAACCGAATAGTCATGAGTTACGGTGAAAATTCTGTATCACAACAAATGTTCAAGATTATCTCTTCTTCAGTTGAACATTGTGTTGCTAATCGCCCATATATGTACGGCATTATTCGTCTTATCGTCGCTAGATTCGTCGCTTTTCGAATGCAAATCTCTGTCGCTAAACTTCGAAAGCAGAGGTAAAATGTGGTAACCGATAATCTGAGCTGACGTAAAATATTTCCGAAGCTTTTCCGCTTTCTTCGCACTACGGTTTCAGCTTCTTGGCACACCATCGACATCTACCGATGGGATGGGAGTAACTTTTTGGTTTCTGCTGACAAGTCACGTTTTTTGTCTTAGAGGTATGAACTTTTATCCGGATTTGCGTTGACAAGCGACAGAAACGTGCAGTCTGGATTTTAATGGTCCAAGGTGTCGGTTAGTGTCAGCTAGTTTATGAATGTTTAATCCTACATGTTGCCACTAAAAAAAGGAATGGAAATTGAACATTATTCCAAAGCTGCCTAATCATGATGCAATGATTTCTGTTTCTATCTCCAACATCCAAGGGAATATTTCATTTACCTACATATGCACGTCTAGTGGTGATATACTATCATGTGAAGCATCAACAGCTGCTCGGAGGCAGAAATGATTAACATACATCTGGTTCGGCTAGATCTCTTAAACGGAATCCAATCTATTTGGCTACACGTTTCTATCGTTCAGCAAAAAATGATAAATGTAACTGCGGCAGAGCGTCACATGTTGGGGCGTTCGATTACTGAATCTCTGTAAGGGTCCATGCTTGCGGCTGGATTTCGAAGGATTTGTAGGTGGTTATTTAATTTTTGCCTAGTTGCTCGAACTGTGTTTAGCCTGATCCAATATTAAAGCCAGATTAAGGTGGTATTACTCCCAGAGGGACATTGATATTTTGATTTTGCTCCGTGTTTATGAGCGTTACAGCAATATGAGTTCCGAACAATAAGTTTTTGATAACGAAAGCTTCTTACAGTTTAGTGCATAATTTCATCAGTATCCAGGTTTTATAATTACATTTATTATTCTAGCGAAGAAATAACACAACATATTAAACTTTACCTGAATGCTTTGAAGTATTAAACTTTACCTGAACAAATTTAGTGACGTTGATAATGACATACCTTATAAAATTTAACCCTCATGTTTTCTTTTCGCCAATGTCCACGATTTGGTCACGTGTGATATTATATCAAAGTTCTCAATTAGCGTTTTGCTGTGCAACCTTGCCTGAATTGTTGCATCAGTAATTTTATTCGAGCCTCAACTTGCAAAATTAAATACATTGGACTTTCCATACCACTCGGAAGGCAAACGTAATCAGAATAATTTCCATAGAACATTATAATAATGGAATGGAGCAATAAATCAGTAGTCTACATAGATTATAATTTTCAGCTTTAGGTCGATTGCGAAATTTATTTGATTTACTCATTCAATTTAGACAGCAGACAATCTAATAACTGCACGCAGTCGAACGTTAGAGCGAGCGGAAAACAAATCGAACATATACATTTTCGTTACTCAATTTGTCGAAGTATTTGTTTGACTTTGTTTTGCATGTCGCTGCAAAATTCGAAGAATGGAATAAATTATAGCGAAAACACTCTCGACACATTCTGGATATGAGATAACAGTTAAAAACGCACCGAGGAAAGCGAACAGATCCGACGCCCTGGAGTGTATTCGTGCAAATAAATTCCAGACAAGCCAAAATATTTATGTACACCACATGGTCGGTGATTGTAAGATTTAATAATGGGTAAACTTTTTCCAGAAAGGTGTGTTAACAACAATTGCCAGTGCAGTGATTCTCATTTGGCGAAGAAACTTCTTCCTTCAAATGTTGCTTAAGGTTTCAATCAAAATGGTTTGTTAGTTAAAACTTTTACGTTACTCTGAACGCATTTTATTCCATTTTACCCTACCTTTGCAAGAAGGGAAAACGAATTGATGAATTCGGATGAAAGTTTAAACGTTGCTTAGCAATTCTAATGCCATGCAAACAAAGGAACCAGTAATAGATATTTGCCAGACAGGATGCTTTAAATCGGTGAACTGTTTCCGAAGCGTTCTGCATTGCGGAGAAGTTGGAAAAATGCAGCGATTGAATCAAATGTGTGTATTTGTATAGTAATACTGTTACAGTGAATAGTAGGATTCGGTTCCCCAAATTCATGTAAATTAATGGTAATTGTTTGCCAGATTGGTTACATTCATATACGAACTTCCACTAGTGAGGATTCCGGTAGCTATCCAGATCAGTTATATACTATAACGAGAGTAGGTTGGGTATAGAACTGATTAATCAGGAGTCGCATATTTTAATCAGTTGAAAATAAATGAGCTTAAAATGCAACACATATTTCGTTGATATTTTCAGAATCATTTGATAAGAACATCATCCTGAATCATTTCATTCAACCTTTTCCGTTCTTTCCATCTACAATGAAGACTTGATCGTCCAACTTCAACGGCTCCTGTTTTTTCGAACAACTTCGATTTTTGTTTGGTCGTCTACCGGCTTCATCACCAATTTCACTGACCTCACCAACCGCTCCCATATGCCACCCACGTGCGCTGCTGCTTGGGCCGGGTCAAGTTCCTCGGAGACTCCAGCGGAACGCGTGAAGGTGTGAAGGTCTTCGTTAGAGCTTATTGGCATAGCTGGCGTTTTATAATGCACGTTGCTGTTTATTGGGTTTTGGCTACCTAACTACAATAAATTGGCATCCACAATTCTATTCAAATTCTTCTTGTCGGTAATCAGTTGCAAATAAGCATTGTCGGTACCATAAAAGGATTAGCAGTAAAGCAGTCGTATATTCAGCCTAGGTAATTTTTAAGTAGCGTTTAAGTCGACTTAAATGCTTATTGACATGCATTTCAATGGCATTGGTAATGCTTATTGGTTACCTGGGTAGTTACACCGATTCATTCAACACTGGATAGGACAAGCATCAAGCATCAGAATAGCAAATTTGGATGCAAATCTGATTTAGTTTGCAGCTTTGAATTTACTAATACTCAGCATTCCTAACATATTTGTAATAAAATGAAGTTCAAATACCTTCTTCACACTACACACCATTGGTGTGACACCAATGTACTTGTACAGTACTAAAATATCATGATGGGATAAATAATCGAAGATTGCAAAGAAGTACTTCAAATTCATCTCATACAACTGTGATAGGCTTGTCAAATTGTGACGGTAATCGCATTGAAGTACATATTTCACAACATCTCGTGATATTGAAATCACGGAAAGCCACAAATGAACAAAAAAAAAAGTGAAGCGATAATACCCACAATACCGTATCCGAAGTGCTCTTGAGCTAACGGTTGTAATGTTTTATCTTCCGCCCAGCTTCAACGTGCCAGGCTGGGCATTCAATTGCGCTAAATTCATTCGAGTGAAGCCTTGACAACAAGAGGCCACCAAAGCGAGTAGTTGAGCAGAAGCGGTTATAGTATAGACTCCGCCTGTTTTTATATCCAATAACATAAAGCATTATCTTGACTGAGTTATTGCTCTCATAATGGAGTTTTCTTCCAAGCAATTCCTTTTTTTTTAGAACTTCCTTCCTTCGTATCTGTAGCACAATTGCAGATAATGGCGGGGAAAATTTTCGTTATAATAAAATCACCTAACAGCGAATGAATGCCCTCGTATCTTAAAATTTTAATCGAATATGGCTAAATCTGCTGTCTCAATCAAAAAAGGAAAAGCTGGATTTAGTTCTTCTTAGCACTATGTTATTTAATATCAATGCCATAAGAGCGGTCATCAGTCACATTTTTAATATTTTAACAACTAATTTGTTTTCCCTCCACATGTTCTCACGTCAAATTATAAAACTAGTTAGCGTAAGCAAAGTTGCCAAATAAACGCCTATAAAATAGATATGATTTTTATACATATTGACAATAGCTAAGAAACGGTAATAACGACTTATCTCGAACGCGAAGTCATAACGGTCACCCATGTTGCATTTCTGCCTATGATATTTATTTCTCTCATCCGTTATTTTCACTGTTGATTCTGCTGCTCACTAATATTGTTAGTTTTTTGCTAACAGAAATTGTATGTTACCGACAAAGTATTTATTGCTCTTGAACAACTGGCTATTTCAAGTTGTTCAACCCAAATTATTAAGAAATAATGTTCACGTGAGTGCCAATTGAACGTGGTTCAGTTTTCTCGGAGAAAACTCAAGTTATTTTTATAAGTAACTAGCTAAGCGCTTGTTCCTACTCAGAATTCGGAATTAGTTTGAGTTTATGGTACTTCTAGAGTTTAAAATGGATGATGTAAATTTCAAGAAGGTTATGTCATCATATGATTAATTTTGCCAGAAGCGAATAGGCTATTTCTGTTAATTAGAATGTTAGAGCAGAGTAAGTTAGGGCGACAAGTACAAACTGTCATCATCACTTATTAGGATGAATCCTAATGCAACTGAATGTACCCTACTAATAAAACTCCTTTCCTTTG
The DNA here is from genome assembly GCF_943734655.1 of Sabethes cyaneus. Lineage (NCBI taxonomy): Eukaryota > Metazoa > Arthropoda > Insecta > Diptera > Culicidae > Sabethes > Sabethes cyaneus. The sequence continues at coordinate 93,135,177 of NC_071355.1, forward strand.
TGGATGTGGACCAGGACGCCACCTAAAACAACAACGTTTGCACTAACCTTCCCTTTCCATTTCCACTTGATTGCCCAAACGTGGCCGTCGCAGTTATTTATCCGTAATTTTTTGAAATGAGAATACTCGAGCACTCCCCATCCCATCAATTGATTCATTGCATTCTCTGACGCATCTGGGTGCGTCTCAATCTGGTTGGTCCAGCGCTAGCTTTGAAGTTCCTCAAAGCAGTGTACTAGGACCCTTATAATTTTAGTTGTTCTTCAATGATGTAACCAAACTACTACTACCTATCACACGATTATTGTACGTACGTGCGCCACTAATACCTTATCAGCTTATGAAAAATTGCGATGACTACTATAGACTCCAAGCGCTAATTCCTGACTCCAAGCTCCTAATCTGATCGCAGATTGGCGCTACTGAAAAAACTTGGCGCTAAATACATCTAAATGCACTGCAATCAGCTTTCATCGTACAAAACAGCCTTTAGAGCATGACTATTGCTTTGATGAAATGCCTTTGCAGCACTGTGAAATAGTTGCTGATCTCGAAATAGTGTTGGACGCTCAACTGACTTTTAGGCAGCACTACTCCAAGAATATTCGAAAACTCGAATTGATCATGAAAATTGGCAATGAGTTTTGAAGAGGGAGACAATCTGCGTTGTTGGAGATCCGTTCTGCAACGGCTGTATAAAACTTATTGAATGCGAACAGAAACACTTTAGTCTAAGGATTATCCGTACACTTACTTACTTACTTTAGTGGCAACGGTCCGTTACTGATCCTGCGCCGAACGATTTAGGGTACTCCCAGTACTGTCGTTCCCGGGCTGCCGTTCTCCAATCCCCACGAACATCAGCTGAACGTGCATCGTCTTCAACAGCGCACACCCATCGAGTGCGAGGACTGCCTCGGAGTCTATGGCCTCTTCCTCTCAAAACCCCCAAACACTCGTCAATTAGCTGCCTTTAGCGTCCATGATTCATGTCCGTGAAGGGCCACCGGAAGAATAAGTGTTCTGTAGAGCGCCAGTGAGCCTCCCAGTTGGCTTCGAGGAATCACGCTGGCCTAATAAGACAGTCTTCGTATGTTCGAATCTCGGCTGGGAGAGGTTGTTAGAGTCAATAGGATCGTAGCAACTGGCCCTGTAATTGTCCTGTACACTAGCAGCTGGCTGCGAAGTCTGTTGTATAAAAACAGAAGGTCAAGTTTCGGTAACGGAATGTAGCACCTAGGCTTTGCTTTGCTTTCTTTTTTTAGTCTCGCTCCGAGACAGACGCTGTGTGGCCCGCCCCTCCGTACACTATCGCGAAGAAATCATGACAGCTTACCTCCTTTTGCCTACTGATAGGAATTATACCTTACAAGTCCTCCGATAAAATTCTGGTCTAGGAAGCAAATATGGATTGGAACAATCGGCATAGACCTAGGAGAGAGAAACGGACTAACGATTAGAAACTTGGATCATGGAACTGTAAGTCTTTAAATTTTCTCAGAAGTACCCTCATTCTTTTCGGTTTTTGTTTTATTTTATTTTATTTTATTTTTTTTTTCATCTGACCTTCATAGGTCTACATGAAGTATGACGGGGGTGGGGAAAAGCTCACTCGAGGTGGTCACAATAGAACCTTCCTCGAATGTGCATAAAAACCCCACCATCTTTTACAATGCATTACATAATATTATATCACTTCACATACAGATTACAATAGGATTATGTTGTCATTACTGTCGGATTATGTCATGTTAAGACTGTCGCAGTGGCCTTTTAACCCAATGCCCTTCTGGCATACAAAAAAACTGAAGTTTATTGAAGGTCCGAAAATTCGACATTATAGTTCAACAAAAAACAAAAGTTCATATCACCCTAATAGGTTCACGGTCACCATAATAGTGCAGCTCTATATTTTATTAACAAACTTTTCCGAAGTCATCACCATTGAAATAGTACGCATTTTTTACCCAATTGCTAATATCCGCTCTTGTTCGAAACTGGGCCACTGTGCGGCGCCCACCTGGTCTTCGCAGGATTCCAATGTTTAGGTGGCGGCGGGGCATTCCCGGAGGGAAGTTCCGCACTTTGTAAAACCGTTGCGGGATTGCATTGTTTTGGTGGTGGATCTGGTTTTCCGAATTTTGGTCATCCTTCATCAACAGTCCAATGGTCTTTCCAAACACATTGCGACGGCGAATCTGCCATGCTTGCGTTGTAAAGCCGTTGTTCTGATTCTGAAGGGATTCTCTCGTTCATGGTGCCGACAGTTCACTGCCATGAAAGTACCCTACGAAGGTATGAGCCTTTGGTAGGTACTTCGTGTTGTAGACCCGCAGTTGTACCCCTTCCTACGGGAGGAGAGTAGATGCCATTTGCTCCAGACATTTGACCATGTTCTGGTCAGAGCAAGCCAGTATCCAGTAGCCGTTCTTGAACTGGCAGCTTCTGAACTTGGGCCTAATGTCTAGAGTCTCTTGGTCGGCAATGTGATCTAGAAGAACAGCGCGGACAGTCTGGAGCTGATCTGTAATGAGCAAAGAAACGGGATAATCAACTATTTTCCTGTACGTGCACCCCGAGGATGGTTTTGGTGCCAAAGGGCCCGCACAAGCTCGGTTGCGTGGTTTCTTTTTAATGGGACCTTTGTTGCTGACATTTGGGGACGTCGCATCAGCGGATCGTTGCCTCTTGGTAACGACCAGGTTCCGCTGGCCAGGCTGAGTTCCTGCGCTTCCTTCTTTGAGCAGCCCTTGCTACGATACCCCTTCTGCCGTCGCCGTTGCGCGTTGAAGCGTCGCTTGACCGCATCTCCGGAAGTCTCAGGTTGCCCCTTGACTTCAGGCAGCGCCGCCGGATAGGAAAGTTTTTCCGCGCAGTTCTTCTCATTCCCTGTTGGCGAATTCAGGATCACGGATGAAGCCGAACGTCCTCCTTTCAGCGACATGCTGTCGAGGTTAAGGTCCTCTTCCATCCATATGTTCATCACTTTGCCAGTAGCGTCCATGTCGATCGGACTGCACTCTACCGATCTATCTTCAACCAACTTTTGGGGATCGTAGGGCTCCCTATCAATTTTATTTGTGAAGTTTTTCATGGCGATAGTAGTACTCTGCTGGGAAGAAATATCAACTGTCTTTTACCAGCTTGGAACAAAGGGATCAATTTAATGTACAGTGTGTTCTGGTACCATGCAGGCTCCGTTCCACCGTAACTGTATTAGAACCCCCGGAAGCTGTATTAGAACCCCCGAAGTATTCATCCCTGGGTACGGATCGTATTACACTAAGGATTGGGGTACTCTTACGCATTTCGCTCAGAATGTAGCACGCTCCTAGACTGTTTGCTACCTTAAAAGCAAAAGATTTTCCGTGGAAAAGACTCGATTTGCAGCTCCGGATGGATCCACCGGAACCATCCGGACACCTAACACTCCTCCTTTATACTGGCTTGTGACAGACAGCTCGGGTCTCGGTCCAATTTCCCCATCACTTACTACTTACTTTACCAGCCGAGAGCCGGGGTGGCTCTTGCCGTATCAAGAATTCCTCTCCACTGGCTCGGTCCTGGGCTACTCGATGTCAATTCGTGAGCGTTTCGACACACGCAAGTCGGCTTCAACCTGGTAGTGCCATCTAACAAGTTAAGCCCCTCTATTCCTGCTGCCGGTGGGGTTTTTGAATAGAACGGCTTTCACTGCACAGTCGTCCGGCTACTTTGCGATGTTGCCAGCCTGCCGTAGTCTCTCATTGTTCGCCAGGTGTTCGATGGGAATCTCTCCAAATAGTGCCTACAATTCGTGGTTCATACGTCTACGCCACTCTCCGTTTCCCTTTTGTACTCCGACAAAAATAGTCATTTTGTTCAGATACGGCAAGTACACGTATGTCTTCCATAAGCGAATAACCCGTAGAAGACTACCGGTCTGATAAGCGTTTTATATTTCGTCAGGTTTGTGCGGTTGCGTATGCTCCTTGATCGAAGCGGCTTGCTGAGGTTTTCGACGCATTGATTTATAACTCAATCCTATTGGCCTCCGTTTTGAGTCTGGGGTAGATTGCTTCCGCCGCACAGTGGGACAGATTAAAAAGAACACGGACATCGATGTTTGTGACGAAACTATTAAAGGTATCACCTTAATGTCTTCTGCAAAGTTTTTTCACGTTATAAGAACTTTTTTATAGTATTGGAAGATTAGGGATTAAGGGGATAACACCCCAGTAGAAAAAATAACTTTTTAGTTTCAAGCTTAACGTCTTCGATTGGTAAGAAACATTTGTAGATAATATTATTTTGAGCAACATCTCTGAAGAAAGAAAGTGGCTATCTCTTAAGGGAAAAAAGTTACGGAGCGAGACTTGCGGGTACCCCCTTAATATAGGTTTTTTTACATAGCTCTTTTATTTCAACTCCTATAAACATGAAATGTTCTGCAAAGTTGTAGACAATGATAATTTGCATATTTTTGTAGAATATGTGGAAACTCTACAATAGCCGGTTTTCAAGTTGTTTTAATTTTATGCTTTTTTATTGCAAAATTGAAGGGGATATTTTTTGAGTAGTAGCAGAATGTAGCAGCAGACTTATAATGTTTTTGGAACATCCACTCTTCATGTATAAGAATTTGTATAAATGACAGCGGGATCTCATGGGCCATATGAGTAAACTGCATTTAAGTTCATCAATTTTACAGCACAAGAGAACGTTTAAAGTCGTACAAATCTCATTTTACGTTAAATTAGTTGATTTCTTTTACTAACATGTATTATATACACTTAAACATTAAAACAAATTTAGGCACAAATGCCATAACCGGGGTAAAAAGTAAAATATAGCCTTTTCGAAACTAGGCCCTTTGTTTTTTATTACGACAGACTTCACGGCCAGTTGTAAGAATTCAGGACAATTGTAGGGATAGTGCAGCGATCCTTTCGCAGCATCTCCCAGTCGAGAATCGAACAGGCGACTATTGGCTTGTTAGCTAGATATTATTTACTTTGATTCTCTAGCAGGTAACATCGAAAAAAGGTACGTTCGAGTTAATGACTTTTTTCCACGATTCCCATGTGTCCAACGCTATATCCAAAATTTTCCAAATCCAAATTTTTTTACATCAAATGCATTACAAAATTCAAATAAAGCGTATAAACAACTTACAAAAATGTTGAGGTCGATTAATGTGTTCTAAATGATCTTTTCTCTAGAAGTAAAAATGACGAATAATCTTTTTACAATACTCATGAATTCTTGGTTTTGAAAGATCATAACTCTCAAATGCATGGTCAGAATGTTGTTAACTTGTTTCCAAAATGCCAAGAATTCTGTTGTAAATAAACTTTTTATATTGTTCATTCAAAATAAATTTCATATGTTGCTCTAGGGATCTAGGGTCTTTCTCGTTAGGGGGTTAAATCTTCAAAACTGGAAAACTTAAATGCAGTTTACTCATATGACCCATGCGATTTAGACATACATCTTATACATAAAGAGTGCATGTTGCAAAAACATCATAAGTCGGCTGCTACATTGTGCTACTGGACAAGAAAGACCCGCTAAAAGTTTGCACTAAAAAAAGCATAAAATTTAAACAACTTGAAAACCGGCAACTGTAGAGTTTCCACATTTTCTACAAAAAATTGCAAATTAGTACTGCCTATAACTTTTCAGAACATTTCATGTTTATAAGAGTTGAAATAAAAGAGCTATGTGAAAAAAACCCATATTAAGGGGGTACCCGCAAGTTTCGCTCCGTAACTTTTTTCCCTTAAGAGATAGAGATTACCAATCGAAGACGTTAAGCTTGAAACTAAAAAGTTATTTTTTCTATTTGTTGTGTTATCCCCTTAATCCCAAATTTTCCAATACTATTAGAAATTTCGCACAAATCGAAGAAACATCGCAGAAGACAGTAAGTTAATATCTTGAGTAGTTTCGTCACAAATATCGATGTCCGTCTTCTTTTGAATCCGTCCCACTTTGCGCCATCCCAAAATTTCTAGTAATGATATCAAGGTCGTCTGCGAAGGCTAGAAATTGGCAACTCTTGCTGAAGATCGTTCCTCTAGTTTCGATGCTCACTCGCTAAATCACACCTTCAATAGCGATGTTAAATGGCAGACGGGACGGTAGGTCAAGCAATTTGAAGAGAATCTAGAGCGCCTCCGAAAAACGTATGAACTGTATTTTAGCTGCCTTGAAATCCACGAAAATACAATGGGTCTCACCGTGGAATGAAACCCAACACTAGGTGGACAAAAGTAAATACGCTAAACCCGTTAGTCTATAGTAGTATATAGTATCTTTAGAGAAAATTTGTTATTTCAACTCCCGCATTTTTTTGTTTATATGGAATTAGGATGACCATCATAGTGGGCGAGTGCAAAACATAAACTTTTTTATGGTTTAAGTTAGCTGAATGAAATGTTCAGCAAAGTTAAAGAACATTAAATTTTGAGTAACTTTGCTAAAACAATGAAAGCCGTATATTTTGTGATTGATAGGCTGGAGCAATTTTTAAGTTTTTTGGTCCGGGTGGACCAAAAAAATTCGTTTTTTCTTAATATCTCCTTTCGTGTTCATTTTTCACAAATCAAGCCTTCTGAGCACTTTCACATCCATTGAAAACGCACATTTTGTTTGAAGGAATCAAGTCGCTACCTCCTTCGGTTCTGAAGCTACAGACAATTTTTCTAAAAAAATATGCTTTTTTCAAATGCCATTAACGTAAAAACTGGTCAAAAGCAGCAAATCAAATTTTGTATAGATGTTAAGTCATATATAGATCACATCGGTCCAGGTCGGCCCTTTTTTGCTAGAGCGTAGTCAATAATGAAGTGAAAACTACCGTTTTACTTACCTAAATCACAATTTTAACGCTAATAGAATGGATTAAAAAAGCGACAATAAGCCTAAATGTTTGTATTTATCTATAGATCAACTCTCCTTTTCGATCTAAGCTTGGACCCCACTAGCGGTAATCCGACTTAGATATCGTCGTGTGGAAAATTATTGTATAAACTTCACCAATCCTTGATCCACCACTCGATCCTAGTTTTCGTTTGCTGCGTCACACGCCACACGCGGACTACACAACTGGACTGCTCGACTCAACTGTTTGACTCAATTGTTCGACTTAATTGTTTAACTCGGCTATACTGCTTGACTCAACTGCTTGACACAACTGCTTGACACAACCGCTCGGCTCGACTGCTTGACTTGACTGCTTAACTCGACTGCTCGACTAAACTCCTTGACTCGACTGCTCAACTCAACTGCTCGAATAAACAGCTTAACTCGACTGCTCAACTTAACTGCTCGAATAAACTGATCGATTCGACTGCTCGAATCAACTGCTCGACTCATCTGCACGTTTTAACTGCTCAACTCGACCGCACGAATCTTTTGCACAGCGTAACTACTCGACTCGACTGCTTGACTCGAGTGCTCGACTCAACTGCTCGATTTACGCTGTTTGAGTTTACATGGGTCACTGCAAGAGATACTTAAAAGCAGGCTTCTGCTGTGCTCTGCAATTTTTCTCAATTTTCGGCGTTTTACTAGCAAAGCGCAGAAAGCGAATCAAATTTCTCTCTCGCTATCGGATGTTACCTGCTCCGAATAGCGGCAAGATTTTACTTTTCTGCTTTGCTCTGTCTCCGAGTGAGCATCAGTTTTGTTTCATCTTTCTTTTTCTGCCGGAGCACTACCGAATGCCTGCTCTCAAGGTCATGGAGCGTATCGTTTCAATCCATATAATTGCCTGTCCCATATTCTCTTTGGGATACGGAGCAAATAATATTTTGTCTCCAGTGTACGAAGAAAATATTAGCTCTGCTTGTAGTTGTGCTCCCTCTGCGCAAAATGAGTGGTTATTAGAGAAAACGGTATTCAGGCATCATTCGAAGGGAGAGCAAACGATTGAACAGAAAACAAACGCTCTTGGTCGTTCTGAGAAGCAGATTGCTCTGTTTCTGTACGCTGAAGATAAGCAAAATGAAGCCTGGATAAAAGTGTTGTTTATATTCAAGCTTTCATCACAGACCCGCATAACATAGTTCTACGCCAACCAGTCGCGCCCGGAGCACAACCCTTTGAATTTTTTTTAAACTATTATATATTCCCAGAAAAAAATCGTCGTTTCAACATTCAACTGGCACGATCTAAAAATTAATCTAGCGGGGCACTTTCCGTGACGTTTGAACATTCAAAACCGGTACGTCTAGTCAGCCTAAGTTAAAGTAAGTGCAATTTCCGTATTGCTTAATAGACTATGCTTGATCGTAAACAGCTTCAACTACCAATCGTTTCAATATGAAAAATTTTGCGACTGCTGATTCATCACTTTTAATGAATGGAATGCATTCCGTGAGGATAGCCAAACTACGATGGCCCAGAATATTGCAGTAGTATTTTTTATGTTCATGAACCGGCAAACTGAGCGTTGAATTTGACATTAGCTACGGTGCAAAACATAGCTAACTTAAATCGTATCAAATGACATCAGATGTGAATGAGTAGTAGTTATTTGTCAAATGCGATGACGACAGTCATAATAATTTTTGTCGATTATTGCTATTATGAATAAATCAATGCACGAGTTTCCACGCGATTGCGTAGATAGAAATAATTCCAAAAATCATTGAAGCATTAAAAAGCATCAAATCAAAAAAATGCTGACACATCGAGGATCTTTGCAAAGCATTTTTGTAAATGACTATATTATTTTATAGGTGTAGATTGCCGATTCCAGAACTATTTCGAGACAAATTTAAATAACGTGCTGTCGATCGTGGAGTTATAATCATAAAATAGCACACACTGTATGATGTGCATTCAGACGATGGATCAAACGTTGCCAGATATTGAGTGAAAAAGTGTTCAGATTCCTCACCTAACTTTATATTGCATCAGATACCGGATATCGCCTTTTCATCCTAAACGAGCAAAAGAAGTGCCTTTGATGAACTGCGCCAGCCAGCCTATAGCTTCATATATTTTGTAACAATCTTTGAAGTCTTTCGATTATGTGTTTTATCCATCATACAAACTACGGGCGGCTCATTTGGGTGTAACCATTTTATCAGAATCTGTACCGGATGCAGCTTCCGCATACATGAGAGTTGCCATGCTTTCCATCGTGTTCCAGGTCGGTTGGGTGCTTCGATTATGTACCTACCTAAGTCATATTGATGAAAAGGAATAGCAAAAGCTTCCGTGTCAATGTCCACATCTGTGACATACATGTTCAGCCAAATATTTCAAATCATTTGATTTTAAGGTGTCATAGAAAATTGCTACCAAATCAATTTCATTCATATTGATTTTAAATTCCAGCAGCAAAAACTAACTTCAAGTTGAAAATAAATGATAAAAATCATTTATTATAAACTTGAAACTGGCTTCAGTACCAGTATTTGATGAATTACCCGAAACGACTGATGAGTACTTTTTGTCCCGCTTTGCGACGTGCAGAAGACTTGAAGACAGCGAACTAATTTTACTTCGAGAAAACATCTTATATATATTTCTTCTACAGAGACTATAGATTACACAGGCGACTTCGCACTCAAAAACTGCTAAATTTTGAATCAAAACGGAGAGTTACCTTTATTTTTGATGGTACTCTCCGTTTTGATTCAAAATTTAACGGTTTTCAGTGCCAAATCGTCTCTGTAATTTCTTCAATAGGTTGAGAACAAAATTGCACGTTTGCAACTGGACCATCAATTTGAGAATTGTTCCTCAGATTCAAGATGTATATGACAATTATTTAGTTACAACAATGATCCTACTAAGACAGACTGCAAAAAAACGAAACTTTAACATTGAACTTCCAACTTTAACCCCAGTCAAAATATAAAACAATTCATGGCAGTTTTCAAACCGTATCCCCAAATTGGCGTGCAAATTTTCACGACACGAAACCGGAACCGTGATTCGAAGCACTTTTCTTTCCCTTTTAGTGTAACCAGAAAGTGTTTACTTAGCAGAACGTTCGTGCCGAATTGCTTCCGTTTGGAATCCGTCCGCCACAGCTGAATGCCGAAGCATCTGGTGGAAAGAATTTATGTTTCACCCTGTTCCTAGGATCATTCAATTCGATGGGGCTCAACTCAATGCCGTGTCGATTGGCAGTGGCTTCAAGTGGGGTAATTTCCGTGTGAGCTTATTGCCCTGAATTGACTTGATGCCGAAAGCTTATTCTCTTTCTCATTACAGTAAGCAGTTGTTGAACAATAAAAGGTGGGTTGGACGCGAGGTTAACGATGTATCTGTTAACGATGTATCTCAAAAAAGTCAGTCATGTTCATTAGGTATTGCGTAAAAAATGCGTGATGTTGCAATTAATATTATCATTAATTAATATTTACACTATTTGTGTAATGTAGATTTCTTTTTTATGATGATGATGATGATGATGATGATGATGATGATGATGATGATGATGATGATGATGATGATGATGATGATGATGATGATGATGATGATGATGATGATGATGATGATGATGATGATGATGATGATGATGATGATGATGATGATGATGATGATGATGATGATGATGATGATGATGATGATGATGATGATGATGATGATGATGATGATGATGATGATGATGATGATGATGATGATGATGATGATGATGATGATGATGATGATGATGATGATGATGATGATGATGATGATGATGATGATGATGATGATGATGATGATGATGATGATGATGATGATGATGATGATGATGATGATGATGATGATGATGATGATGATGATGATGATGATGATGATGATGATGATGATGATGATGATGATGATGATGATGATGATGATGATGATGATGATGTTGATGATGATGATGATAATGATGATGATGATGATGATGATGATGATGATGATGATGATGATGATGATGATGATGATGATGATGATGATGATGATGATGATGATGATGATGATGATGATGATGATGATGATGATGATGATGATGATGATGATGATGATGATGATGATGATGATGATGATGATGATGATGATGATGATGATGATGATGATGATGATGATGATGATGATGATGATGATAATGATAATGATGATCATCGCTTCACGACGGTTCAGATAATTACTCTGTCTCAAGTACTAGACGAGTTCCGAGTGTACAACGTGCAGACTCATAATCTATTTGTGGACTTTAAGACGACGTATGATTCAGTCCAACGAAATGAGCTATGTCAGATAATGCTAGAACATGGTTTTCTGACAAAACTAGATGAGTTGGTTCGTGCGACGTTGGATGGGTTAACCCTTAAATGCGCACGCTGACAAAATTCATATAAAAAAACTTATTTATCTAAAGGCGGTAAAAATAATTTATTTTGGGAATGTTTTTCACTATGTTGTTTTAAAGCAACATTGCACATTTAAGGGTTAAATCATGTGTCAGAATGACGGGTGTGACCTCAGTTATTTTCCTGACATTAAGGTGAAATTAGCAGTCATCGATTCTGCCAATTTCAAAAGCAGTTATTTTGTTTGAAACAAAAATTCTGTTCATGAAAATATATTCGCTGTATTCAGATTGGCAAGAAGAGTGCAGTCTTTATATTTTTATAAACAGAATCTTGCTTTTGGGCCCAAAAACTTCTTCCGAAACTGAGATCTCCGACGAAAATTTAATGACTGCTAGTTTCCCGTTAAATGAACTGAAGCAAGGAGATGACTCTTCTAACGTTCTATTCAACATTGCCTTGGAAGGTGCAATACAAAAAGTTAACGTGGAGAGGAATGGGACTATCTTCTCGAAACTTCACTTGCTTCTTGGTTTGCGGATAACGTCGATATTTGCTCAAACTCTGTGGCCGTTAGTGATGTTTGATTGAATTTTGCGAGGGTCATGCCAACATCTGGTTGAATTCCATCTAATAAATCCTTTTAAAATCAAAATTTTCAATAATCCTCAACAACGAAAAGTAAATCTACTTTAGTATATTTACTTCGCTTTAATATAATTGAAAACAGAATTGCCAGCAGAAATGAAACCGTCTCGTTCTTGCATAAACGTGTTAAATGGTTCCCTTTTAAACGCATCACAGTTGCAACCTTGTTGCATATTTAAACAATTCCTACCCACCAGGCAAGTACACTATTATGGAGGCTTGCTATGACACGAGAAAGGAGACTCGTAAGTGCGTAAGCAATTCACAGCGTTTGTCCTGACCGTACATCAAGACAGACTGCAAGTATCCTGCGGCTAGAGTCGTCATTCCTAGCAAAGATTACACTATCTAATATCGTACCTCCAGTGACATGAGACAAGAATACCCATTATGAAACGGCTGTTGGTGCAAAACTATATTTTGTTGCTCAACTGAAATTTACCATTGTAAAAACATAAAGAAAACTAAATTTAAATTTTGAAAACAATTACTATGAACTGAACTTTAATCAACTATAAATGTTTTAATCGTGAAAATTAAATAAAGTAGTAAGAACGAAAGAAAACAATTGCAATTACGTGTGGGTCTGGGCACCATATCGCACGTAAAGTATATAAAAATAGACCCGCAAATCACATTGTTTCCCCAACGATTATCTCAACCAACAGTGACCACCGAGTGAATCGTACGTGACTCTGAAGTTTGTATGATTCGCGCCGGTTATTCTGCATGCAGTTCGTTTGTCAGTCTAAAATTTAGTTCCCTTTTTTGCCCACCCCTTCCGGCATGGCACTGCCACCGGAGTACCTACGTTCTATAGTGTGCAAACATTTATAGGAACCGGCATTTACTCGGTGCGCAAATACAGCGGCCCCGGTTCTGGTTGCAGTTGTGGACTTTCCAACGAAAGGCCGGACAATATATAGATACGATCCAGCGAACTATGCCCCGTTTGAAGTATAGTAGGCAATTTATCTTGTGACTTAGCTGGTGATTTATCATTTCGAATCTGGTTTAGAACTTATGTCATTGAATGGCATCGCTGAAATTGTTCGAAAAACTCCCCTTCAGTTGCTTGCTAGCTCGGTCGGTTGTTCGTTCGTTCGACCTAGCCAGTGCTTATTTATTTTATATGAATGTTGTTTAAATCTGTGTGTTAAAAGCAGAAATCGGCAGCAAGCTATTTAGATGAACTTTCTTCGTATTTTATCACATTTTGTACTTCATTGAGGAAGTCAAAGCCAAAAAGTTTTCCAAACACACCCGAAGCATACGATTCGTTTTCGTTTCACAGGAAGCTGGTGTAATTATAGCGTTACAAAGCCACTATAAACATTAAACGACCCGAACCGGAAGAAATTATGCTGCTGCTTTATTACCGCAGAAACTATCTGTGGGTTTATTCGCCATTAACAAAAATGACGGAATAAATATTCTTTGCAGGTATATAGTGAAACGTGTCGTTTGAAATCATGAGTGGTATAACGGAATGGACAAAGTAATAAAAAATTCCCAACCAAACCTAACGGACAATATGCACAAAACTTTTATTATTTCCTATTTAAAAAAGACCAGACCAGACGAATCCCAAGCAACAATGTGAGTTTTATTGTACTCTTATGGTGGTTTTCGTGACCAATTTTGGTTTTAAATCCCATCATAAGAGTGTAATAAAACCTAACTTGTTGCTTGGGATCCTTTGTCGTCGCTATCTCGATTTCACTCGTCTAGGGCCAGCCAAATTTCCAAGCAGTTCAGAAGTCGCAGGTCATATCAACCTGCTCGAGCGATCTAACGCGTTGCGCTTTTCCGATCCTGACGCTGCTTTATCAACCAGCGTCCTTACGATGTATCCAACTGTACGTATCTCTCCAAGCAGTGCTTGCCACTCTTCGCTTTCAGTTAGTACTGTGTGTGTGTGTGTGTGTGTGTGTGTGTGTGTGTGTGAGGGTGAGTGTGTTTTTTTTTAACGAGTAGGGAAATCTGCTATCAGACACCTGAGAAGACAACTCAGGGAGTGGGGTTTGGTATCCCGACCCCCCTACTGGGGCGTAAGGATCCAGACCCACTAAAACTCGAGTCTCCTTCCTCAATCCCCCCTGGAACCACCTTATCGGTATTACTTCAGGGAGGGGCTATCGTGCTTAACGCACGCTCTTAGATAACTACTGGACTATGGTAGTTAGGCTGTTTATTCGCCGTTGATCGGCTTTCCAACGGTTTTGTAGCTCAAGTACGATCTAGGTAGTAGCCGCATTGACCGCACCCCAGACGTCCGAGCTAGAACACATCCTTTGGACTAAGTTATCCGGAGTAGTGTCCTGTCCGCTAACTGCCATCATATTGCTTCTCACGCCCGCGAAACGAGGGCATATTAAGAAAGCATGCTCTGCAGTTTCCTCAACGTTCGCGCATTCGGGACACTCGGGGGACTCCGCATGCCCAAATTTGTGCAGATACTGTCTAAAACAACCATGCCCTGACAGAATCTGTGTCAGGTGGAAGTTGACTTCGCCATGGCGCCTGTTGACCCATCCGGATAGTTCCGGGATAAGTCTATGTGTCCACCGGCCTTTTGTGGAATCAGACCATGCCCGCTGCCATGTGATAATCGAGGCCGATCTTGTGGTACTTCGTATGCCTCTAGTTCCACGTTGGTTGAAGCACTCTACGTCCTCGCTGATGATGATACCAATAGGCATCATACCCGCTAAGACGCAGATTGCGTCATGTGAAACTGTGCGGTACGCACTCGCCACTCTTAAGCTTAACCTCCGTTTAACCTCCGTTTTATGATGCGCTAGGTCCAGTTTCCTGGATCGCATCCAATCTTCAACAATGCTTATAGAGTGGGCAGCCGTCAACTCAACCTCTCTGATAGATTCACCGTAGACTTCCAAGGTGATATCGTCCGCAAAGCCGACAATCACCACCCCTACCGGGAACTTTAGCTTCAACACCTCGTCATACATGACGTTCCACAACACCGGGCCCAGTAGGGAACCTTGCGGAACCCCTGAGGTGATTGGAACGCATTTCTGACCCTCCTCCGTGTTGTAGCATAGCACACGATTCTGGAAATAATTTTCCAGAATTCTGTACAGCGACACCGGCACTTGGACGTTCCGAAGCGAGCTGGCTATGGAGTCCCAGCTAGCGCTATTAAACGCATTTCTCACGTCGAGCGTGACAACTGCGCAATAACGAATACCTGTCCTCTTGGGCTGGATTGCCGGCTGTCTTAGTGACAGACAAGGTGGCATCCACCGTAGATTTGCCTTTTCGGAAGCCGAATTGGTTCCTTGACAGACCGTTTGTACCCTCCGTGTACTGTACGAGTCTGTTAAGGATAACCCTCTCCAGCACCTTGCCGGCAGTATCGAGTAGACAGATCGGCCTATATGACGAGGGGACACCCGGAGGTTTTCCCGGCTTCGGCAATAGGACCAGGTTCTGTCGCTTCCATCTGTCCGGGAAGTGGCCAGCTTCCAGGCATCTATTTATTACTGCCCCGAATAATTCGGGAGCCTCTAAAATAGCCGCTTTAATGGCCATATTCGGGATACCGTCTGGCCCCGGTGCCTTGCTCACCTTTAGGGATTTAGCGATATCAATGAGTTCCTCGTTCGTAACCGTCACTTCCTCCCCGACCTCCAAACCGCCGTCGCCCACGTTACTTTGGATGTTCGGCTGGGAGGCCGACCATCCTACGCTATGGTCTGAGATACTGGAACGTCGGCCGTGGGACGACTCAGCGGCCTGGGGCCAGGGCCTTGGCTCGTGGCGCGGAAAGAGGCCCTCGATGATCCGCTCCAGCATCTCTGGCGATTGCTCAGCGGGCGCCATCACACCCTTGGTCTTTGCCATTACGACTCTGTAGGTATCACCCCACGGGTTCGCATTGGCACTAGCACATAACCTTTCAAAGCAGGCTCGTTTACTAGCTTTTATCCCGCTCTTAAGCGCTGCGCGTGCAGCCACAAGTGCTACTCGACATTCAGCCCTGCTTTCATCCGAACGAGCTCTTTGCATAATTCTCCTCGCACGAAAGCACGCTCCGCGGAGTTCCGCAATTTCATCTGTCCACCAGTAAGCCGGTGACCTGCCATACCTAGGACGACCTTTCCTAGGCATGGTAGCGTCACATGCTCGCGACAGTACCTCAACCAAATGATCAGCGTTCGGATCGGGCATACCGCGATCACCGCACTCTCTCCGGATCGCTTCCACAAATACTTCGGGATCGAAGTATGATGTCTTCCATCCACGGGTGGTTGGAGTGTTGGCCCTACTCGCCGCCTGCCGCCTCGTTATCTGACCGAGACCATAGCGGACCGCCTGGTGGTCACTGTGAGTGTAGCCATTATCTACCCGCCAGTCTCCTATCAGACCAGGACTGCCGAAAGTCACGTCGATGATAGACTCCGCACCGTTCCTACTGAAGGTACTTGTGTTGCCGACGTTGGCCAGATCTACGTTGAGCTTTGCCAGAGCTTCAAGCAGAATCCGACCCCTATGGTTCGTGCGACGACTTCCCCACTCTACCGCCCAAGCGTTAAAGTCGCCCGCCACAACCACCGGCCTTAAACCAGTCAGCACAACTGATACTCGGTCTACCATCCGCGTAAACTGCTCGATAGACCAACTCGGCGGAGCATAACAACTGCAGTAGAACACTCCACCCACTTTGGCAACCGCAAATCCCTCGTCTGCAGTTGACACAACCTCCTGAACCGGGAACCTGCTTGTTGTCCATATAGCCGCCGTCGCAGACCTATCCGAGACCCAGTTGCCGTTTCCGGCAGGGACGCGATATGGATCCGAGACTATGGCAATGTCCATTGCTGACTCAGAAACTGCTTGGTGTAACAGCTGCTGAGCTGTGCTGCAGTGGTTCAGGTTGAGTTGTGTCACTTGCACTATGAACGTGGCTTAGTCGCCGGCACACCGGCCGGGCACCTTGGACCTCCCGTTACGTGCTTTGCGTCCCGTTTACCGGTGCAGATCAGGCACTTAGGAGGCTCCGCGCAGTCCTTTGCTTTATGGCCAGCACTGCAACATCTCCTGCACAACTGGCTCCTATCTGGCCCCTTGCAGTTCCAGGCTTTATGTCCGTGCTCGAAACACCGGAAGCAAGCTTCCGACTGCTTGGACACGCTCAGTGGGCATACCGACCACCCCACTTTTAGCCTAGCAGCTTTCAGGGCTTTGTTTCCGTCAATCAGCGGAAGTCGTATGGTGGCTACCTGGGTCCCGGCCGGACCCTTGCGTAGGCGAACCGCCTCGGTTGCCACCACCACTCCACTTTGCTCTTTGAGAGCTTGTACGACCTCACGCACTTCGGTGATCTCGTCCAGGTTCTTAAGCTGGAGAGTCACTTCTGGTGTGAGAGCACGTACCTTCACTCCGTCCCCGAGCACTCCTTCCGCTATGGGCTTGTATGCGGAACTCTTCTTTGTGGCGTCCTTCTTTAACTCGAGGATCATATCGCCCGTGCATGAGCGGCGGATGCTCCGTACGTCCGCGCCCAGATCCTTGAGTAGGGCGTCTCCTCTCATGGCCTGCAGAACCTCCGAGTATTTCGACCCGTCGGTTTTCAGGATAAGAGCGTCGCCCTTCTTCGCTCGCTTTCTTGCCGGTTTAGGTGGAGCAGTTTTTTTACTGGAGCCTCCTCCGCCTTTTCTCTTGGCCCTAACCTCGATCCACGGGCCACCTGTCTTGGAGCTTCCCGCTGGTTCATCGGTTAGCTCTGCCAACCCGCTAGCCTGAGGGCTTTTACCGATCAGGCGGTTTTTCGGTCCGCCAGGGGTGCTATCCCCCGGGGACTGTCTCGGGCGCTTGGCGGATGCCTTACCGCTGCTGGTAGCGCTTTCCGTAGCCTCCTGGGCCGCGTTACGACACTCCGTCAACGGGCAAGCGTCCGTTTGTACTGCCTTCGACGCCTTCACGGTCACCTTCTTAGCCTCTCCTGCACGCGCCACGAGGTCGTTGTGCGTTTTGGTCGCTGCATTCAAGGTTCTCCGAAGCATGAGCAAGCTCTGCTTCAGGTCCTTGGAGAAATTGCCGCGACCTGACGTAAACTCGATTATTACCTCGAGCTGCTGTGACGCTGCTACCACTTTAGGTACAGCGTCTCTATTTTTCTCCATCGCCCTGATAAGCGCTGGGCCGTTCATCGCTGTGTCCGGCGTGGTAGGCATACCGCTGCCTTTGCCACCCACACTAGCGCTCCTAGTTGCATCCTTCTCCACCCTTGGTGGAGAACGCTGGATGCCTCCTCTAGCGAACGGGGTTTCCACCGTATCCACACTTGTTGTATTTTTGATTTTGTCTTCCATAAGAATCCCACGAGTTGAGGGGAAAGAAAAGTCCGCCACATCAGAGCCCCTCATGATGCGGTAAGGGCTGATTACTGTGGAGGGCGCTCTGGTACTCCACAGGCTCCGTTTGAGGCTGAGTATTTATAGAACCCCCCCCACCATTCATCCCTCGGCACGGGTCGCATGACACCTTGGATTAGGGGTTTATCCATTCATGTTTTTACTTTTAGCCATGGATAATAGCTATTAAAACCATCCTCCTTTGGGGGCTTTGGACCCTCTGCTCAGGTTCTCGGTATTTTCAGGTTCATCGAACATGCTTCTACCGAGATCCGTCATTTGCAGGCGGAGAGTTTACACTCAGCCTTCGCATGAGTGCCCCCTTCTCTGTCCGCATACGACCCTAGTTTCCACCGGTTGTCCGATTTCCACTAAGGAGCGTATCCCGGATGGTACCACGAGGAGGTAGAGATAGGAGTTGCTAAATAAGAGGCTGTGGAACTTCGTGATAGTTCTGGAGCGCATTATTCAACCATTTACCATCCGTGTGTGTGTGTGTGTGTGTGTGTGTGTGTGTGTGTGTGTGTGTGTGTGTGTGTGTGTGTGTGTGTGTGTGTGTGTGTGTGTGTGTGTGTGTGTGTGTGTGTGTGTGTGTGTGTGTGTGTGTGTGTGTGTGTGTGTGTGTGTGTGTGTGTGTGTGTGTGTGTGTGTGTGTGTGTGTGTGTGTGTGTGTGTGTGTGTGTGTGTGTGTGTGTGTGTGTGTGTGTGTGTGTGTGTGTGTGTGTGTGTGTGTGTGTGTGTGTGTGTGTGTGTGTGTGTGTGTGTGTGTGTGTGTGTGTGTGTGTGTGTGTGTGTGTGTGTGTGTGTGTGTGTGTGTGTGTGTGTGTGTGTGTGTGTGTGTGTGTGTGTGTGTGTGTGTGTGTGTGTGTGTGTGTGTGTGTGTGTGTGTGTGTGTGTGTGTGTGTGTGTGTGTGTGTGTGTGTGTGTGTGTGTGTGTGTGTGTGTGTGTGTGTGATACAATCTATCGCCCGCTGACCGGTAGCGCTTTTATGTAAAAAAATTACTTGCATCTTTTAGTTAGACAGTTTGCCTACCTGTTTGACAGTCTGTCTAATTTTAGTCCTGGAGATAGAAGGTGATAGCTCTATTGTTCATCCAACGACCCATTTCTAGAATGCCTGGATATACACGCACATTCCGAAGTCGCCTTCATAAACAATAAGCCCCGCATGGACACTTTTACATATCCACACTTCCAGAAAAATTTTCATTATTCTGGCGCGTATTTAATTTGACAAAATGTGAATTTTCATCAAAATACAGCCGAAGAGAACATTTCAGTTGCTCAGCTACACATTTCAAAACTCTGCTTAACTGTTTTAATTTTGATGCATAACAGCCAGCATCATTTACATGTCAAACGAAACCCATATTTACCAATAAACATCGAAAACAATTGGCATCTCGATTTATTTTTTATGGGGTTTCTATGACATGTCATCGGAAACTACTTTAAGTTTGAAAATATACTTATCCGTGCGTATCCTTTGTAAATCAGTGAGATTAGGAAGCCATCAGCACTAAAGAACACACTCGCGCAAACTGCAGAAATAAATACTGAGTTTTAACACTGAAAATTTCGAAAGCAGCGGAGCGATAAAATAAAAATAACAATTCTAAACCGTGCTGCCAAAACTCTCCCCTCTTTGCTTTCAGTTAGTACTCCACCTAAAATCGTACGCAGTCCGCTCCTTTTGAACACGGCGAATGTGCTTCATCGGCAAAGCAGACGAATTTGTTGAAGATCATATCCCGCGTATTAATATCCGCTCGTACCGTTTAGTGCCGCTATATTGAACACCACGCTGACGAAGTCCCCTGCGGGAGTCGAATAAACTCGATAATCCACCCAAAATCCGTACTCAGCACTGAAGGTCGGAAGGGATGTGCGTTTTATTGTACTCTTATGGTGGTCTTCATGACCAATTTTGGTCTTAAGTGCCATCATGAGAGTGTAATAAAACCTAAATTGTTACTTGGGAGTCGTCCGGCATCCTTGCGACGTAGCCGACCACCGTAGTCTCCCAAATTTCGCCAGATGTACTATGGGAATCTCTCCAAGCAGTGCCTGTAGCTCGTGATTCATACGTCTTCGCCACTTTCCGCTTTCCGTTTCTACTCCGCCAAACTATTCCGCAACACCTTTCCTTCAAAAAGTTACTGTCTCAAGTCCGTAGAGGACTACCGGTCTGACTTAGCTTTTGTACATCGTCAGTTTTGTGCGGCGACGTATGCTCCTTGTTCGAAACGTCTTG
The DNA here is from genome assembly GCF_943734655.1 of Sabethes cyaneus. NCBI lineage: Eukaryota > Metazoa > Arthropoda > Insecta > Diptera > Culicidae > Sabethes > Sabethes cyaneus. The sequence goes on from NC_071355.1 coordinate 93,155,742, forward strand.
CCAAGGGAAAAGTAGGCACGATTTCCAGCTTGAATGCGTCGTTGGATCTCCTTACTCGTATTATTGTCGGCGGTGACCAGAGATCCCAAATATGCGCACTCATCAACCACTTCCAGTTCACTGCCGTCAATAGTCACTGTCCGTGGAAGGCTAACGTTACTTTCTCGGGAGCCTCTTCCTACCATATATTTGGTTTTCAGCGCATTAATTTGTAACCCTATCCTCCTATTTAGTCTGGCGTAGATTACCTCCACCGTCCCACGGTTTCTAGTAATGATGTCGAGGACGCGCCTCTCGTTTCGATGCCCGCTCGCCGGATCACACCTTCAATAGCGATATTGAATAACATACAGGACAGTCCATCCCCTTGCAGTAACCCTCTGCGCGATTCGAAAGGACTTGAGAATGTCCCCGAAATGCGCACGTAGCACATCACTCGTGCCAGACTAGCTTTGATCAGCCGCGTCAGATTGTCCGGAAAACCGTACTCGCGCATTATCTGCCATAGCTGTTCGTATTCAACGGTATCGTGTGCTGCTCTGAAATCCAAGAAAATGTGATGCGTGGGCAAGTTGTATTCTTGACATTTCTGAAGGATTTGTCGGAGAGTAAAAATTTGATCCGTGGTAGCACGAGCCCCCATAAAGCCCACCTGATACTGCCCTACGAATTCTCTTGCTATTGGGGATAGACTACGCTACAAAATCTGGGAGAGCACCTTGTAGGCGGCGTTGACCAGCGTAATGCCGCGGTAGTTACAGCAGTCTAGCCGTTCGCCCTTTTTGTAGATGGGACAGATTACGCCTTCTATCCACTCCTCCGGTAGTTTCTCTCCATTCCAAATCCTTGAAATCAGCCAGTGAAGTGCCGTTGCTAGCGGTTCTTGGCCATTTTTGTAGAATTCTACCGGGAGTCGGTCCTTTCCGGCGGCTCTATTATTCTTCAGTAGACCAATTTCTCGTCGGATCTCTTCGAGATCGGGAGCCGGTACACTGTTGTCGTTTGTAGGTACTCCGAGGTTAACTTCCATTGCGTCTCCTGCTGCTATATCGCCGTTGAGGTACTCATCGAAGAACCCAGCTAGCATCAACTCGTATATCAATGTACGAAAGCTATCGTAAATATCTCCTAACAAACTCGAAATCGTAACTAAAGCTGAATAAAGTGGGATCAAGTTGATTTTCTGTCGTATATAATGATAATGACTCATATACGTCCGATTTTCAGCACAAAATCGTAGAGTAGTACGGAGAGACTCGCGCTTAATCGGATATTATCGTATATAAATATTTACATAGTCGCAACGCTCAAAATTATTCGTAATCACGTATATTGCCTCCAAAATAGTACGGATATGCCAATTTTGCGCATGAAATACGATTTATTTAGCATGTAAATCTGTACGTAACGCTGATTTTTACCTTTTTTATACATACGAAAATGCTAGCAGGGAACTGCTTCCACCTGTCGACCACCTCGCGCTCGTTTGTGATTAGAACCTACACATATCAGGTTTTGGTGTGTGGACCTTGCGAGTTTGTTTCACCTTCTCGAGAAACTTGCTGGTGTCATTAGCCCGGAGCTTGAACAACTCCTCACGATCTCTATCCTCCTTCTGGGCCTTTTTCCTCCTCAGGATCGTGGTCAACTCATTCCTCGCTCGTCGATACTTGGCCAAATTTAGCGAAGCATTTAGCCCCCACATGCCAAATTTGGTTCCATTTCCTTGATTAGTTCTCGAGTTATGAGAAAGTTTGTATTTCATTTGCATGGGATCCCCCCTTCTTAAAGAAGGCAGGAGTCCTAATTCACCATAGAAAAAGTTCCTGCCTCCTGAAACCACCACATGCCAAATTTGCTTGATTAGTTCTCGAATTATGAGGAAATTTGTTTTTCATTTGTGTGGGAGCCGCCCCGCTTATAGCGGAGAGGGGTTATAAACAGATTTACAAATGGTTGTTAATGGCAAATACCGGCAAATGGAATGTATCAGCAGTTTTCTTGACAGACATTTATATTTTCCAGATTGTAAGTGAAGTAGATAACACACCAGTGCAGAAATAGCTGCTTGGTCGCATTGTTAAAGTCATCCAATGGCACCAAAACGACAGTAATGCTACAGCTGGTTTTTATTCAGTGTTTTTTGTGCTAAATAATATAATCTTTTGACAACATTCCGCTCATTTCAAACTTTTATAACTTTTTATTACAGAAAATATTACTTACAAGTTGGTGGCATTTATTGAACTTTATAAAAACTAAAACTAATTTAATTTTATATAAATTTTTTAAATTTTATTGCTGTCATCGCAGCTCAGGAAAGTGTATTTAATTTTATATTTTGTCCTGGTATTTGTCTGTTATCTGTTAGCCTTGATGTTTCATCATCATTCATCGCAATGCAGAACGATTTGTTCGCCAATTCCTGTACAGCTTCCTTGTGCGAGTTTTAGCCTCCATACTCAGTTTATCATTCCGGGTCAGTTTCTTCCGAACTTTATACACGCGATAGTTCAGAACGTATCATTGTTTCTCTTTCGCCTTTTATGCTATATCCAGAATCATGACGTTGGGGTGACGCTTGAATTGGCTAACTAGCATCCAGATATTCTCCCGGTCTGTGGTGCCGAATTTCCTATCATTATCATTCTTCCACTTGGTAGTCTGATGCTCCCTGAATGTCTGATCTCTAAGGATACGTTTGAATCTACTTTTTCGAGCTGTTCCTTGTTTATAAAAAATCAAAGATAGTAGGGTAGTTGATCCAGTAGTTGTGGTAGTACCAATAGTGGCGCTACTATTCATTATTAATGCATATTTTCGTCACCGTAGCATTTTAGATAAAACAATTACATTCATTATATAAAACAGGTTTTTAGAAGTATTGGTAGTTAGACTACGCCATTTAAAATTAAAGCATTATTTGCTAAAATGCCAATTTTCCAAAATCTAACGCGAAGTTGGAGCGCACAACTATAGGCGCTCATCTATAGTTTTGCTACGATGTTTTTTCACTTAGCAACCTAGCAATGTATATGGAATAACACAATTAAAGGAACATCAAACTTAATTAAGGAAACATTAGCGCAACTGTTGCTACAATATAATTGAATCGGAAAATTCATTTTTTCTTTATAAAGCTTCTCGTACAACGAAAGCAATTGTCTTGCCTTGTGACAAATACCTTGTATTTGATAAATTTATATCCCACAAGCATTAATTGAAGCATATACCTCAACAAACAAGCAAAATGAAGGTATATTGTGCTTAGTGGCGCAACTAATGGATCATTTACCCTATATTTTGTATATATTTTAGATTTTTTTCTGGCTTTTAGATAAAAGTTAATATCAGCCAGAAAGAATTATTGCAAAGTTCAAATTTTAGGCAGATTTTGCGCAGAATAGGAATTATTATGTCACAGAATTTTAATTTTCAAATGCCAAATAGATTTGACAATCATGTAAATAGTTACACTTATCTAGGACAGCCATAACAGCAACTGCGAAGGCCGATAAATAAAGAAACTAGAGATGTATTTGGATAAGTCCATTAAATCCATTAACAATTCGCCCCTATTTCTGCATAAACTACATGACTCGTGGACTTAAGCGTCAATTTTTAGTATAAAATGTTTCAAAACTCGGCTCTGCTGTTCTTGCAATTCAAATAATCAACAGTAGATCGTACAACTGCTTTGCCGCGAGCCAAAAATCGCTGTCTATCTCCATTAGGACACTCCGATCAGAACCCAAGCTCATTTGCATTAAGAGCAACACACAAAAACCATAAACGAAAGCTCCAGTGGGATTTCGACGGGACAATTGTGGCTATGCGTTCGGCCCGAAGTGATAATCAAACTACCACAATTCAGCGAAAAGAGATATAACCTACAAATGAACGAATGCGAATGGTCGGAAATCGAAGCGGAAATGGAAATTATGTGCCAACGTCGAAATGTTGCTGGGGGCATCGGGGAATAATTAATATTGGAATAATTTTGGCGACACCCATTTTCTATGCTTCGACATTACGCATTTATTCTTGTTCATCGATCAGACAACAAAGCGAATTCGGTTTTCTGAAACAATGAATTAGAGGTTCGAACTTTAAATGTCGCAAATTATTGATAGAGCACGATTTTGTGGTGATTGACATTATCAACATCAACTTCCATTAATCTGCCTATCATTAAATCATTTTGTCTGCTATGATAAATCACACTTCAGTTGTATGCTATCGACGTGTACAATGGATAGACTGGCTAAAATCGCTCTGTAGGTAATGGTCCTTTCGGGGGTGATTTGCCAGCCTGTCACTTTCCTGGGCCCTATTAAATTATATTGAATACAGGCGGCATCGTTTCTAAAATGACCGTGATTTCAGCTCTCGACGTGGTACTCTTCAAACATTGAACGTTGCTTCGTGACACGACAGGTTTAAAGTCTAGTCGCAATACATAACATAAAACATAACTTTTTAATTAGCTATTCATAACAGGGCGTAATTATCAACTTTATAGATCATGGGATTAATTGCAATTATTAGGTAGTTTAATTTTTATATTGTCTCGCCTGCTCTGTTTTTATAGAATGTTTTAATTAAGAGTGGAAATCAAATTTATTTTCATCCCTAGATAAACCAGCTTGTCGTTGAATTCTGCTCTCGATTGTACCTCTTTCTTATCCAAAATAATCAATACTTGAAAATGATAGTGTACCTCACATCGAGCTATTTTTAATCAATAAATTTGGCAAAGATTTCACCTACAGGTCTTTCCACCATTGAAAGGAACGGGTTAATTGAACCACAAATATCGACGTTTGTCGCCTAGTAAATGAAAACAGACGAAAGTAGGTGTCCGAATGCCTATATAGGTTGCAGATTTATACAAGCGACAATAAATTTATGCTTAAGTTTTGAATCAGGAAATTTGCATTATCGTCGTTACAGGACATTCTCTGAACCAAAACGAAAGTTGAATGAATGTCACTTTCGGAATCTTTATTCTTTGTAGTGCCCAGGATAACAATGCATACAATGCAAGGTGAAGAACTAGGAAACTATTTCGTTCCGGTCATCAGTTTGTTTTTTCAGATATTATTTCATAGAGATAATTTATCAATGGCTTTTGCTTTTAAAAAGTAAAACACAGCACTTCTAAGAACTACCAATAGTGAAAAGTGCAATGTATGCAGCCTCTAACATTATGTAACTTACATTTTAATATATGTCCAACTCTATCAACGCAGTTAACTTGGTCGTAATAACAATAATAAGGACTGTGGTAAGCGTTCGTCAAAAACACATGTCATGTTTTTCGGTTTCACTAAAAAAGTGAATGTTTACATTGATCACATTCAAATTAATTTAATTTATTGAGCGCTTTAAACAATTCTGTTGAGAGTCTTTGTGTTTCAAATTGCCAGCTATACCGATGTTTGGAAACTGTCTCCTACAACATACTAACAACATCGTATTAAAAGCATCAATTCAAGTTTAAATTTAAATTTTAAAGCAGCTAAAACTTTTGAAAAACTTTGCTGTAAGTTATTCGTTTTTTCATTAAATTTCCTGTTTTCATTCATTTGTTCAAACTTCAGTTTGATTGCTTATTTGGCAGGAAGCGTAACAGTAAGTAATAAATTTTAAACTGCGAATTTCATCGCTAACGAATAGTGAAAAGGCTTCTACACCACTAGTAGAGCATGTCTCCAAAATAAGACAGGCAGAAAATTATTTCGCATTCCGCTAAACAAACACTACAGTTGTGCGAAACTGTTGCACGTCATGTACTCCGCTACTAACGTCACTGCCGGCTGCAGGAGTCGCAGGACTGCCGTGAGTGCTGCTGTTTGCTAGGCGAACGATAACTGACAAAATAAACTAATTAATTTTTTGCTTTCCTATTGCGATTGCGGACATTCGATGCACGCTGCCAAAAACTCGAGGCCGAGGCTGTTGTCGAGTCATGGCGAATGATGCAAAGTTTTAGCTCGCAGGAAGACGCTGCTGAAAGGTAATGAATTAGGGCAGATTTATTATTTTAAGAAGCAGCAGTTGTAACCAATTTGATAAATTTGAATCACCAAATGAGAAATTAAAAGAATTAATTTAAATTACAGTGTAATATAAAAAAAAAGAATTATAAAGACCAGAGGTTAAACCCAAACATTTGGATAGAGAAAAGGTTGTACTCTCTTTACATAAATGCTTATATCGAGTATCGAGCATCAGATTTTCGTCTCGATGATTTTTAGAAGATTGTCCTGCCAACCAACTATAAAGCAACAGGGGTAAAAGTGCGATTCAATGATTTATAGTATGGATGCGAAACATGGATGATCGATGTTAGTCACTAGCACCGAACATAAGTGGAAGTTCGCACAACGCAGGGATCAAAATGAGGTGCATCAAAATTCGAACGGTACCAATATCCGGACACCTTCACTAATTTATCCTTATTTAGTAATAATATATACAATTTATGAGGTGTAGGTAGCTATGTGGATTACGTTGCAAATATATCTAAGATCGTTTAAACATAATCGGAGGTTAAGTAGGCCACGCGAAATAACTTGAATAAATCCAAATAACTTAAATTAATCACTTTCGTTTTCCGGTTAGGTAAGTGGGTCAGTGTAACACTTGACTCAAATCGTACCGTTAATGACACCAAAATGGCATTAAAAGTAAAAAGATGTGTAGAGAGATGATTATTTTATACTACATTTTACAAGTGATAAATTGTTTACTTAGAGACATACGTTTCTTAGACAAAATACCAGAAAATTTGCTTGTCCGGAGAACGATTCAAAAGTGTCCGGATATTGATTCACTGAGATGTAAGGTGTCCGGATTTATGAACAAGCCAAGACTGTTTATTTCTCTTATTTTAAAGTATTTAATTGGGTTTTCATTGTAAAATTGACATGTTATTGCAAAGATAAGCTTTATATTTGATTATAGTACAAAGCAATTACTAGAATGTTGCGAAATTATTGTTTACGGAACATATTAAACATATGACCTACTTAAATGTCCGGATATTGATGCAGCATGGTAACAGTTCTTTAGATATTTTCTTTCTTTTGGAAGGTTGCACAGAAAGCAAAAAAAACTTCACAATATCCACCTGGCAAATAATTACAAAATATCACTATACTATGATCTACTCTAATTATAACGTAGTTATTCCATAGTAACGTAGTAAATTACTCAATAACATACTGTAATAAATCTCTAATAAAACTTGTGATAAATTTGTTACAAAAATTGTTGTAAATTTATTCCAAAAATTACAATTTTTTTCCAAAAATTTCTATAATTTTCTTACAGAGACTGAAATAACCTTCTTACAAAAACTGTAATAAATCTATTCCTTAAATTGTAATAGATTTTTTACAAATATTGCAATAAATTTCCTGCAAAATTTGTAATGGATTTGGAACAAAAAAATATGCGTTTTTTTGCAAAAATTATCATATGCATGGAACTAAAAGGGGATTTTTATGCCAATTGTAATAAATTTCTTACAAAAAGCAAGGTGAAGTAAGGCCATTATAAATATTTTTTAAAGTTTTGTCCTTCCGATTCTAGACAACTGGGGGTAGCAAAAAGAGCGCTCATTTGGCTATCAACGGGGTAGCAATCCCATAGCGCCGTAAATACAAAAAATAGAATTATACTTTCTTCAGCAATAATGTAGATAATAATTAGCTCTACAATTGCCCTTCACACTACTTTCTCCAGTTCTGTTTCGTTGAGGCGCTGCAGTCAAATGAGCATCTACTGAGCAAAAAACCAAGAATGAAGCCTGAGTTTAACAAATTTTTTATGCCCCCCGATTTTTAGAACCAATTTTGAAGGGCGGGGGGACAAAAACTTTAAAAATAATATGCAATGGCCTAACCACTAATCAATAAAAAGAAAAAAGAAACGAGTAAATACTGATTAATAACCATAGCACCATAGTTGCCGCTGATGAAACTGCAGCCCCGGCTTACCGTAGTTCTCATACACAAACCGAATAGCAAAGCAAGCTATCAGCCAGTGTGCCAGAATCAAATACGAGTCGGAAACATAAATGCTCTCGTTGAGTAAATGTGCGGGAAATGCTAAGTCTGACGTGACAAAACATGATTGTGATTGTGAAAATTGATGTGAATTTCCTAGAATGTACTGTGCAAGTTATTAAAATTATAGTTATAATTACAAAAATTGTAAGATTGATGTAAAAAATCTATTACAATAACTTATGTCACAAAAACTATAACAAATTTCTTTCAAAAATCAGTTCCTTACATAAATTGTAATAATTTTTCTAGCACAAATTGTTATAGAATTCTTACAAAACTTCTAATAAATCCCTTACAAATATCGTAACATACATTACCTTACTTACTTAATTAACCTAACATCTTTTTTTCTAACGAGTAGGGAAATCTGCTATCAGACACTTGAAAAGACAACTCAGGAAGTGGGGTTTGGTATCTCGGCCCCCCTACTGGGGCGTGAGGATCCAAACCCACTAAAACCCTACTCGAGTCTCCAGCCTCAATCCCCCCTGGAACCACCTTATCGGTATTACTTCAGGGAGGGGCTATTGTGCTTAACGCACACTCTTAGATAACTACTGGACTATGGTAGTTAGGCTGATATTCGCCGTTGATCGGCTTTCCAGCGGTTTTGCAGCTCAAGTACGATCTGGGTAGCAGCCGCAATGACCGCTCCCCAGACGTCCGAGCTAGAACACATCCTTTGGACTAAGTTATCCGGAGTAGTGTCCCGTCCGCTCACTGCCATCATGTTGCTTCTCACACCCGCGAAACGAGGGCATATGAAGAAAGCATGTTCTGCAGTTTCCCCAACGTCCACGCATTCGGGACACGCGGGGGATTCCGCATGCCCAAACTTGTGCAGATACTGTCTAAAACAACCATGCCCTGAGAGAATCTGTGTCAGGTGGAAGTTGACTTCGCCGTGGCGCCTGTTGACCCACCCGAATAGTTCCGGGATAAATCGATGTGTCCACCGGCCTTTTGTGAAATAAGACCATGCCCGCTGCCATGTGGTCATCGAGGCCGATCTTGTGGTACTTCGTATGCCTCTAGTTCCACCTTGGGTGAAGCACTCTACGTCCTCGCTGATGATGATGTCAATAGGCATCATACCCGCTAAGACGCAGATTGCGTCATTTGAAACTGTGCGATACGCACTCGCCACTCTTAACCACATAAGACGATAGGTGCTTTCCAGCTTCGCTAGATAGCTATTGGTACCTAACGCCGATGACCACACCGGCCCGCCATACCTGAGTATGGACTGGACCACGTTGGCTAAAAGCCTTCGCTTGCTGCCATATACTGCAGATCTATTAGACATCATACGAGACAATGCTGTAATAGCTATGGAAGCCTTCTTGCAGGCATAGTCGACGTGGCTCCCGAACTTGAGCTTGTCGTCGACCATGACTCCCAGGAGTTTCAAGGCCCGCGTTGACGAAATAGTGCAGTCCCCGACGCTGATATTTGCTTACTGCACCGACTTGCGGTTGTTCACCAAGATAATCTCCGTTTTATGACGCGCTAGGTCCAGTTTCCTGGATCGCATCCAATCTTCAACAATGTTTATAGAGTGGGCAGCCGTCAACTCGACTTCTCTGATAGATTCACCGTAGACTTCCAAGGTGACGTCATCCGCAAAGCCGACAATCACCACCCCTACCGGAAACTTTAGCTTCAACACCACATCATACATGACGTTCCACTACACCAGGACCAGTATGGAACCTTGCGGAACCCCTGCGTTGATTGGAACGCACTTCCGACCCTCGTCCGTGTTGTAGCATAGCACACGATTCTGGAAATAATTTTACAGGATCCTTTACAGTGACACCGGCACTTGGACGTTCCGAAGCGAGTTGGCTATGGAGTCACAACTAGCGCTATTAAACGCATTTCTCACATCGAGCGTGGCAGCTACGCAATAGCGGATACCTGTCCTCTTGCGCTGGATTGTCACCACGGCTGTCTTAGTGACAGACAAGATGGCATCCACCGTAGATTTGCCTTTTCGGAAGCCGAATTGGTTCCTTGACAGACCGTTTGTACTCTCGGTGTACTGTACGAGACTGTTAAAGATAACCTTTTCCAGTACCTTGCCGGCAGTGTCGAGCAGACAAATCGGCCTATATGACGAGGGGACACCCGGAGGTTTTCACGACTTCGGCAATAGGACCAGGTTCTGTCGCTTCCATCTGTCCGAGAAGTGGCCGGCTTCCAGATGCCTGGAAGCTGGACCCATTACTGCCCCGAATAATTCGGGAGTCTCCAGAATAGCCGCTTTAATGGCCATATTCGGGATTCCGTCTGGCCCCGGTGCCTTGCTCACCTTTAGGGATTTAGCGATCTCAATGAGTTCCTCGTTCGTAACCGTTGCTTCCTCCCCGACCTCTAAGCCGCCGTCGCCACGTTACTTTGGATGTTCGGCTGGGAGGCCGACCATCCTACGCTATGGTCTAAGATACTGGAACGTCGACCGTGGGACGACTCAGCGGCCAGGACCTTGGCTCGTGGCGCGGAAAGAGGCTATCCGAGACCCAGTTACCGTTTCCGGCAGGGATGCGATATGGGTCCGAGATGATGGCAATGTCCGTCAACGACTCAGTAACTGCTTGGTACAACATCTGTTGGGCCGCGTGGCAGTGGTTCAAGTTTAGTTGCGTTACCTGCACTACGCCTGTGTTTTAGTCACCGGCGCGCCTGCCAGGCACTTTGGGCCTCCTTTTGTGTGCTTAACGTCCCGTTGACCTGTACATATCAGGCACTTAGGCGGCGCAGAACAGTTCTTCGCTAGATGGCCCGCACCACCACATCTTCTACACAGGTGGCTTCTGTCAGGCCCCTTACAGCTCCAGGACTTGTGCCCTCGCTCAAAGCACCGGGAGCAAGCCTCCGGCTGCTGGAACACGCTCAATGGGCATACGGACCATCCCACCTTCAGCTTGGCCGCCTTCAGGGCTGTATTTCCGTCTACCAGTGGAAGTCTTATTGTAGCTACCTGGGTTCTCGTCGGTCCCTTGCGCAGACGAACTGCTTCGGTAGTCACCACCACGTTACATTGCTCCTTGAGAGCTCGTGTCAGTTCGACCGCTTCAGTGATCTCGTCCAGGTTTTTAAGCTGGAGAGTCATCTCAGGCGTTAATGCGTGGATGTGTATGCCATCACCAAGGACCATTTCTGCCAGCACTTTGTAGGCTGAACCCTTCTCAGTGGCGGCCTTTTTGAGCACAAGGATCATGTCGCCGGTGCGGGAGCGGCGGATACTCCGCACATCCGCGCCAAGACCCTTCAGCTGCTCCTCCCCTCTCATGGCCTTCAAAACTTCTGCATATCTCAGCCCCTCAGTTTTGAGGATAAGGGCATCGCTTTTGCTTTTCTTTTTTCGGTGGAGTTCTATTCTCCTCTTTCTTCCTGGCCTTTTCCTTTTTCACTATTTCTCACTGATTGTCGGGCGCAACTGCGTCTTATTACCCTCGGTGGGTTCCTCAGTTTACTTACGACTCAGCGATCAAGCGCTTCTTCGGGCCAGTGGGGGTTTCTTCCCCTGGGGGCTGTCTTGCACGTTTGGTGGATACCTTGTTGTCACTGGAGCCACGGTGTAGTCAGTCGTTGACAGGCAGGCATCCGTTTGTACAGACCTCGATACAAACGCCTTCTCTGCCACTTTTACTCGCGCTTCGAGTTCACTGTGTTCCTTCAAAAACATCTTAAGACAAGGCCAACGCAGTATAATTACTCCATCTATTTCGGTTCATGGCAACTGGTCTCCAGTTCCGCAGCCACCCAGTGCTCAGCAGATCTTGCTCCACCTGGTCTTGCCACCTCGCTCGTTGTACCCCTCTTCATTTTGTGCGAAAACCATTTTTGCAGGATGATTGTTCGGCATTCTAGCAACATGTCCTGCCCGACGTATCCGTCCAGCTTTAATCTCTTTCTGGATACTGGGTTCACCGTAGAGACGTTCGAGCTCGTGGTTCATTCTTCGCCTCCATACACCGTTCTCTTACACCACGCCAAAGATGGTTCTTAGCACCCGCCATTCGAAAACTCCGAGTGCTCGTGGATTCTCTTCTAGCAGTGTCCACGTTGCCTATAAAAAATTGCCTATAAAAACACCCACATGCCAAATTTGGTTCCATTTGCTTGATTAGTTCTGGATTTATGAGGAAATTTGTATTTCATTTGTATGGAAGCCCCCCTTCTTAAAGGAGAGAGGGGTCATAATTCCCCTTCTAAAGAGGGAAGGGGTCTCAATTCATCATATAAAAAATTCTTGTCTCCAAAAACACCCACACGTCAAATTTTGTTCCACTTGCTTGATTAGTTCTCGAGTTATGCAGAAATTTGTGTTTCATTTGTATGGAGCCCCTCCTCTTAGTGTGGTGAGGGATCTCTAACCATCATAAGAACCTTCCCTGGCATCAAAAACCCCCACATGCAAATTTGCACTCTGATCGGTTCAGTAGTTTTCGATTCTATAAGGAACATACGGAGAGACAGAAATATTTTATAGGTATGTGACCTTGAAATGCGGTCAAGACTTAAAACATGTGATTAGTCTTGTTACTTTACTACCAAAAAGGTAATAATAAATTTATTACAAGAATTGTAATGAGTCTGTTACAAAAACTGTAATAAACTTCGTGTAAAAACTGTAATTCATTCTAAAAAATATAATAATCTAATACCAATAAATATGAATTTCTCTCTGCCTGTCGGCGTCGGCGTGAAAATTTGGCTTTAAACCTAATTTGGCATGCGCAGGTTGAAAGTCCGGAAACGTTTCTATTGTGGTTCGAGACCCCTTCCCCTGGAATATAATCGAAATCACGAAATCAAACGCAGAATGCAAGCGAAGCTGTTTTCCGGTGGCAGAATGATCAACAACTTCCAACTATTGTTACGAAAATGTGTGAAACCGTCATTCTGTTTCTGAAGTAGACGAATAATAATTATTATTATTCCTCTCGTGGTATGGTTTGTGGGTAGGCGAGGAACTTTTAGACACTTAATTGTCCCCTTATTATTCAAGACAAAGGTTAAGGCTAGTCGTTTTTGAACTGACAGCTCAAACACAAATCTGTTTGAAATTCTACTACAGTAGACAACAATTGTATTAGGAGAAGCAATGATTAAGTAGATAGTTTTCAATTTATGTCTAGGTCTAAACATACAATATGAGTTACAATTTTAGTGGTGAAAAAAAACTATTCTAGTAATGAAATTCGTAACTATGTAGATCACGAACAAATAAGCTAGAGCGAGATTTTTTTTTTTCAAAATTGAATAACGTGGAATTTATTCGGTGAAACTATTTACATTCGTCCCGCTTCGGATGAGCAACTCAAACACCTAAACAAACCGGTCCCCAAAACGGTGACAAGTGGCAAGTTCAGTAGGATGTGGAATGCCGCTGAGAATAACTTTCGCTGGCTGGCTCCGAAGGCATGCTTGGCCCAACTGCCGCGGGGGGGAAAACATTTCTGTCGGCGGCTGTTTTGACACGCTTATGAATAATGTGCCAGCAAAAAGTTGCTGTTTTTCTTGGCGTGCTGCAGAATGAAGATGTATAAATATAAATACAATGAGCCAGCAGCGCTGCGTTGGCGCTTTGGGGGGCGGTACGGTGCGGAGGATGCTATAGCATCGGGTCAGTAGGAGAAATACTGTTCTCATTCCTCGACAGAGAACACGAATTGTTTCTCAAGACATCGCCACGGGATGCTTAATTTGGTGTAGTTCAGGAGGGGGAGTGGGGGCGTGTTTAGCATTACAGCCAGCGTGCTGAAAATATTTCCAATAGGTAAAAGAATGTCAGCATGGAATTATTGTAACTTTCACGGATCAGCTAGAGGTAACGAGGAAAGAAATTATGTGTAAATTTCTGGAGAATTTTTGAAACAAAGTAACGTGTTTAGGAAGAGTTTCCGCTCGAATTCGTTAATTTATGTGCGTTCTACTCCTGCTACCACTACTTCTTTTTGTCATTTTCTACACCTTTTTCGTGTTGGCAGTAAAAAGAAGGTTACTGTTCAAGTTTGCAAACTAGAAACTCGTTCGATAAGTTTATTAATTATTAAAGTATATCAGTCACTCTATCGTGGATAACCAAGGCGACTCCATCGAATCGATTCTTTTCTCAAGGGTACTGAGTCAAATCAAAGCTTCTAATTAATGTAAGAAAATAAAACTCGAAATCTCCCATTTCTCGAAATTTGAAAACTATATAAAGTCAAAAGGCAAAGGTCAAAACATCTAACAGAGCTATTATGTTATTTTAAAAAAAATTGCACAATTTTGCGAGTCAATGACCAAAAATATGATTTATCGTTACAAAAAAAAATCTTACTAATACGGATACAGCACCTTTAGGGTACGCTATAATTTATTCCAGTAGCTAAAAATAAATACGTAAGCTAGACAAAAATATGTAGAAACATTTCTCATGCTGGTTGCCTGCGGCGTGAATCATGATTTGGGATGACCTTCGGTACACACGTAGTTGTATTCACCGTATCCTTGAAGCCAGCCGCCGACTAACGTGTGTGTGGACCCACATATTCGGTGCCGTAATGAAAATATGACTTTTCTTCTCGACCCTAGGATCACCTTGTAGGCGTTCAGTTGTCGCCAGAATACCTACTTTCGGGAATGTTGTCGAGGACGTTCGAAGAAGAAAAATGAAATTTATAGTTGGCCATCAATTCTTGTAAACATGTCTAATGTTAAAAGAATGATTAATATCGACAATGTTAGACTTAGCCCAAAGCGGAAGGCAATAACGGCAAAGCTAAACCTGACGTTCGTACTGGGAATAAATGTTACACGCCATCTAAGTTTCTTTATTCGCTTGCGTATAAAATTGCGTAAATCAAATTCATGTTCTCTTTCTTTAATTGGACCGAAATTGTCATTTTTCCTATATTCCGAACAACAAGAAGGATTTTATGGAATATATTTATAAACTACCTTTACCCGTAGTTTAGTGTTCACCTAATTTTGAATAAAATTTTCAGTAGTACGATTGACTTGAAAAATTGACAAGCAAATTTCATACTACATATACCTAAGTAATGGGCAAAAGTTAACAAATTGAAACTATTCCGGTTAGGTATATAACCTCGAAGAAAATTTTTCTCAACTTCAAGTGGCATTAGGGGCCATCCAGATACCACGTGGACAGAAATATACCTACTTTCAACCCCCCCGTCCCCCTCCATGGACATGCGTGGACATTGGCTCAATCGCCACCCCCCTCCCGATTTGTCTGCGTGGACATTTTTTTTCTTATATATAATTTAACAGAACAGAATTGCATGGTGCTGAATTTAGTTTTCAACTTGATTTATGCAGTATTTATCAAAAAGCGTACGCTCTAGTCTAAAGGCCGACAGAATGCATACGGATTTTGAGTCGCTGCGGAATTTTAAGTTTCTCCATGCATTTTCTATCAAATTTCCGCAGCGTTAAAATCCATATGCAAGGTGTTAGATCCTTAATTCTTCTGTTCATATTAATCTTGGCTACAGCGAATTATTATGGACTGCAAGAAAGTCCGTTTCAGCTTGACTTTCGCTTGACGATTCTTCTACGTCAAGAGTATCCCTCAGCTTGGCCGCCTACTTCAACACAACACAGGACCTTTCCGACGCGATGTGCTTCGTAAAATTTTCTGAACGCGAATCCTTCCCTAATGCTCGGTTCATGTGTTTACGTCAACATATGCCTTATTAGAAGATAAAACATTATTTGAGCTTACAAACAATCACTGATCAATGATTGCTAATGTGTATAATTAATTCATTATTTCTGTTTGTAATTTCTGTTTTTGATATAAAAAAACTTGTCCACGTTGACATTTACCATACCCCCTCCCCCCCTTCCGTGGACAAGCGTGGACATTTCCATACCCCCCACCCCCCTCTAAACTGTCCACGTGGTATATGGATGGCTCCTTAGCATTAGCATAGGTGGCTGCACACATCGTAGGTGGCTATAAAATCGCATTATATACCTGGCTACGTCCGAACAACCGCAGGGGAAGTGGGTAGGAATCTTAGTGTAGCATCCATACTACCTTCATAGATGCTACAGGAAAACAGAGTATATCATGTTAGTAGGGCAAGGCAAACAATAAGGATCATGAGGAAGATTTATTCAATAATAAACTGTATATAGTATATATTGAGTATATATATATATATATATATATATATATATATATATATATATATATGCAAAAATAGAACAATCTCATCAGCAATCCGTCGCGTGAAATACAATTGTGTCATTTGAATTTCCATCAGTGCATCTAATATCCAATAATTAATTTATGTTTTTCCATATCCATGTGTATTATTTAAACTTATTGCGGCCAAAGTTTTAATCGTACAGTAGGAGGTGCTTGATGAGCTAAAACGAAACAAATAATTAAAATAACATATTAGACTTACCTGCTACCAAGGCCGGGTGGCTCAGCCGTCTGCGCAAAATCTTAGTTTTGAGGTCTGGCATCTGGGAACCACGCTGCATCGCACCCCCTAGCTTAGCTACTCAATAGAGTATTACCGGGTATGGCCGCGTGGAGGCGCTAGGTAGGAGCTAGGCAAAAGCTATATTGGTCGCTTTCTCGTTTGCCTTCCCCATTTCATACCCAAAATTTTTCTTAACTTCAAGTGGCATTACACAAAATATTTTTATCTTGTTCTTGTCATTTACCCCATAAAAATACAGTTTAAGCATTTCGCTAAACAGAAATCAAAAACATTTACATTTCAAATTCGATCAACTCGCAGGTCAGTTCTATTTTTTGCAAAAAAAAGGCTCAAAAAAAACTTTCAGGCTATTGTCAGAGCATCATTAAACCACCAGAAATGTTTTACCAGTAGCTGTATGACACTCATTGCAAACCCTAACCACCATTGTAGCCCCGGTAGCTTTCAAATTCCCTCGTCGTATGTTAAATACTTTCCCAAATCCGGAATTCACATTCGAATATACAAGTATTGAACAATGATTGTCCGTTTGCTATCAAGTATCGTCCTATCGGGCAATGAATGGTTCGCGAAAAGTGAGTCAGTGTCTGTCGTTTGCAAACAATTTACACTGTGCACAGATTCCATTGATTCAGATGTATGCCAGCAATTTCGAAAGAAAATCCTGCTGCAAAGCTGGCCCAGAGCGGAATTCGAAGGGTAAATGTTCGCATAGCTCTACTTACAGGAAACGCTACAATTTGAACTGCTTGTTCGATGACGACAACATTCAACATAGTTCAACAATTCAACCGACTGAAAACAATAACAATAGAAAAGCATGAAGAAATGACGATACGTTGGTGTATTGTATATTGGTGTATAATACAGATGAAAAATAACAAATTGATTAATTCGTTGAATGTCTCTAATTCCTCAAAAATGTATTTAATTTGTTGAAAATATTTGTCACTAAACTGCTAAAGCTACTACAGACATAGTTTAAATTGTAAAGATGATGTGTTGTGCTACCAATGCTTCTGAATCAGGGCACCGCTTTAGAAGTATTGGGTACTTCTGCTGTAGTCACGTGCACGTCCAGTGAGCGATGCGGCTGGTGGGTACAACTTTCGGAAAACATTAGCATGCCTTTGGCAGCTTTATTCACATCAAGTTAACATTTCCATCCTTGATTGTTGCTGTAGAACCATCAAGCGTATGTTAGTTGCCGAGTTGCCAAAAACGGCGGAGTTGCCAAAAACAAATAAACATTTTCGAAAAGTGTACCCACCAACCGCCATTAAGCGCGCGAGAAGGTGGATAGGCTTCACTGCCGCTTCTCGCATGACAGTCCCATTTATATATAAGCAGCAGTATAGCTTTAGATAAAACTTCATCATTTTAAGAAATATCAACTTCGGAAACGCGTCCTTATAGATGTGAAGTATTGCTTCACAAGGTTCTATAAAATGGTCAACAGAATGAGGAATCGGACCGTGTCGGCTCCTATTATGTGCAACAACGGCGATAGGAACAGAATATCCTTCGTCAGCAAGTTGGTTGTGGGGCCCTCACTACAGTAAATTGGAACGCTTACTCCCTGAGGAGCAAACATATCAAACTCGGCTTTCTCAATGAGAAAGAGATCGACATCGCTGTCATTATGAAAATTTATTTCAAATCGGTTTATTTCAAAGGTTAGGGGTCTATATCAAAGAGTTTCGGATATCAAGACTTGACCAAACCAGTACATGACGAGTATGCGTGACCGCTGTTATGAGGCGTAACGTTGACTGCCGCCGAGCTTCAACTTAAAAGTCATGGAGGCCACTGAGGTTGAGGTCAACACATCGATGGGCCCCATGAAGATTGTGACTTCCCATTGTTCCAAGGAATCCTGAGCCCGTGGCGTTACTGTCGCTCAATTACGGTCTGACTTGCTCAAACTAGCTTGACAGCAGCGTCGCCAACCGGTTTTTACGAAAATCTGGAAAACGAGAAGTCTTTTTTTGTATGATTAGGTATCAAAAAGTCTATAAAATCCAGACAAATCTGGAAAGTTGACAACGCTGCTCGACAGTAAGCGACGTAACCTGAATGCTCAATATGAAGTTTGGGCCAAACGAATGAAAAACTAGAGCGACGCCATCTTGGCGAAAGACTTCGAAACCGCTCACTACAACATCTTAGTGTTGAATTGTCTGACTAAGATCCCCATATCGTGAATCCGCTCCATTCTGGATATTTTCCGCAGTCTTTCTACTAAAACGGAAAACAGTCCACGGTTAATCGGTATAGTGATGCCAACTGAGTCAATTTCCAGCGTATTGTCGACGACAACATCGATCTCGAACATCCTTTGGATACCCTGAGGATGTCAACCAGACGCCAGTATCCCTCCAGCATGCGATCGCCATCATCCGTGATGGAGCCATTACCCCAAGGTGAGTAGCAGTGAGTCCTGGTACCTATGTTTTAGCCATGAACCGGTCGTTCATGGTCGAACATTAGACCTTTTTTTCGTGAGCGAAGACGCAGCAACTTGTTGCGAAATAAGGAAATCTGTTGAGCCCTTGATCAATATTGACCTGCAGCATCCTCCTTTCACTGCTGCCCTCTTCTGTGCCGCCCCCACTCATTTCGAAGATTTTGACGACGATAGAGAATTTGACTTCAAAAGAGCTGATTTTGACTCTCTCAATGAAGCTATTTTGGCTGTTGATTGGTATCCTTTATATGAAGCGACGAATGTTAACGAATCAGTAGAGTTTCTGATAGCAACTATGTCCCGACTTTTTCAAATATACGTTCCTGCTCCCCGACCACGGCAGAAGCCTGCATGGACTACTGGAATGTTAAAGAAACTAAAACGTGAAAGAGCCGCCGCACTTCGGAGATACTCAAGAAATCGAAACCCCTTTACCCAGAGAGCGTTTGCGATAGCGAGCACTAGGTATAAAAACCCGAATTAATCCACCTAGCGGTGAGACCTAGCCTTTCTACTACAACAATAATTATTTTTTAATTACTCAGGAACATCTATAATTACGTTGACTATATTTTTAAATATCAGTGCATGATTCCTCAAAATCCTTATTTAACAGAAAAATTCACAAGAACATGCCTATTCGCGTCATTTGATTTACTTTATCAACACCTTATTTAGTTTTATAATATTTACGTGATAGAAACATATATGTATTCACAAAATTTATTCATTTATTGACTATTTGATGGGGCTTTCAACCGTTGGTTGGTTCTCCCTATATAAACACAAAAGATCTGTAGATAGCCTTCGTTTTTGTAGCTTCAGAGCTACATACGAAGTTTGTTTTAAATTGGCAATATGAGTAATGTGCTCAGAACTGATTTCATGATATTATTACCAAAACTTTTTGATCATGCGTTCAAAAATTATCGAATTTCAAAAACAAGAATTCAGAAAAATTACAAAAAAACTACAAGGTATACAGCCCTAAGGGTTGTACGATAGGGTGACGTAGGACTATATCAGATCCTTAGATCAAAGACTAATGTTAACTGCATTTCTGGAATTTGTATGTTTATAAGAATCTGTGAGTGCCATTGTTTAAGTGAACGTTTAAAAGAGCGAAATACTCAGATTCAATTCTTCATTGAATGCAATGGTGGCTTTGAAAATACGTGGACGGGGGTTCATAAGTACAACACCTGCAACCATTGAGAAATAGAAATTTCTTTTAAAAATCACTTGTGTGCATCATAAAGGTTGAAATAGCCATGTATGACCAGCCCACAAATTATTGTATTGAATATTATTATGCGTAGCTTAACATGTTTCAATAATCTTACTTTAACTCGTTTGTGGCCTTTAAAAGGGCCATTGGTTACAAATAACATTAAAGCCAAAGGACATTCATCGCAAATATGACGTGCAATTCGAATGTGCTTCTCTTTTGACATGAATGGCAACAGGCACGTAAGTAAGCGGCGTCGTTTCACTGTCTTTTGCTACGAGAAGGTTTTACTAGTTTACTTTCACAGCTTACCGCTTGTTATATAGCAGAAAATATGACACATTTGCAAAAATTTGTTTTAATTTTAATATATGTGTCCTTATCCTCCAACTACAGGAGTGAGGAGTCTCAAAAAATCATAAAATGAATTCATGCCTCCAAAAACCCCCACATACCAAATTTGGCCCCATTTGCTTGATTAGTTTTAGATTTCATTTGTATGGAAGCCCCCCCTCTTGAAGGGGTAGGGGTCTCAGTACATCATAGAAAAAATTCTTACCTCCAAGAACCCCCACATGCTAAATTTGGTTCTTTTTGCTTGATTAGTTTTCGAGTTATGAGGAAATTTGTATATTATTTCTATGAGAGCCCCCTTCCTAAAGAGGGGAAGGGTCTCAATTTACCTTCGAAAAATTGTTGCCTTCTGAAACCCCCACATGCCAAATTTGGTTCCATTTGCTTGATTAGTTTGAGATTTATGAGGAAATTTGTATTTCATTTGTATGGGAGCCCCCCTCTTAGAAATGGAAGGAGCCTCAGTACACCATAGAAAAAAATCCTACCTCCAAAAAACTACCAATGCCAAATTTGGTTCCAATTGCTTGATTAGTTTTCGAGTTCTGAGGAAATTTGTGTTTCATTGGTACAGGACCCCTCCCTCTTACGCCCTCCATAAAATTGCTGATCATTTTATCCAACTACATATAAATTGTACAGTTTCGTTCAGTAGTTTAGTCGTTATTAGCATTTGAAATGTTTCATTCAAACGTTACACTTCTATTTTCGTTTTCACAAAGTGCTACCCAGTCCCAGTATAGTAAACAAGGACGTAGTCCTACGTCAAAAAATTATTGCGCGAATAATCTTTTTCACTTTTGAAGAAAAGGATATCTAGAACAAAATGATTGATCACAAAGCTGTTCTAAAAGTAATTTATATGCTTGAGTTCAATTTTGTGAAATATCTGAATTGAGAAAATAACTGGATATGAAAAGCGAAAAAGTGAAATTGGACTTTTTCTTAGTTGGTGCTCCCTCAGGTAGTTGATGTATGTACCTTCATAAAAAAATAGTCATGAGCTTGACCGCGTCGTTTTTACGATATTGCGGATATGAGATGAAATCAAAGAAATAGTGCAAAAACAGCGCCATAAAATTGCTTGAGGATGAGAAATATAATCGTTTTTTCAGTGCTTTTCTTTTACGATGACATAAGCGGTCCCATATGCATAAAATTTGTTTGAAATTTGTATAAATTTATACGGGAAATCTACTCGTTAGCGTTCTCAACCCTTTAGACTGCTATACCTCTATGCTTAAGTCAACTGCTTTTCTTTTTCGAATGCGAAAATAGCAAGTGAAGAAGCTGACAATCGAAATGTTTCTCACTTTTCTGTTCGCACTAAACACACACACACACACACACACACACACACACACACACACACACACACACACACACACACACACACACACACACACACACACACACACACACACACACACACACACACACACACACACACACACACACACACACACACACACACACACACACACACACACACACACACACACACACACACACACACACACACACACACACACACACACACACACACACACACACACACACACACACACACACACACACACACACACACACACACACACACACACACACACACACACACACACACACACACACACACACACACACACACACACACACACACACACACACACACACACACACACACACACACACACACACACACACACACACACACACACACACACACACACACACACACACACACACACACACACACACACACACACACACACACACACACACACACACACACACACACACACACACACACATACACATACATACATACACATACACATACACACACACATACACACACATACACACACACACACATACACACACACACATACACACACACATACATACACACACACAACTCAGTTTTCGGAAATGATTTTAATAGTACATGACATTCGGTCCGCATGGCCTTCTTTCAATTTTCCATTTTCTGAATGATCCCTAAACATTTAGTTTATATATTCATATACTAGAAAGGCAAAAAATAACACCCTCAAAAAAAGAAAATATTTCCGGTTGAGTCGGAGTTAAAATCTAGTACTTCATCAATGATAGCGTTATCATCTTTGATCAGGGTACGTTACAAATTATTAGTCGGATTAGATCGGATCATTTCTTAATTTTGTCATTCGTTCTCCATCACTGAACCCCGACAGTTCGGTTTATTATCTGTCTCGTGCTTTTAGTAAATTGCAGACCACGTGGTTAAGGTAAGTAAAAAATAACAAACTAAACTTTTCACTTCAATGTATTTTATTCGCGAAAGAAATGAAAAGAAACTGAAAGAAATGTACGCTGCATCAAAGTTTATGTATATTTTGCTTTGGCTTATTTTTCAGATGAACCCTGGCGAAGGAAACAGCAGCAGTTTGGAAAGCGCCTTGGCGCAGTTGCAAAGGACTTGGGAAGTGAGTATTTCAGTTTTTGCGTTATATAAATTATTGCTATAGCCTGTAGTCCTAATTTTATTGCAATCATCCATATGGTCGGTGCTAAATCAGACCGGACCTGGTCGCAAAATTCAAAAAAATGAGTTAATGACCGCAAATAATTAAGAATTTCCTACGCAAATTTTACTCTAATCAGATTACATAAATGTTGCAAATAGCCAGAGATATGAAATAATTTTGAATGATTGATAGCTTTGAACTACCCAGCAGCAGCAAACTTTAACTTCATTTTTCTCGAAACCAGATTTTTGTCACTTGGTTCGGTCTTACTTAACACCGACCATATCTTCAATAAATGGCTATATCAACCATATTTTCAGCGTAAACTAATTTAAAGCATAGATAAAACTTACACTTAGATTACAAAAACTCCGAGAAAATTTATTAACAGATGGAGATAGAGATGATTGTAGTGAAGATAGGACCAATATAATAGGCAGTAGGAGTAATAGTGGTGCCCTCATTGGCGAAACTAGCGCTCATTTGTAAGGGGGGGGGGGGCTATAGGCCCCGGCATTTTTAGAACCTTTTATTTCATCGGCATATTAAAATTAAATGCACATTAATGCATGAGATCTAAAGCGTGTAGGGCGCTATTATATCTCTGCATATTAGCGTTGGTAAGAGGAAATGCTTATCAACTTAGGGTCCAACTAGCTCCCCCATCTACTAGCAATTCCTTTCCCGAAATACTTGTGAAGATGCAGAGGATTCCCTGGTCTTTAGTAGCAACAAGTATTGGACTAACAATCCTTCCCATCCCACCAGGACCCGCATTCGGACGTGGCCGGCGTCGGTATTGATCAACATGCAGAGCCTGATAATGTTGCACAATGAGGAATAGCGTGCTGTCCCAAGTATGCTTTTTCCAACCATCATTTTGCAATTTTCATCGGCAGCACACGGGCGGTATCCAATGCTTATGCTTATGCTTATTAATGCATACGATCTTTAAATGTGATACATATAAAAATTACTTAATAAATTAAAAAAAAAAACAGGTCAATTTTTCTAAGGGGAGCGAAAACACTTCGCCCTAGTTACGCCAATGAGCGCCCTTACCCTATAATACAATTTTTTTCAATAGTTAAATAGTGACCTCTATTCTACATACCGATCGGACCTGGATCCGATAAAAAATTAGCTTCGATCTGATCGGAATGTAGAATTGAAGCGAGCGCATTTTTAATAACTATTAATTTTTGTAATTGTTGTTATATTTTCAGCTCGCAATACAAGATCAAAACGCCAAAATAAATGCACAAAACGAAAAGCTGATGGAAATATTAACAAAAAACGAGTCGCAAAACGAACACGCCCCTAGACACGCACACAGAAACCGAAATCAGCACAAAAAAGCCGCTGTGGTTTGTTTAAAGTTGTGTTAATTTTAATCAATTTTACTCATAAATTCTTATAAATTTCCAGGATCGTAACATCGCAGCTCTACGCCGAATGTCAAGACGAATGGTAGCCATGGGAAAGAAGGCGATTAACATCGTGGATTCAATGAATGGCCCTGGGTACGGTAAGTCAAAACAAAAGTTAAAAAATAAATAAGGCGAATAATAAAATAATTGTTTTTTGCAGATATTATTGAACACAGAACAAGGATCCAAAAAATTTTCATTGAGATGGCAGAGGAGTTTAAAAAGTAATTTTTTTAATGACATGTAATTTAATTAATACGATTTTAATTATAAAAATAAACAACTAAATTGTATGTAATTTTAATTTATTTAATGAAATTAATTTAAATTATTTCATTACTTTAGTTTTGCCAGACGAATTAAACTCTCTTTCTGTGTGTGTGTGTGTGTGTGTGTGTGCGCGCGCGTGTGTGTGTACGTGTTTGTGCGCGCGCGTGTGCGTGTACGTGTTTGTGCGCGTGCGTGTGTGATACGCGCGTTTGTGTGTGAATATTAAAAGTAGATCTGTGCACCGATACGGCGGCGGATTGGTCTAGGACAGGTCTTTATGCACGCCGCCGCCACATCATCACATAGGTCTAATCAAAAGTTACTTAGAGCTATGTTACGAAATCTTGCGCAAATACTTAACCGGATCGAAGACATCGGAATCCTAACTTAAAACTAGACGAAAGATCGTTGCCCGTACAAAGCGAAAGTATAGTTACTTCTGGCTGAGGTTCAACATCCATTTTCGATATAGTGTTCAGTATTAGCCGATGATGCCATTTTCTCCGGCAGCCAGTATTCTCGACGTCGCTGGCGTTGCGTAAACCCACTACAGATCATTTGGTTCGTAAGTTCTTTTACTTGAATGGATGCAACATTCTTAGCTTCACTGCCACCAGGCATGGAATTCTCTGCAATTAATAAACATTAAACCCAATAAATTCATTAAGCTCAACACCTACCAGCAACTACCAGTTTTCATTGGTGCTGTCATGCACCAAATAATAAATAAATCGGTAAATAACCTCCTTTCGAATGGGAAGCTACGACATATTTCGTTGTAAATATAGTAAATACTTTTAAACTCGCCATAATCACACTAAGTAGGAAAATGTCGCTGAAGCACTATTTATCACTGTTCACTGACAATCTTCTCGAACCAAGCAAATTGTTTATTGTTGCTCGAATAAAGTAATTAACGGTTTAAAACTGTTAATCCTAATCCGTCCTTTCGTCACTATAAACGAGAATGACATTAGCTCATTAGCTGTGGCCAGAGATGCCAGAAGTGAAGACATGTCTTCGTTTTGAAGACATTTTTGTTACAAAAAAGTGAAATGTCTTCACTTGAAGACATGTGAAGACATGTCTTCACCATGCAATTTAAATGGGCGGAAAGCCGAAAGCAGACAAATGAAGACATTTTTCCTTGATTCGTGAAGACTTTTCAAAAAATCACCTGGCATCTCTGGCTGTGGCTCGTATATGTGTTGGCTTTAGTCAAGGGGTTTCCAGTAAGGCGTAAAAGTGCGTAGTAATCAGAGATTACTTTTGTAATTATTTACGAATTAATTAGGTAATCAATGGAAATCAGTAGAGTAATCAATGATAATCCTAAGTAATCATTGGTAATCACAATAATCACAAGAGATTGATTACTGGTAATCAGAGGTAATCAGTAAAGTAATCAAAAATAATTTTTTTCTAAGGTGCATAGTAATCATTACTGTTGGAAACCCCAAACCCCTTGGCTTTAGTGGAGAGCAAAGAGTGGAGGAGAGTTTAGAATTTGATGTTGTTGACATTATTTCTACTGCAAACAGCTTCAACGAGGGCCACAGCTAATGTCAAAAAATCTTTATATGTGTGCGCGGTGGAATACTTAAGCTTGAATCACACGGACCGTCAGCGAACATCATCGGTAACGTATCGTAACGGACCGGCAGTGATGGTCACATGCATTTTAAATGTGCGCATTCACACGCGTCCGGAACTTGACATCACGGAACGTCAAGGCACTCATGTGAATGCGCTCATTGGAAATGCATGCGACCATCACTGACGGTCCGTTACGATACGTTGCCGATGATGTTCGCTGACGGTCAGTGTGTTCCAGCTTTAAAAGATTAAAACCCTATAAAGGTATTTATAGGGCTTTACCAAAAACATTCCAAATTTATGCATGCACAAATATCTGTATTTATGGCAGCTCTGCTCTGACGCGAAGAGAAATTCAAATAAGTTAGGGATGGGCAAACGGTTCACAAGTCGTTCAAATAGGTTCAAATGAACCAGTTCACAAAAAAGAGCGTTCAAATGAATAGCTTTTTAACAAGAATCATGGATATTTTGGAATTATGGCCACGCTCTCATGGTGCTAAATGTACAGTCCTACTTCGGGCGAAAAAGGGCTGCGCGTATAACTACAGCAAGAAATGTCGCGTCGCGTCGCATGTCGCTTGCACTCTGGCGGTACCTTTAGTGTTGTTCATTAGCAAATTTTAATTTTCAAAATGTAATTAATGCGAAACATGGTATTGGGTGCAGAATCTGCGGCGTATTCCGCAGCTGATGTTTGGCAAACAAAACATCCTGAAAATAATATGTCTAGGCCAATTTTAGACCCGTAAAACTTTAGACCTGTATGTTTTCATTTGGCGTTCGGGATGCCTCTTTCTGAGATAGACTGGTTCCAAAAATTGTCATTTTGCCAAACTTTTTAAACATAACTTTAGAAAGACTGAATTGATTTTGATACCGAATGAAAGGTATTATTATCTTTTATATTTATTATCTGTGATATTGTAATTGATATGAACCCCTCCCAGTTGGCCTCGAGGTATGATGCTGGTCAAATAAGCCAGTTGTCGTATGTTCGAATCCCGACTGGGAGAGGCTGTTAGAGTCAATAGGATTGTAGCAACTGGCCCTGCAATTGTCCTGCACTCTAACAGCTGGACGCGAGGCGTGTCGTATAAAAACAGAAGGTCAAGTTTCGATAACGGAATGTATCACCTAGGCTTTGCCTTGCTTATGAACTAACTAACATTGAAAAGGGGTCTGTTTAACAATCTCACTGGCACCATAAACAAGCGGGCGTAGCATGTAAGATGGCTCGACCAGGTCGAAAGTGATTTGTGACTTCTAAGACGACTGGGAAATTGGCGATGAATGGCCCAAAATCGAGTTGAATAGAGACGACTGCTTAAAACAGCACAAGCCTCCCCGGGTCTATGCTGCTGACGACGACGACGATGAATCAACTAGAACAGCGTTAACTAACAGTTTAATTATATTCCAATATATTCCAAAAAGGTTTCTATTTCTATCTCAAATAACAAGTAAGGTTGTATAACAAACGTGAATTACATCGGGTTTTATAAAAATTTACAATTTAATCATTTGGAAATATAATATTAAAAAATAAGAAAGAAAACTTTCCAATTAAATGCTATATATAGTTATGTTTTCGAAAACAGACACTGAGGAAGCCTGCAAGTCGTAGGCGAAATAATTATCTGTCAAGAATAAATATACATAGTAGAATTTAATTGGAAAGTTTTCTTTTTATTTAATTTCAGGTTTCGTATTCCACTAAGACGCTCCAAAACCTTCAGTCATTTGGAAATGTTTACATACCCGTGTACAAATAATAGAGCGTTTCCAAGCATTTGTTATTTGTTATTTATTTGAGTAATTCATCTGACTGTAAATTGTCTACATGAATAAAATTGATTACTTGAGAATGTTACGTATTCGAATAATAGCTGAATTTTGTTACGGTATGGAATAATTTATAATTTACCGGTATAATTTACCGATGCTTTAAAAATTAGTATATGTCAATAAATGTGATGTGAACCAGCTAACACTGCGTTAATAAGAGATTTGAATTATGCCGTTTATCTCCATTTACATAATAACAATCTTTGCTTACATATCTGCGAAATTTGCTTTCACTGACAGCAGTAAAACAAAATGCTATAAACAAATGATAACATGCAAAAATAAAGTTTTAACTACATTTATTTAATATGAACTATATTTTCCGTATAATATATTTATTAAAATAAGTCACACCCCGAACAGAAATTATTTCTTGCAGTATGTCGGAGTTGAAATCTGTTACATCATTATTGATAGCGTTATCATCTTTGATAACGTGCGTTAAAAACTTCAACACAGATGAAATCGTCGGTTCATTGTGTCACTTAAGTTCATAGAGTGAAACACGCGCGGCTTCCGCTAAAGTTTTAACTTTGTTTTTTTGCCGAAACGTCTATCTTCAGTGCTCTGAAGTTTTAATTATAATTCTGGTCGATTAATAATTCGATCCGTAAAAGTTTGATTAAAGTTTCAATCGGATTTCCCAGCAAAACGTGAATTGCGAAATTATTGCCACGTGGCGATATAACGGCGTGATTGAAGTAAGTATGCGGTAAGCTTCCGCCATACTCTGATTGCAATTCTCAGTGTCTTACTGCAAATCTCTTTGTCGTATGTTTCAGTCAATTTTACTATTTTTCTGGTACATTTGACCACCTCTTCATTGGTTTTGCTGTGCGTTACCAAAAGGCTGAGAGTAATAAGAATTTTAACTAGAACAAGCTTTAGCTATACAGATATCTAATCAACGGTTGAAAAGAAAAGTAACTGAGTCGATGCGAGAATCAGATTTCGTTGCCTCTTTACTGATCACCACTTTTGCGTTGTTTTCTGATTGCGTCTAGATGTATTCTGATTCCGTCTAGATGTATGTCAGGATCAACACTTATATACAATCTTCTCAGAAACATTCATTGAACGAGTTGCAATTTACACAATTTTTTTTATTTTTCATTAGAGACACACGAATATTTTTTTCTTAAAACCTGCAAAAAATTTATATAAAAAGCATTTGTTCACAACACTATATATAAAATTTCCCTTATTTAACACATGATATTTTTATTTTTCTGTAAGGTGCTCGAAGTCTTCAACAGGACTTCAATCGAGGATAAGGTTAATTGTTAAAAATTTTTATTCATAATAGTTATATAATTTCCCGAATTCAATAGTTAAGGTATGTATAGTTGTATTAGTTTGCTTAACATGTAATTAATGATTAGCGTTTATGTTTCTAGGACAGCTAAGAACATTTTAAGCGATTTGTCGCTCAAGTCTGCAGGAACTAGTTCCTATTTAAAATATTTATTCAAAATTATACAAAACAAATATTGACGACTCAATTTGGCAGTAAATTGTTTACTTGTGAAAGATTCACAGAAAAATTTCTTGTATACGCGCTGACCCACTTCAAAGGTTGGTGAGTATCGCTTATGCCTTATACCATCTATTCGAATCTTCGTAAATCATTTATACCTTGAGTTCTTACAATATTGAATATTTTTTCAACTCGCACCTTTAAGCCTTACGATTCACTCACTGTCCGTTAAATCGTGTCTGTAAGTCCATCTGTCCAAAACCATAACTAAATATCTATTGAACAGTGATTATATAATAAGAACCAAACTTATTTGCGGTATCGGTAGTGTAATTAAGCATGAATTTATTTCTGAAATTCTGTTCTTTGAAATGTATTCGCCAAAGTTATATATTAAACCAACGTGTTCGTGTTTTAAACTAAGAGGCCATAATTTTGAATCGTCGCTGAGTGAACAAAAGTGAGGGGAGTAGAAGGGATGCCAGGACGCAGTCATCCTTTTATCATACAAATTAAAGTTGAGTTAACTTTAATATTTTACTGCCGTTAGTATTTTGATTAAATAAATTGATAATATGTATATAATCTATTTTTAATTATTGTGCTTGAAAACAATATACTCGAACTAATCCGCCAAATGGGGGTTTGGGGGGCTCCATAGCCGCAAGGTTACCGAGTCTACTTTGACAAGCGAGTGGTCGTGGGTTCGAATCTTAGAAGAATCAAGCCATTCGATGTCAAGTGACTTTAGCATGGGTTTATTCTCAGCACCCCCCCTCCTAACCTCATTTACTTTTCCTTCATGCTGAATTCTAAATTTACCCACTCTTGACAGTGCAAAAGTCCCTCCTATAGTTAAGTGCTCTGAACGAATTAGTCCTCGGACGGCTATAATATGGGATAGTACTGGCAGTGAGGAATAAGTGGGTAAAGAAAGTTTTGAAGGAAAAAAAAAATTGAAAAAAATTTCAGCTTTGAGGGCATAAAATTTAATAAGCATATCGCTCATTCAATAACGATTATAGCAAAAAGAAATGCAGTGCAGGTCATACAGCAAACACCCGGGCGATATCACAATAGATCAACTATACTGATCGCAGTGATGAGTTCACACAGGAAAAAAAATCCACCAGGTGGTGAAAGGAACAATCTTACTTGTTTTTGAGCCAGGCCTCGACACGTCTTCGAAACATAAGTCAACTATCCTTTCAGTTGTTTTCAAAATCATGAAACTCGAGTCAGTCGTTCAAAAATTTAAATTTAAAAATCTAGAATAGAAAAATTTAAGTTTAACAAAACTTTGATTTTTGGGGTCACCCTATTTCAAAAAGAGACACTCCAAACGCCAAACAAAAAATAAATACGGATCTAAAATTTTCTGAAAATGAATAACCTTATAAAATTTGACTAAAATTGGAGCACTTTTAGTTTTTGATAAATCCTTCCTTCATGAAATTGCTGAGTAAATATAAGTAAGTTGTTCTTTATTTGAGTAAATACAAGTAAAAATAAGCTGTAACAGGGAATATATATCGATAACATATACATAACCCTGTTGAAGGTCCAGTTTATATATTACTAGCTGACCCGGTAAACTTCGTATTGCCACAACTTAGACTGTGTTGTACATAAATCGTGAATCTTGGATGACCTTTGTCACAATCTCGAGTTTTTCAAGTTTCTGGGAAGTTCATGGGTGTTTTAATATACAAATTTTCCTCACAGTAAATTAAAAAAAAACAACTGATAAAATAAAGCAGATAGCATTTAAATGTTCGCCATCATTATAAACCATTTCGCCGAACACCATTTTGTGGAACACCAATTCTCGGTTGACCATAACGCGGAATATAGAGTTTCGCAGAATATCATTTCGCGAAAAACCTTACGTGGAATATGCCATTTCACGAAAAATCTTTTCGTAGAAAGTACAATTTCGCAGGAGGGACCCAACTGAAGGAAAGTAATAGAGGTCAGTAGGTCTAGGAAAATAAATAAACCTAGATAGAGGTGATCTCTACGGGGGGCTGCCCCCAGCAGTGATCGGCGCTTCCAACGGCCGGTCGCCGACAACACTCGCGGCCTGTGGCCGTTTCGCGCTGAATTATCTATTGCTACTATTGATAGTTTTTGGTGGTCTTATTATTAATTAATGTTTTATGAAAGAGTCTAAAATTTCTCGAGTTCAATTAGTTTTCGAGTTACGCAAAAATTTCTGTTTTATTTGTATGAGAATCCTTATCCCCCTACCACAGGGGTGAAGGGTCTCAAACCATCATTAAAAAAAATTCCTGCCTCCAAAACCCAAATTTGCCAACATGCCAAATTTGATTCCATTTGCTTGATTACTTCTCGAGTTATGAGGAAATTTGTATCTCATTTGAATGGGAGCCCCCCTCCTAAAAGCAAGAGGAGTCCTAATTCATCATAGAAAAAAAAATCATGCGTCCAAAACACCCACATGCCAAATATGGTTCCATTTGATTAATTAGTTCTCGAATTATGAGAAAATTTGTATTTCATTTGTATAGCAGCATCCCCCCCCCCTTCTGAAGCGGGGAGAGGTTTCAATTCACCATAGAAAACATTCTTGTCTCTAAAAACACCCACATGTCATATTTTGTTCCATTTGCTTGATTAGTTCTCGAATTGAGGAAATTTGTATTTCATTTGTATGGGAGCCTGCACTCCTAAAATGGTAAGGGGTCTCAATACACCATAGAAAAAATTCTTGTCTCCAAAAACACCCACATGTAAAATTTTATTCCATTTGCTTCATTAGTTCTCGAGTTATGCAGAAATTTGTGTTTCATTTATATGGGAGCCCCTCTTAGTGGGGGGAGGGGTCTCTAACTATTATAAGAACCTTCCCTGGCCCCAAAAACCTCTATTTGCAAATTTTCACGCCGATTGGTTCAGTAGTCGGTTAGTAGTTAGAACATAGGGCAGGCAGAAATCCATTTTTATAG